>NC_071355.1:234364192-235025859 GCF_943734655.1 Sabethes cyaneus
AAGGTCCCCGGTTCGAACCCGGGCGGAAACAAGTGTTCTTTTTTACTCAGCTGCCTCGTGATATTAAAAAATAAATATTTTTTATAAAATAGCAATAAGCCATGTTGCTGCACCGTGAGTTCATTTTTACTGGTAACATCGTTAGTTAGCGTTTATATGTAGAGTATAATATTTAATCGCTTCCAGCAGCTGGACCTAAAACCAAAGCTACAGCCTACAGTAGTAGCTTTGACTTTAGGTTCACTGGTCATGTATTCCGAAAAGAGTGCGGCCCGTCTGATATAATTTATAGGCTAACAAATCAGACCCGGTATGAGCATGAAAAATACCTACAGACACTGAGTGTGATTTATTTTACAGCTTCCGTTGGTTCTAAAGGTAGTAGTAACCCGCAAACAGGGATTTTTTTTGCATTATGTTGTGGTTTTACATTTTTACACATTTACTTACCAACAGAGTGGTGGAATAACTATACCTCTATGGTTCAGTGCTGGCTTACTTCGTTGACTGCGGTTAAAGATAACTGCAAAGTAGACTATAAGCCGGAGCGTAATCATCGTACTGATTTATGCCAGTATCTCATATTTACTGTTCTGATTTTTGTCACAGGCAGACTTCGAAACAATAATCAATTCGATGAAGTATTGCAATTAAATTTGATATTACATTTGATGTGTATTACGTCTTGAAAAAGACATAAACAATGTAACAAAATATCTTCCAATGCTCATTAGCTTCGGCATAGATTTCTTGCTTTGTTACTTTTTTCTAGCCTGTTTCAAGCTTAGAACATGACCTTTCTTCGTAAATATATTTTAATTTGGATTGGCATTGAGCAATTTTAAGCATTAACCTTCTCTGATTTATTAACCAAAACGGAGTCCAATTGTTTTTATTCCAACCCATCTCGTATTCTGACCAATGGAGAGAAGCCAAATTTATCCTCAACAGTCGTCGATTCGGGAGGGATGCCTCGTTTGTACGCCATACTGTCACAAAACATAATGGACATTAGGTCGAATGGACGTAAGGCCGGATGGACGCGGGGCCGAATGGACACGTGGCCGATAAGACTCGAAGTTCAATGTGAGACTATTTGTACTACACTTTATTCGCTTTTTCCGCAAAGGATTCAAAAGGAAAGCCTTGGACTTAAACGTCCTTTAAGACCTAACCCTTCTTGATCGATAGACTTTATTGCCAGCTGTAAGAGTACATGGTAATTGCAGGGCAAGTGTCATGATCCTATTGACTTGGCTCTTACAACCAAGATTCGAACATACGACAACTGGCTTGTTGGATCAGTGTCCTACTTCAAATTTACCTATAGTTACCATACGACAACTGGCTTTTCGGACCAGTGTCCTACTTCGAGGCTAAACTGAGAGGCTTTGGAAGGATACGTTAAGTGTAAATCAAAACCGCGTAATTTCCAAAATTGGAGGTTGAAAACTCACACAAATTTCGAAATTCGCGTAAAAATGCGAAAATGTCTTAAAAATCACGTGAATTTGAAAAATCGCGGAAACAGTTGCGTAAATTCCAAAATTCGCGCAAAAAATCGCGTTAATTCCGAAATACGCGTAAAATAACTGCGCAGGCTTTAAAATTTTTGTCAATAATCGTGAAAAAACCGCGAAAAAGACAACTTCAATGTACTAGTTACTGCTTGCTTCTCACTTTTCACTACGCACTTCCCGGCCGATGCAACTAGTTTTTTTTTTTTTTTTTTGGGCTTATGAGTACTAATTTCTCACTATTTACTTCTTTTTTCCACTAGTCATTTCTCATTCTTTACTTCTAACTTCTCATTTTCCACTTCTTACTTCTCACAACTGACTTCTCACGTACCACTTTTCGCTTCTCTCTTCTCACTTCTCGTCTATCACATCTCACTACTTGTTTTTAACTAATCATTTCTCACTTCTCCCTTCTTTCTACTTACTACTCACTTCTCATTGCTTTATCTTCACATTTTATTCATATCTCGATATTTATTTCTCATTTCTCGCTTCTCATTTCTCACTACTTATTTCTAACTAATCACTTCTGTAGCCCTCCAAACTGCTCAGCGGGAAGGGAAGGGTAATGGTGCTAAAACGGATAGAAACGGGTGTGCGTCACGGCTATTCCTCAATTCAATCAGTGTTTCCGTCGCAAACAGAAACCGCTGGAAATGAACCACTTATTATTATTATTACTTTTATGATTTCAATCAGTTAAAAATTGAATCTTTTAAAGTTTTTCAATTTTTAACAATCTTATGTCCTGGCAACCATTATTTACGGTATAATAAGCACGGTATAATAACAAGCAGATTGAAACAAGCATGTTAAATTGGCAGAGCTAATTTTATATACAATCTTATATACGTCTTACATCTCTCTACTCACTTCTCACTACTTAATAATCAGTTTTCACTTCTCACGGGCCGTATTCTCACAGTCACCTCACTCACATCACTTCTCTCACGCGCACTATTCTTACAGTCACCTTCAACTCACCTTCCAGGCCTCATTAGATTTATACAGCCACACAGGTGAGCGGAGTCACCTAGGTGACTCTCAGAATCGCAAATTGTGCGCTCACCTAAGAAATACAGGTGAGGTGCCTGTGAGAATAGGGCCACACATTTCACTTTTTACTTCCTTATTTTCGTTTCTCAATTCTCACTACCTTCTCTCATTGCTTCTCACTTTTCACTTCTCACTAATCACTTTTCGATACCTGTTGTTCATAATACATTTCTGACTAGTCACTTCTCTCTACTCACTTCTTATTTTCTATGTTTCACTATTCACTTCTGACTTTGTATTTCTCACTACTCACGTCATACATTTCACACTTCGCGCTACTCACTACTTACTTCAAAAACAAATGAAGAAAGGAGCATTCTTTGGATTCTTTTTATAAGGTAGGGTATGTTGCTGCTTCGTCGTAATTGCCTATTCCCGTCCTATCCAACAAAAATTATTAAAAATATCAGCGATTTTTATGACACACAATGCAAAATTAGTTATTCCCTAATATTTTAGTTTGTTGCCGCGATGAATCGAAGTGTGCTGAGAAAGTAGAATCAATATATATATATATAGAATGCCAGTGTCGCTGCAGTGCTCGTGGTAAACATCACACATTTGAAAATTATGTATTTACATTGTATGCGCATATGTGTGAGTGGTCGATTCGAAACGGGAATCTGATTGTCAAACTAAAAAGGCAACCCAATAAAAAATCCTTCTGCTTTTCCGTAAATCACGTAGGATAAATCACCCGATTTGATCGTTTTGGGGTATTTCGTCGGCAGGAAACTATTGGGCAATTTGACAATGTTGTTCCCGTATCCAAGACACGAACCAGCAACATGTTTGCCACCAAAATATCCATGAAACAGCAGCGACACTGGCATTTTATATATATTGATTATACTGCTGAGATCTATTTAAATACTTTTTTCGAGAATTCCTAGCAGCCAAATTTCCAACGTGTTTTCGTGCGACGAAGAAGAAATTGTCGACTAATCGTTTCAATTTCCGTCATTCATAAAATGAAAATAACTCATGCAACGCATTGTTGTTATTCTGCAGCCGGGAAAACTTGCATAACTTGCAATCGCTTTTTAGTGAATTCAAAGGGCTCGGATCGAAAGGTAAGTGTGTTTGAGTCAAATCAGCAGCAGAGCTTTTGAATTATTCATTAAATTCACCTAAGAAATGATGAAAATTAGTGTGACTTTCTTTACTATGACGGGAATTAGAAAATAAACCCTATTATAATTTTATCTAGATTTGGATTCAGTTTCTGCGTAATTCTAATTAGTATTGTCGGTATGGTTCCATATGTATTTCAATTAGGCTTATTTGTGTTTACTATTTTGTCTGATTTAAAATTAAATTTGTTTTATTGAACTTTGTTTTGCTTTAAACCCGTTTCTAAATCGTGATTTTTTCCTTGATATATTGTTTATCAAGTCTATTATTGATTTTCATTAGACTTAGTCTGAAGAATTTTTATTTTTTTTCTGCGTATTAATTTTTATCGTGCATAATAGTTGAAAATCAAATCGCCATTGAAATACAAGTTGTTAAAACAAAATAAATGTATTCAATTAGTCAATCTAAATTTCTAGCAAAATCATTTTAGTTGCTTCCTACGACTTTAAAACTACAATTAAAACTTTGCTTTGATGAATGCTTGTTTGCGGAGCCGAAAAATACCAGAATGTGACAATATGACTCTGCGTAAAAAAGGATTTTCGGTATTTAACACTAATATTCTTCATAATAGCAGCAATAAATCTGTTTGGTCAGGGTGTCACCTAATGTTTAACATTAAAACTGTCAAATCAATAGCACTAAAAATTAACAGATTTATTGCGGCTTGACAGCAACCACAGTAAGATAAATTTTCTAGTGGCACGCCATTTTGTATTGCTACGCCCCACTTATAGTAAGTGTACACGCAGAAAAATAAATTGAGAATGCAAAAGAATTCTGTATAAATTCAACAAAAAATGTTGTAGACTGAGGGCTAACGCAGATATTTTTTTGACTCTAACTGTTTGACTTTTTAGTTCAACAATAAGGTTTGTTGTTTCGAATAGTAGCTAGTTTCTTGCAAAGAAAAAAAATTGTAGAATCAAAAATAAGTATTTTTGACTGAAGTTTTTGGAGCGTCTTAGTAGAATACGAAACCTGGTAATTAAATAAAAAGAAAACTAATCCAATTTAATTCTACTATGTATATTTATTCATGACAGATACGTATTTCGCCTACGACTTTGCTGGTTTCTTCAGTGTCTGTTTTCGAACATGTCTGTTAGTAGATTCACTGTTAGGGAGGCTAAAAACAAATCTGATAGTGTTCAAATAGAAACCTTATAGTAAATTGAGTTTGGTGGTGTGAAACTTAATAAGAATTGACCAGTGCAGGATAACAGATGAGCTAAGCCGAGCCGGAAAAATAGTGATATACAGTCAGTTCACAATCATGGGTCACACACAATTATGGGTCATTTTAGGTTTTTCTGCTGATTAATGCGTAAATATGATACGAAATGATTGATAAAATTGTTACTCATAAGTAGCACTAATAATTTGATCAATCATTAGCTGATATTCAAGCGCTAATCAGCAGCTAGAGCTAAAATGACCTACAATTGTGTGTGACCCATGATTGTGCACTGACTGTATATTATATTTTGTATTTGAGTATGCGATACAACAAAAGTATTGAGTGAAAAATCATTCTAAAGTTCAAATCATTTGAAAATTACCTGTTGAGAAAAAAATTCAAAAAGTAATCAGAGATGATTGAAATGACATTTGACAATACTCATACAAGATGAGAACCGAGTTTACGTTGGTACGAAATTGACCTATATAAACGGGTCTACTGTATGTTGCCAAAGTTCTATGCCTCTCAAGTCTTAAAAATTTACTTTTATGACGGTTTCATAATGTAAAAAGCTGAGCAACAATAAAGCTAAGGGTGTGATTGCAAAATCCGCCTCGAATGTTTTCAGTAAGCGTTTGAATTTGCTTTCAACTTCTAATAACATTGGCTAACCTGTGGTAGCGAACCCGTAATAATTACCGTCACTTTCGGCGAGGAAATTCCGTGTCAGGTTGCTATTTTATGTTCTATAAAATATTAGAACATGTAATAGAAGGTAGCAAAAGTTAATATCTTTAGACAACCAGACGTCTCCACTTAGATAAATAAATGGAAGCACCTTGCATCATTCGTCTCCATTTTCTAACGGATGAAATATGATTTCAATGAGAAAACGACGAACTTCCCATTGGAGAACAACATAAAAGAAGAAAATACGATCGATTTTTTCAACTAACATTATTTATCTTACTAACCTGATCTTCGGAAAATCGCATCCCATTTTCCTCCATGCATGCTCGCATGACATGTTGCAATTCCAGATGCTGGATCAGACCGTCACCTATTTGGGGAAGAATAAACATAAGATCAAAAAAATTTTCTTAACCAATTCGAACCGGAAAAGCATGATTCGCAATGCAAGTGGCTGCTGATGGTACGTTTTTTTGTGATCGTGGTTGTAGTTTCGGTGACGTAGCGTGTTTTAGAGTTAGAGTCGTCCGTCTCTCGGCCGGTGTTTGCGTTCTTGACATTTTGATTTGCAGCCATTAAGCTCCGGTAAGTGTCAATAAGAACACTTGAAGCTAATAATGGTTGTGCTCCATCAAATTCCTTTCACTCGTAATTACCTTGTTTGGTCTGAAAACATCCAAAGTAGCTGCGTACGGACCAGTCCACTTTTATGTAGATGTACAGAGACGTGTGCATTAATGCCCGAGGACAATTTGCCCGACGAAACCCGAAAATGCTTTTGCCCTTTCGTAGCATTCCTTCCGATCTGCTTATCGTGCGTCGAGCCTATGTTGTTTTAAGGTTTTAAGTGAGCAAGCATGTAACGTTTAATGTTGGCGCGAGGCAATGGACAGGGCTTGAATGACGAGCAATAAATCTACACTCTTCTGAATCGATGCGACGCGGGGCGCATCTTCGACGACGCGTTTTCGAAGGAGTGTTTCTGGCTAATGGTAACCGGTTAGTCGGAGAAAAACGGGGCGGCATAAGAATCGATCAAATAAGTTCGTTCCCAGGTTCGACGTTCGATTGCCACTTAAACACATGGTCATAGAGTAAAAGACAGCTGAAGTTGAGTGTGAACCCGCACGCAAATGTTGCCAAAGGCTAAGGTCTGTTAGTCTGTGCAACGTTGGTCTGAGGAGCTAATTTTGTTTACCAATTAATGGCTTCTGCGGTCAAAGATAAAATGTTAAGATAAGACTTGTCGTTCGAGCCTCGTCGGAACCGAAGTGCTGGCATGAGCGGCATCTCAACCATCGGAGGTGTGTTAAATGCTACAAACAAAATTATTATACTGGACCTATAATTTATTTCAATTAGAATGTGACTAGGACTTGGAATTGCAGCAAAAGTTGAGACACGAAACCCGCCGTTTCCACCCTGATTACACCAGTGTCTGGGAGGCTGCGAAAACTAATTAAATATTGTCTTTTGTTGTTGACTTTCCCTACGTTGAGTGTGTCGCCATGAAGAAAGCATGAGAAGCGGGATGAAAATTAAAGGTTAATTGTCGTAAATTAAGCTAAATAAATCAAATTATTCGTATATACCATCCAAATCATATACTTTGAATAAAAATTTAATTTTATCTTCCGCAGACTGCCCGGCGAACTGATGGATGGCGTCGATAAATTCCTGTTGAAAGAAAAGCGCAAGAGAGCAAACAAATGAGCGAGGGTAGAACGTTGATAAAAGGCCGGCAGTTATTAACGGCTCCGGGGCACTGAAGGATCCGCGCTATACTTACCTGCAGCGAAATGGACCCGGAGTTGTCCTTATCGAAGATCTGGAAGACACGCTCCGTGAAGAATGGCTGTAACGAGATAGTGTATGAAAAAAAAAACGAAAAAAATCGCAGATCGCAGTTCGGCGTTGATATATTCTGTCCAGGGTCGTGTTACAAGATGATCTTACATTTTTCGACGTTACAATCTTTTTGAATTCTTCCCGCCGGATTTCCTTCTCATTGCCGACGGTTTTAACGAAGAGCTGCTCCAGCCGTTCCAGGGAAGATTTGTCGAAGCCGGTTCGCGGTCTGCAAATATAATATGGGATTCGATCAGTTTCAGGTAAAAGGTTTAAGGTTCACCCTGGAAAGTGAAGTAACATTATCGATAATCTAAACAACAGTTCGAAAGACACATATCGCTTCCGATATCTTTGACTATTAATTTTGTCCAGCAAAAGATTGCGTGTGAGATTATGCTTATGAGAAAGTCTTCGAATTCGCTTTGAACGTGCAAACTTTTGCGTGATGTTGCTATATTAACCGCTAATCAGCTAAACTTCTACTCTAAGGCCCTGCAATGAATGGTGGATCGTGATCGTAGGTTTTTACCATTTGCAGCTGGGCAGTGCAATGAGAAGATGATATCTGACCTGTCTGTATAAAGCTGGAGTCGGCCCGTCGCTTCGTCGTGATCCGCTTTGACAGATATGAGACTTTAGAGCTCATTCAGCGCAGCGAATATTTTGACGCAATAAATTTGTTATTACACTGTTTGTTAAGTCGGTGGGTAAATAAAAGTAGAAAGATTGCCGGTCACGAAATTGCGTGATCTGCGACGAGCAATTTGCGATTTGTTGTTGGGTCCCAAAGTAGCTGAATGGTCAACATTGTACGTTCAGACGTTTCCTGGCGTTGGAATTAGTTTTATTTGGGCTTTAAAATGATTTGGTTTTTGTAGGACAAGTGCTAGGAGAAACTTTGTGAAAAAAAATGCTTCGATAGCTGGAAGGCCGTGGGAATAAAATCCGGGTAATAAAGATGTCGAGCACAGTTATATCGATAAAATCGAGGTGTTGGAAGTTTGAACAAGTAGAAAAAATCCGGGCGTTTGCTACCGAGACGGCAATAAATAACAATTTTATTAATGCAAATCTTACGAATCAGATGGAGAACAAGCTCTAATCCATCCGAAAGCGTAGATCAAATGCCTTGCATCAGTGATCGCCGAGTGTTGTAGACAGATCGGGAAGGGTGTAGCTGAGGTTGAAGATATTACGGTGGGAAGCAATCACAGAGTTTGTACTATTTACGCATTTGATAAATGGTCTAGACGGAGGTACAATTTATCTTTACTCTAGCATATGATAAATGATGTTCACTTCAGACTTGAGCGCATTTTCAATTATTCAAATACATATTTGAATTACAATTTTACTATGCATTTGGATTAGCTGCTGTTTTCTATATAGATTTGAATAGAACCAACTCTCTTCGTTACGTGGTTGGAGTCCTATTCTTCAATTTTTATAACATTTAAAACTTTCAAAGAATTTTCCTAAATTTTTTCTTGACTCAAATTGTTAGACATATTCCGCAGGTTTGTAAGTTTACCGTAAGTAATAATGTATGGAGTAAATTAATATTTTGGTAATTGACTGATCCTGAAACATATAAATGATGACTAGCAACTCAATGATGGAGCATAACGGGACACGTGTCCCCCTTTCTGTTTAAATTTTTGAAGTCGTACATAATGATTTGTTTTATTGAAAAGGACAATGGCATATGAAAACCTCTAAAACAAAAAATCTAGACTAATGTATGTTTTATAAACTCACAGTTATCTGGTCTTTTGTTTTAATAGTCAAAAATAAACTAAAAAATGACGCCCATTTTGGTAACATAACAATAGTAAAAAAATGGTAGGAAAATATCCTAAAAATTGACAAAAACGGAACAAAAATGTTCCAAAAATGATAAAATAGGTATACAAAAATGGTACATAAATTGTACATAGATAACATAGCAATAGTACTAAAAAGGTACAAAATTGGAATAAAGACTGGACAAAAATAATACAAAATTGTCACAAAGACGGTACAAAAAAGATACAAAACATGTACAAAAATGGTTCAAAAATGGTTCAAAAATGGTATAAAAATAATACGAAAATAGTACAAAATTGATATCAAAATGCTACAAACATGATATAAGAATGTGACAAAACTGATAGTACTAATTGCAAAATGTTACCGACATCAAAATAATAAAAAATGGTACAAAAACTAACTGCAATATAGGGGAGACCAGGTAGACTTGATCCCTTGGGACACTTGATCCATTCATTGTTTCTCAGTAAATACAATGTTTTTTTTATGCAGAAAAAAATAAAGTTGTACATTTCATTCAAGTAACAAAATTGCAAAACAAAAATGTAATAAATCTTTACATTGCAAGGAAAATATAATATAATAAGATTTGCAACGGAATAATTCTCTATACTTCTTTTTTTAGTGAAGTCCAACTTTTTGGCTACGGAGAACTGTCTTGAAATTTTTTAATTGCTTTTCAAACAAAAAATTAGCTAAACATGTGTATTCATTGATACTATATACATTTTGCAATAAAACTTGTATATATTTTACAAAATTAATTTTCAGTAAAACTTACTACGACAGGTACACTTGATCCACATAATTTCAGTGACCCTTGATCCTTTTATTAGGAACTGAAGAGCTTGGAATCCGTTATGTCATAAATAATAAAGTGGACAATTCTTCATATCGTAAACATTCGTCATGTAAAAATCACGAATAGTCCGGAGATCCGGTCAGAACGACTGCAAAAATGTTCAACTTGAATGTAATGACACTTAAGCGATATGTGAGAAAACGAAAAAATGCTTCTGAAAAGATCATTTAGCAACCGGACTATGGAGGAGCAACCCGTGCATTTTACAAGGAAGAAGAAAGACCGCTCGGACGGAAGTATTTATCTAAACAAAACAACTCATCTTCTTTGAAGAATTCTATTAATCATTGGTACCCGATGATTCCGAACAATACAATTATCTAAACACCTGTAGATATAAAACCATTTCCAAAGGCATCGCCACGTAAAAATATGCGAAGAGTAGGAAAACGAGGAGATACACATCCTTACAGATGCACTAACGAAATTGAAGCTGGAGGCTGCTCTGATTATTAAACAGGAAAAATATAATGCTTCAAAAATTCAAACCCAACGAAAAAGTTCTCGTCGCAGATTATAAAAGATGTCCAAAGCTATATTTTTACAGATCGATGGACTTAACGATTTCTAAATACTTTTTAAATTTTTGAATTAAGCTGTTGTACACTAAATAATGATACTACATGAACTAGGACTATTTTAATAAAACTTCCAAATGAAAGTTGAGCTTTAAAAATATATATTTGCAAATGGATCAATTGTGCCTAAACTGGGGATCAAGTCTCCCGCATATTTTGAATATGTACAATTTTCTGTACTTTCCAAAATATCCCATATCTTTTGATTAGCGCTACGTATCACTAACTGATAAATTGTAGGCAGTAAGCTGTATTGTAAACTGTCGAAAAATTGAAAACCCAGGGTTTTGTTCTAGTGGACTTTTGAGAAATATACATAAAACAAAATGGGGATCAAGTCTCCCTTGTTTCCCCTACTCAAAACAGACGTTGAAATGATGTGAATATGATTGACTGAAGTTTTTGGAGCGTCTTAGTAGAATACGAAACCTAAAAATGAAAAATAAGAAAACTTATCCAATTTAATTCTACTATGTGTATTTTATTCAATGACAGATACGTATTTCGCCTACGACTTGCAGGCTTCCTCAGTGTCTGTTTTCGAACTCGAAATTGGATAAGTTTTCTTATTTTTTATTTTTAGGTGAATATGATACGAAAACGGTAGAAAAATGATACAAAAATGATACAGAAATTTTAATAAAATATAACAGAATAATAAATTTAACGGAATTGTACGCATCGAAATCGGAATTTACCGTAGGTCTTAAGACAGAAGACCATTCAACTACAGTTAACGCTAAAGTAAATTTCGCCCGGTTTCGTACGATTTTGATGAAGACGAAATTTCGCCAGATCATAGCCTCAATCAAAATAATACAAAAATGCAAATACAATAATGCAAATACAAGAAAAAACTGAAAATTAACTCAAAAAGAACATTTAAACGATGCGATGTAAGATTATAAAAATGGTACAAAAAAGCAAAGCCTATGGTAATAAACGTCTTTATGACTTCATATCGTTCTTTATCGACAGAGTTCGTGGCAGATTATTAAAGTACAAGACAATTACGGGATTAATTCTACTGACTCTAAAATTGGAACAAAAACGGTACAAAAATAATACAAAATTGGTACAAAGACGGTACAAAAATTGTACAAAAATGATACAAAACTTGTGGAAAATGGTACAAAATTAGTAAAAAATGGTACAAAAATAATTTAAATATGGCTCAAAAATTTTACCAAAATGATAAAAATGGTACAAAAATAACATAACAATAGTACAAACGAAATACAAAAAACGGTCAAAAAATGTTACAGAAATGGAAAGAAACGGTACGAAAATAATCCAAAAATGGTACAAAAATGTTTCAAAAACGATACAAAAATGGGACAAAAGTGGTACGAAAATAGTACAAAATTTGTATCAAAATGGTACAAACAGGATACAAAAACTGCGACAAAACTGATGGTAAGGGAGTGTCGTCGTGGTTGGGCCACGTATTGGAATTCGCCCATTCGCTTTCGTTTCAAAAGAAATTTTGGAAAACTAAATTCATTGTTGCAAAGGTCTAAGAATAAGATATATTTTCGGAAAGTTTTGAACTGATTTCTTGAAAAATAAAAAAGTTATAGGCATTTACGTGAAGACAAAAAATGTTGTTATAGTCGGGCCATGTTGTACAGGTTGGGCCACCGCAGAAAATCTTAGACATACGTATTGAAATTCTATTTAGAGACATGAAAAGAATGAATTCCGTAAACAACGGCTCATATAGGTATAAATACCCTATTTTTAGTTGTATTTTTGCGAAATTTTGACGATCTTGTAAAATCAATATTGCTACAATCGCCTTTTCCTAAGTATAAAATTACAATGAAAAAATAACAAAATTCTAGGTTTTATGGTATTAATTTTGCTTTATTTAATCACATTTTACGTGACTGTCATTCTTTAGCGATTATTGCGCTTCTGCGCTTAAAATTATGGTGGCCCAACCATGACTACTCAAGTGGCCCGACCTTTACAAATAGCGCTTTTCTAGTATTTCACCTTAGCCTTCCCAAGCACCTTACTGGAGGGGAATTTTCTATAGTCTTCGTGTGCAGCACAACACACTTCATACATTTTCAAAATTTATCTCGATAATTGTATTTCATGAATCATTTCTTGAACAAAATTTCATTGCGCCTGGAAAACTTTTTTTTGT
Source organism: Sabethes cyaneus (assembly GCF_943734655.1). Taxonomy (NCBI): domain Eukaryota; kingdom Metazoa; phylum Arthropoda; class Insecta; order Diptera; family Culicidae; genus Sabethes; species Sabethes cyaneus. The sequence goes on from NC_071355.1 coordinate 234,377,034, forward strand.
AAGATTTAGTCACTGAATTCAGTACAGGTGTTTTGAATACACGATTGAAACTCACAATATTGTGAAAAGTTAGCTATCACGGTAAGAAGTTTTACAATGGTTGTATCATAGATATCATGAGTTATTAAAATTATAAAATCATCATGGCCCGACCATGACAGTGGCCCGACGATAGCGACAATACCCTACTAATTGCAAAACGCTACTGATATCAAAATAATACAAAAATTATAAAAAATTAACTGAAAAATAGCTCAAAAATGACTTTTAAATAATGCGAATATGATACAAAAATTTTACAAAAATAATTTAGCAAGGTAAAGCCTTAGGTATAACCGTCTTTAGGCATCACCCTTCCTTATCGACAGACTTCGTAACCGGTTATTAGAGTATAGGACAATTAGTGTAGGGGAATTATGTATAACGTGCCCCCCGTGGCCAATGTGCCCCCCCTTCGTTTTTCGCTAAACAAGCGAAATTAAAATGCAAAACTACCCAGAAACCATAGTATTTGATGGAACTAGCCTACTATGCAAGTATGACAGTTGTCACATGCTGTAAAAACAAAACAAAAATAAATTTGTTTTTGAGCAGCTTCCGATGTAACTTTTGGCGTCATTTCCATAAGCTATTTTCTTGTCAAAATCTGTAAATAACCGGTTGTTGCGATTCGATTGCGTAAAGTGAACTTCAAAATGACATCCCTGCTAAAAATAACGGTATGAAACGCTTGACTTGCTTTAACATTTAATATTTTTTCAAATAAGTAAAAGCAGGCCAAAATGCCCCACTTGCGGTGGTGCAATTTGCCCCCCTTGCAAATGTGGCTTTAAAACTATGTAAACAGATCTAAGTTGAAGTCGATTGCCATTATTTAATTCAATTAGTATTGTAGAGTAACCGTGGTGGGAATAATTTATTACCAACGTCCAAATTCTAGGTAATTCAACTACCCGGTACAAAACGCCACAGCTGCGTATAATGTGCCCCATGCAGAAAAGAAAAAGTGCACCAGAAGGCCGAAACTAGGTTTATTTTACATAAAATAACGATATTTTGCAAAACAAAGGAAATAGTTTTACTTTCTACAAAATAGAGTTGGTCTGTCACTGGTAGAAATACTCAAATTACCGCATTGGGCATATTATACCGCAGGTGGGGCATTTTACCCCGCGCAGACGAGAAACACAACATTTAGGTGCTTTTATTAAATAATTCCTAGCATGTTTATTCCACAATACTAAATGAAATAAACAATTGCAATTGGTTGTCAGCTTAAGTACCAACATATACACGTAGTTGTAACGTTAATTTGGGGAAGTATAACGGAGATATATCCATTTATTCTTAGGGGGGGCACATTATACACTTTTCCCCTAACGATTCTACTGACTCTAGCTGCATCGCCCAGCCGGGATTCAAAGGTACGAAGACTGGCTTGTTAAAGGGTGTCCCACATCAAATTGCATCACAGAAGAAACGCGTTAGAAAATTACCTAATTAACCGTTCGTTTTCAAACTGTCAGACAACAAAATAGAAATTAGTAAGGTTTTAGCATATTTATTTCATTCAACTTTAATACAACGACCGTATGCTCGCACCTTATGCTTAACTCCATTCAAAAAGTTTTGTGCAACAGCTTCTTCTGTACGCAGCTTCTCTATAGAGCTTCTCTATAGCTCTATAGCTCTATAGCTCTATAGCTCTATAGCTTCTCTATAGCTTATAAGCAGCTTCTTCTGTACGGAAACCCACTTTTTCTTCATGTCTATCTTAGATTTGACCTCCTTAGGATGCCTCATAATAGGCCAGTATTTTTCATTGGGCTTTAGCTCCGGTGCGTTGGGGGGGTTCATGTCCTTGGGTACGAAAGTAACCCCGTTGGCTTCGTAGCACTCCATGACATCCTTTGAATAGTGGCACGAAGCTAGAACCGGCCAGAAGATCGTAGGGCCTTCGTGTTGCTTCAACAGAGGAAGCAGACGCTTCTGTAGACACTCTTGAAGTAGATCTGCCCGTGTACAATCCCGGTAGTCACGAACGGCGCACTCCGTTTGCCACATGAGCAGATCGCTTGCCAAATCATGATATTTCTTGGCAAACTTTGAAAGTTTCTGCATCCTTACTTCCTTCGGAACCTCAAACTTGTGCGGGACGGTAAAGTACAGTAGCCTCGGAAGCTTATAAATATAATATATTATAATACATTTAATGTATTGTAGTTCTAAACGCAAAAATATGCATATAAAACAGTTAAAATCAAAATTGGGCCCCCGGGCCCCCCCTTCTGGCTACGTGGCTGGCCGGAAGTCTGCCTTGACGTTAGTCTTATCATCCATGATGAGAGAGTTAAGAATTTTCCAGGTGCTTGCGCAAAATAAATTCACGACGTCGCTTGTCGGGTGACGCCATTTTTTCCAATTTTCGAAAAACTGACCGCGATAAAAATACAGTGTAAACAATACACTCTAAACTACTTCTATCCAAATTTTCAAGAAAATACCCAAGGTGTAATATTCTACAGCGTTTCTTCCGTGATGCAATTTGACGTGGGGCACCCTTTAGATCAGTGCCAAACCTCGATGAACCAGTGATGCTAATAATGTTGCGTTGTTACAAAAAATGTGTAAAATTACTACAAAAATGATAATTGTGATTGTACAAAACTGATTCAAAAGTTGTACAAAAATAATACAAAAATAGTACAAAACTGGTATACTAAATTATTCAAAAAATAACTCAAAATGATCCAAAAATGGTATCATAAAATAAAAAAATTTAAAAACTGGTAAAAAATAATAGAAAAATGGTGCAAAACTAACACAAAAATGTCTGAATTATATCAAAATGACTCGAAACTAATCCAAAAAGGATGCAAATAATAGAAAACTAAAACAAAAGAGGTTCAAATATGTCTTAAAAATGACATAAAAGATAGACACACAAGTCACGGGGGATAAGTGGTGCGTAATAAAACCCATGTAAAACAATCCGAGGTAACTCAAAAATCATCGTAGAAAACCGCATATATTTCAATATTAGCGAAAAACTATTTAAAATTTAAAAATCATCAGAAAACAAAATAATGCAAAACAATAATGCAAAAATCATGAAAATAAACCGTGTAAAACGACTTAAGCGTACAAAAATAATACCAAAAGAACAACGAAATAGCACCAATCTTATACAAAAAAATGAATTTCGGTCTGTCTGTCTGTATGTGCCTTATAGACTCGGAAACTACTGAACCGGCGTGAAAATTTGTATGCAGGGGTTTTTGGGGCCGGGGAAGTTTCTTATGACGATTAAAGACCCCTCTCCCTTCTGAGAGGGGGGAAATGAGATACAAATTTCGGCATAACTCGAGAACTAATACAGCATATGAAACCAAATTTGGCATGTGGGGGTTTTTGGAGGCAGAAACCTTTTCTATGGTGAATTGATACCCCTCCTCCCTCTAGAAAGAGGGGCTCCTATACAAATGAAACATAAATTTTTGTAATTCTCGAGTTACTAATTAAGCAATTGGAATCAAATTTGGCATGTGGATCTTTTTTCTGTAATAACCCGCGGGCAAATTGAAAACAAAATTTAATATCTTGAGGTAAGTTTTTCCAACAATTTGATTAATTGTATGAATTCTGATTACAATTAAGTTTCATGGGCAACATTTTTCCAATTCTTAAAGAATTCATTGTTAGCCTTATCAGCAGCCGATTGTAAATTAAGGCGAAGAAACTGAGAGCATAAATTGAAGCATAAATTGGAAGGTATAAATTAAAATAGAAAATTTGAAATAAACTGGACTGAAATAAATCTAATTTCATAATTTTATTTTTGAACAAAAACAAAACTGGCAGCAGGTACTCGAAGAAATTTAAGTAAAACTCAAGCCAAATGAACATAAAATTGAAGTAACTAACGAAACAGACATAACTTAGATGAGATGCCGATCAGATGAGAGCAAAACGGGTCTTACTGGGTGTTCGAAAAGTTTGGTGCCTCACCCTATACCAAGGTCTGGGCGCACGCCAGTAGTGTAAATGAACTCATTACTATTATGATGACAGACAGACAGGAGGAGGAGGAGGTAAACTTGCACCGATATAATTGTCCTAATCGGCTCCATTTTCCGCCTGCTGCCACGCCACAAGTCACGATTCATTAGCGATCCCAATCACGTCCTCTCGTCGGACAAAATTCCTGTCCATAACGATCTGTCTTTTGCGGACCCAACTGTCACCCACCCAAACGGTGCGCGGTGGTCTGGATGGTTGGTGGCTGGTGCAGGTAATAGCGCCCGGACGCGTGGTATTTACACACCGCGAGCTCATTTTGCATTCATCGTCCATATGGCTATCAATCTCTCTATCAGCTCACAGCCTGCCTACCTGCCTGCCTGCACGAACCAACGGTGGAGTGCTGGTTGCAATTTTTCCTGCCACCTTTGCAAAGCGGATCTGGATAGTTGATTTGTGAATACCCATTGCTGGCCGAGTTGGGTCTCTCTCGAAAGTTGCGTATGGTCATGATCTTCGTGGGACGCTACTGCTTGTTTGTTGCGAGGCGCTGAAGAAGACGGCTACGATGATGATGTTGATGATGATCAGAAGAAGTTTTGCCCATATCAGCTCAAGCATTCATTCAAAAAAGTAATCCATCTAGATCACGATCTTGTTGACTTTGTCTGTTGGTGTGCCGAGTCGTGGTTTGCAAAAGCGAGCGTCTCTTAGACCGGCTCAGTATTTCTTTCGTCTGTGTTGTGCGCCACACCATCGATCGGTCCGATATGGCAGTTTCTTCCCCAGCTGGTCTCGGCAGGCAGGTCCGAGACCGTAACCGGGAAGTTTTTTTTTATTTCTATAATTTATGCAACGTAATACCTCCGGCACAAGTGCTACCGTTTCAGATCGAACGCTACCGGTACACGTTTCTGCTGTAATGGCCGTTTGGACGTCCGTCCGGGAAAGGCTAGATTCCGGACGATCGCTAATCGCCTCGGAGCAGGGCGGTGTACATTTACGCATATCTGGGTTTGTCGATCGGTGATGAATTTGTGTCTCGCTGGACGGGAATATTTTGCCCTGTTTGATACTACGTGAAGTAAAACGGTAAAATCAATGCTGAATAAGCCGCCACATTCTACCGAGTAATTCCGCCATTCATTCGGAAGCCCACTGGAAGGAAACCAAAGCCGACAGAAAGTGCTCTTCAACCGAGCAGCCACACACATGCAGGCTACAACACTCGATCGAGCGTTACGGGCGCTTAATACGACAACATTTGAATTAAGTACTTGGCCGCCGAGCTTTGAAAGGTGCCCGACGACCGACGTGACGTTTCCAATAATTGATGATATCAAAAGAACTCATTCATTTTTCATTCGGCGACTGGACTGAGACCACCGGATGGCACACTGCTGGGGCGGTGTTGAAGCGAGTAAACTGAACGGGGAAAAATAAACGGTACATTCAAATGAATAAAATGTCTCTATCGTAGAGCGTCGCTCGTCCGTTTGCAGAACTGATCCTATGAAGCTGTCAACGGCTCCGATTTAGAGTATTTGTTATGGACTTGAATACAGGCTGAATGTCGAATTCAGATTATATGACTGAGACATCAAAAGGCGCTTTGCGCTTTTCTTTGAGGTTATGCCGCTTTATTGCCAAACTCATTGAACAAATTGGTACGAATTCAACAATTTGTCTAACTATCCAACAGTTTGATTTTTGGTTGCTTTCGAACGACGTTTTACTCCACTAGGCTAAATTGAATTTTCTTTTAATTATAGTTTAGAGAAAGGAATAGAAGAACGATCGGGTTTGGTATTTTATGTGTTTAAACAACTGTGACTAATATAATCAGGACCATTGCTTTTCTAGAGCGTTCGTTGAAATTTCTGATTTGAACACAATTTGCTGCAAAAACTAGAATCGGTCGTGTAATGATCTGATCTGAAACAAGTACTTTAATTTAGATTGTCAAAGAACCAGAACAACAACAACAACAACAACAACAACAACAACAACAACAACAACAACAACAACAACAACAGCAACAACAACAACAACAACAACAACAACAACAACAACAACAACAACAACAACAATAACAACAACAACAACAACAACAACAACAACAACGACAACGACAACGACAACGACAACGACAACGACAACGACAACGACAACGACAACGACAACGACAACGACAACGACAACGACAACGACAACGACAACGACAACGACAACGACAACGACAACGACAACGACAACGACAACGACAACGACAACGACAACGACAACGACAACGACAACGACAACGACAACGACAACGACAACGACAACGACAACGACAACGACAACGACAACGACAACGACAACGACAACGACAACGACAACGACAACGACAACGACAACGACAACGACAACGACAACGACAACGACAACGACAACGACAACGACAACGACAACGACAACGACAACGACAACGACAACAACAACAACAACGACAACGACAACGACAACGACAACAACAACAACAACGACAACGACAACGATAATGACAACGACAATGACAATGACAACGACAACGACAACCACAACCACAACGACAACGATAATGACAACGACAATGACAATGACAATGACAGCGACAGCGACAACGACAACGACAACGACAACGACAACGACAACGACTACGACAACGACAACGACAACGACAACGACAACGACAACGACAACGACAACGACAACGACAACGACAACGACAACGACAACGACAACGACAACGACAACGACAACGACAACGACAACGACAACGACAACGACAACGACTACGACAACGACAACGACAACGACAACGACAACGACAACGACAACGACAACGACAACGACAACGACAACGACAACGACAACGACAACGACAACGACTGCAACAATGAATATAAATATAAAGCTAAAGTAAATCTGATTTCACGCTACCTTTTAGGTTGATTTCAGTCAAGTCGCTTTCCTACTTGCAAAGTAGTTATGGTAACCGAATTATGACTAATTACAGTCGTAATCTGGTTGCTTCAACGCGAATTTTTGTTTTTTTACGCGAAATTAGGAATTTACCCGAATTCCGGAATTTATTCGGATTTTTTACACGAATTTCGGAATTTACGCGATTTTGATTTACGCAGAACGTATCCTTCGCGTAAATCAACATCGCGTAAATTCCGAAATTCGCGTAAAAAAATCCGCGTAAATTCCGGAATTCGCGTAAAAAACAAAAAATCACTTAAAATAAAACTTCGTGGATTTCAACACTACGGGAAAAAATAGACTAATGTGAAAAAATTGAACACATCCGCGTAAATTCTAAAAATCGCGGAAAAAGACCGCGTAAATTCCGAAATTCACGTAAAAATAGTCGCGTAAAAAACAAACCGCGTAAAAAAACCCGCGTAAAAAGCGGCTTCAGTATATAGAAGTGAGCATGAGTATGTCTGTATGTTTGTTTCAATGTTCCGCCATAACTCCGAACCGCCTGGACGGTTCTTCAACAAACATGGCACACATGTTCTTTGACATAAGGGAATCAGCACTGGGGGGTTGACAACAGTAAGGGAGGTCCAAATAAGTAAAAGGAGTTATGTTTCTTTTGCATTTAGACCGATTGCAGTTGTGCAAGTGACTTTGAGAAAAGAGGGATGTTCCACCGAGGAGGTATGTATGGGAAAAAACCTTTGTTTCGTTTCTGTTATAGGGTTTTTTACAGAGCAAACTGATGTATAATTAACTAGGTGATAGAAGGGGGAGCAGACTGCGAGGGAGCCAACAGCGGGGACGACGATCGTGAGTATGAATGTATGTTCCGCCAGAACTCCGGAACACCTTGGCACACATGTTCTTTGACGTAAAAGAACCAGCACAGGAAGATTGACAAAAGAGGGGGTGGTTTCTTACAAGGGAGGAGGAAGGTTTAGATGGGTTAAGGGGTGCGTTTCTATTGCATTCGGGCCGATAGCAGTTGTGAATGACAAGAAGGGGTTTCTAAAAGACAGGGGTGGACAGTGACAAGGGGAAAGTTAAAAAAGCAAGGCAAAGGTTTTGTCTCATTTGGCTCATGTGGCTGGTGGATAAAAGGGGGTTGGGAAGGGGGTGAGTAAAGAAAGGGAATAGACACATTCAAATGAAGAAAAAGGGTTTTGGTTGTTACATCTGAGAGTTTTCGTTATAATAACAGATGTACGAGTGGCTAAGAGACAAAAGGAAGAGCAAGAGCAGGTAATCAGCTAGTTTCTTATAAAATTGACAAAACTAATTCTATTGAAAACCTTTTCAAGCTAATTTTTTTTGACGTAGGATTACGACTTGGTTTATTATACTGGGACTGAGTAAATGGTTTCAAATGGTAATAACTACTAAACTACTGAACGAAACTGAACAATTTATATGTCGTTGGGTAGATAAAATGACCAGCAATTTTATGGAGGTCGTAAGAGGGAGAGGGCTCCTATACAAATGAAACGCAAATTTCCTCAAAACTTGAGAACTAATCAAGCAAATGGAACTAAATTTGGCATATGGAAGTTCTAGAAGGTAGGATTTTTTCTACGCTGTACTTAGACCCCTTCCGCTTCTAAGAGAGGGGAAGGGCTCCCATACAAGTGAAATACAAATTTCCTCATAACTCGAGAACCAATCAAGTAAATGGAACCAAATTTGTCATGTGGGGGATTTCGGAGGCATGAATTTATTTTATGATGGTTTGAGACCCCTCACCGCTGCGGTAGGAGGATAAGGACTCTCATACAAATAAAACAGAAATTTTTGAATCGACGCCACTAACTTACGTGCCTATTGTCATTCATGTCAAAAGAGAAGGACATTCGAATGGCACGTTATATTTGCGATGAACGTGCTTTAGCTTTAATGTTATTTGTAACCAATGGCCCTTTTAAAGACCACAAGCGAGTTAAAGCAAGATTATTGAAACATGACAAGCTACCAATCATATTTAATATAATAATCTGTAGGCTTCATTCATTACTATATCATTCTTTATGACGCATACAAGTAATTTTTAAAAGAAATCTCTATGTCTCAATGGTTGCAGGCGTTGTACTTATGAACCCGCGTCCACGTATTTTCAAAGCCACCATTGCATCCAATGAAGAATTGAAGTTGAATATTTCACTCTTTTAAATATTCACTTGAACAATGGCACTCAGAGATTCTTATAAACATACATATGTCAGACATGCAGTTCACATTAGTCTTTGATCTAATGATCTGATATAGTGCTACGTCACCCTTTCGTACAACCCTTAGGGTTGTATACCTTCTAGTTTTTGAACTGATGAACTATTTAGCAATATTAAATTTAGTTTAATTTTTTTCCAATGATAAATCAATCTTTCTAATACGTCTCATGCATGACAGAAATAATTTTTCATTACCACAAACATGCAGCCTATATGAAGCAATCAAACGGTTTTGGTTTCAATAAACGGCTCGCTTCTATTTGTTACTGGTAAACGTTCAGTTTAGCCGTTGATAATGACCGCTAGGAATAATTTCTTCGGCAATTTTCCGCTATCCTCCGGAGGGTTATTTAATTGACCATCAGCTACCAGTCGTCAACGGTTAGGCCGACGGACGTGCTTACCGAACTCGTATTCGCCAACCTGATGGTTGGTTGGTAGTGTAGTGAAGACCGGCCAGCTCCAGATAGATAATGATCTCCACAACGACGTGCGTCAATTCGCGCCAAGGATAAATTGGATGACGCTTGTGTCCCGATATGGAGGGATGGAGATATCTTTAGCCGCGCGCATATATGTGGCTTTCGTTTTAGCATTTTGGTTATGTTCCACGACGACGGTCCAGTTGATAACCATATTAGGTAAAAAGCAATTTTCAAAGCCAACTTCTTCATCTGTCGGGCTGGCTAATCGCGAGCTTAGACTAGCCAATCATTGGACTTGGATTATGTATAGGCAGATTGCAGTGCTGGGGTTGTTTGTTGATTGTAAAATGAGTTTAATTATACTGAGCGTGGACGGAGGGACTAATTTTCATCGAGGTGGATATCTTTATGCTAGAGGTGCTTTGACTTACCGTGAGTTCGTAAGGTTTGAGATAAATTCCATGATCTGATTGGTCGAGAGGAGGTTCGTGGAATCGGTGTCGATTAGTCGGTACAGTTTGTCTAAGATCTGCGGTAATCAGAAAACAGAGAAATAATCGAAGCTACGTTAGTCATTAATTCATGCATGTACCGCCTTGATTAACTATTAATTTGGAGATAATTACTTACCCCTTTAGCATGCCATATTTGGCAGAACTTTTCGTAGCTCACTGTTCCTTCACCGCAGAGCACGTATGCTACCGATTCCAGCTGTTCGGCGAAATCGATTTGTTTTTCATCTCTGTAACGATCACAAATAAAATCATATTGTTAGTTGAAGTTGCCTTTATCATTTCTAAATGATTAAATTTCATTAAAAAGAACTAGTTAGAGAGTTTTTACTGGTCATACCAACTGAAATGGGTCAAGAGGCAGTAAAAATGTTTTGTTTGCAACATCTGCTGTTTAGCAACGGACATTAATTTGATTTGATTTCTCAACTTTCTAAACAAATAAACTCACTATATAAGCACATGTTGCTTTCGCAAGCTACGCTTGCCAATTTGAACTTAATACTGAACAGCACGATGAATTTAGTCTACCTGTTGGTACTGTGTGTAATCTCAAGTGTTTCTTCCAACCTGTACCGGGGGTAAGTTTTTCGTTCAATAGTGTCACAGTCAGGCAACAACCGCCCCAATTCACTTGCAGTTACAAGCTGTACGAGGTTCCCATCAAGAGCGGCCACGAAGTCCAACTTTTAATCCAGCTCCAGCGCCATCAACCGGGCGTCGACATCTGGGGACTGGATCGTTTGGGACCGAAACGGTTACTGGTGCCGCCGAATGTCCAAAATTTAACGAAAAATTATTTCAATCACTATCGGCTGAACTACACCGTCCGTTCGCAAGATTTCGGAAAGTATGGCCTCGTGGCCTCGTGTTGCCTGAGCCCGTCAACTAATTCAATCTATCGTAATCCACAGAAAATATGCAACACGTCAAGACTTCGATACACATCTGGCAGATGGATCGTTCCTGAATAGTTACTTCACGTACGAAGAGATCAATGACTACCTAATGCAGGTGGCTACGGAAAATTTCGAATGGGTTCGGATTCGCATAATCGGATGGTCCGTCGAAGGTCGTCCAATTCGGGCGATAACTATCAACCCGAAGAAAAAGGACACAATTGTGGTGGATGCCGGAATGCATGCAAGAGAGTGGATCACCGTTTCCACCGCACTATTTTTGATTAAAAAATTAATTGAAGACAGCGATCAGTACCGGGAGCTGCACAATTTTAAGTGGGTGATTGTCCCGCTGGTAAATCCTGATGGGTACATTTACTCTCTGAATACAGATCGTTACTGGAGAAAGAACCGCAGACGGTTGAATAACAAATGCTTCGGAGTGGATTTGAATCGAAATTTCGGTTATTCTTGGGAAGCCGGCGCCGAATTGTTTTCCAACGAATGCAGTCCGGCTTTTCGAGGTGCGGCACCATTTTCCGAGCCGGAATCCAGGGCTCTTCGCAGTGTCCTGGACAGCAATGATGAAGCGAAGTTGTACCTAAGCTTACATAGTTTTGGAGGATTTTTTATTTTTCCCTGGAGTCACAGTACTGCTGCTGTTCAGAATGCCGCTCGTTTGCGGCAGATTGGTGTCGGTGCAGCTCGTGCGGTGTGGCATTATAGTCGCCGCGAGTACAAGGTGGGATCGAGTGCGGAGGTTCTCCGCTATCAAGCCACTGGGACGAGCATCGATTATGCGTATTCTATCGGGATTGAGCTGCCGTTTGTCATGGAAATTGCCGAACACGGTTACAGCGATTTTCATCCACCTACAGCAGCTATCGATTCGATTGTTAAAGAATCGTTTGTTGGCATAAAAGAGTTGGTTTATGCTATGAAAAACTCCCTTAGACCCAAGACTAGGAAGGATCAGCGAAAAAATAAGTATTATTAAAACATTATTTGTATATGATTGATTTAAATGACATTTGAGAGTTGCAATAATAAATTTATTTCTTGTTGAATATGTTTAAGGCCCAAAGTCTGCATTTGTTTTCTCCCAATGTGCGCGGAGAAATCAGAGTTCAGAGCCCAGAAATCAGCTATCAGAAATCAGAAATTAGAAATCAGTAATCACAGTTTAGAAATCAGAGATCAGGAAACAGAAAATAGAAGTCTGAAATCAGAATTCAAATTCAAAATCTGCGGTCTGAAATTCAAAATCCGGGCTCATAAATTCAAATTCTGAAATTTGAATATAGAAATCCGGATACCGTTTTTGTTTTCATCAAAGGAAACACGAAGTTTAAATTCTGAAATTTAAACACGTAATCCCAAATTTGAAATTTAAACACGAAATGCTAAATTTAAAATTTAAATTTCTGGTGCCCAATTTTTTTCAGCCTGAAAAAATTTTGATAGCTTTTTTTTGTGATCCGGTATCCGAATTAGAAGCTGATAAAAAAGCCCAATTTTGAAAAATATGACTTATTTACTCAAATAAAGAGAAACCGCCAAAAAGCGGTCTGGCCGTGTCAAGAATTCCTCTTCACTGTACTCAGTGCTGGGCTACTCGTCAAGAATTCGTTGAGTGTCTCTACACACGCAAGTCGGCTTCAACCTGCTTAGAGCTATCTAGCACGTTGCTACCCTCTATACCTGGTGCCGGTGGGATTCTTAAAGGGAACAAATTTTACTGCACAATCGTCTGTTCTTGCGACGCACAGTGCGTTGAACGTATGGGACTGCGGGACAAAAATCAAAACTGCTAGTTTTAGTCATTTTATCAAGCTAGTTCAGCTAGTGTGATAATAGAAGCTAATATTTGCTTAAATGTCTCAAAATATTTACATAATGGCAAAAATGTCCCAAATGCCAAATTTTTATGCAAGCATTGCAAAAGTTTTTCATCATTATATGGGTTGCCGTCGGCTATATAACTACCAAAGTTGTTTGTGAAAGCGGCATATATAGTAGAAATACTTTGGTAAATTCAGCAATGCCATCTAGTGTTAGATTAAGCAGCACTCGAAGATCAACCTTGGCTGCAATTTCGGTATTCGAATAGTTTTTCTTCAGTGCATGAAAGCTTGGAAAGCTATGTTTATGGAAGACGTTTGCATTTCTAAGCAAAATATAGTTTCGCACTAACAAATCTATATCTGTGAACAGAGCTAGTGTTTAAGTAATACTTAAGCCTTTTTTACCATTCTCAGCCGTAACGGAAAAGTAAATAATAATTTTCCGTGGCATGATTTGAGACAAAGTCTGCAGCTCGACGTTTTGTTTTTGTTGGGAAATTTTTGAAAACCTTTTAATTAGATCCATGAAACGAATTTCCAGCAGGAAAACCGTTATCATTGATTATTCGTCATTATTATCAACCAGAGAAACGGGAAAAACGGCAATACTTAATACCGATCAGGTTTATTAATTTTTTTAAAGAAATATTTACTCGCTATATGAAATAAAATCGCTTTGAGTTTGATTTTGAACAGTAATAGCACAAAGCTTCATAAACAGTGGTTTCTTCTAACAGGAATAACATAACATAGTAGAATCAACGGAAATCTGACGGTTTATCAGTGTTTGACGTTGATCTACAAATATTGAAATATCTTGCAGAGTTGCAGGTAGTTGCAGCTAAAACCTGTTCGATCTTGTAGAGGATACTTTGAACAATTATTCTGTGTATATTTTAGCTTGGAAGTCGGTGGAACATTTTTTAAATCAGTAATCAAAGTTGGAATTCTGTTTTTTTGACGGATAATATCTATGTCGTTTCTATGGGACGATTTCTTAGGAGTGAGGTCAAAATGAATTCCTTCTATAATCAAAATTTATTCTACTAACCTTGATTGTTATTCTTCATTTTAAAGATTCTGATTACACAAACTATGAAACTTTTACGAGCGTGAAGAATAACCTTCAAAAATGAAAGCAAAATTTGTAAGTAAAATCCATTCTGCAACTTGACAGTTTGAACGCTTGTAATAGTAGTTGTGACACTTTCCCAAGCAAACTAATACTTGTTTAGATAGCAGAAGGCATCTATAAACAATTTTAAATACTTGGTATACCCGATTTAAAAAAAAGTGAAAAATGATTTTTGTCTATGGCTCAACGCACTGTGCGACGTGACGACTGTAGTCTCCCAACTTTCACCGGGTGTACGACGGAAAGTAGTGCCTGCAACTCGTAGTTCATACGCTGCACTAGAGTTCTGGATTGAGAGACTGGCCATGGCAACTCAGTGGCTCGCGAGAACTTCCCGAGCAGGAGCGAAGAGCAAAATAATATCAAATTAAAATGTGTTATTGGAAATCGAATAACTCATATCAAAATTTGGTCTTGTTTTGGCTGACATAGTTGGTAAAATAACAAAAAATAATATCAAAATTTTACTCCTCAAAGGCCAAATGAATAACTACTTGTGTGATTTGAATAACAAAGCAATAACATGACTGTATTCAGAGTCTAGAATAGCATATTTTAGTATTATTAAGGTATTGAATAACAAATGCAGTAGTACATGAGATATTAAAAAATCGTTTTATAAAATATTTATAATCTAAAATCTCTTTAATCAATAAAAAAAATTGTATGAAATATATCGAATGTCATTTTAAGGCCAAAATAAGGTATGATAACAAAATCAGTTATTAAACTCATCTTACAACCACTGTTTTAAATATCTACTTAATCAATTATCAATGTATCTCCATATCTATTCAATAACAAAATATAGCATTATAACACAGTTTGATATTGTTTTCATATTATTTTGCTCTTTGCTCCTGCTCGGGTTGTCATCATTAAACCAGCGACACACGTTTCACGTAATCAGTGAGTGTCGTTGGTTTAATGATGCGAGTTTTTGAGTGACATGGCCAGTCTCTCAATTCAGAACTCTAGCCTGCACCACTCTCCGCTATCCGTTTGTACTCCGCCAAAAATAGACTGCAACACCTTTCGTTCAAATACGGCGAGTTACGGAAGGCATGCGTCTTTGTCGTGTCTTAAGTCCGTAGAGGACTACCGTCGAAGCAACAATGTGAGTTTTATTGTACTCTTATGGTGGTTTTCATAACCAATTTTGGTCTTAAATGCCATCATAAGAGTGTAATAGAACCCAAATTGTTACTTGGGCGATCTGATCGACTGTATAGTACGCTGCCCTGAAATCCACGAAAATATGATGCGTGGGAACGTTGTACTCCCGACATTTTTGGAGGATTTGTTGAAGAGTAAAAGAATTGATCCGTAGTAGCACGAGTCCTTATGTAGCCCGCCTGATAGTACCCTTACGAATTGTTCAGCGAAATGCCACGGTCACTAGAACAATTGAGCCGATCGACCTTTTTACAGGTGGGCCAAACCATACTTTCCATCCACTCCTCCGGTAGCTACTCCTTCTCCTAAATCCTTGAAATTATCCAGTGAAGTGAAGTGAAGTAAATACTTTTTAATAACAGTAGTTTTTTACCATCGACGGAGGGGACGGTAGAAGAAAGTAATGAAACCAAGATGTTGCATAGAGCATGGAGCTGGAGTGGCTCGTGCTGTTTCAAGCAGTCGTCTCCAATCAACTAGATCTGGGGCCGCTCGTCGCTAATTTCCCAATCGTCTGAGAAGTCGCAAATCACTTTCGACCTGGTCGAGTCATGTGGCACGTTGACCCCTCTGGCACGTTGATAGCTCGTGATTCATACGCCTCCGCCACTCTTCGCTTTCAGTTTGTACTCCGCCAAATATCCGTCGTCGCTCAGTTCCTAGCTATGATATCAAAATCATCCGCAAAGTCTAGGAGTTGGCTACCCTTGACCGTGGTGAAAGTCGTGCCTCTCGTTTCAATGCCCGCTCGTCGGATCACCCGCTCAAGAGCGATGTGGAACAGCATGCGGGATAAGCCGGCACCTTTTCTCAACCCTCACCACGTCTCCAAGGGACTCGATCCAATGTAGCTCTGATGAGTCGCGTCAGTTTATTCGGAAAACCGTGCTCGCGCATTATCTAACGCAGCTGATCTTGATCGACTGTATCGTATGCTGCTTTAAAATCAATAAAGATGTGATGCGTGGGTACATTGTACTTCCGAAACTTCTGCAACTTTTGTCGGATGGTAAGAATTTGGTCTGGAGTGGCGCGAGCCCTCATGAAGCCCGGCTGATCATTCCCTACGAAAACTTGTGCTATCGATGACGGCCGGCGTTACAGGATCTGGGAGAGTACCTTGCAGGTGGCGTTTACCAGTGTTATGCCGCGATAGTTGCAGCAGTCGAGCCGATCACCCTTTTTGTACATGGGACAAATCACTCCTTGCATCCGTTCCTCCAGTAGCTTTTCCTCCTCCCAAATCTTGGAAATAACTCATTGTTGTTGCCAGCATTTCTCAGCCATGTTTATGAAATTTATGGTTTCCTATCATCGGTCTATATATCTCTTCCCTACCGACCTGGGCGTTCATATTCCCGATGACGATCTTGTCGTACGTTACCTTCAGCCTCACGTAGAAGGCTGTAATTGAAGAAACGGCTCTTAGACACATGCTCTCGTAGATTGTCTTCCAATCTATCACGCGATACTGCATTCTGCCCAACACTACAAAACCCATTCCCTGTGCATCGGTAGTGCCACCGCTATAATAAAATTGGGCCTTGTTGCCGCGGATCTTTCAAAGCTTCTCTCCTTTACGACAGATCTCCTTTAGAGCTACAATGCCGAGCTTACTGGGTTCAAGCTATTCGAGTAGCACCTGCGTAATCTAGTGATTTGCAGTTCCAAGTACCGAGTAAATATCCATTCCTCGTCCTTGCTTTTTCGCCTAGGTCGATGCCGAATAGTCCGATCCGTATTAGCTTAAATGTTTGTAGTATGGTGGATTTTGATAGGCTGCTTAACTAAGGCCACGCTACTGAGTCTCGTGATGGGGCTGTCATCTCATAGTGCCGAAACAACACAGTGCCTCCTTCCTTGTTGCTATACGACCTTAGTTTCTACCGGGGTTGGTTACCCGATCTCCGTTAAGATTGCTCGTATAAAATCAATCCAGAATGCTTTGTACATATAAATTGTATTTGAATTATTGTATTTTAAAAAATGCTTCGTGCATTATACGAATGTACGAAAAAGCAGTATATTACCGACACCTATCGGAAAATGGCAACATCCATTTTTTCTCTGGAAAAACTCACATAATCGAAAATCGAAATTGAGCTGGTTTTTTTATATTTCCGTAAGAACAACCGACGACGTCGCAATCCACAGAACCACGACAACTGCACATTAGGCAGGTTATAATAAGACACCGCCTCTAGTTTCTGATAATAAATAACAGAAGTTGGCGCTAGTGTTTCACCATGCGCCATGCGTGAGAGTACGCTTGAAACTATCAATGTATCCCTGTTGAATACAAGAAATGTCGTTACTTTGTAACGCATATTGTACATTTCGGAAACAGCCAAATTTTGCGCGACAATAAGTTTACTCAACGCAGCGACATTACTCAGCTTTTGTGTTTATCGCAAAAAACGTTTAACACCTGAACCAATAAATAGTTGGTAAACATTGTTTTTATTCATTGTGTTCATGTTGCGAAATTTAATTTTTTCGAATTGAAATGTCGCAAACATATTCAGCTCCTGGCTCTCGTACGGTATCATATCATCTTACGGGCTTTCGGATGAATGGTAGTAAGATGCTATGGAGAGGTATAGGAAAAGTTTGTTTTTTTTTTATCAAAATTAGGCAGAAATCATGAAAATTAAGTATAACAGAGTAACTGTACCACAAATAAAATATGATTAGTGATTGTTTTTCAGGTAGGTAAACATAGATAAGTGAGAAATTTGGATTTTACTACCACTAGAAAAGCGCCATCTCTTGAAAAGCAACGGTTCGTATGGTGTCCTATTGCACAAGTATATTGTCTCTTACCTACAAACTTCGCTACCCGATCTCGTCAATAACGTAGTCAGATAATAACCGCGCATTTCGTTCTGATGCAAAAAGTGATACAAATGTGTTTTTGTGCCAAATACGAATCATTCGTAATAACAACATGTGCAGTAGATAATAAACCTGCGAATGTTTTTAAATTTTTTTATAAGTCACAGGGAATCAAAATATCATTGTTCATACGCAAAAATAACCGACAAAAACGAGCGATGAACCAGTTAATCTCTGCCAATAAAACAAACATACTTAGCAACCAGAATGTATCACGATAACAGCATATTAGGACAAATGAATGTCCCTTCACACCAGCAAGTAGTACAACCTTTGATGAGAATATATTTTGATACACACTCGATCTCACAAGCGCTTGTTGTTGTCGCCAGGTGGCTGGTTAAAGACAATACTTTATCAGCAACTTGAACAAAAGGGACAATCAGCGAAAACCTTAAGAAAAAGACCAACTTGCTTTGACCAAAAGTCTGGCGTACAAAAGTTACCAAAGTTACCTTGGTAACTACCAAACACTGCTGCTGCCGACAGAGTGTGACATGATTAGGATTGCTTTTGTTGCGCACAATTGCATACAGCAGTGTGTCTTTTTCGCATGCAACAACATGGTTGTTATGAAACATCTGTATCCACGATAAACAGCTACGATAACTTACCTTTGCCCTAACTTCCATACAATAGTGACAAACTTTCATCATACATTATCGCAACATTTTGAAGTAGGGACAATATATCTTTGTCTCTTGTGCGTTCGTGATTTTTGATACCCTGTAAGTTACGTATATAGTTGTTTTTAAATACGAAATTATGCTCTCAGTGAAAAAGTAGTGTACCGTTCTTCTTTACCCAAACTGGGAGATCCGCGGATCGACCTAAGTTATAATCGATAACCGGATTCGAACCCAATCGATTAAAAAAGGGAAATCAATCGTTTAATAATTAATCAATAGGAGAAAGTTACAGAAGATATAGGAAAACAAAAAGAATTACCAAAACGAGATAAATTTATGATACAGGGAACATTGTTGCAATTGAAACCAAAAATATTGATCTCCTTCAAGTTCCACACATTTCGCAGCTGCACGGCAGCGGTTGCCAGTGTGAAACCCTCCGAAGGATATGCTGTTGTCGTGCAAATGATTATGACAATTCACTCCACCATGTGTCTACCTTCGCAACCAGTAAAACCCAAATATTAAGATAGCCACAGTGATCATATAATGTCAGTCATTTTCACCGATTCAAGCAGACAAAGTGCTTCAACTCCTAGTGGCAAGTGGTAATTACAAATGCCTTGCAGTGCTCTTGCATTCCCACACTGCTGCAGAACCGAGTGCGAGTCGTAAAAAACGCACTTGACCAAATCCATGACGATGGCCATAAGGCAGAGAGCATAACGTCATACAGCTGCGACACTCGAATTTGACTTGGTCGAAGGGTTCTTCAAATGACAACCCAACGTCAGTCAGTCTTTGATGGGGAAACCAAAAAAAAGATCAAAAAGAATAAAAAACCGTGTCAGCTTCACTGTAGGTAAATTGTGCACAATCATAAAAAAAGAACCCGAAACCTTGCCGAATCGTAATGTGTTCGAAACCCAATCACCGATGAACAGCCAAGTGAACCGTAATTATGCTTACCGCTAATAGCTACTGATAAAGGGCTCGCGGCTGTCAATATTGGCGTTGCAATGGTGGACCAGTTATTAACTTGACCTTATAAAGAAACATCATACAAATGCTCGCTTAGCGTGACATAATCCTCTTTGACTCTTCCATTGCAATACAAAAAGGGTTTATTTTTTTCTGGAAGCCTCCCCCTTGGCCCTAAATCTCAATCATCGAATCCCAAATAAAGCAAAAACGACTCTCGCAGTTCGTAATAATTATTGGCAATTCACTGCGCACTGGTCGGGGCTGTAAACAGAGACGAAACAATTAATTCGAAAATGCCAATTAAGCGCCACACCACACAGTGTTGTCCCACCGAAAGAGTCAAGTTGAGCCCCCGCTGGCTACTTAAGAGTTAAGGCTTAATAATCGACGAACTTTTTGGACTTTTTGTTTACACCGGGAGTGAGTAGGTCTTAAGTACCTACCAGCCAGCGCAGCGCAGCGCGAACTTCAATACTCACAGCCTACGGGTTAGTCGTCAGATGAAGTTGAACCGGATGGATGTATTCAGTAGGTTTCAGCACCACCGGACCGGTGCGTATCGCGTCGGTATCTTTTCGTCAAAAGTGGCCAGCCGGCCCACGCAGTCGTCGTCGAGTTGGGCTTTCAACAGAATACCGCCTCCGTGCCCGGCCCGTGGAGGAAACCGCGTTAAGGACGAGAGGCGTTGAAACGTTGTTGTTGTTGTGTTTCTCTTAAGTGGGCTCAAGCGGTGTGAAATTCGAAACAAATCGTTCGATTATGTGTAAACTTTATCTCAATTTGGGTTGGTTGCGATTAACGAATGGCAACGGAGCAACCTCCGAGCTCTTGTGTGCGGCACAAATTCAGAACAGATTTGGGATTTTTATGACTTGAAATATTAAATTTTAAAAATGTGTGTGATGCCCTTTTCTGTGGCACATTTCAGCGGCGATCAAAGATAGTACGATAACAGCAGCAAAGTGTTGACAAGCACTCGAGAAAACATTCCACTTTTCAACGGCACCTGATTAGCGTCCACAAATGGTGAAAATGAAGAAATGAAATTCCCGCTGGCTTT
Organism: Sabethes cyaneus; assembly: GCF_943734655.1. Classification (NCBI taxonomy): domain Eukaryota; kingdom Metazoa; phylum Arthropoda; class Insecta; order Diptera; family Culicidae; genus Sabethes; species Sabethes cyaneus. The sequence goes on from NC_071355.1 coordinate 234,397,847, forward strand.
GACAAACGATACCCTGATGGTGCAAGAAGGGTAGCAAAAATCTTGTTTGCTTGCCATATTGAGGTGGCAAGTCGGATTGTTTTGCTGGACTGGACTCAAATGGTAGGCCTGATTCTCCGGGGAGGTTTTTGCGCACTTCTGGAACTCGTTCCTGCCCGCCGCTAGTTGCCCCAAGAGAGTGCAGCACTTTTCCACCACCGGTTGCGTGTGGTCGATAGCGAAGCGAAGAGGAGAAAGAGGGACCTGCTAGGCTGTCCAGTCAATCCAATCCAGCCCGTTCGGTTGATTTCCATCACTAAGCGACCGAGCAAATTCTTTTCGATCGAAGATCTGTATCTCTGGGTGCGATAAAAGCGTGAGCAACACTTGTTTGACTGCATTGGCGTGTTTCCAGGTGGTCGTCTTCCTTGCACCGATTGACGCACTGGAGCCTGTGTCGATCCGATTGGATAGGTTATTGCGATCGGTTGTAGTTATTGCCCTTAGGAGAGTGAAAACACCCGTCAAACTCGTTGGCTGACAGACTCTGGAAGGGTATCCACGCTAGGCACGCAATCGACAGTGTCTCTCATTCGAAATTGTAACGGCATTGAAAGCGGTTCGAAATTTACCCTAGCCGCAGGCACAGCGGGTCCTGACACCCGCGAGCATGAACTAAAGTTGTCAGTTTATGCTAGTTTCTACGCTCGTAAACCTGACTAGATAATGTCCATCTAACGTTCAGAAAATGTTGAGCCTTCTAGCAATGTTTCACGAATGTTGCGTTGATGCTTTTCAGGAAGCCTTGTTGTGACCCAAGTGTCGTATCACCCAACAAGTCGACAGCTATTACGAGCCATAAATCTATTTTACAGTCCGACCTGTAGCTAGGTATCGTTCAGCTTACTAATCAGTTGAGAATGATTACCCAGCGGAGCACGATTGACTAAGTGGCGAACATGAGAACCTTTAGCCGGCAGTGGATGGTGTGCGTCTGGCTATCTCAGACACGGAGCGGTCAATTGAATCTGTCACTAGAAACGTTTTGCTTTTTTAATTGCTTCAATAGCCCAGCAGGAGTCTCTTGCGTGCCCAGCGTGACATTTTATCCGTCAGTATGCACGTCATTAATCAGTATCATCGAAGATATCACGTAATGTGACATGCCTCCAATGTTTACCAGCTCCAAAGGGGAAAGTCGAATATTTTTACTTCAAAAATTAAGCTTTTCTAAGTGAGACTTTATTACATTTAGCAGTAGAACTTTACTGATGCGAACAAATTTCACTCACTCTTCTGAAAAGTTTTCATAACGTGGCCCAAAAAATTTGTTTTTTTTTTTTATTTTGAAACCAGTCAACCTCTTTACTTACCTGAAGCTCAAAATTTGAAACTAATCATACCACCTCATTTGGTATCTCTATATAGAGATACAGTGATTGATAGCGGGGGCATGTCTTAGGTTCGAAGTTTAACGAGTGAAACGTAAAATGAGTGAAACGTAGCGGTGAAATGTTAGAGGATGGGAGGGTATTTTCGGCCTAAATACTTCTAAATTCAGCCTACTTTTTCGTTTATTTCGCTGCGTTTTCCAAAATAAATACTTTGGTGCTGTATAATCATGCTGAAAAGAATGTAGCATTTATACGATTTAATATGTTATAACTATTTTCTCATATATGTAAGTAATTTGCTGTTCTTATTAAATAAACGTCAAACCTCCTGTTTCTCCAATGGCATTTAATTAGCCCAAAGAAATAGGAGCAATCGTGTAACCGCTCTCGTCAGCATAACTTTGTTCGCGTATGCTAATTCTAAAAATCAAACAAATATTAATTTAGTATCACAATTTAACTTCTTTTTATCAGGGAGCCTACTACCAATTCGAAAGCCAGAGGCGCTAAGAACGCTTCTAACGTATTGATTAAAATTTCATACTAAATTAATTTTATTGCCGGTATATTCGCTTGATAAACATCGTCATATAAACCAACTGACTCCTTTTTGGTCTGCTGTTGAAATACAGTAATCCGCCAAATAGGGCCTTCTGTGCTGCTGTTTTCTTATCGCAATTTCTTAGGTTTCTTCAAATAGATATAGCTAGTAATAAGTCTTTGATAAGTCCGAACAATATGCCATAAATCAGCTCTATTGTTTATTGATGAACTAAGAATTTAGCCGAAGTTTTTGGAGCGTCTTAGTAGAATAGTCGCATGTAGAATAATAGATCTGTCGCATGAGACAGCAGCTTTCTGAAAAAATTGATACTTTCGTTTACCGATATAATTTTGAAAACATCTGGTGTGCAGTCGGCATACATTTCATCTCATGGTTAGGAATAAAAAATAATAGATTTGCAGATATAACGACTCGTATGAGTAAAAGCTGCTGAAACGAAAATATTAAGCACTAAACAGATGCGTGCCGCGAGCAAGGACCGCACAAGTCCTATAATAAATCTTTCTTTTGACATCAAAATATTGAATGTAGCCCAACAACCTTGATATAAAGGACTTTTTTCTCAAAAAAATTCAATGTGCAGAGGTACAATGACAACGGCGTTACTGTTCTCAGTCAGCAAGTCGAATTCGCCCAATACGGAGCTATTAAGCACTGGTCTAGACAGAAGAAAAACAGTGGAACTACAAGTAACGAGCGTATTAGAGTTGTTGATATTATATCGATTTGATATTTTTGATATTATTGATTTTATTTTACGCCTTCAAAATATCGATATTTGTGGGTGATATTGAGATGACCGATACTATCGATATTTTGATACTCTCGGCCGAAATCGGCCACGATATCTTCATTTTTTTATACGGACTTTCAGTAACTTCACAGTTGTGCTTTTGGAGAGATTTTCAATCTTATTCTACACTCCAAAGGATTTGTTTTGCTATCCTAATTCCGCCAGCTTTGTTATTGAGCAAATAACTCGATCGATAATCACGTCACGAGATCTAGTAAGGCTTGCCTCTGACTCTGTCGCAGTCTAACGTAAACTTTTTTGCACAGCGAAGGAGCGTTTGGTGAGAAGAATGATAAACAGGATGAAACTAAGAAATTTCGATATGAGACTAAAAATATATTGGGTCGTTCAATAGCAGCTGGGATTCTAATCCACACCCTCTCTCGGTTGGTATCCAAGTGTTTTTCCAATTAAACCACCGCCGCATCCTTTAGATAGTTTCATATTTAATTTGGTCCCTTCAGTCTGTTCAGTGGTTCTCGGGTTTCGAATTTCAAATTCTAGGTTTTTGATCCAGGATTTTGGATTCCTGGATTTGTATTTCAAATTTTAAACTGTGTCGAATTTCGTGTAACTCTTACCACACTTCGATTTACTAATTTTGCATTTCTGAATCCGACTTTCTGATTTGACATTAAGGAAAGATATCTGATTTTGAATTCGTATTTAAAATTGATGTTTTAATTTTGAATGATGAATTTTATGTTCTGAATCTTGAATTATGATTTTGTTTTGGAAAGTGAGGAAGTGTCTGATGCGAAGAATAATTAATTGCGTGACCTGAAAAACTTCGATATATAGGGTATTGTCGTTATCGTTGGGCCACTGTTATGGTCGGGCCATCACGATTTTACAGTTTTAGTAACTCCTGATATCTATGATACAACCATTGTAAAACTTGTTACTGTCCTATACGTACGCCATCCAAATTGATCATCATTTAAACAGTAAACAAACAGTAAGAAATGAGTCATAAGAACATAGCCAAACTCTTCCGTCCGCCGCGATGCACAAGCGCCAGCACCGTCGATCGGCTGCACATTTTATGCTGACCACGCTGCTGGTGGTCCGGCATCGAACTGTGTTCGGCAAGGGTCACATTACAAGCATTACGTACAAAGCGCAATTGAACAATTAAATATATAGAACCTTTTTTTCGATACCTGCTGTCTCGGTAGTCTATCTCGTTTTAACATTAAGAAACATTGTAAACCACCAAGTATCGATTCCAAAATATCGATTTAAGACGATGTCACAATTCGAGTATAAATAGAACAGTCTTTGAATAAATGAAGAGTATTTATTCCTATCCACCTTTAAGCTAGGAAGTTTTTATTGCGCCCCTTGGCCTTCCGGACCTAAGGGCTGCGCTAATAGATGACATTCCGCTTCCAACGACCCCCTAGGCCTTTCGGACTCATAGGCTGTTATTAGAGTGCTTAGGCCCTGCTGGCAGGAATCTGTCGCGAATAGTCCGCCTTGTTACGCACAAAGAAATCCGCGAGTGAAGTGAACGTCGGCATCGAACGGGAGACCGTGATATAATTATGCAATATGGCGACCTACGACAAAGGCACGAACCGTGCCTAGTGAAAAGTGATAATGTGGTATGAAAAAACTTTGATCCGGTCATTAGACTTTGGTGTGTTTAAATGGTGCGGACCACTGGAGAAGACAAAATTAATCCAGTCAAGTGTCTGTATACTACTACTATCGAGAAAAACTCTATGAACTAACTGTGATAGCTAACTTTTCACAATATTGTTAGTTTCAATCGCGTATTCAAAACACCCGTACTGAATTCAATGACTAAATCTTACAAAAAAAGTTTTCCAGGTGCAAAGAACTTTTCTTCAAGAAATGATTCATGAAATGCAATTATTGAGGCAAATTTTGAAAATGTATGAAGTGTGTTGTGCTGCACACGAAGACTATAGAAAAATCCCCTCCAGTAAGGTGTTTGGGAAGGCTAAGGTGAAATACTAGAAAAGTGCTATTTGTAAAGGTCGGGCCACTTGAGTAGTCATGGTTGGGCCACCATAATTTCAAGCGCAGAAGCGCAATAATCGCTAGAGAATGTCAGTCACGTAAAATGTGATGAAATAAAGCACAATTAATACGATAAAAACCTAGATTTTTGTTGTTTTTTTCATTGTAGTTGTACACTTCGGAAAAGGCGATTATAGCAATATTGATTTTACAAGATCGCCAAAATTTCGCAAAAATGCAATTAAAAATAGGGTATTTGTATCTATGTGAACCGTTGTTCGCGGAATTCATTCTTTTCAGGTCTCTATATGAAATTTCAATACGTATGTCTTAGATTTTCTGCGGTGGCTCAACCTGTACAACATGGCCCGACCATGACAACATTTTTTGTCTTCACGACCTATGCCTAAATGCCTATAACTTTTTTGGTTTTCAAGCAATCAGTTCAAAACTTTCCAAAAATATATCTTATTCTTAGACCTCTGCAAAGATTTATTTAGATTTCCAAAATTCCTTTTGAAACGAAAGTTATGGGCGACTTCCAAAACGTGGCCCAACCACGACGACACTCCCCTAGACCAAAATATGCAATGGGTTGTGCAATGGCAGTCCGAATGTCTGCCGCACCCTTATATTAGGTTGTCTTATGTCTAATTTCAACCGCCTAGTTAGTTTCGACGTATGATTCCGATCCAACAAGCCAGTCGTCGTATGTTCGAAACTTGGCTGGGCGGTGCTGCTAGAGTCAGTAGGAACGTTCACTAGCCTCGTAATTGTCCTGTACTCTACAAACCGTCTGCGAAGTCGGTCGATAAAGAAGGGTCAAGTTTTAAAGACATATATAAACCAAGGCTTTATTTTTTAGTAGCTGATCTCACCTTGGCGACGATATTATTTTTTGTATGATTGGTCTTTGTTTCTGCTACTGAGAAGATAGACTGTTATCTATTCGGTCAGTGCGGTAGAAACAGGCAATCTTGTTGCCGACGTCGCACCGGAAAGTTTATGTATTACCACCATCGGGTGTATATTGCGTTTTTCTACTTGTATATGACTCTATACGCGATAATGACATTAAACTCTTTTTTGGAAAGTGAGGAAGTGTCTGATGCGTAGAATGATTAATATGCTGATCGAACTAAGCTATAACCCCACCTTGGGTAAAGAGCAACGTTACACATACTTGATAATCGTTGCTTCAATGACCCTCCCTTACCTAATTTGCCGCTCTTTCCTTTTCACCACTTGTTCCACTCTGTTTGGATACTGTAAACAACTTTGTCTCAATACTTTCTTCTACCGTCCCCTCAGTCGATTGTAAAAAATTAAATAAATGCCTGTCCTCACTATAAAGGTCATTATCATTTCTGATTTGGACAATAAGAATGTAATTGAGTAAGCAATTGAGGACCCACGCAATATACTACTCAGCAGAACATCGACACATGCAGTGTTCAAAACGAGAGCGACGAAATCAATAAATTTGATAATTTTTGACAGTCACATGAACGTGCGGACTCCCGCATGATAAGTGGTGCGGTGAAGTGCAGTCAATAAGTAAGTCAGGTTGCCGTGAGCTGACTATAACGTATCAATTTCCCTCTTGTCGCTTCTGACGGACGGGCAGCGGTTGGATCAAACAGGCAGGCAGGCAGTCAGTAACACTAAAAGTGAACCAGTTTTGTTTTTTTTTTCGAGGCGCGCTGACGATTTTTTCGTCAATCCCAAAAAAGGAAATGCTTGGTAACGTCCATGTTGTTAATTTGTTTATAATAATTCAATTTATTTTTTTGAATTCGAATCCAATCTTCTACAACCTACTGTAGAACGGTGGAAGAAATAAATAAATAAATAAAGTGGTAAACCAAAACTGGATTACTTTCAAATTGAATGGCTTAATCCGGAGAAAAAAGTGAACTTTGCCGTCAGTAATAAAATAAAGTGGATATTATCATCTGGCAAAGAAACGATCGAAACAAATGGATTAAAGACATTTGCATACTGAAACACATACATTTCAACACAGTGCTCATGCCATACTTCATTGGAGCTCTTTTTTGCAGAAATATAATGCAATACTTCATTCAACTTCAGTATTTTTTTTCGAATCCCAAATCTACTGTCCACATTTCGCAACGATAAAGATTAATTTTTTATCCCGCTATCGAACTCCTTTCCGAGCAATTTGGTTATCGCACCAACAGCTCCATTGAGGAATTCAGACTTGATTAAGTTATCTCCGCCAGTCGATCTGCTTTCTGAAAAATGACCCCGATCTGGACGGTTTGGAAACATCGCATTTCACCGAACAAACCGGTGCGCTGCAGTGCAGTCCGTGTAGTCACCATGTACGGCAAGATGCTTCCGAGCTACACACACGGCTCGTTCAACGACAGGATTACCGCCAAACCGGGTGACAACAGCGGAATATGAATTATCTCGCCTGTGCCATCTGGCGAACACCAAACCGTGCCCCGACCGACGGCGGTCATCCTGTTTACGAGCTGAAATACACGCACATGGTTCGTGGCCTTCCTTCAAAATCCGGCCGCGATCGAGATTTAAGTTTATGATAATTCGAACACACCACCGTCTGTAAAACGAGTAGTTTCTCGGCGTACCCGCCGCGTGTCCTCGGAAGGAACAAGCAAATTCTCGTGTACTTTTGCGCCTAACGAACGCATTTCCCGCAAAAGCTTGCCCAGCACGCCTTTTTCTGCCCGCGTCGAGCAGCACGCAATTCAATTTGTCAGTTTCGATTGGCCACATTTAAAACTCGCAGCCGAGCCGTGCTCTCCTCGAAACACGAAAGTCCAGGATGCAACGGTTAAATCAGTCCCTCGAACAACGAGGGAAACTCGCACAAGGCCAGTTTTTTTTGCGATAACTGAAAGCAAAAAAAAATATAAATAAATGAATGCACGACAATTTACATTCGAAAAACATTAACTTGTTCCATGTTCTGAGGAGGGAACAAAGTCCGGAAAAATTGTACTTGGAGGAATATGATTTATGATGATGGCTTTGGATATTCGTTTAATACGATCCTGCGGGTCTGTTTCATTGTTGCTGATGAACTCATATTAAATGGAAAAAAGCTACCACACTCCAAAAAAGTTGCATTTACAGGTCAACTGTACAACAAGGGATACCGAGTCCCTTGCCATTTCCACCTCCACCCCAGTGGGACAATCCTGGTTGACCCTGGATTAAGGGGGGGAACAGCATCGAATGATGGAATTACCACTCTTGGCATGAAACCATAAATTATGACCGCTAGCCCGCCCTCGCTCTTTTCTCATTTAACCAGCAGAGGGAAGCACATGAACTTTATGGCGCATTCGTGAAAACAATTTAAGCGAGATTAATACACAGGCTTGTGACTGTCGCGCAGTTTACCACCGCACCACCGCCGCGGCCGCGGTCGTTCGGTCCCAGTAATGCCATCAATGTATTACAACCACCGACCGCACCGGCTGGTGGAGGGAGCGAAAGATTTATCGCTGTCGCTGTCGATTAGTAGCTGCCAGACAGACTGCCCGGATAAAATCCGAATTGAATCTGGAACGATGCGACGCGGTGATTTTCAATTTAATTCCATCTGAAAACTGGAATACTCTATGGATTATGGAAGGTCACTAGCGCGGCCACTACAGCACGTGCCCTGCCTCTAAAAAATTAAATTTAAAACAAAATATCTCCAAAAGGTGTAATCGAGAAGTCTGTAGTTGTCAATTCAATTGCCAGGTATTTTTGAGATACTGGAGTTATGTACTAAAAAATAAATCTAATCTTAAGGCTAATTCTAATTTTAATTTCAAATCCAAGTTCCAAATCCAAATCCATTTCAAGTTCAATTTTAAGTCCAATCTGATGTGAAACTTCAAGTTCAAATTAATCTGAAACTTAACTTAAAAATAGTGTAAAAAGCCGCGTAAAAGTTTTAGAATTCGCGAAAAAAATGGAGAAATTTTTGAAATTTTCATAAAAAAACATAAATTCTTAAATTGTCAAAACATCGTAAATTCTAAAACTAAACGTGTGAAAATGCGTAGAGCACAATTACGTGAAAAAATAAATTTTGAAATTCGCATTAAACCTGTAAAAAATTACTTAGTTCAGCTCATACTTCATCTAACCGCAAGTACAATTTCAAGTCCAATTTCTAATTCAATTGGAAATAAAGCCAAACAGAGCATAACGATCTAAGTTTAAGTCCTATCCTATAATATCATATCTAATTTCAAGTACCTTTCAAATAAAATTACAAATTGAACTTAGTGGCCCATTGTAAGTTCCATGTTTCTAATTTAATTCCAATTTTACCTCCCATCTCCAGATCCAGGCCCAATAGGACACCATACGAACCGTTGCTTTTCAAGAGATGGCGCTTTTCTAGTGGTAGTAAAATCAAAATTTCTCACTTATTTATGTTTACACCTGAAAAACAATCACTAATCATATTTTATTTGAGGTACAGTTACTCTGTTATACTTAATTTTCATGATTTCTGCCTAATTTTGATAAAAAACAAACATTTTCTATACCTCTCCATAGCATCTTACATCTGAGAGCCCTAAAAAGCTAAAGCTAAAACATCTGTTGTATTCAACAGGGAAACATTGATAGTTTCACGCATGGCGCATGATGAAACACTTCCGCCAACTTCTGTTATTTATTATCAGAAGTTAGAGGCAGTGTCCTATTACAAATCCAATTTAATGGCTCATTTTTAGGACAAATTCTAGTCACACTCAATTTCTATTTTAACTCCGATGTGAAGTCCAGTTTCAAGTCCAATTTAATATCCTATCTCAACTCAACAACTTTATATCTGTTGTAATTCCGATTTCAACTGCGATTTCAAGCCCAATTTCAATTTAAATTTCAATTGAAATTGCGTGTACAATTTTATGTCCCATTCTAAATTAAGTTTCGATTTAAGTTTAAGTTAATTCCAATTTCTCCCCCGAACTGAAACCCACTTGAGCACTTGAGCATTTCAAGTTCAAATTAATGTCCCATTTAAAGCACAAGTTCTAGTCACATCCTTTGTTATTTACAATACGGTAAGCGTACCCTTAGTGGAGGTAGTACCAATAGTGGGGGTACTTGAATAAAATACGCCCATCATGAGATAAAACGCAATTATGCTTCTAGATAACGTTTATATAATCTGCACCTGGGTTATACACGTTTACTTGAAATAATCGTCTCTTCTCTTAGTGTCCCATTTTAGGGAAAAATTAAGGTCACATTTAATTGTTATTTTAACTTCGATGTGAAGTTTAATTTCAAGTCTAATTTAATGTCCCAATTTCAAGTCTAATTTAATTCAACAACGATTTTAAGCCCAATTTCAAGCCCAAATTCCGTGTACAATTTAATGTTCCATTTTAAGTTCAGTTTTGAGTCTAATTTAATTCTGATTACATCCTTGATCTCAAGACCAATTCAAGTTCAATTGAGGACCAATGTCAAGTTCAATTTGAAATCTCATTTTAAGGATAAATTCCTGTCTAACTTAATTCATATTTTGACTTCCATGTGAAAGTCCAATTGATTGACCCATTTTAGGTCCACTTTAATGTCTAACTTAATTCCGATTTTGAGCGCAATTTCAAGTTCAATTGCAATTGCGTGTACAATTTAATCTCTCATTTTAAGTTCAGTTTTGAGTATATTTTAATATCAATTTCACCTCTGACTACAAGTCCAATTTCAAGTTCAATTGAGATCCAATTAAATTAAAGCACAATTAAATGTTTAATTTTGAGAACAAATTCTAGGTACATTTAATTCCTATTTCAACTCCGATTTCAAGTTTAATTTCAAGTCCAATTTATTGTCCCTTTTAGGACCAATTTTAGATCTAATTTAATTTCGATCTCAACCTCAAGCCAAGTTTCAAGTGCAATTGCGTGTACAATGTAATGTTCAATTTTAAGTTTGAGTCTTATTTAATTCCAATTTCACATCCGACCTCAAGTTTAATTTCAAGTTCAGTTAAGATCCAATATTTAATGTCATTTCAATTTCCGTTGAGGTTCAATTTAATGTCCCATTTCAAGATTTTAAGGACAGATTAAAGTCACACGTATTTCCTATTTTAACTTCGATGTAAACTTCAATTTCAAGTCCAATTTAATGTCCCATTTTAGATCCAGTTTCATGTCTAATTTAATTCCGATTTGAACTACTATTCCAAGTGCAATCTCAAAACAATTTAATATTTTGAGTTAAATTAAATCCAATTTTACCACCTCAAATCCCGTTTTGAGATAGATAATTAATAAAAAGAAAAATTATTCAGTCAAGCTTTCGATTGACCGGGCTTTTCGTCTAACTGCTGTCATCAGATTCTCTTGGCTACCGTGTCTACTTTGTTCTCTGCAGAATGCCGATTTGCTCTTCTTGATTGGATGGGGCATATTGTGAGATTTCTCGTCCTTGGGCGCGTTGTTGGAGATATACCACTCCATAGCCTTTATTTCGTAAAGCTAGAATGCATGTTTTTCCAGACTCGTCTCGTTCACATGAATTTCCTGGTTGATGAGCTCGGTTGCAACGAAAATGACGCTTTTCAAACCACTGGTACTGATAACCAACCAGATCTTTCGACTGTTTCATATGCTTGAAAATATCTGTCACGTTTCTCCTTATTTAGTAAAAATTATATCATAATTGGGTTGGGTATTTTGATCAATATTTATCAAGTTCATTTATTTATTCATTTGTTTGTTTATATCAACAGACATATTGTTATCCTAATGATAATATTTATCTAACTAGTACGAAACATGTTTAAAAAGTTCCCACGGTGAAAAACGAACCCAACTGAAACTTGACTGAAGACTCGTTAAAGCCCGACGATGGCCCCGTTTGCTGCACAGTTTGTCCTTCGAAACGGCACTTGAAGGAACATTCTGATACGAAGAGGTCGTGATTAAACTCGTAGACTGATACGGTTGAGAAGCCATGAACGCCTTCGCCATCAGGATGTCAGCTACAAGGATTCCTGAGAACAAAAATTGCTAGAGTAGTTCGATTAGAATCAGGCGCGCTTCATATCTTGGTAGCTGGAGCTGGTTGTTCATGGTAGGCGACGAAGGACGAATTGAATGAATTTGCGTTCTATTTTCCCTAACCTATCAACGCCGTTAATATAATGGGGATTCCAGACTAATGTTGAGCACCACTCTATTTTCGTTACACCATCTTAAAAAGCTTACTGTCAAAGAAGTATATAGATCTTAAGATCATCAGCAAAGGAAAGCCTGGGTCCTCGTACCGAAAAGTTTACATAGTTGAAATACATCACGAAGATGAGCGGGCCAAGATGGATGCCTTGTGGAATATTGGACGTTAAAAACTAACTAAGAGGAGATTAAATTTGATTAAAAGGGGCTTGAAATTAGACGTAAATGGGACATTAAATTAGACTTGAAGTTGGACTTGAAATTGCTTATTAAATTAGATTTGAAATTGCATTTGAACTCAGAGTTAAAATTTGACTTCAGATCGAAGTTTAAACTGGAATCAAATTACTAAATTAGATTTGAATTCGGACCTAAAATGGGACACTAGGGGTCAGTCCCGGCGTAGTGTTTGCATTCACGCCTCTCACGCCGAGGACCCGGGTTCAAATCCCAACCCCACAGAAGTCACGAATGACCCAAGCAGGTTAAAGTGACTATAATCTAACAAAAAAAAAAAATTGGGATACTAAACTGAACTTGAAATAAAAATTAAGTAAGATTATAATTTAATCTTGACGTTCAATTGGATCTCAAATAAACTTAAAATTGAACCGCGATAGAACTTGAAATTGGGCTTGAAATGGGAAGGGAGGTGAAATTAGAATTAAATATGACTCAAAAGGGGACATTAAATTACACACGGTATTTGGGACACACGGAACTTGAAATTGGGTTTGAAATCGAAAATAAATTAGACATGAAATTAGACCTAAAATAGAACATTAAATTGGACTGGACTGGGAGTTAAAATAGGAATAGGAGTTAGACTTTAGTTTGTCCTTAAAATGGGACATTAAATTGAACTTAAAATTTGACCTCAATTGAACTTGAAATTGGAGTTGAGATCGGAGGGGAAATTAAATTAGACGCAAAACTGAATTTAAAATGGGACATCATATTATACATGGAGTTGAAACTTGGTTTGAAATCGGAATTAAATTAGACACGAAATTGGATCTAAAATTGTACATTAAATTGGAACTTGAACGTGGACTTGAGCTCGAAGGTGAAACTGGAATTAAATTAGACTCTGAACTTAAAATGGGACATTGAATTGTACACAGAATTGCACTCAAAATCGGAATTAAATTAGATTTGAAATTGAACTTCCCGACGGAGTTAAAATAGGAATTACTGACTTGAATTTGTCCTTAAAACGGGATTTAGGGTACGGGAGGGTATTTTCAGGCCATTAAGCGGCAGCATTCGAGACAAGATTTTTATACGACGTATATTTTCGACGTCGAATATCGACGTGTATTTTGGTCTTAATGAAACGCTACTGAATTTGAGTTATGGTCGCGAGAAATGATGAAGTTGCTGCGGCTTAATTGGGCCCATTTTCTATAGTGGTGTCTGTGTTTTTTAAATCCGACCGGCCGAATCCATCTTAACAACTTAACTCATTCCATAGGAAATTCAAAGAATTAGTAAGTCATAATACTTTACTCTGACATGACGGTAAGTAGGAGACGTCGATTTTTCAAATATTACATGAAATTCAGGAATCTTTCTACCGTTAACTTGTACGATAATTTTCAAAAAGGCACACAAAATACAAGAAGTGTACCGAAAAATTACAGATTATCCAGATTTGTGCAAAATAATAGCGGTTATTAAATTTTTTACAGAGAATGATTTTATTTCTCTTTGTCGGCCGGTTTGCACAAAGTCTTCACAGTCCGCGGTGGTCGTCCACATATGAGTTAAAAATGACGGAAATTCGAAACCTGCGCTTTAAGGTTGTTTCACGCTTTTATCGTTTAATTCGCAACCGTTGCAAACTGTCTGTGGAACAATTTTGCGAATAATTTATGCACCGATCTCAAGGATATGCATGGTTTTCAGCAGCAATAACGCTACCCACGGATGGATGCACGGATCATTCACAGCATCTGTGATGCCTGTCGCTGTGCTGTTCTTCTGTTCTCCATCAGATCAGAACGTTTCAAACTTGACACCGTGCAAAACTTCTGCGATGCCACCCACCCTGACAGACGATTTCGTTCGGTCGTCTTTCTGTGGCAGTTCATCGTCAGCTTGTACTTGAAATTGAATGTTCGCATCGAGCTCAACGTTAGTTCACACCTTAAAAAACGACCATATCCGTACAAAGAGCGATGCAATTTGAAATAAATTGTTTCAGTCTATAAAATTTTACGCCAAGTTACACGGCCAGTTGGTACAGTTAATTTAGCCTGACCAGAGCTACCACCAAAGAAGCGATCCAGTTTAGTTGCGGTCTCCCGCCGCGACCAACCACTTATTAATTCAAATATAAAAGGTGTTAAATAGTAATAATTGATTTTAAAAATGAAAACAAGTCAAAGCTGCACAGCTACACAAGAAACGTTATAACTTATGATCGGTCATTATTTTTCTGCAGCTTATATGTACAAAGTTGGCAATGTAGGCTTCTTAGAGCCAGAGGAAAGCGACTTTGCTCCTCCGGTGTTGGCTGTTGTAGTAGTAGTAGTTGTTGTTGTCGTTGCTGCATGTGGGCACGCCATCCGAAGCCGATTAAAGTACCGTAAAGATGACTAGCCCAGTGATGGCTAGTGTCCGGCCTGGACGACGACGCAACGGTGCGCCACTTTTGAATTATCATAAACGCCAGTCGCACTACTCTGACTGCCCCGGACAGTCGCGCGCTCTTCATAGACTGGAGCAAACAATCTGCATAGATATTTGTACAAGCACCTTAGTTCTCTCTAAAATTTACAAGAGGTGTGAGATCGACCTCACAGGAGTCTGGTAGCTAAAAGCCCCTAGGCGGAGATTTCATTGCGATTTGCTACCAATAAGGCATCCAGAATTGCACTCCCAAAATGGATTCGGACACAGTGGCGGTCTCAGGTGAATCGATTATTGATTCATAAATTCCGACTTATTTTCATCGAGTTTTGGTCACTCTGGCTCTTGGGTTGATTTGACATTTCAGGTTGTCCCTTTGGATTTCGATCGGTGCCAGTTGAAAAAGGGTGCGCCTTCTGTTTGTTGAGTCTGCATGTTTCAACGGATTGTTGCTGTCAGTTTTATTACATACAATGTATTTAAGTTTTGTTACTAATAAGCCCTCGCTAGGGACAATTTAAATTTAAAAAACAATCGTAAATGGTAGAACAATTTTGAGCGGTGCCTCATTTAGACAAAAAAGCAGAAATGAACTTACGTTAGCCTTCCCTTGAGATGTTCGATCCACTTATCCTGCACCAAACAGTTCTCGTTGTCCATGTCGAATAGTCGAAACAAATTCTGCAGGAACGCCTGAAAAAAATAAAAATCATCAGTAAGCTGTCAATCATCCCGTGAAATTCGCCGTAACATCAATGTTGCTTGATACACTGCCGCTAAATCAAACACAGATTAAAACAAGGTCATCGGAAGGAAAAGCGCAGCCCCATTGAATCATCCACGACCATGGAAGTGCCGCCGGTCGCGACATATGCCGTCGCGCAACCGCCCAGTCAGCAGATGTCGTCTGATTTAAAATTCAAATTAAATGTTTACCTATATAAATTACATCCAGTTTCATGTTCAGGTTCTGTCAGCGGAAAAGGTGCTGTGTTCCCTTCCGTTCCGTGGACTCCGTACAGCCCGCCTATCTGGCCTTACTGCAGCACAGGAAATGTCGAACGTTCGGTGCCCGATTTACATATACGCTACATGTCGGTAATCCGTGCTGATTGGACCGGTATAGAGCCCCAGCTTCGGTAGAAGGAAATTTTAGTTTTTGATCTACTTTTCACCCGCCCTAGTGGGGACACTGAATCTTTTATAATTGTAAATTGGGGAAAGACCACAAAACCCATCCTGTCTAACTGTTATGCTGTGTAGCTTTGGGTTATTTGGCAAAATTATACTAATGGTTTTAGACTAAAGGTCCCAGAGTTTTATCAAAATGTACACAGTTAAAAATTTTGTCACCTATTTTCATAAAAAAAATTTCGGTTTTCATGGCACTTATTAAAAAATTTATAACTTTACAATCAGGCATCATAAAGCAAACCCATCGGCTTATTCGTCTATGTTACGTAGCTTTTATGCCCCCCCCCCCGCAGAAACCACTACTGTTTAGGTGCATGCATTTTCCTAGGTTTACTGACTAGTACAGATTGTCCCTTAGTTAAGTCCGAACGAGCGGCAGCCAGGGATGGTTCCTCCTCAGAAGAAAAAAAGAGAAGAGAAAAATTCAAACTGTGCTCAGTCTTCAACGCGATTTATTCTGCTCCGTTTCATTTTAACTTTTCTCTTTCTTGCACTTTCTCTTTTCTAGAACAGAAAAAAATATAAAAAGACTAGAGCTATGGGAAAAATTGTTATTGACGTTTGAAAACCCTATATTTTTTTTTAGAAAAAATGCCTTTAGCTTCGGAACCGAAGGAGATAGCAACTTGATTCCTTCAAACGCAGTTGTATGAGCAACCGCACACTGCGCTACTCATTGAGGAGAATGTTAATACACTTTGAATACGTTGATGCGATGCGCTGACGTATGACAACTACGGGTAGTTTTAACATGTGTAGTGCGTTGAGAAAAAACGACGATTGTCAGTACCAGTCATTCAGGAAAATATTAATCCATTAAGGGGGCATAGTACTTTTTCAATTTAAAAAAATCGAAATTTTTTTTAATGATTATTTCGAAAGATTAACATTTTGACCATACGTGTTTCAAGTCATTTCGATGAATTCCAAAAATTAACAAAGTTACAGCTATTTGTATCGCGCATGTCTGGAGCGATTACACAGCGAATAAAAACTTCAACGTCGTTTTTCTCGAAACCAGGTTTTGAAAGTCGGTACCATAAATATCTCAACAACGGCTCAAGCAATTCTCATGATTCTTTTTTTTGTTTTAAAGCCAACAAAATTATCTAGTGTTTGACCCATCCTTTTTTTGATATTACAATTTTTGTATTTTTTATAAATGTTTAAAGTCAATTTTTTCTACTAAAAACGTTACTTTTATGTTTGAATGTCCGCCATTTTGTTATGCGTTCGAATTTAAAAAAAAGGATGGGTCAAACACGAGATAATTTAATATACTTTCATGTCGTTTTGGAATTTTTCAATTCGGATAAGCCTCCCAGCGCCAATCCATGGTACCGCAAATCATGTTTTTTTCGAATGATCATGTTCAAGGAGTCGTAGGGGAGAGGGGAAGAGGTTCACATATGCAAACAAAATTGTAAATATTAGTATAAAGTGCAATGTTTAGAATGCAAAAAACCCGAATCGCTCGAAAAGCTTTACGCGTTATCGAGAAAAAAATATTTGAAATAAGGCAAAAAATATGGTGTAAAAAGTACTATGCCCCCTTAATGCAGTTGAATCATGATTCTTACATTTAGTATATTCAGTTGAGTTTAGCTGTCCGTGAACGCAACTGCATCATATGGTTAGGCATGTCACAACGGCAACAGTGCGAAAAATGTTATTTAGATATGACAACATTTGAATTCCCATGCATTTACTTCTTGACGCGCACCAACAGGAAAGTCCCATTATAAACAAAGGTAATTCTTCGCTAAGATTCAAAATTTAACGACTTTTGATTGTCTTGATGCCTCTGAGTCTATAGTTGCTGTACGTGCACCGGCTGTTTTGTTTTCACGTTTACTGCTGTAGCTACCGAGAAGACCGGGAGCAAAACCGAAAGTTGCTCATTTAAAGAGCGCATTAAGAAGTTTTTCTGCGCGTCAGCTTTTGTCATTATGTTTAGTCTGTTTCTCATTGTGTGGATTTATTTCTCATTTCTGAAAGCAGTTCTGCTCATTGTGTTGAACAAAAAAAGTTGCACTTTTTGCACAATGAGTGAGGAAATAACAAGCCTGGCGGCAGCGATTATTTTCGGCCGAATATGACCATTCGTGTTTCAGCCTTTTGTGATTCGGCCTATTGATAGGTATATTATGCCATTTGTTATTTCGGCCATCTGAGTTTCGGCCATTCGTGGTTCGGCCATCTGTGACTGATTCTGAAATTCGGCCCGTCGGATTTTGGCCTTTCGTGATTCGACCATTTGTGTTTCGGCCATTCGGTACCAGCCCATTATGAGTGTGATCTTTTAAAAAGACACCAATCGAAGGTATTGACCGAAATAGCCATAAGTTAGTTATTTGGAAGCTTTTCTCTTGTTAGTTGCGTCAAATAATTTTAAGTCTACATTAAGTTTTGACCCGAAAATAGCCGCAAAAATGGCTGGTAACTTAATTTGTTAGAAAAATTTGCCATCTTGGGAAATATTTAAGCTCAACGAAGTACTATTTTTCAACAAAAAAGCTCAAAATCTCCGAAACTTCAGGAAATAACGTGCACTAATGTTCTACAGAAACGTTGATTTTAGCCGGATAAACAACTTTCTAGAACGCTATGCCCAAGTAACAATTTGGGTTTTATTATACTCTTATGATGGCATTTAAGACCAAAATTAGGCTTGAACAACACCATAAGAGTACAATAAAACTCACATTGTTGCTTGGGTGAACACGTAAGGTTGACTAGGATAAGTTGGACGCTGTGACTGTGTTTCAATATCCGGCGGTTGACGGCAGTTGACGTTGCTGCGGAATACACCAGAAAGCTTGATCATCGAATTACAGAATAGCAAGAAGAAAGAGAAGAAGATGTAAGTGGGCTGTGAAGGATCCTCCATGGCGTCAACAACTGCGAGGGAAGTGGTAGGCACGACTTTTGGAAGGCAACGTAACAGCTTGTTTGATGCCGAATGACAGATTAGAAGAACTAGGCCAAAAGTCGCGTGCTCACTCCGGGTACACGTTAGAACAGAAAAAAATATAAAAAGACTAGAGCTATGGGAAAAATTGTTATTGACGTTTGAAAACCCTATATTTTTTTTTAGAAAAAATGCCTTTAGCTTCGGAACCGAAGGAGATAGCAACTTGATTCCTTCAAACAAAATGTGCATTTTTCATGAATGTGAAAGTGCTCAGAAGGCATGATTTGTGAGAAATAAACACGAGAGAAGATATAAAGAAAAAACAGATTTTTTATGTCCACCCCGACCAAAACACTTTAAATAACTCCAGCCCATCGACCAAAAGAGATAGAACTTTAATTTTTTTTAGCAAAGTTACTTAGAATTTAATGTTCTTTAACTTTGCTGAACATTTTATACCTAGGACTAACGGTGTTAGCGTAATTACTTTTGTCCACCTAGATTTGGATTTCATCCCACGGTGCGGCGCACAGTGGGACGACTTTAAAAATAGTGAGACATAATAATAGCATCGAAACCTTAAGACATAGCATAATAGTTGCTTCAGAAAAGTTTCTTCATTTAAAAAGCACTTTCTAGTGGTGAAAAAATATTCGGACATTAGGGTGTCCCTAATCAGATACAAAAAATATTTCCTCTAGTTTAAGTCAGAAATGATTGCTACCTACGGAAAAGTTGTAGCTAAACTATTTGCGAGAAACTTTGTTGAATACTGAAGATTGCTATCTCTTACATGAAAGAAGTTATAGTTCTTTCAAAACAGTTTTTTCGATCTAGTTCTTTAATAACGCTTCGAATGCTTTTTAAATGTTCTAAGAAATTATTAATCACATTAAATTTCACATTTTCGTCGAAGACAGTAGAGCTCTATCTGTTTCTCTTTAGCAGCTATCACTGATTTTTTAATTGTTACATGTAATCTTTAAGAGGGTGAACTCAAGGGAGAGCAGCTATGAGCAGCTAATCTCACTTATTTTTTGTAAATCAATTTATGCTGTATCCCACCATGTACAACTAAGGGCGGAACACCGTGGAACATTTGAGAAAAGTTGCCATGAAGGCAACCGTTTTTGTACCGCTTTCCCCATAGTTTTGTACCGCTTTCGCATGTTCTCTGAATTAAATCAGCAAATTTTGTAATGGTAATCTGGTTTAAAAAGCTTTAAAGCTTTACGGCCTGCAGGCTTATAAAATGTAGGTGATCTTATGTAAAATTTTCCGAAAAATCACGTGGTGCCCGCCCCGTTCCTGTTTGTCATCGGAAAGTACCCCATTTTGCACATTTTCCCCTATTTTTAACATTTTTCACCCTTATTGGATTATTCCAAGCAAGGTTTTGACAAATCAAACCGCAGAAATCTACTAATTTTGTGTAAAAAAGTCGGTAGAATCAAATGCGGTTTATCTCATTTATTTTAGAGCATATTGATTTTTTTGGTTGAATTCCCGTTTGGTATGGTCGGTTTGATAACGGGAACTCAACCAAAAGAAAATAATGTGCTTTAAACTAAATGAGATAAGCTCTATTCGATTCTGCGGACTGTTTTACACAAAATTATTAGGTTTTTAAGTTTTGTTTTTAAAGCCTTGCTTGGAACAGTCCAATGAGGGTGAAAAATATTCAAAATAGGGGAAAATGAGCAAAATGCGAAAATGAGCAAATCTTCTCATACAGGACAGGAAGGGGGTGGGCACCACGCGATTCTCCGAAAAATTTTACATAAGATCACTTACACTTTATAAGCCTGCAGGCCGTATCTTAATTGCGTCCGTTTTTTCTCTCGTATTTGCCCATAGTGCAGCGTCTTACCTCGAGGCCAACTGGGAGGACCTTATAAGGAAACGCAAATCGCTTAGCGGAAAAAAGAACATTCAGTCATCTATACTCTATAGTAAATAGTTGTGTTACTTATTGTGTTTTTTGCTTGATTAATGCTATTTGTTAACTGCTTGCCAATTCATGTTTTTATTAAATAGTTATTTAGGCATTCCGAAAAAATTCGGCCTTTCGTGATTCGGCCTTCTGTGACTGTTGTTGGAATTCGGCCATTTGGATTTCGGCCATTAGTGATTCTGCCATTTGTGTTCCGGTCATTCGGTACCAGCCCGATAAGTCAGGGTTTAAAAACTGTTTTAAAAGGTTTGTCCACGAATAACGCTTCATTGTTAATTTCCATGAAGGGATACAAGTATAGTGTTTTTGACAAAGTTGTTTGTATTGATATTTACTATAACTTTGCCGAAAGTACCAAACCTGTATCTCGAATATACGAGAAAATAAATTTCGTATATCACTTTGAAGGAATTAATCACCCAAAGATTTCTCTCACAAGAAGGGGCGTGTTATACCAAGAAATGTTCATAAAGACACTATATGCGACTTCACGTTTCGGCACAATATCACACGATCACGTATTTCGCTGTTTGGACCACTGTGCACCGGTAGCGCACGAACACTCTCTTATCCGAAGCAGAATTTCCTGTGGGCCCCCAAAAGAAATGGTGTTCCGCAATAAAAAACAATATTCGTGATAAGTCAGTGCCCCGGTGAAAGCCCCAGCGCCACAGTTGACAATGGCAAATTGGTAGGGGAACCTGTAGCAGGTTGAGACTAGCTGCAGGATATGAAAATTCGATAATTTTTAAATGAATGTACCTAAATAGCACCTCAAATTTTACTCTAAACAGCAAACTTAAATCTTGGTCTATATTTACACGGATTTAGAAGAAACTACATGCATATTTTCTTTGAGAGTCGAGCAGGTCATAACAAAATGGTTAAAAAATTGGAAAATTGGATTTATTGGAAACATTTTCGAGGCATTTTTTTTTGTATTCCTTCAACATTTTATTTTGTTTTCATAAGATACCTTCGATATGACACCAATACTGTTAAAATCGGTTCAGTGGTTCAAAAGTTATGAATTTTCAAAATAATCTGAAGGCGAAAATGGCGATGTTTAGAACTACCATAATTCAGAAGAGAGCACCAAATAAGAAAAAATACAGAAAAATTAGAAAATAAGAACAAATTTCGATAGTACTTTTTTCATAGATGTGCTTATACGATGAATTGTATTTAACGGACACATCGTGAAAGCATTAATGAAATAGCACACATTAATGATTTTTGTTATGAATTATAGTGTCTTGTAATCTTGAAGTGCAACTAAAGTCACCTAATGTAACAGTCCCCAAAAATCGTACATCTGTTGCTTTGCATGCATTTTCTTTCGTGCGGCATTCAAGAGCGGTAGGGATTTCAAGGAAGCGCAGATCGATTGGGCGATAAAAGCATGTTCGCTGTCGTTGCCGTCGGTCGTGCTCGTGGCCGTCATCTGATGAGACATGCTACGCTGCTAGTGTGTACAACGAGGTGTCTTCGACGAGGACGACGACGACGACGAGTCCGAATGCGCGGTGAAAATCGGTTGAAGATTTGTTCGACTGACACTTCGATTACTGCTGTCCGCGTCGCCGTCACCTCGGTTCATGTCGATACCGTCCGACCCCGAACGTGAACGGAACGCCAATATACGTGAACATGTAGCCGCAAAAATCGATACAAAATTATGCAAATGAAATACAGGCTTTGCGGGATTTAAAACCGCAAGAAGGCTTTCTGGATTTCAATGACATAATTTGGTTGCACTGATTGCTTGATAGGATCGAATAACGTCGAAGCTAGTAAGGATTATTTTTTAAATACACAGGCAGCAAAATAAATTTCAGTTCGTCGCGCCGGTGACAGTTAGATAAAGATGAAAAATGTTGTCTGAAAAAAAATATTGAAAATAAAACACGTGCATTTGATGACGGGCTATTATATGCACATTGGTTTTGCTTCCCGCCACCCAGTGCAGTGCACTGCTGGTGGATGGACGTTTTGCGATAAATATCGAGAACTTGCACTCGTTCGGTCCTTCGCAGGCTATGTAGCTCCACAGGATGTCAACCTGAAAGGCTGGTCCATTTGCGACCAGCTGCAGTCGTTTTCCCGTGTAGCTCTATAGCTAGCGTTCGCGGTGTCTAATCACCTTAATTGAACATTCACTGATAAACCGACCACCGCCTGCGAGACTAAATAGCATAATTGATCATCCGGCTGTATAGATTGAAAACTTACACTGGGGCTTTGTTAGAGAGGTTCTCAGAACAGGCATTTCCAAAAAACGTACTATAACTGATATGTTGTTTGTGATTTTGAAAAAAAAAAGTTATGAATTGGAAGGATTTCCAATTTCTTGAAACCTTAAAAATGTGTCATTTTGCCAAGCGATGAACCATCCTATGTGAATTTGATATCCGAACACTATCCGATGCCTTCGGTGGGCTCCCTGTAAGTGCGCTTGCTGATGGAGGTACTTTATTTTAAATTGCGCTTGTTGCTAAGTTTGTTTGTTTGGTTTTCCTAGTGGGCCCCAGTACGTCATCTACGTTCGGCGAGGAGCACTAAGACAACGATGACGATGTCTCTGTCCGAGAAGTCTCGACAACCAGTTCTTTGGCCAAGTGTGATTGGTTTTTATTATGCCTCTCTGCAATGCAAATCTACTGAGGCCTGAAGTGGCTCGATTAAAGTACTTTTATGCACCTCGCGGTACGCGGTAGGCCGTCCGCCGAAGTGTTATGTTCTTCACAGCCTGCCGGAGAGGATGCCCATTTTTCATCATATGCCTATTTTCTGATGAGTGCAATGACCTCTGCCCGGGGCTGTGAATGTAAAAAAAGAGAACCCCGGCACCTGTTTGCGAAGATGCGAAGACAAAAAAACGGTCTCTTATCTATTCGACCCAGCGGCCATCATCGTCGGTTGGACGATCAACGAGAGATGCCTAGAAAGGAGTTTTTATGGCACTGATAGTGCAGGTCTTGAGGCGAAGCTTGCCGTCCAGTTTGGGGGCTAAGCGGTGAAGGACCGTAATAGACGAGATTAAAATCGGAGACTTTTTAATTGCAAAAACTAGTCGCACCAGTTTGAACGCTCTATATAGTGCACCTGCTAGGGCTGATGGAGAAAAAATCTTGCAAAGTCGCAGTCCGGTTGAGTCGAAGTTTTTGCTGCTGCCTACTGGCAGCGTCTTTTAAGAAAATGTTAAAATTTAAGCGATAATTGAAATTGCGAAAACGTGAGGGCAAAAATTGTTGGTTAAAATTGTTTTCATATAAAAGAGAAAAGCAAATAAAAATAATCGTAATATTAAATTTGCTGGTATTCAATTAAAATTTAATGACTGCCCCAGGACGAGTGTCTCACGTCACACAATACACCAAGCGTTCAAGCCATACATCGAAGATCAGTCCATATTTTCAGAATACGGTTATATCTAGACTCTCCCCAGCTCTCGGTGCCAATCGTCGTCGGAAAAATATCGCCTGTTCAATTCGAACAATGCTCATTTACACCGTGAAACCTGCAGCACGCGAACGCGACCAAACGGGCAAACCGACGACCGGTCGTCGTTTTCTGGGTGGAGCCACATGTTCGCTCTGACATTAAAAAAAAGGTCTACCCTCACTAATTGACCCACCAACCGACCGTCCGGGGGGAAAATGCTCGCAGTATTTATACCTGGCACAGATCTGGCAAAGCAAATAAGAGCAAACCACATCGTTGCCGTTGAGCGCGGGAGGTGCGGCAAGAATTTATACCGCGCGTCAGGTGAGACGAAAAAAATGGTGAATGTCAAGTCGACCGACACGGTTACGTAACCTCGGTCTCGTGAACAGAACACGGGTACGGTACGGTCGTCGACAATTGGTTCGCATGTCTACGGTGGGTGGTTGAGGCAAGCCTTTTCAAGTCTACTCCACTTTCTCGAAAAAAAGGGAGCCAAATTGATCAACTTATTCCGTTGATTGTGTATTTTCAATATTTTTAAGGTAATTCCAAAATCCGAATTTTTCGGAGTTACCGCGTTTTTCGCCCGTACGATTAAACCATCAACGCACATTATCGCCAATGTAGATCAGCACCGTTCAGGAGGTTCGCAAGTGAGTAGGCACATACCTACCGTACAGGTCCGTAGCGTTTATTTGCGACCACGATATCTCGAGCTGGCTGGCTGGCTGGCTGACTGACTGTATGAAGTTGACCAGTGATTTTTATTGGTGGGTCATTAGAGCGAATAAAAATCAAGTCAAGCCCCGGGTTTCGAGATACCAATCGAACGAACGAGAGGTCGTTCCGAGCCTCTCCGGGGGTAGAAACGGGACAGCACGAAACGCTAATTTATGTCCAGCGTAAGTCCGTTTGGCAATTTATGAAGTTTAAATTTTTATTATAAATTTAACCTCTGGCCCTGCCCGTACCGGCAGCCTCTCACTTCGAGGGTGTCGGGCGGATCGTATTGGGGACAATAACAATAAAATGCGGACTATCGATTTTTCCGTGCGTTTTTGTTCGCATTTCCACTTCATCGGTCGTCGGGCGGCTGCGTATTTGTCGTTCCCAAAGGCGCCTATTAGCAAGATGTTGTGATTTTTATTGGCCCTTCGCGAGAATAAAAGGAGTGAATGTTTTCGGTGCAATGGCAATTTAAGTTTAATAGTTATTGATGACTGAATACAGTGTGAAACTTACGGACTTGAACAGGGTCGCATACTGCGTTAGCAATTCTGCGACACACGACTAATTGCTCAAGGTTTCGTATAATTTATACGAATTATGGCACGCTATGAATAAAGATTGATTGGTTAAAACGGGAAGATTTTTTATGACCTCCAATTGTTGTATTTATTTCTTGAAAACACACTTGAGATTGCTTCAGAGCAGCCCCGTTATTGCTTTTCTATTAAAAATTGGATGCGCCGACATAGTCAACTGCATCTCTTGCTCGTCGTATCGAGCAGCATGATCCAGAATCCGATTATGGAGGGATCCTCACTATGGGAGTCCTATTTCAGTTTTAGTATCTGCCATAATTTGTCATTCATATTGTAAACTTGCTATCCACTCAACGTTTTCAACCAATTATTTTAGACATTTACCGATTCTACCTTTACACGCGTTGATTTGGCTTGACTTGACTCTATGGTTGGCGAACACAGTTTTCCGTCTCAAACTTTTAAAGCGTTGACTTTGGGCTTTTCCTGGCTCAACCTCTTCAATTCTTGATCCTGTTTTTATTATTTCTATCCCAGAGTACTTAATTATCGCTGAAATCGGGCCACTAATGACACGAGGTCTTCAAATATTGGAACTTTTGCGCTTAATTGGTTGAAAATGGTTAGAAAATAAGAATTACACTTCAAATGCCTCGAAATAGTGAACGCCTCGTGCGCCAAGGGGCCTAACAGGTTCAATAAAAGTTGAATTTTGAGCAAACCTTGAGATCTATATCATGTGATATTTCATAAATTTGCCATGAAACAACCAACAAATGGCCTGGTTGTGTAAAGAAGAACAGGGCTTCTAAATGAAGTAAAATTTTTTGGCGGCCATCTTGGATTTGGTCGCCATATTGGATTTTATCAAACAATTGCCGTTTTCACCATGAGCCCTCTAACCGATTTTCATTTTAAGACCACCATTGGTAAGCTGAGAAAAAATGCTACAAGAAACATTCCAGAAATTAGGTGTGCAATGGCATTAACTGAATAAAACAACCAGTTATTTGTAGCAAGGCTCACAACTATCATATAATTATTGTGATATTTCCAAAATTTGCTATGAAACAAACTACAAACGACACGGTTATGTAAATAGGAGAGATAGGACTTATAAACAAAGTGAAAAAAAATTGGCGGCCATCTTAGATTTAGCCGCCATGTTAGATTTTATCAAAAGATCGCCGTTTTCGCTATGATGCTCCAGACCGATTTTAATTTCAAGAACCTTCATCAAGTTAGGAGTGCAATGGCATTAACTAAATAAAACAATTAATTTTCTGTAGCAAGATATTCCATTATATGAGAGCTGTAAACCTTGATACAGATAATAAATTGTTTCGTTTATTTAATGCCACTACACAAGTAATTTGATAAATATTCCTTATGGCATTTTTTCTCAGCTTTCCGATAGTGGTCTTAAAATTAAAATCGGTGCGGGGGATCATGGTGAAAACGGCAATTTTTTGATAAAATCCAATATGGCGGCCAAATCCAAGATGGCCGTCGATTTTTTTCACTTCGTTTATAAACCCCATCTCGCCTCTTTACAAAACCGTGTCGTTTGTAGTTTGTTTCCTTGAAAATTTTGGAAATATAACAATAATTATAAGGAAATTTTGAACCTTGTTTCAAATAACTTGTTGTTTTATTCAGTTAATGCCATTGCACACCTTATTTTATGAATTTTCCTCAGCTTTCCAATGGTGGGCTTAAAATGAAAATCGGTTGGGAGGCTCATGGCGAAAACGGCGATTTTTTGATAAAATCCAATATGGCGACCAAATCCAAGATGGCTGCCAAAAATTTTTTTACTTCATTTGAAAGCCTTGTTCTTCTTCTTCACAGAACCGGGCTATTTGTTAGTTGTTTCATGGCAAATTTATGAAATATCACATGATATAGATCTTAAGGTTTGCTCAAAATTCAACTTTTTTTGAACCTGTTAGGCCCCTTGGCGCACGAGGGGTCCACTATTTCGAGGTATCAAAAGTGTAATTCTTATTTTTTAACCATTTTCAACCAATTAAGCGCAAAAGTTCCAATATTTGAAGACCTCGTGTCAGTTGTGGCTCCGTTTCAGCGAGAATTACTCCCCAGTATTCTTAAAAACCCACGACAGCTAAAACAGCTCCTACAGCATCAGTGCCTAACTCATAATGGAACCTCCATTTTCACAGCCAAAGACCAGTCGTAGGATTCGAAAGGTAAACATCATCTCTCTCCTTCTCGCAAAACATATTCTTTCACTAAACAATACGATTCGAGCAAGCTTTTAACGAACAGTTTCAGAATAGGCCCACAATTAAACTATGCTCGCGCTACAAAACATATTTCATTTATATATTTATATATCACCTTCTTTTCTTTACAATTTCCTTTATTCCCGCATTAAAAAATTCTCAATGGTTCATTTTCGCAGGATCGCCAATGCGATAGTTGGTATTTCTCTAATCTTAAGAATATCCCGATCAGGATGCTCCTCAACCCAAGTAACAATAAGAGTTTTATTGCGCACCTATGGTGGTTTTTACGACTTAATTTTTATTTTTTGGTGATAAAAACAACGATAAGTGTGCAATAAAAAATACATTGTTACTTGGGAATACATTAAAAAATAAAACTTCCAAATTTTAGGCCCACATGGTTGGCAAAACTTATTGAGAGAAATATCAAAAACATTCCAACACACAACATAAAGTCGCATTCGAGTTTTCTCCGATTGCCGTCAAATTTTCAAAGTATTAAGTACAACTAAACTTCTCTATTCAATTTCGTTTCATTTCTTTAACTGTTTTGACTACTTTAGGAAGGGAAACAGTAAGCAGAAACGTCACTCCAAATCAGCAGTTTTTGATTTTCACCGAAAAGAATCAACAAGTTCTAATACTACTGCTTTGGGACGTTTTAGAAGATTCTGCTTCATAATGGCGCAGAGGTTTTATTGATTGGCTGCAGCTCCGGTGTGTTTGGGGGATCTTTTGGCACGAAATTGACATTATTTGCCTTATACCCAGGGATCCCAAGTAATAATTTGGGTTTTATTACACTTTTATGATGGCATTTAATACCAAAATTGGACTTGGAAGCTGGAATAAGAGTACAATAAAACTCACATTGTTGCTTGGGATACCACATATAATTCTGCGGTTTTTGTTGGAAAAATCTGGCCATCTGTACAGCGAGGAAAAATATCGGTGCAAAAATCTGTCCAATGCAAAACAATGAGGGTGAAAGAGACGGAGAGTCATTTTGATGACTATTTCCGTCTCTTTCACTCACATTGTAAAAGCTCAAAAATCTGTTAAATCTGTGTAATTAGCGAAAATCTGTATTCTATGCATACAAATTCTGTACAGGCGATTTCTTTCAAATATCTGTTAAACATAGAATAATCCACGCATGTGGCAAGCCTGCTTATACCACCCTGGCACGTCCTTTGCGTGATGCCATGAAGCCATATCCGGCCAAAAGTCGTAGGACAGTTGTGCGGCTTCAGCAGACTTCAGCAGTTGCTTTTGGAGACACTCTTTCAAATAAACCTGTCCATTAGAGTGTCCCGAAATAGCACTATGTTAGAAAGCCCGGGGGCTCACCCCTCAAATGATAGCTTAGGGGATCACAACAAAACTTTTATTGACGTCAACATTGGTTGCCGCGATTTAGGGGTCGCACATTTGAGTTTTATGAAAAAATGGCATTTTTCAGGAGTAAATTCAGAAAAACATTTTTAGAAATGTTAAAGTAGATGATAAAAGGTACTTAACTATTTTTTTCACAATCATTGGGATCTGATACATTCATAAAAAAGTTACGGTGGCATGTCTGGAGTCATATTTGGTTACAAAAATTTATTGAATTTGGCAAAAATTAAAAATTTTCGAAATTTCATTTAAATGAACGTCAAAACAGGGTATCGAACAGTATCTCAGAGTAACGTACGTATACTGTAAAGATGGGAAATTTCATGACGAACAACTTTGCCGAAGAAAGTATGGACGTATGTTTAAATCTCGCTGAGGTATTCACGTTTTTCTGAAGGCGGGAATAAACATATTTTTGCAATTTTCAAATTTTAGTAGTTGCACGAGAAAAAGGTAAATGATAAAACTTGAAGTATTTATTCTAAACGTTACCTACGTGTTTGATAGCAAGAAATAGGCACCTTTCAAGGAATTTGGCACCATTTAGGCTCAAAGATTACTTTTAAAAAGGGCGTATTTATTTTAATAGGTACTATGTTTGAAAAATCGTATCTCCCGAAACTAGGGTTGCTCCAAAATGATGCCTAAGCGTGAGTTGTAGAAAATTGATTTTTAAACATGAAAAAATAAACACTGAAATTTTTTTAACCCTTTTTGTACTATCAGTAAATGGTAGAATCAGCAAGGTGTATTCAGACAAATTGAAAGGTAATATTTATTCTAATTGCTAACATGGTAATATAACACGGATAACATATAAAAAGGGCACGTTTAAAATAAAAAAATAAAATATATTAAACTTTTTTTTTTTAAATTTTAAATACGGCTGCATTTAGAAGCTAATAATAATTTTGAACACGTGTTGTCAAGCACATACGAAGTTGTTCTTCGAATTCAAATTACATATATGTATAACGAGAAATATAAGAATAATAATAAGAAATATAATAATAATCTTAGGTTACAAAATATTCATAAAAGTCGTTGTTCTACAAAATCCTTTGATAAATGTTGCACCATTTCAGAAAAAGTCTCAAAATGCATCAAATAACTACTATTTTTCCGAAAAAAATCGAAGTTACTATACCCGTATTTTTTAATTTTACATTTTTTCCTAACTTTAGAACATAGTGATTTTTTTTTCAGTGTTTACTTTTTCATGTTTAAAACTCAATTTTCAAAAACTCACGCTTAGGCTTCATTATGGAGCAAACCTAGTTTCGGGAGATACAATTTCTCAAACATAGTACCTATTAGAATAAATACACCCTATTCAAAAGTGATTCTTGAGCCTAAATGGTGCCAAATTCTTTGGAAGGTGCATGTTTCCTCTTATCAAAAACGTAAGTGACGTTTAGAGTAAATAGTTCAAGTTTTTCATTTACCTCTTTCACATGAAACTACTAAAATTTGAAAATTACAGAAATGTGTTTTGTTTCGCCTCGAGGAAACGGTAAATATCTCAGCGAGATTTAAAGATACGTCCTTACTTTCTTCGGCAAAGTTGTTCGTCATAAAATTTCCCATCCATACAGTATAGCTACGTTGCTCTGAGATACTGTTCGATACCCTGTCTTGACGTTTATTTAAATTAAATTTCGAAAATTTTAAATTTTTCCCGAATTCAATAAATTTTTGTAACCAAATATGACTCCAGACATGCCACCCTAACTTTTTTATGAATGTATCAGATCCCAATGATTGTGGAAAAAATATTTAAGTACCTTGTTTCACCTACTTTAACATTTCTAAAAATATTTTTTTGAATTTACTCCTGAAAAATGCCATTTTTTCATAAAACTCAAATGTGCGACCCCTAAATCGCGGCGACCAATGTTGACGTCATATGAAAGTTTTGTTGTGATCCCCTAAGCTATCATTTGAGGGGTGAGCCCCCGGGTTTTCTGACATAGTGCTATTTTGGGACACTCTACTGTCCATTCATGGTATCTGTGGTCATGAAATGTGTACTCCGCTTTCTGCCAGAACAAATTGCTTGTCAAATCAAGAATTTCTTGATAAACTTTGACATCTCTCTGAAACATCAAACGTATCCTTGGCAGTGAAATACTGGTTCCCTGGAATCTGTTTGCAGTTCGCTTTCACGTGTCGTAAAACTTTTCGGATATTTAACTTGCTAAAGTTGAGGTGTGGAAGCTATGATGACAATTTTAGTAAATGTTTTAAATTAGGAAATAGAGAGAGAGAGAGAAAGAGCGAAAACGAGACAGGAAAAGAGAGTGAGAGAGAAACAGAGTGAAGGAGAGAGGAAAATAGGGAGAAAGAGAGATGGATATAGAGATAATGGATATAGGTAATAGAGAGGAAATAAAGAGGGAAATAGAGAGAAATAGAAACGAAAACATAGATAGCGATAGAGAGCGAGAGAGAGAGACAGAGAACTACGCTCGATGTTTTGCTCGTACTGCCAACTGTCTGGAGTAACGCAGTTGATTGGATATCGTGTCCTGTCACGGTCGCCATGTACAATATCTTGGGAGTCATCCAAAATAACTCATATTAGCGGACCTTTTACGAGGTAGAGTCGCAAGCCTTGGCTTGCTCTTACTTGAGCCTAAGCTAGATAATAGCCCGTACCAATCAAAGGATTGTGGGGTTGTCTAGAGAACTTGTCATCAGTAGGCGATAGCCCGAATGGTCGCGTTGACAACATGAAGCTCAGTGGTAAAATTTTATTTAGTGAAACGTTTCCTTTTATACTAATATTGATTCTCGAAACAATCGTTACTATAAATCGATATTTTACTGTTCGTAATATGTTCTTAGGGCTAAAAAGAGATAGACTACTGGGACTGTATGTAAAATCATTTTATGTTTAGTGTATTCGATGGTTAAGCCATCCTCAAAGAATGTAATTGGAATCCTCGCTGGTCGCGACACGAACGCTGGTCGACACTGAACATCAAAAGTACAAGTCAGCACTTTATGTGTACTTGTGAATGAATGCATCGTACGGCCAGTCTGGTATGTCAATTAATGAATCATACGGTTTGCTTGCTTTAATGTGTCATGAAATGTTTAGTTTTCATGATGAGTAATGTAAAGTGAGTAATGTAATGAGGCTGATTAGTACATTTAACTAGAAGAGTGACTTCTTGCACTGCCAAGAGCCTTCATCGGGTTAGATAGAATTTATCATGAATGAAGGGCAATGAGATGCCTGAGAATAAATCCACTCTAAAGTCACTTTGACATCGAATGGCAAGATTCTATTAAAACTCGAACCCACGATCATTTGCTTGTAAAACTAGACTGCCGCTACAGTCCCCCTTGTTATATACAGAGAAGCAGTTGCTGCCAATTTTCTTCAGCACAATGGTCAAAATGATAAAAATATTAGGTTTACGAGTAATGTTGCTTTGAAATGACTGATATCGAGAAAAATAAAAACAGGCTGCAAAATCTAGGAAAGAGAATGAAAAATTTAATATCAAAAATATTTGATATTATGTTTACCAAATGAATTTTTATTCTAACAAATTTTAGGGTATTGGCGTGTTGCATACAATGTTTCCAGCGCGCAGCATTTCATCTGGTTCAGAGGAGAATTAGCGTCAGTTAATTCAACGTAAACCTATTAAACCAACAGCGAAACGTACAATAGCAAATTATTCAAAAAAAAAATCCTCTTTCATTGCCTTCACTCGATCGTATCTATTGATACCACCGAACGACTCAGTGACAGCGTATTCAATGGGATTTAATTTAAACTGAGGTCTGTCACGCTGTGTCCACAGCACAGCGGAGATTTCCTTCTTCTTAGGAAAGATAATCATCTCAGGCAACGTATGCAAGTAACCAGACATCCACGCTGACCTAACATTTTGAGATCAATCTCTAACGCACGTTCTCAGCGTAGCGTAGCGGTCCTAATTTGACATGAACGATTCGATTCGGCCCCTGTACTGCGAGCGCCGTCAGGCAGACGTCAACAATCGCCTCTGACTGGAAAACCGCACGTCGCCGCAAAGCAAACAATTTCGATTGAAGCTTACAATGCGTCGGCTACCTATTGCTTTTATTGCTTTATTTAGGGGGTGGAGAATCGATTTCTTCGAGTTCAACCGAAGGGTCGAAGAGTTGCGCGATAGCCCCACGGGAGGTTCCGCCGTTGCGCTGTGCCCGCGGAAATCAACAGCCGCGGGTGGTAACTGAAATTAACCACAATTCGCTACATTTGCTCGATTGTTAACGATTGGATTCGAACCATTGTCAACCCGGGAATGGCTTAATCTACCAGAGTGGTTTCAATTTCGAACCGCTGAGCCGGTGATTGCCCCATCACTACTGATAGGATCGTGTGACGAATGTCGGATTAAGATCTTGCCCGAGGTATGTACCGTTGAGGGTATTCGATGGACTTCGGTGACTATGTGTTTACCTTGACTTCAAAACAAACAACGATATAGATTTTACGATTATCTCTATAAACGACCTATAATATTATCTACATAAAACGCGATTAAATTTCGATCAATATCTGATTTCCTCACATCTGACGGATCGATCTGGGTATCCGAGTCGGAAACAAGCCGCCCTAACCTTTCAGTCACAATATTTCGAACAACCCTTTTGATTGGGCAGAAATAAAGCGGCTGCACAGAACCATACTTTAAAGCCTGATTTGCTATTGTGTCTGCTCAACGGAATTGTACAACGAACCACCACCATTCAGCTTTCCACAGCATTCATGATGATAGATTGACATCAGAGCCAATTAACACAGGCTTGGATCAAGGTTTTTTTCTGGTAGTCCCGCTTACATCCGTCTGCTGAATGTCATCACGAGTTCGACACTGTCGTTTACCAGCTATAGGCCTATGAAGACCAGAGCTTTCCACTTGCTATTGCTATTAAATCCAAATGCGATATCACGCTACCTAGATCTCACTTGAGGTTAGGATTCACAAAGGCTTACAATTTTTTTCCAGCTTCTTTGCTTGATGAAATACCTACTGACGAAATTAATAGCCACCTTTCAACCCAACAAAGCTTCGTTTACCTTCGTTACGTGCGAACAAGTGCGGATTTCACACGGTCCGACCGAAATGACATAAAAGGCTTCCGACACCCGGGGCACGCCACAGGATGGGCATTTCTGATGCTCATCATCATCAGCATCATCATCATCATTGTCTGGGTGCGATTTGTCCGACGAAATCACCTCCAAAGGTAGCCATAAATCTAATTATCAAATTAGTTAGATTTGAAGATTATCCCGTAGGCGGGGATTTTACAATGGATTTGACGCCGGTTGATTGTTGTCTTCATAATTGGATTTCAAGTGACAACTGGTACTTCAAAAAATGCGAGTGAAATTTTGTCAACCAGCCAATTTTCCAAGTGGGCAATATCTAGAAATTATAGGACTGCAAATCATGTGTCTTTTACTGAATAAAATTCCACGATTTTATCGTTTGTCTCCGTTCGAAAATTCTGAAAGTCACACATTAATTAAACGATTAAGCAATAATTTATGCATGCCATTTGGTAATTAATCGACTTTTTTGCCTCTCTTTTCAGGTGAGACGCCGTTTATGGATCTTCGGCTCGGTTCGAGCCGGGCTGTATTTATCATTTCATTATCCCCGGCAGGGTATGCGATTTCTCCCCCAAGGTAAAGGTAAATTTCAGATCGCTCGCCATCAATCATTCATGGATGCCTGAGTCGGTGCGTTAGTAGCGCCAAATGTGCACGGTCTTTAATTTCCAGTTGCCCTCGTTTCGTTATTTTGGCAAAGGCTTCTGACAAATCGCTAGACAAGTATCACATTTGCGATGTGTCATTACGCTACACACTCTGAAACCCTGACAAGTAAGTCGGATTACCCGTAATTAATAGCTTTGTAGTAGGCGACCAGCATTAGCGATTATCACGCTAATGACTCTTTAATTGATGGTAAGTCATTCGAAAAGTTGCCCGAAATATATCATCAGCTTAGAAATTTGAGTACGACGTAGGCTCGAAGCTCGAATTAAATTGTAACCTCTGTGCCATTTTGCCTTAAATAGATGCGTATGTAAGTAGGCTTCAATAATTAAGTTTCATCCAGGGCGAATGCCAAGTTACATCATCCATCCGTGGGTGTTTATCTAACGCAAACGAGGATCCTGAAGCCGTAAATTGCGACAACTGTTGTCGAGTACTAATTAAGCCACAAACCGGCCGCCGAATGCAAAATCATAAAACATCGAATGGCGCGTAAAATCGTACCCGCACATACGACCGGACAGACGGACGGACGAACGGACGACCAGCGAAAGGGACATTCTTTTCCATTAATTAGCGTACGCGCACTTGCTTGCACAGCACTCCATTGCATTGCTGGTACCATTCACACCTGTGCAATGCGGGCACTGCACTGTTGCAATGAAATGGTTCGGAAAATCGATAAATCACATTAATTACCATCCACCGGGTGCACAGTGCACTGGTTCAGCAGGACCGAATTGAGTTCTGGCGTACGCCTCCGCAAAACGGATTGCGTGGCTAGCTGACGGCAGAGCTTGGTCAGGAGTTTCAACTAGCAAGCTCGCTATGCAAAATGCACTGAGAATTTATCTGGCATTTTTTAACCATATGATTTAGAATGGTTATTGAAAATATTTTGCTATACATATATTATACCCATATTATATATTATACCTACAGGTATAATACGTTAAACAGAGAGTGAATATTTAGTTGCAACACATGCGTGGTTTGAACAAAGAAAACGTATTTTTATGTTTTATGGCGTTATTCTGCTTTCTCGAGAAACTATAACTTTTACGCATATGTTACTTTTTAGCTAATGTGATAGAGGATATTTATCAGAATTCCATAGCTCTGTAACTCAGTGGACAAAGATGGAACAAGACCCGTATGAAGAAACTATTATCATAATCGTATTATCAAAACGTAAGTGGTCATAAACCTAAAATAGCCCATTCCACTGGATTGCAATCCAGTATAACATTATCATCATATACTAACATGGTTTAATGAAAAACTACATTCACAATTATGGTCTGAAAGTGCCATTATTGGTTTTAGTAACGAACGTAATCAGTAAAACAGCGGTAAATTTCGTGTTAGTGGAATGTTATATTTATTGATGTAACCAGGCTGGGACACACTGGGTCATGTGCTCCACTTTCTCAATAAGATTTATTTAAAAAAAAATATTTTCAAGATGTAATCCGGCAGAATTTAAAATAACCGCTCAAGCCTTGCTTGCCAAATGCAGACGACCGATTGTAATCAACAGTCCGGTCGTTGAACGCGTTCCGGAACGTTGTCACGACGGTAGCACACGTAACTTTGCTGAGATAGTGTACTGCGCGAGACGTGTTATGATGCTGGGATAAGTGATTATCTTTATCAGGGGTATTCATCTTATTAACCCATATAGTTATCAGTCGTACCAAACCATATAGTTCATTTAACTAAAATTGTAGGTACCGAAGTATTTTACTAATAAATGGCCCAACCTAACCACCTAATCAAAGCAAAGCCGAGGTGCTACATTCCGTTAACGAAACCTGACCTTCTGTTTTTATACGACAGACTTCGCAATCAGGTGTTAGAATACAGGACAATTGCGAGCCTAGTGCTACCGAACCATATATTTCGTTTAATAATGATCGCACCGAATCATTTTACTTATAAATGATCGTACCAAATCGTTTAAACAATCTATGGTCGGCCCGAACTACATACTTCATTCAACAATGATCGTACTACTTACTTTAGTAGCAACGGTCCGTTACCGATCCTGCGCCGAAGGAATTATGGTCCTCCTGTACCGTCGGTCCTGGGCTGCCGTTCTCCAATCCCCACGAACACCAGCTGAACGTGCATCGTCTTCGACAGCACACACCCACCGGGTACGGGGTCTGCTTCGGAGTCTACAGCCTCTTCCTGGTTCTCCGCTGAAAATAGTTTTGGTTACTCCTTCGTCGGGCATTCTGGCCGCGTGCCCAGCCCACCGCAGCCCGCTACATTACACTGCCTTCACTATATCAGCATATTTGTATGCTTGGTACAGCTCGTGATTCATGCGTCTGCGCCACACTCCATTTTCCATTTTGCCACCAAGTATAGATCGCAGAAAAATCGCTCAAAAACCCCAAGCACTCGTCGATCAGCTTCCTTTAGCTCTAACAATGATTATTCTACCGAATCATTTAATTCATCTATGATCGTACCAAATCGTATAGTTGATTCAGCAACGGCAAACCGAATCATTTTACTTATAAATGGTCGTACCAAACCAGATACTTCATTGAATAGTGATCGCACCGAATCATTTTACTTACATACGGAATTCATTCATTCTTCAATCCATGGTCGTACCGAACATCATACTCTATTAAATAATGATCGTACTTAATCAATTATTTCATCTATGGTCATACCGAACCATATACTTCATTCATAAATGATCGTGCCAAATCTTTTTTACTTATCAATGGCCATACCAAATCATTTAGTTCATCTATGGTTATACCGAACCATATATTTTAGTACACAATGAACGTACCGAAATATTTCACTCATATTCGGTCGAACGGTTTTATCATACGACCAACTTAACGTATGGATACTTACTTTTACTTATGCGTTCACGTCTGCCGGTCCGGCAGAATAAACGGATGAAATTAGAATTCTACACTGGCGACGGTTACCAGCCATGGCTTTTACCTGTCGCCAGGACAGGTTCTCGTCTACACCCCGGATGTCCTTGGCGTTGGCTGCATCGCCAATTCAAAACAAAACAAAATTCGGGTTTTCGTATGTAGAGTGATTTGGTTTGAGAGCCGCATAACATGGGAGGAGGAGTGGGTACGAATCCGGTTGCAATGCTCCGATTACAGCTCGGTTTGATCCTTGGAATTCCCCAGCATGGATTAAAAATTGCGGTATACAACTTCTTAAGCATTGCTTCATATGACCCTCCTTTACCTCTAATCTTCCGCTCTTGCCCCTTCACGCCTGATCTCAGTTTGTTTAATCCTATCGACTTTATGTTTCATTACTTTCTTCTACCGTTGCTTCCGTAAATTGTAAAAAGCACGGTTATAAACAGTTAACACTAACTATTTAAAACTAAAAAAAAACAAATTAAAATGCTCTACGATTACGTAAACGACAGAACGTTTCACAGCTAATATTAAAATTAAACAAGTAGAACACAAAGTTAAAAACTGTACACATAACCTATAAAGAAGGATTTCTGTCTGTCTGTCTGTCTGTCCTGTGTTCCTTATAGAATCAAAAACTACTGAACCAATCGGCGTGAAAATTTGCATGTAGAGGTTTTTGGGGCCAGGAAAGGTTTTAGTGATGGTTAGAGACCCCTCCCCCCACTAAGAGGGGGGGGGGGGGGCTCCCATACAAATGAAACACAAATTTCTGCATAACTCGAGAAATAATCAAGCAAATAGAACCAAATTTGGCATGTGGGTGTTTTCGGTGACAAGAATTTATTCTATGGTAAATTGAGACCCCTCCCTCTTTATAAGGGGAATTGTAACTCCTCTCCCCTTTAAGAGGGGGGGCTTCCATACAAATTTCCTCATAACTCGAGAACTAATCAAGCAAATGGAACCAACTTTGGCATGTGAAGGTTTTCGAGGGCAAGAAAATTTTCTACGGTGAATTAGGACCCCTCCCCACTCTAAGAGGGGGGGCTCCTGTACAAATGAAATACAAATTTCCTCCTAACTCGAGAACTAATCAAGCAAATAGAACAACATTTGGCATGTGGGTGTTTTTTTTGGTGACAAGAATTTATTCTATGGTGAATTGAGACCCCTCCCCTCTTTATAAG
The DNA here is from genome assembly GCF_943734655.1 of Sabethes cyaneus. Taxonomy (NCBI): domain Eukaryota; kingdom Metazoa; phylum Arthropoda; class Insecta; order Diptera; family Culicidae; genus Sabethes; species Sabethes cyaneus. The sequence continues at coordinate 234,436,717 of NC_071355.1, forward strand.
AGGAATTATAACTCCTCTCCCCTTTAAGAGGGGGGACTTCCATACAAATTTCCTCATAACTCGAGAACTAATCAAGCAAATGCAACCAAATTTGGCATGTGAAGGTTTTCGAGAGCAAGAAAATTTTCTATGGTGAATTAGGACCCCTCCCCACTTTAAGAGGAGGGGCTCCTGTACAAATGAAATACAAATTTCCTCATAACTCGAGAACTAATCAAGCGAATTGAACCAAATTTTGCATGTGTGTGTTTTTGGAGACAATTTTTTTTTCAATGATGAATTGGGACCCCTCCCCACTTTAGGAGGGGTGGTCCTATACAAACGAAATACAAATTTCCTCATAACTCGAGAACTAATCCAGCAAATGGAACCAAATTTGGCGTGTAGGTGTTTTTGGAGGCAAGAATTTTTTCTGCGATGAATTAGGACCTCTTCCCGCATTAGGAGGGGGGCTCCAATACAAATGAAATACAAATTTCCCCATAACTCGAGAACTAATCAAGCAAATAGAACCAAATTCGGCATGTGGAGGTTTTTGGAGGCAAAAATATTTTCTACGGTGAATTAGGATCCTTCCACACTTCAAGAGGGGGGGCTTCTACACAAATGAAATACAAATTTCCTCATAATTCGAGAACTAATCAAGCAAATGGAACCATATTTGGCATGTGGGTGGTTTTGGAGGCAACCATTTTTCCCATGATGAATTAGGACTTCTTACCTTTTTAGGGGGGGGGGGCTCCCATTCAAACGAAATACAAATTTGCTCATAACTTTAGAACTAATCAAGCAAATGGAACCAAATTTGGCATGTGAGAGTTTTAGATGGCAGAATTTTTTTTCTGTGGTGTATTACGACCCCTTTCCCTTTTAAGAGGGTGGGCTCCCATACAAATGAAATACAAATTTCCTTATAATTTGAGTACTAATCAAGCAAATGGAACCAAATTTAGCATGTAGGAGATTTTTGAGTCTTGAATTTATTTTATGATAGTTAGAGACCTCTCACCCCTGTGGTAGGGGGATATGGACTCTCATACAAATAAAACAGAAATTTTTGCGAAACTCAAAAACTAATCCAACTCGAGAAATTCGAGACTCTTCCATAAAACATTAATCAATAACAAGACCACAAAAACTATCTATAGTAACACTAGATCATTCAGGACGAGCCGGTCGCGAGTGTTGCCGGTGACCCGCCGTCGGAAGCGCCGCCCACTGGGGGGCTTGCAAAACTGGAGAAGTGACAAAGATCATCCGAGATTCATGATTTATGTACAACACAGGTTAATTTGTGGCAATACGAAGTTTGTCGGGTCAGCTAGTGTTCGATAAAACGAAATTCTGAGCAAGTCACTTGAGCGAAGAACTCTCGAGGGCGCGTTTATACTGATCTTTGCAAGAATTCAAAGGGCATTGATTGATCCACATATTAACTTTCCAACTTTCCAACAAATACGGCACGCATATCGTCCCTTTTTCCACTGTGTTCATGTCCAGCAGCTTACACTTGTGTTCGTATGGAGGAAGTTCGACTGGATCCCTCTATGGCAGATGAACCTTTTTTGTATAGATTCGATCCGTGCAGTCCGAAGGCCAGTTTAAGGGGTCCTAACAGCTGCCGTCACCAGTGACGAGCGTACAAGTGCGTAATACAAAGCTCTCAGGCAGTCCGGATCAAGAAACTCGTTTGCCATTCTCATTATGAATCCCAGGTTTTGGTGGTTTGCTTTGGAAATGATGCTGCTGTAGTGGTCGTGGAATGTAAGTTCGGTATCTAATAGTACACCAAGATCCTAGATGACCTTTACGGGTTCAATATTCTGACTGTTTTTAGAATAACTATATTGGATTGAAGCCTTCTTTCGGTGGTAATTGATTACGGAGCACTTGGCAACGTTACTCCCAAACATAAAACATGTTGGTCAGCTTTTGTAATTCGATACGATCAGCAACTGAGCGAACTGCAAGATAGATTTTGAGGTCATCAGCGTACACGATTCTGCATCCTGGAGCAAATATGCAGACATCGTTGTAATACAGCGAAAATAGCAACGGGCCGACGCTGCTGCCCTGAGGAACGCCTTAGGCACTCCGAAAGTCGCAAGAGTCAGTGTTCCCCAGTTGGCAGAAAGATGGCGGTTTTCAAGGAAGGATTTCAATCACCGGATAAAAGCAGCCGAACCACCAAGATACTTTATTCGGGCAAGCAGTGTACTGTGGTCAACGCGATCGAATGCAACTTTGACGGTTGTATACGCCGTGTTGACTTGTGCTCCACCTTCCATACAGCTGAACTCCAACAAATTTGTACTAATCAAGCGACCAGCAAAAAAGCCATGCTGATTAGTTGAGATGAATTGCAAATAATTAAGAAAATGGTCGGTTATCTACGATAAAAATTTGTAAAATAGGAACTAATTCACAGAGTTTAAAAACATTGCTCATAATGTCTCGTACCACAGAATGTTTTATCTAACAATTTAGCGTTGCAGTCTTACCTTTTCTGGACACTCCCAGTACTGGCTCTCAAAAATCATAAATTTTTTGAGACGATTTTGGATGGTATCATTTTAGAGATATCGATGGTTTTAAGATATGACTTTTCTAACATAATTCCCATGAAAATAAATACACCTTTTTAAAACTACTCAATGGTTGTCGACAAGCTCAGTTTGCATTAGCTGTATCACACTATCTTTCTGACCTTTCGAGTTTAGAATTCCTGCCGCAATCACTAAATTATTGCATCCTACCAATTGCTGGCTAAGCGTGAGGATCGGGCTTGAATATTCCAACTCTTTTTGGAATATTTCGGGAGTACCCCACGGAAGTAACCTAAGACCACTGATATTTTCGGTGTTTTTCCCTTTTGGGTGTTGCATTCGTTCAGTTGACGACCTCAAACTCATAGTGTTTAGAACATGCTCTGACTGTATTGAAGACGAACATGTTATTAACATATTTTATGACGGACATACGAGAAATTCGAATCCACTGTTTGGAAACCAACGCCATAAATTAGTCAGTCAAGCGACAAACTTTTTACATTGATAATAATTTTATTCCAAGGACCTCTTCGAAACAATCGAAACCATTTAATATCCGTTCCCATACAGAAAACCCGTACTACACCTATCCAAAAGTTAATTACCTCTCTTAACTCCGTCAATGCGCCGTATTTTGCTCCAAACATTATTTCAGTGTGTAATTACTCGCATTCGACACGTCGAACATACCGGACCAAAACCCACCGTTGGGTTGCGTTGCGTTTCGTTGCTGATGCGATCCGATTGAAAGTGGCTAGTACAACATGCTTTTTAAGTGTCGTCTATTCCCCAGCTGCCGATAGGATAGGAATAGCGAAGAATTGCAGCGATTCAAAGCAGCATTCATCCGGTCATGTTAACAACTTCATTTAATTGCCTTATGGTGCATTCGTGAAGTCCCGATGTCCACCGGCGATGCATCTCGCTAGCACTGCAATGGTGAAGCTACTGCAGCATGCTTGCACACAGCCCGCAGGCTCGATCGCCAGCACTTGTGGCCGTAGAAATGTGCGTCCACCGGCGGTGTTAATTATTTTTGGCTTAATTATCACCATATCTGTGCTGGAATTGAGTCACTCTCTGGGGACAGCTCTGGATAAGGCGTTTTCCTTATTTTTCATTGCTTTCATAGACAATATCGCGCAATATCAATGCCGCTGTTTTAAGATTGCAACACGCTTCTTGTTGTTATTACAAAGATAGACTAAAGAGCTGTGTTGCGATGTTCTCAGATATCTCCTCACAGTGCAGAAACAAATGGCTGATCCTTACACTTGTCGGGAATTTATTGTGTTGTGTCTGTTATCGCAACAAGACATTTCTCAATGTAGCAGCGACATATTTACACTTCTCTTTCTCCTTCTTGAGAGAATATTACCAGAAAAGGAGCTATAAACCGACCTGACATGTTCCAATGGATAACCCGGTCGTAGGGAAGGTCCCGGCACGAGGGAAGGTCCCGGTCATTCCATCCTAAAATATTTCCATGCATTCCATTCTGCAGTAAGATTATTCACAAATTACTTCCTTAAATCCCTCAATTTTGGTCAAATACTTCAAGTAATGCGAAATCAGTACTGAATTAGACCGCAGCTTGTAATTTTTCTCGGTTTAGACTTTTCATGTTGAAACCCGATGCATTTTTTCGACTTTCTTACCGTTCTCTCAACTCTACTCGCAGGCTGTTTTTCTTTTCCACCAGCATTATAATGAACATTTGTCATTCCACGAACTGTTTACAGGTTAAAAGGCACGCTTTTTGTAGCTTTGCGCTCGAAGTGGAGAATACAAGGCTAAAAAAGGGACACTCTGTTGCAGCTCGGATGGCAAAGAGTAATGAATATCTCGCAGAAGAGTGTACTCTGATAAATTATACGGCCACTTGACCGGACTTGTCGCAATTGACTCTATAAATTACTGCTGGACACCTGCTGCACTCAACGTGCAGGCATGACTGGGAAATGGGGCAACAAATGGTTAGAGAAAAGCTGATAATTGAAACACATCCATTGATTTTACCTAAGATTAAAATGTTGTCGAACGTGGTTAGATTTTTTTGCAGTATTTAAAAAAAAGCATGTAATTAAAGCAGCATTCAGTCCACGGTCTGCGGTCTATTTGATCTATATGGCGGTTTCTCAACTTAGCAAAATCTACAGATTAACTAAATTGAGTGGTCGTGAGCGGTGCGAGGAAAGCCAGACGCAACGAGCAAAACTTATTAACTCAATTATTACTTACCGCACTGTGGGCCTGACTTTTCAACGACCCGCAACAATAATCAATGGGAGAGCTGAGAAATAATCACTCGATTGGTTCATTGATCCAGTGCAAACCGTTGACTCGTCGTCAGTCAGCCTGCTATCAAAACTTGACTAACTTTATCCACCCAGCCGGCTGGGCGGCGGGCGGACGGCGTTGGCTATCTCCCCATGCGGTACGGGGTGAGAAGATAATCACTATAATAACATTAATCTCACCGTCGAACCAGAATCTATCAACCGTAAGCCGGTTGCCCGGTAGTTCCAGCGGCTATGATTATGGGCCTATGGGCCTCTTGAAATCCTCTAGATCGAAGCGTGCAAACCATGATCGCGCGCAGAAACGTATCTAATAGGGATTGTCAAATTAAAAGTACATTATCTCCACCTGCCTGTGGTGGAGGGACGACGCCATGAGCATGGGAGATTGAATTTCGTTTTGCTTCACAATCTCGTTGGCCAACGTCTTTTACGTAGCAAAACAGAAAATACTGCTAACGTTTGCTAATTAAAATAAAGCTGTATTAAATCATCCGGATTACTGGAACGATTTGATGTGGAGCGTTTCGTGCGATGAACGAAGCGTTTTGTATATATTAAAGTGTTGTAATAAATGATCTAATTTAAGTTGCCCTGATTTAACCTAATTTAAGCAACTTGGCTAGAAATTTTCAACCGGTTTTATTTTTGATTAGAGGCGGATTGATTTGTTATAGTTTTGATAATTACTTTCAGCAAATAGAGTGTTTTTAAGTAATTATTTTCAGTAAATAAATGAAATAGAAACAATACTTTTCTTTACTTTACTTTAGTGACGAGTGGCAATGTTAAATAGCAGGTTAGCAGGCTCGTCCGCTTCTCACGTTTGGTTTTCGCCCAACCTAGTAACTTAGCTAGTTTCGTCGGAAAACCATGTTCTAGCATTATCTGCCACAGCTCATTTCGGTTGACTGAATTGTACGCCGCCTTAAATTTCACAAACAAATGATGAGTCTGCAAGTTGTACTCCCAGAACTTGTCTGACGCTGGGTAAACAACTCATTCTCACGAAAACCAGCTTGGCACTCGCCAACGAAGGACTCCGCTAACGGTTCCTGTTTACAAAACAGGATACGGGAGAGCATCTTATAAACAGACTTGAACAATGTAATGCCTCGATAGTTTTGACACTCGAGTCGATGCTCTTTTTCAAAAATAGGACAAATGAGGCCATCCAACCACCTGCCTTCTTGACCTTCTCCTGTATTGGTGGTTCAACAGCTTGGCCATCGCTCACAATTCTTATCCTGTTTCTGCTGATCTTCGAGTTTGCCTCTTCACTGAACACCGTCTGAAAGTGCTCATTCGACCTGGATGATACCGACGTTTTGTCAGTAAGTAGGTCGCCAGCACTATCATTGCACATCACAAGCATGACAAAATTCCTGCCTTACCGTTTTGTACAAACTCCGTCTGTCGTTACTGGCGAATCTTTTCTCTGCGCCAGTGAGTACGTGCTCCTCCTATTCACGTTTTTTCTCATTCTCTGTCAAAAAAAGCAAAGCCTAGGTGTTACATTCCATTATCGAAACTTGACCTTCTGTTTTTATACGACAGACTTCGCAGCCAGATGTTAGAGTACAGGACAATTGCAGGTCCAGCTGCTACGATCCTATTGAGTCTAACAGCCTCTACCAGCCGAGATTCGATCATCCGACGACTGGCTTATTAAGCCAGCATCATACCTCGAGGCAAACTGGGAGGCTTATCACTCTCTGGCATTCAGCATTAAACCGGCTGTTACGCTGTCGTGCCTACCACCTCTCTCATAGTTGTTTCAATGGTACCACTTATATCTTCTTCCTTTTCTTCCAGCAGTTATTGGGTGATGAAGCTTTCTAGCGTATTCCGCTGCCACGCCATTTTGAATCAAATTTGAGTTTAAATGAAGATTTAACTGACTTTAAATGAAAATTCAGCTGCTTTTGGTGGCGATTCGGTGGGTCGGTCTTTTTTACATTTGACTTTTTGGCATCTTTACGTGGTCTTTTTGTCTATTTCCAGCAATTTTTTATCGTCTTCTATTACATTCTTCATTACGTCTTTTTGTCCTCATTTATTCTGTTTTGCTGTCGTTTAGTCGTATTTTAATCGCTTTACATCTATTTTAAGTCTTTTCGTCGTTTTTGGCATTTATTGTCATTTCCTTGGCGTTTTGTCGTCTTTCATCTTATATTTGTAATAATTTCCGTCGTTTGTTCGTCATTTTATGACTCCATTTTTGCATTTTCGTCGCTTTTTTGATCGGCATTTAGCTGTCGTCGGCTTTTTTGTTGATATTTTGACTTCGTCATTTTGTTCATTTTTTTTCGTTGTTTTGGTCATGCTTCCATAGTAGCTTCCATGCTTTTCAAGACAACTAAAACTGCTACAAAAGACGATCAATAAGACTTTTAACCCAAGGCCCTTCTGGCTTATAAAAAGACAACCAACATGTTTTTCTTTACTGTTGTTACGTCGTTCTTTGGCGTTTATATTAGTAGTCTTTTTTGTTTATTTTATCGTCCTATCGACGCTTTATTAAACGAATTTTTGCCGTCTTTTTTATTTTTGTTGGTTTTTGCCATGTTTTTCGCTGTTTTGGCGTCTTTTTCCGTCTTTATTTATGTTGACAATATCGTTTCGCCCTTTTTTGTTGTTGTTTCATCTATTTTTTTGCAATTTTATACTGGCTCTGATTGTTATCAAGACAACAAAAAGCTGCCATTCTACTGTCGTTTCGCCATTCTTTGGTCGTCTCTTTGTCGTATATTCAACATCTCTTTCGCGTCTTTTTTCGCGTGTATTGTCGCTTTTTTGAAACTTTTAATTATTTTTTGTTATGTCATTTTTCGTTCCTTTTTACTGTCTTCTTATCGTCTTTTTTATATCTATTTATAGTCACTTCGACGTTTTGTATGGTATTTCTGTTGTCGTTGAAGACGTGCTCAGCCATTTTTGATCTAAAATGATGTGTCAGACCTTCTTCGGCATCTCTTGATGCTTTTGTTACCTCTGCCAAGTGTTCTTTAGTTCGTGTTTCCAGATTCCTTTTAGTCTGACCAATATAAACCTTCTCGCCATGTGGGCAACTGATTTCATAAATCCCGGATTTTCTTTGTTATTCAATCGGATCTTCAGTTGATCCCAACTTATTTTTGAGCTGGTTGTTTCGGCTCGTGTAGACTAGATCAATTCCAATTTTCCTCATTTTCCGACGGAGAGGGCGTGTAATGTTTCCGTCGTATTCTACTGCCGCTCTCTTGAGTTCTGGTGTGATTGGTGTAAGTGTTGTGAGTGATTTTTTGCATGCGTCTCTTCTTTTTTTGGAAATCATACTAAACAAAGACCCTGGAAACGGTTTTTCTTGGCTTTTTAAGAATGTGCCAATACACAGACATACAGGGACACACTCAGACTAGACAATTGCTGGCTAAAAACTTCACTCTCTCTCTTCTCAGATCCCGGTTTCACATTATTTGTATAATCCCATTAGCTTTTTCAGGTTTCCCTTAATTTAATTAATGTTTTAGATTTCAGACTCTTTCAATAGAATTAGTTCACCAAAAGAATTTAGTTTACAATAGAATTAGAATTAGTAGTAGTTAGAATTAGATACGAAATACGTATCTGCCGTGAATAAAAATAAACATAGTAGAATTAAATTGGGTAAGTTTTCTTCTTTTTTAATTTTAGGTTTCGTATTCTACTAAGACGCTCCAAAAACTTCAGTCAATTTCTTTTGCTGCTTTTTATCGTATTTTTGCCGTCTTTTGTCTTATTTTCATCGTCCATTTGCCACATTTTCCTCGTTTTTTCGTCATCCTATTGTATCCTTTTGTCATTTCTTTGTTGTTTTCTCTACGTTTCATGGTCTTTTAATTATCATTTCAACGTATTTTCGTCATTTGTTTGTCATTTTTTAAAGTCTACTCTAGGCATTTTCTGTCGAATTTTGCTTATTTTATCGACTTTTTTGTTTTGACGACGTTTTGGCACCTTTAAACGTCTCTTAGTCATGTTTTTTGTTTTCTTTGTCGTATAAAGTAATGTTTTCTGACTTGTTTTCGTAATCTTATTGATTTTTCGACGCGTTTTCGCCGTTTTTTGTCATCTTTTTGCTGTACTTTTTCGTGTTCGTCGTGTTTTAGTCATCTCTCTGTCGTATTTTTGTTCTTTTCGTTTTTGTTGCTGTTTTGGGGTCTTTTCGTCATCATTTAGTCGTATTTTCTTCGTTTTTTGAAATCTTTTCATTGTGTTTTGCCGTCGTTTCGTCGTTTTTTTGTTGTCTCTTCATCACTCTTTGGTCAATGTTTGGTCATGCTGTTTGTTGTCAAGACAACAAAAATGTTACCTTTTTACTATTCTTTTCATCGTTCTTTTGTCATAGTCATTTTCATAGTATGTTTGTCATAGTATGTTTTATTGCTCTTTTGACGCTTTTCAACCCTCTTTTTATTCTTTTTAGCGCTGTTTTTTGCGCCTTTGCATCGCATTTTTATGTTGTTTCCGTAGTATTTACGTCGTTTTTCGTTGGCAACTATTTATCGTATTTCCGACGTTTTTTGGCAAATATTCAGCGTATTTTCGACATCTTCTCCTTACTTTTTCATTTTTATTATTTCGTCGTCTTTACGGCGTCTCTTCGTTGTCTTTTCTTCTTATTTTATATTTCCTTTTGTCGCCTTATTGTTCGATTATCGCGTAAAAAGACTAAAATCAATTATGCAAATAGAACAACAATACCAGTTACTTGCTTATATAGAACTACTATATTCGCTTGACAGTGGTAAAGGATTTTAAATTCCTATCCCAAACAACAATGTGAGTTTTATTGTACTCTTATGGTGGTCTTCAAGACTAATTTTGGTCTTAAATGCCATTGGGATCGCACTTCAACAGGGAAAATATAACTACCTGAAGATACTCTGAAAGTAAAAAGTATTATGCTATCAACGCTTAAAATGGTGAGGAGTTCAATCTGCTGTGAAAGTGAACAAGGCCGCTCCGTTCAGGCGATTCTCCCTATTTCATACCCAATCAATATAATAATGGCCGTTTTCACCAAACCCGCTCTGCGAAGTATTAGTATAATACCTAGTCTTTTACGTGTTTGTCAAAAGAGAAAATTAGAGATTGAATCTAGCTTGAATGATCCATTCAATCCTTCACTCTTTGTTGGAAGATCACTTCCTTCATCTTAGATCGATTACGATAGATTTATATTTATCTTTTGTTGACCATCTCTATTATATACAGATGCATACAGGCACACGGAAAGAAATCCGATTCCGATACCAAGAATAAAATCATGAAATCATAAAGTTTGAATTGCTGCGAAATTATTACTAAACTGCCGTATCAGGCAGCTGAAAATTATGAATAATAATTCATGGTATTGCGTTGTATTGCACCGCAAGAAGTTCGTGATGTTCATGGTGTATTTTCATAAAACATAAGCTAGAGTCCGGAAATCATGAGTCATTTTGCACATTTTGGAGATTGAATTTCTATCCGTGCAATCACTATTAATATTAATATTACATAGTTACATGAGACAGGTTTCTTCAGCCCTGTTAACTGACGGGGCAATCACCTTCTTCGCGCGGAATATCCGCGGCAGTCGGTCTGTGTTGCTTTGATTGATTCTATCATCGGTCGAGCTTCATTGTGCGCCCAATTCGCCCAATATCTCCACATCTAAGTAGTATACAAGTGGGTTGGAACTCTGACAGCTATCAGGGCGATGGCCAGGCGGGACGGGTGGAGGGCACATTTGAAATGCTACCAAAATCCACCGAATGGTGCACCAGTGGGCCACAAGCTTCAACAGCTCTTTTTTTGTTAATGATGGAGAAACGAAAACATGACAATCGTGAGATTCGTACACTTTGTTAGGCGAACAACAGCTGCCACAATGACAATGTACGAATAATGGAGATCGGGATCTGGACCACATTCGAGTGACAAGTTAAGGATACGGGGGAGGAAACTTGTTATGGTTTTCTTTAGATGCCGCCTTCGGGGGACGACAATCTTATCGCTGGAAAGACGCGTGGAACGACTTGTTTTTTGCTCTGTTGCTGCTAGATATGGGCCATAACCACTTCATTGGTGCACTTGATCTGGATGTCACGACTATGCAGATAATGGGGCTAAGAAATTAAAACGCCAAAGGAAGCTAATTGGTTTGTTGAAAAGATGATAAATAGTGCCGAAAGAATTACTGCGAGTTTTCCAATAGCCGAAGTATTCGTTGTTTTGAATTTTTGAATAGCCAATAAATATGGAAATGTTGCAGGATTTAACCGTGTCTTCTTTTATTGTACGATTGATTTTTTTCCTTTTTATGAACTGACTGAAATGTTTGATTTATATCAATTTACCATAAATATAATAAACTTTTACAACCAATTGTCTGCATGTGATCGTATTACGTATTATATTGTCGTCATGTCTACATGCAATCTAGATAGGGACACAAAATCCATTTCACTCGCATGCGGTCACTTGTGCACACAAAATACCCGAAAACGACCTCTTGAAAGTCTCGAGCGACCCGAGGTGAAATCGAAAATTTAATTTTCAATTCAGCGGACATAAAAGATCAGTTGGCACGCGACGGCTACCGTTGGTGGCCCCCAGCAGTAACGTGTTTTATGCAATCTCATCTCCTGTCCGGTCCGTCCGGCGAGCGTACCGTTAAAAGTCTACGACTCCGCAGGTTATTCACGGACCCCTCCCGGTGCGTTGAAATATCTTACCGATTCAGTTCTATCATTCCGGAATGATGATGGTAATAAAACTGAGGCCGTTGATTTTCGGTTCTATTTACTCCTTTTCTCCGCCCATCGCTCCGTCTCTTTTCGTTTCTCTTCCAGCGTTGTGTGTTTGATTGACAACGATGCCCCTTAATGAAGGTTCGCCATATAGCGATCAAGTGTCCATGGAAGGACCATTGTGTACATCAGATCGATCGGGTTGAAGCCCCCCTGTTTTTTGCCTCGCTTCGTTATTTCTGTTTTTTGCGAATAGCGCACTGTGGAACGAACAGTTGGCGTTTAGGAAAGGAGAAAAAAAACAATCGCTCTGACCTCGCTTCAGTTTAGGTCCAATAGAAGCATGCATACTCGAGTACGAAGAAACTGCGGCTGGAAGTTCGGCTGACGGTGATCAGCTCGACTTGAATAACTACGATGCCCAAATATGGTTCCTCCGGGCAGCAGTTGCCGCTGCTGTTTCGGCTAGTGGCTATTTGGAATTTTTGCACCGGGTGCGACACGAATGAACTACATACTCCGACAGGCGGAAAGCTGGATAAGGTGATAAGTACGTCGATATGAGGTCCACTTTCGGACAGCCGATTGTTACTAGGTTAAATTTGTAACGATACTGACAGGTTGGCGGGTAGATTTATTGTTGGCAAAAATCGGCATTAGGTGCACAGAATGTTGCCATAAATAAAATAGAGCTATCGAGTCTGACTTTAATAAAAAAAAGTTCAAACCGATGATTTAGAGTCAGAGTTAGTCGGATTTGTTAGCTCAAATTATCAAGGGTTTGACATCGAGACAAAAACACAGACTTTCTCGTGCGCCCGGGTAAATCACGTTATCACGTTTTTGATCTTCGTTTTTGGTTTCATCCAAGCCAGCGCGCATCCCAATTAAACCGGATGGCGATCGATGTTGGATGTTTTCCCCCTACATCAGCTAAACTGCCCAATTTACGATCCCAGCTGGTGAACATGAACAAGGAGCGTTAATTTGCGTTAATTAAACCGAACACGGTCGACTCGTCTCGGACTCGGCGTTGGAGTCCGAATTCCTTCGGATTGTTTCGCCTGTTTTTGCACCTTTCCGAATCGAGGTGGCCCAATTAAAGCAGTGCTAAGTGAATTTACTGCACGCCAGCATAATGCAATTAGGTAAATGAATTTGTTGCCCTCGCGACACCCGCCGTTGTTACCCACCGTGAAGATGTCAGATGAGCGCGTGTGCAAACGTGAAATTCGTAATTTTATTGAACGTGCGCTGCTGGTGCGCTGACCAGAATGCGCCGTGATCGATATCGCGCAAAATTATGCAGAAATTGTCGAGTCACCCGATCGGTTGGTGGTTGGCCATTAGGAGAGTTACGTTCGACGAAGTCACGACGTACGCCAAGCCTGGAATGGCGATAAAATCTACCCGATAGACTGCACGATGAAGTCTTTTGTCGAGCAATAGCGCGTCCATTTTTCATACCGATGATCAGCTCGGCTGTCGTAATGAAGGATAGGTTCTGCCACCGATATTAAATTCCTAACCATGCTTGCCCACCTGGTGCGAATTGTTAGCAAACTTGCAGTCCCACTTTTTCCAATTTGAAAAAACTTTCGTTCTACAGTCGGCAATCGACAAGCAAATTGAAAAACGAAATACTGATGGAATAAAAAATTGAGGGACTGATAGATTTGTAATAATAAAAGATGCGTATTTCGTCTACGACTTGCAAGCTTCGAAAACAGACATTGATGAAGCCTGCAAATCGTAGGCGAAATACGTATCTGTCAAGAATAAATATATGCATAGTAGAATTTAATTGGAAAGTTTTCTTTTTAATTTAATTTAACACAAAACATAAAACATAAAACATAAAACATAAAACATAAAACATAAAACATAAAACATAAAACATAAAACATAAAACATAAAACATAAAACATAAAACATAAAACATAAAACATAAAACATAAAACATAAAACATAAAACATAAAACATAAAACATAAAACATAAAACATAAAACATAAAACATAAAACATAAAACATAAAACATAAAACATAAAACATAAAACATAAAACATAAAACATAAAACATAAAACATAAAACATAAAACATAAAACATAAAACATAAAACATAAAACATAAAACATAAAACATAAAACATAAAACATAAAACATAAAACATAAAACATAAAACATAAAACATAAAACATAAAACATAAAACATAAAACATAAAACATAAAACATAAAACATAAAACATAAAACATAAAACATAAAACATAAAACATAAAACATAAAACATAAAACATAAAACATAAAACATAAAACATAAAACATAAAACATAAAACATAAAACATAAAACATAAAACATAAAACATAAAACATAAAACATAAAACATAAAACATAAAACATAAAACATAAAACATAAAACATAAAACATAAAACATAAAACATAAAACATAAAACATAAAACATAAAACATAAAACATAAAACATAAAACATAAAACATAAAACATAAAACATAAAACATAAAACATAAAACATAAAGCATAATCTAATCTAATCTAATCTCACCCTAACGCAGCCAATTCTGGAAGGCATCCTGGAAAATGACGATTACTTGAATCAATCATTTTTCTTGTCAACGGCCAGGCCAACTGCGCAGTATGTACCGCAGAGAGAATTCCAAGGAATCCAGTGGAACCAGAAAAAATACCTAATTCCATCAAACTCCTTGAAATCAAGGGAAGGAAGAAAGCGTGAACCTCCCGTACCAAACGCTTCCCATATACATAGATAATGATTTATTTACAGTCGTTGGGAGTATCTTTGCTAATAAGGGTTAAGTGATACTCCGGACCCTCAGGGATGAACTAATGGCATCTAGACCAGAAGCCAGGCTGCAATTGGCCAAGGATATAGCGCCTTATTTCGCTCTCTGAAAATAGATTAGTTTACCAAAAAATTAGTATAAATCATATAATACTTGAAATTAAAGTCGTGTGGTTTAATGGTTGCCTAAAACTACATTTGTAAGGTTAGGTACTGAAAACCGCACGACCCCGCACCTCCTAGCTTGGCTACTCAATTATACAAATTGAAATATTTCCAGGTATGGCCACGTGGAGGCGCTAGGTAGGGGCTTGGGATGGCTAGAGCTATGTTGGGCGCTTCTTCCTAGTTGCCTTCCCCATTTCATACCCATAAAACATAAAACATAAAGCATAAAACATAAAACCTCATAGGAATCAGCATAACTGAAGAACTGAAAAACTGAAGAAGTACGGAATTGTAAAATTCAGGAACTGAAGAACTGATGTACTGACGAACTGAAGAACTGAAGAACTAACGAACTGAAGAATTGAAAAACTGAAGTACTGAAAAACTGACGTACTGTAGTACCTGAAATACTGAAAGGTAAAAAATTAAAAAACTGAAAAATAATAAAATGATAAAAAGGGAAATTGAAAAATAAAAAACAACAAAACTGAAAAATTGTGAGACTAAAAACTGAAAAACTGATAAACTGGAAACCTCAAAAATGTAAAAACTAAAAACTAAGAAACTAAAAAACTGAAAAATGAAAACTAAACTGAAATACTAAGGCACTTAAATTCTAGGAAATTGAAAAACTGAACATTGAAATAGAAAATAGGTAAAAAGCGAGAAGGATCTTAAATCAAGCTTGAAATATGACTTAAAAACTACGACTGAATACAAAAAATAGAAAACAGAAGAACTGAAGAACTGGAAAACTGGAGAACTGAGGAATTTAAGAATTGAAGAACTGAAGCACTGAAGAACTGAAGCACTGAAGAACTGAAGAACATAAAAATTGAAGAACTGAAGAACTGAAAAACTGAAGAACTGAAGAACTTAAGAACTGAAGAATTGAAAAACTGAAGAACTTAAAAACTGAAAAACTGATGAACTGTAATACTGAGGACCTGAAGTACCGAAAGGTAAAAAACTGAAAAATTAGAAAATGATAGAATTAAAATTGAAAATTGAAAAACAACAAAACTGAAAAATTGTGAGACTAAAGAACTAAAAAACTGAAAAATAGAAAACGTCAAAAATTGAAAAATTTAAAACTAAAAAACTGAAAAACTAAGACACTGAAATCCTAGAAAATTGAAAAACTGAACATTGAAATAGAAAATAGGTGAAAAGTGAGAAGGATCTTAAATCAAGCTTAAAATATGACTAAAAAACTGCGACTGAATACAAAAAAATAGAAAACAGAAGCTCTGAAGAACTGGGAAACAGAGGAAATTAGGAACTGAAAAATGAGAAAATGATAAATCAAAAAATTGAAAATTGAAAGACACCAATACTGAAAAATTGTGAGTCTGAAGAACTGAAAATCTGAAAAAATGATAAATTGAAAACTAAGAAACTGCAAAAACTTAAAAAATTGGAAAACTGAACATTCTAATAGAAAACACGAATAGCGAGAGTGATCCCAAATTAAGCTTGAAATATTGACTGAAAAACTACAAACTGAAAATTTGCAAAACTGAAATGTGTAAAACTGAAAACCCGACAAACGATCCGAAAAAAATTAAAAGAAAAAAAAATTAAAAATTAAAAGAAGCCACGAAAGATTCTCGCCTTTTGTAAGTAATAAAGAAAAGTAATTGATCCTACTCATGATCAAAAGTCGAAAAGGGAAAAAAAGAAAATTATTTTAAATTGGAAAAAAGGCGAAAATAGCATCTAATGGCCCGAAAAAAAGGTGAAAACAGTGATTCCATTCCAAGTTAAGCTTGAAAGTCGCCGAAAACGGTTTATAGAGGTAAAAAAATGCGAACACGGCTTTTAAAGGTTAGAGTAGCGAAAATATGGCATTCAAAATCAGGCTTCCATCGTGCTGTGAAAAAAATCGACGTTTTACTGGTAAAGCGCAGAAGATGAATCGATTTGCTCTCTCTCTCTCTCTCTCTCTCTCTCTCTCTCTCTCTCTCTCTCTCTCTCTCTCTCTCTCTCTCCTCTCTCTCTCTCTCTCTCTCTCTCTCTGTCGCACGTAACCTTCTCTGACAAGCGACGAGTTTGTTTTGCTTTTGCAGTCCTTTGCTGCTTTGCTCTATCCTCTAGTGAGCGTCAGTTTTGTTTCATCTTTTTTTTCTGCCGGAGCACTACCGTATGCATGCTCACAAGGCCACGGAGCAAATCGTTTCAATCCATATAATTGCCTGCCCGATATTCTCTTTGGCATACGGAGCAAATATTCTTTTGTTTCCAGTGTGCGAAGAGAAGATTATTTCTACTTGTAGTTGTGCTACTTCTGCGGAAGATGAGTGGTTATAAGAGAAAACAGTATTCAGGCGTCATTCGGAGGAAGAGCCAACGGTTGAACAGAAAACGAAAGCTGTTGGTCGTTGCGAGAAACAGATTGCTCTGTCTCTGTATGCCTAAGATGAGCAAAATCAAGCCTGCTCAAAACTAGTCTAAAATTCACTAAATCTAGAAACGGCCCTAAAATACAAGGCAAAATGGTAAGCCTTAAGCCAAAGAGAAAAAGAGAATGAATCCAAAAGGTTGGAAATGGCTTCTAAACGCCAGAAAAGGCGAAAACAGTAAATATGTAAAAGGATCTGAAATTAAGCTTAAAAACGCCGGAAACGGCCGGAATGAAAAATGGCTTTTATCAAAGGCAAGAGAAGATGAAAAAAGACAACTACTTTAAATCCAGTTTAAGCTGGCCGGAAAGACAGTCACAAAGAGGCGAAGATTGTTTCCAAAGGCAAGAACCGGCGAAAACAAAAAATGATTCCAAATTCAGCGGAAAATTGTCTTTAACTGCTAGAAAAGTCGAAAATGGTTTCTGGAGGCCAGAAATGGTCAAAAATAACTTTCCAATTAAGCTTAAATTCGCCACAAACGGGGTTTCTACCAGAAGAGATGAAACGACTTTTAAAGACAAGAAAAGGAGAAAAATGCAAACAAACCTTAAATTCACTGAAAGTGGCTGTTGAAGGTTTTTCTAGACCAATAGAAAGGAAACAATCTGAAACTAAACATAAAATAAAAATGAAAAATGAAAAATGAAAAATGAAAAATGAAAAATGAAAAATGAAAAATGAAAAATGAAAAATGAAAAATGAAAAATGAAAAATGAAAAATGAAAAATGAAAAATGAAAAATGAAAAATGAAAAATGAAAAATGAAAAATGAAAAATGAAAAATGAAAAATGAAAAATGAAAAATGAAAAATGAAAAATGAAAAATGAAAAATGAAAAATGAAAAATGAAAAATGAAAAATGAAAAATGAAAAATGAAAAATGAAAAATGAAAAATGAAAAATGAAAAATGAAAAATGAAAAATGAAAAATGAAAAATGAAAAATGAAAAATGAAAAATGAAAAATGAAAAATGAAAAATGAAAAATGAAAAATGAAAAATGAAAAATGAAAAATGAAAAACGAGAAACGAGAAACAAAAACAATGCAAGTGACAAATTGTAAATGATGAACAATAGAACAGTTTCGGGTCAAAGAAGTAACGTTTAGAAAGTTATTTAAATATATACTGTATTTTGTTGACTGTAATTGCTGACAAAGCACACAAACCAGAAACGTCACAGTTCCTCTTACACGTGATCGTTTTCGCCATTGAGCTTTTCATTGTCATTACCCGCTAGCGTAGGGCATTATACTAACTGTATACACATATTTCACTTTTCATACTCTTGACACCGATAAGTCATAAAAATGTGTGTGCCTCACTCATGTGATTCGCACACGGCGCAACGACAAACACGGAGAGCGCTAAAAAAACTTAATAAATTATGCAAGTAGAACATTTTCTGCGCTCACTTATTATGACATTATTATTATGGATCGGGCAAGTAGCGGCGAAAACAGTGCTGAACACACTGTGCGCACACAAACACACAGCCACCGTGCCGATAGAAACCGACTGACGTGACGGTTGCGTTGGCTCCTTTAACCTGCCTGTTGGGTCGGTTCGGTACATCCACCAGATCCGCGCAAACTGGTGTCCCAATTATTGACCTGCAATGTCATCGCTGGCGGCTTGCTCTCTGCTATACAGTCGAGCCGTTCTGTGTAAATGTCAAATTTGCCGCAACATCGATGCATCGCCTCGAGGGAGTTTCAGTTTCGTGTTCAAGTCACCAGGTCACATAGGAGTTGTCTAACCGCCTCGGAGGTGCCGACTACCTCCGTGTTATTGGCAACGTTCCACTTCGACCACTTGTGGCGGGAAGTCGGGTGCAGTGTCTTTTATTCTGAAAATAAAATTCGCGTGGTTTACGCCTCCTTTTACCGTTCGTTGGTAGAAGGCTTAGACGCGTGACTCTCGCCGCGGCGTGCGGCGTGCTGATGGCGGGAGACAGAAGGCTTCGTGATCATTTGAAGTGAGAACCGCCTCTTTTCGATTCACGCATTCGTCAGCAGCAGGCTACTGGGGTCGGAAGCAGGGTCCTCGAAACTAAACCTTTCAAATGGTGACGATTCAATCGTGAATGGAACATATGTTACGTTAGACCCCGATTCGAACAGCAAGGGTCGGTGGTGTCCTTCGATTGCGAACTCTATTATGCCGTTTTCGTCGTTTCTCAAAACCTTGTTCCTTTCCAATAACTTCATCAATCGCAATTGATGTTCTTTTTTACGTCGTCACAATATTGCTTTTACAGCTTGGAAGAACAAAAAAAGCATATTTTGCCTCCATTAGAAGGGCTTCAACTACTGTTTCGAAAACACAGTCTGCACCCCCCTCAGAGCGTAGTGTCACGCTGGTTAACGGTGATGGTGTCTTGTAGGCCCCGTTAGCGTCCCCGTCGTGCCGCTTCTGAAAGTCTGCAGCGATGTTTGATCAAATTTATCTAATTACCCATTAGTGTACCGTCCGTGGTTGTTTGGGGTACGGGTTGACCTCTGTCGAAACACGTCGATCGTGTTGTAGGTACACAGTCTACTGACTAAATCTGAAATCCTAAATCGTTAGTTGGAGGTGCTGATGGCACTTACAAACGCTGTTGATTGTTTAATTTGATGCGTGAGAACCGTCAACGGATTAATGGTATTTTTTGCTGTGTTAATCCAATAATAGGACCATGTAAACATTAACGGAAGCGCTGTCGAAGGGTCGGTTAGAGGTCAAAAGAGAAGGTTGACCGCCATGGCATTTCGTGTTACTCATTCGATGACCGTCATTCACGCTGGTGCGAGTGCTTCGTACGAATAATTAAATAGCTTTTAACTGTTTTACCAATAATTTACCAATCTAATAAAAACTTATTATTTAAGACTAAGTGTGAAATAATTATTGTTTGGATAAAAACCGATCGAACATAAATTCGCATTACATGTTGTTAATTCAAGACCATTAAGCCTCTGCTGTTGTGGTGCCTCACCTCAACGCAGCAGTGAAGCACGTGAGCCTCAAGCATATGGTTCGTACAGTCCTTCCAGAGAGTGTGCGGTTCTCTTTATCTGTTCGCGAGGTGCTTCGATCCGATCCACAAGCAGAGGACCGCCCGAACTAAGTCGTCGAATCTTGGGCCCGGTTCGAGTGGCTTGTTAGCGGTGGTTTTTCGGACTCACGCGGCCGTCCGAAGCCGTCGTGCCCGGTTGGCTAATTCCAGTAATGATGATGGGGATCAGAGCTAATAGAGAATTATGATGAGCAAATTGTAAAACAGTTAATGACTACCACTTTTCAGGGGGCTATCGGTGTGGGGCAACTTTACCATGGTAAATGTTTGCATTGAGTAACCGGTTGGTAGCAGTTCATTTTTTAGAATTTTCTTCGGTATTTTAGCTTTTAATATGTTGAAAATACGATAGGTATGTTGAAATATCGTCTATCATAAAGTTTGGTTTAAGCTGACAAAATATTCGAAACATTCACAATCGAAAATCTGGTTTGATTTGTTTAAAAACGATAAAGATCTTGCTTTGACACCCACCGACTGCTGAACGTAATTCATTCACAACTCAAAGCGTCGTTTGACCGTAGTTTCTTTATGAATCAAGGTTCAAAACGAAAGCAAAACTACTAATTCAAATATTTGATTGAACTTCTGGTCAGCAACACCCACGCCAGCGTTTCCGAACTTGACGGATTGGTTTGAACAGTGAGAGTGAATATTAATGAGCAAGCAATTTAAAGTCACAATTAACTGAAAACCATGGACTGCTGGCCGCAGCTGCAGCATTGGGCAGCATTTCAACGATCAATATTTGTTTTTCTAGAGGATCATTGATCGTAACAACAATAAATAAATATTCATTGGTCATGTGACTTTGAGTAGTTGCGAGGGAATTCGGCTCATAACGAATGACCCAGTGAACCGAACGTTCAACAATCCGCCTCCATTAGACAGCGATGTTGATATAACCGGTAGGCCTATGAGTACCAATTTTGCAAATATACGCATCCCGCAGCAGCAGCTGCTGCTACTCGAACGTCGCATATATAAATTCTGGCATCGAGAAGTCCGGCATCAAAGTGCCATCTCACGAGTAGATGTCCTTATACGGTATTTGCTCCAATCACCCCTCAACCCACGGGTTGGATGGTTGTGACGGATTTTTTTTTTGCATGCTCCATCACGAACCTAATTGAATCGTACCTGAATCCAGCGAAAAACCAAGCCTCCAACCGCAGCCGACCGTCCGTCCAAGTGATTGAAAGAAATGCGCCGATCTTAAAATGTCGGCGGCGACAAAATTCATCCATCAATGTGCGTACCCTTTAAACGCTAAAGCTCACGAGCATCCGAACCGGTGCGGTGCGGCATGCCGTTAAGATTGAGTTATGTTATCGAATCGCTAAACTGACATTCGGGAAACCGAAGGAAGCAAACCCCTTGATAAGTGGCAATGGTCATTTAACCATCTTCGTCAGGCTGTGTTGATTGCACCGCAGTTGAACTGTAATAATACGATTCGTTTTGTTTATTTAAATTCCTGGAGCGCTTCGGATGCGGGTCGTTTAATGGTTTAATGGCTGATTTACACTTCGAACCGAGTGCCACGAGAAGCTGAAAATTTCGGGAGGTCTCTTTTGCATAACATGATTTGGCTGTGGTTTACTGTCACTGATAATAAATTGAATGCAGTGTGGTTTGTTTTAATTCTAGAACTGTGAAATTTGTTTAAAGACTTAGATTATAGAAATATTTCTATAGCTCAATTACACTATACTCTTCCCAAACTATACGGTTCATAGTCATAGTTGGATTAAAGTTGGTATAAGAGTTAAAATGTAGCTGGTGAAATATCGAAGGATGCCTGTGCTTTTCAGATTCGGTCGTATTCTTGGTTGGGAAATAAATCGTTTTAATGGTTTTCCTTAAGTATGGTTTATCCAAAGCTGCCCAAGGGCTGCTGCCCTTTTATGCGCTTAATATTTAAGCCATTTGCCCTTATCACAGTGACAGTCGAGTAGACATGTTTGGATTTGGAGGACCCCACAGGAGGCATTGAAATTAAAAAAAAGGAAAAACGTTATTGCTACCTGGAGTATTAGGATAAAGCGAACAAAATCTTCACTAGTAATTTCTTTCAGAAGCAAATCAAAATAGTAGGCAGAGTTGGGTACGCGACGGACATTAGACATACGGACGATGGGCATTCGCGCGTTAGGCATACAGACTTTAGGCATACGAACATTAGGCATAATAGATGTAAGGCATAATTTACAAAACTTCGCTTTATCTGTTTTACTTGTCTTCGACTCTGTCGCGGTCCAACGTAAATAATTTTTTATTAAAGGTGGAGGAGCGTTTTGGTGAGGAAGAATGGTAAACTGGATGATACTGCGAAACTTTGATATGGTGCCTAAAATATATTGCGTACTTCAATTGCTGAGTGGGACTGTAACCCACATTTTCTCGGATTGCGTCCAAGTGTTTTGACAATTAAACTATAATTAAACTATAATGCTTGATTCGAATCTCGGCTAGGCGGTGCTGCTAGAGTCAGTAGAATCATTGTACTAGCCCCGTAACTATCCTGTACTTTAATAACCGGCTGCGAAGTCTATCGATAAAGAAACGCCAAGTCTTAGAGACGATATAATAAAAGAAGGCGTAACGAAAGTCAACTTAGGGATGCCTAAAAATGATAATAGCATCCCAGCTCCCGTTGCCGAAGAGATCAGGCAAGAAATTGGACAACTTAAGATTAATAGGAGGAGGAGGAGTGTGTGGAAAATGTGGTTTGTTCCGTCTAGAACAAGGACGACCCGTCCCTATTGCTGTAATAACCGTGGCCTACAAGGTGCTCTTGCACATCTCGTCATGTCGTGTATCCTCAATAACAAGGGGCCATTCAGATACCACGTGGACACAAAAATGCCAATTTTCAACACCCCCTCCCCCTCCGTGGACAAGCGTGGACATCGACTCAACCCCCACCCCCCCTCCGTTGTTTGTCCACGTTGACATTTTTTTTTCTTATGTGAAATTCTGTGCTCAATTCTGTTTTCATTTGCGTTATTCTGTAATATAAAAAAATTAAGAAAAAAGCTTACGTAAAAGCAAGCTAAACTAGGCATGTTATCAAAATCTAGTTCTTCTACCCATGCTGATCTTGTCCACTGCAAATAAATGCTGGACTACAAGAAAGCCTGTTCCAGCTTGATCTTCGCTTGTAGATTCATCTGCTTCAACCCCTGTTCAACCAGAGTACCCTAGCTTGGTCGCTGAGTTTAAAACATCACAAGACCTCTCCGTTGTGGTTCGTGAAATTTTAGGAAGACGAATTATTTTTCAAATACGTTGTCAACGGATTTTCTTTTTCGTGGCGAGCTGCATTTGATTGTAAGGCAAAATACAATACACGTCGTGACCTAATTTTAATTAATTCAAAAGGCACAAAGTTCTATTTATTGCAAAAATGTCGCTTGTCCACGTGGACATTTTCTATACCCCCTCCCCCCTTCCGTGGACAAGCGTGGACATTCACGTACCCCCCACCCCCCTCTAAGCTGTCCACGTGGTATATGGATGGCCCCCAATAGATTTCGTAGGGCAGTATCAGGCGAGTTTTATGGGGACCCTTGCTGTTATGGATCAAATTTTCGCTATCCGACAAATTCACCAGAAATTTCAGGAGTACAACGTGCCTATGCATCACATTTTCGTGGATTTCAGCGCAGCATACGATACAGTCGGGCGCAAACAGATATGGCAGATTATGCGAGAAAGGTTTTCCGGACAAACTGAAGTGGCTAATGAATGCTACGCTTGAGTGAGTGTTGTGCTACGTATAAAAGCCAATAGGCAAATCCTAGCCTTCGCAAACGACCTTTTTTTTCCTGTATAGACTCATCACTGCGACCAGTATGGTTAGATCTATTGTGATATCGCCCGGGTGTTTGTTGTATAACCCGCACTGCATTTATTTTGGCTATAGTCGCTATTGAGTGAGCGATATGCTTATTGAATTTTTTATGCGTGCTTGTGTGTAATTGGGTACCCTTCTTTCAATACTTAACTCTACTTTACCCACCTCGTTCCACATGACAGCGCACAGTCCCCAATTATAGTCATCCCTGGTGTAGCAAACCAGTGCATTTTTACTATAAGGGTCTCATTTTTGCACTGTCAATAGGCCATATCGGGATAATATAGAACTCAGCATGAAGGAAGGGCGATGAGGGGCCTGAGAATAAACCCATGCTAAAGTCACTTTGACATCGAATGGCCTGATTCGAATGGAAGATTCGAACCCATGACCATTCGCTTGTCAACGCAAACGACCTTAACATCATCATTAAAAACTATGGGAGGGCGGAGGCAATCTACGCCAGCCCAAAAACGGTGGCTAGACAGATTGGGTTACAAATCAATGCGTCAAAACCCAAAAATATGGTAGGAAAAGGCTCCAAAGAAAACAATGCGCGTTTCCCACGGACAGTGACCATCGACGACAAAGAACTGAAAATGACTGATGAGTTCATATATTTGGGATCACTATGCACCGCGCATTCAAGGAGCTTTCACGACGCATTCAAGCTGGAAGTCTGGCCGTCGGTTAGTCGTCGGTTGACCAGACTGGTAATCCTCTACGGACTTGAGACTGTAACTTTGCTTACGGAAGACATACATGTACTTGCCGTATTTAAATGAAAGGTGTTGCGGATTATTCTTGGCAGGGTACAAAGTGAAAACGGAGAGTTGTGGAGACTTTTGAACCATGATATAGAGTGAAGACCCGTGACCTTCGCACCGTATTTTGCCGTTCGTCGCGATTTGGAATCTTTTGCACTTTTCACGTATGCAGTCCCTCCCGTCCCTTGGTTCTCTGACCGAAATACTTGGACAGATTCAACTTTTTGACCACATCCCTGACCGAAGCATTCTCCTTAAACGCTTCCACGACACGCTTGTGATCCTGATCGTTAATAGAACTTCCTTTATGACCGCATTTCTTCTTCCGTTCGATGCTCAGAGTTCCGTAGTAACGTTTAACCACGCGACTCACAGTTGAGTGCATGATTCCGAGTTGTATTCCAATATCCCGATCAGATAGTTGAGGATTTTCCAGGTGATTGCGCAAAATCAATTCGCAACGTACCTTTTAGGGTGACGCCATTTTGTACAATTTTCGAAAAACTGACAGCGATAAAAATACAGTGTAAACTATACACTCTAAATTACTTCTACCCAAATTTTCAGGAGAAAACACCCAATGGGTAATTTTCTACAGCGTTTCTTCCGTGGTGCAATTTTATGTGCGACACCCTTTAGAGGAATTCTTGATACAGCAAGAGCCACAGCGGCTCTAGGTTGTTAGAAGTTAATAAGTAAAGTGGAAAACATTCATCCTCAGTTTTATCTGCATTACTCCACTGGGAAAGCAAAACTATATTCAATAAAATAGTCCAAGCACGGCACTGAGTCTTCGCTCTTCCCTCATCCATGCCACTAATAAAAAAAATGTGAAAACACCCATTCCTTCAACTACTCAAGTGTTTGTTTAGAGCCAAACTGATGTTAAGAGCTGAAACATGTTAATTTCCACGTCTCTGGTTCATGATTGCAAGGAAACGACTAGACCGGCCCACCTACCTCTTAACCACAGTACTGACTTGATAGCTACTATAGAAATACAGCTCATACATATAAATTAACAATTTCCGCTCAGTAAAGTAAGAAATACCTAACAACTCCAATTAGATAGAAACCCACAATGTGATGGCATAGCAACACTGTCGGTACCCGAAAACCCTGGAATGTAAATTTCGATTAGGATTCGCACAGTACATTTTCAGTCTATAAAGGATAGACAGACGTATATTTAGATTTTGATTCTAAGTTTAAACATCCTGTATCTTGAAACGATGATTTTTTATAATCACGTTGGCTTTCCTTCTGCATATCGTCCTATTCTTTGATAGAGAATGAATGGTTTACCCCTACAAGTTTGCAGAGTATTAACACCTATATGTAACTCAAGAAATTCTACGCTAAAATACAAAAAAGTATTTAATGGAATCTGGACTGGACGGCTATTTTCTGATTCGTGAATATGATGCGTAGAAAATGTGCTTCGAAGTACGTCGCTGGCTTATTTAGAGTGTATGGAAGAATAATGATCAAATAGGTACCTACGTGGGACATAAACATTCGCTAATCCAAAGAAAAATAGTATATCTCGCTCGAGGATTCTCTCAATCTCTCCATTGTTTTTAAATTTATTTTTATTTTAGTTTTATGCAGGCTAACATGTCAGTTTTAAAATAAAATGCAATTAAAAATTAAAATTAAAATATATACACAAATTGTTCCTATTTATTTTATTGACTTTTTTAAAACGACTTTTTTTTCGAATTTTAGAAATGGGTAACCTCAAGGCTTGTATTAAAGTGATACTTTTTGTCTACAGAAATTTCATTCAAAAACTATGAAATAAACGGCAAAAATAATCCAAGCACGTGGGTCATTCCACACGAAGTGTCCGACTAATCGAGCCCGTGTAATCGATCTTCTCGGATTTGAGCCAAATTTTGTCAGATTTGTCGCTTCAGGTCAGCATGAATTCAAATTCAAATTCAATTCAAAGTTTGGTGTCAATAAGACATCTCCTCGATTATTGCGAGCACCTCCTGTTCGCTAGCTGTCAACACTACATTTCCTCACAGTTCAGTTTCCACGTCGATTTCGTTTCGTTCTGCCTGCGCTTCATGTTGCGCTGAAGGGGTGCAAATTGATGCAGTGTACACGGAGCTGAAAGCAGCGTTTGATCCGGTGGATCAAGAACGTGAAGATACGGTATCCTCCTTGCTAGGCGGGAGAAGCTGAGAGTTTCCTCTGCGTTCTGCAAGTGGCTACACTCATACCTAACACACCGTAGGCTGAGTATGAAGATCGGATCCGAATTTTTCGACTCGTTTAGCAATATCCCTGGCGTACCACAGGGGAGCAATCTTGGACCACTGCGCTTTTCTTTTTTTATAAATAAACTATCAACTTTTTTGTCACTAGGCTGCCGATCTTATAATGCTAACAATTTAAAAATCTTTAAGGTAATTAAAATGGACTTCGACTACATTTATCTGCAACGCCTTGGGGACAAATTTGAAGATTGGTGCTCGAATAACATGCTTACCGTCAGCATCTGTTTTGGAATTCGGATCAGTGATCTGTTGTCCATATGAACAAATTTGGAACGCTAGAATCGTAGCAGTATAGAAAAAAAAGTCTTAGGATTGCGTTGGGTAGCCTTCCACGGCGCGATCCCAGAAACCTTCCGTCATATGAGGAACGCTGCCGTTTACTTAATTTGCAGACTCTAGAAAGAAGACGTGCCAACGCTCAAGACATGTTCCTGGCTAGATTTCTATTAGGAGATACACGGGTAGAAGTTTGATCTCCAAAACGAGCAAAATGACTCATGATTCCCGGTTTCTAGCTCATGATTTATGAAAATACACCATGAATAAAAAACATGATATCATGGTCTTCTTGCAGTACAACACAACGCAAAATCATGAACTACTATTCATGATTTTGTGCTGTCTGATATGGCAGTTCAGTCATGATTTGACATGAAATCACATTTCATGATTTTATGATTTCATTCATGGCATTGGAATCATATTTCTTTCCGTGTATTGACTTTCCCGCCCTTCTGAGTCAACTGAATTGTTGACACCTCAGAACTAGGTATTTCCTGCACCTGCAAGGACGGAATGCAAATTATGGACTGTATAACCCTATCCGATTAACGGCAATGCGATTTAAATGCGGTTCGACTTCAACTTGACGACTAATAACTATCAACGACGACTCGTAGATGATAAATTTGTAATTGTACATTTGTATGTATTTACTGTTGTACGTGTTTATATGATGAAGACCACCAAGAGTCCGGTGATTTTTTTTTACAAATAAACAAACAATAAAACTTAAAGAAATGACCCCTTTTTGTCAAATCCTCTTAGGTATATTCTTTTGCTTATGTGTCTGGAAATATTTTAGTTTAGAGTTTAGAGAGAAAATATATTTTTATTTTCAAAGAAAATTGCCCAAAGAATGTGAAAAAAATCAGTTATTAGCGGCAGTGTTGCCAATATTTTTTAATTCGAATTTAATTTGAAAACTAAATTTGCATTGCATACATTTTTTCCGGAAAATTTTACTTTTGATTCGCTGTTATACGTTTTGAATAGATTTTTTACTGTTTGTAAAATATTTTCCTTTCCGAACCACCACTAACTGCATACTGCTTACCATCCTGAACCTGCGCGCCCGTACTCGAGCGAACAACAGATTTGAATGCCTCATATAAGTCAGTAGAACAAACGACGAACCTTTTCGTTTCCCTTATTCCCAGTTGATCAGCTTCACCTGGTGTGGTGGGTTCGACGATCGTTAGCGATGAAGCGAGGTACCTACATAGTAGCATCGTTCGTTTGACACAAGACGAAGCTGAACTGAGCCTCGCGCTGCTACTGGCTGTGCTCCCGTGGCGGCAGGGATGCGCGGGATAAACTTTCACTTTCGATCGCCGCGCGTTCGTTGGCACAAAAGTCGTTCGTCGTTCGGTGCTGCTACGCTTTGGGCGAAACGTTGCATGAACTCACCCCTCGGGCGATGTTGCGCACCGTGTTGAGCTCGAGAAGTGCGTCATGCAACATGATCATGTGGAACCACGAAGTCGAAGCGGCAGGTACGAAGAAGGGTGTATGTTGAATGAAGTGATCTTTAACAAAACGGTTGTTAGCTCGCAGCTTGGGGATAATTATGTTTTAAATTGTATGTATTATAGTTTATAATAATGTAATTTATAATCATTTGTTCGCGCAATTTTGTTCGACAAAAACTATAATTGTGGATGCTAATTGGGTTTGCTCGGCTGTTGAAGTCTTTATTGCGTGATATAATTTTGTTTGAGATTTTTTTCCTGTCCAGTAAACTTGATTTGATTAATTTTTAAAAGTATTTATTACCACTGAGCTGAGTGTCAGGCGGCATGCACTTGTCAACAGTTGCTTCAAGCCATTCTCACATCATAATATGCTATATTTTTAGTGTCGTAAAATCTTCACTACATGACATCTTGCAATCAAAACGAACCCCGTGCCTGTAGGTATTAAAATTTGGAATGAAGAAAAAAACCTGTCGCTTTCGTTGTTGGACGAAAATTCGCGATGATTCAGGCAATTGGATATTTTTAACGATCGCTCGAAGATAAACGGTAATGGAATATTCACAGTTCTTTTTTTATTATCTGCCCGCAGATCGATCATCCGGGTCAAATCGATTTGGCCTTTTTCAATGAATTGAGTGGTTTCGGATGCATCTTCTGGTCGAGAATCATAATGGATGGATTGGATGAAATAAATATTCGTTTATATAAGATTGCGTTTAAGGTAATGCGATTTTTTTACATAATATCAATGACAGCTCAATGGAGCTGATAAACGATCGGTTATGAATTAGAATTCAGAGGCTGTGTCACCGAGACGACGGTGTGATCAATAGATAATAATCAAACCAGACACCTGCAATAATACTTATCAGACTACTTAAGCTATCGAAAGCTTCACTAATCTGTTACCCGACTAAATTAAGGGTACTTCATCTTGCCCGGCGCGGTTCGCATGGCTGACCTCGCGCGCTTGACGTCGACGCGGAGGGGCGCAGATCATCATCGCGCTTGATAAATTATGATAAGTTTATGCTGTTTGTTTCGCCGGCGCCGCTGCATTAAAGCAAAACACCGCGCACAACAAGTGCTGGTGTTCGAAGTTTGATTTCTTTTCCATTATTTTCTCTTTGGTTCGTATGGGTTGGGGCGCGGAAGAGATTCCGGGAAACGTTCGGCGGCGTTCGCTTAACGCGGCGGGAATCGTGGCGAGATTGAAAATCGGTAGAACCGTAGCGGAGTGAGCGGAGCGCTCGGCAGCAATTAATTGCACTTAATCTCTAGTGTTTGCATCTTATACCCGGTGAGTGTTGCTTACATTTCTCACTCGGTTTGGGATTGAAAACCGAACGATTATCTCACGCGGATGCTTGAGTCGAGTAGTTTTTGAAATGATGTTTTAATTATGGAAAGATCAAAAGCAGTGCGATGTGCGAGTTCGCTATGTCGAGTATTTGGAATTTTTGAACCATTGCCAAATTTTTGCAATGCAAGTTTGGAACAGACATCAATAAAGCGGAAGGCTAATCAGAATAAATACTGGATTCAAAAGAGAAAGTTTCATTAATAATCGGATATTTTATCAATCATACGATAATCTATCAAAAATAATGACTTTTACAGTAACATTGCAATTTATTTCGCATTACCAAAAATCAGCGGAATGCTCATGTCTCAATACCAGTTAACATTTATTCGTTATCGATCCGCGTCTCTTTTCGGCTTCCTTTCAGTGTAAGGTTACATATCGCAAAAATTTTCAACGCTTATCCAGTCAAAACACATAAAACCGTTTCGAAAAGCAAGCCTCACAGTACTTTCAAACAACAGAAAAAAACATCAAAAGCCTTAATGAAATTTTACAGCTTCATTTTTCTGTCCGGAGAACATAAAAATAAAAATCCAATCCAAGGCTAAAACACTTATCATGTCGAACGCAATAATTGCTTCCATTTCGCGTGTAATCGCGATCCGTCGGATTCTGCGAGCACCGGATTGCGGGCACCGGTTAAAAATTACCCATAAAAGCGAGCGAGCATTCCTTTCCGGCAGATGTCGCCGTGCTCGTATTAAATTTTGCTTTCGAAACCTGCCACCGAAATGATTGGACGAGAAATAATGTTTCAGAAACACGCTGTATGTTTCAGCAAAACAACATCACCAGTAAGGGAAAAATATGTATGATAAACTGTAAAAAAAAACAAAAAAAAAACGATACAAAACGTAGCCGCATTTTTCCATTCCGTGACAAATTGAAGACAATAATATTTTATCGATTCGAAGTTTTCTTTCGCTTATCGATGTGCCCTTTAATTTATCGCTGTCGTGGTTTTTGTTCAGGATAAGGTGAAACACAGCCGTGATTGCGCTTCGTAAAACGGATTTACGTAAAACATTTGCCAAAATGTACCACCAAAAATGACTCAAACAATGTAGATGAAATCTTTCCAATTTCGTTGTAATTGGTTCGGGGATTAAGGATATTTAGCCGGCGCGAGCACCTCCCTCTGTGTCGACAAAAGGTCACACCACCCTTAATTGGTGGGCTTTCATCTCGCGAGTGGACCGGTGCGTGGCGGCATGGCGCGGCGGCGTCACAACAAAATTCAACACAACAAGTGCCGCTGCTGTACTTTGGCACCTTCCTGATGTGAAAGACCCTTTTTGGGCAAAAAAAGCTCTGTCGGCTGTCCTGACCAGTTGTGTTGTGTATATCATTTTCGCTTCATCTCTCAATATGTTATTGTCAATTCGCATCCTACCGATGATGGCAGCGCAAAATGCGAGATGATCGGACAGAAAATATGTGGAGGATATAGCATTTCTTGGGTTTGCTATTTGCCCGGATACTGACTGTCATCGAACTGTGGTGGTGACCACAAATGGGACCTGTTTTCGTGCGGTGAATCGGTAACGTCGACGACATCGACATCGAACGGCTTTCGGCATACAAAGCAAGTGCGCAGAGTTCAAAAGAGTCGCGCAGCGCGACGTGCAATAAATCCAGGTACAATCGAGGAAGATAGGCGCGCGCGATTTCGATTCCGAATGGTTTGCCGTGGACTGCCACAGATTCCGCACCGCTCGGTGACAGTGACCAATGGTCGTCCAAACCTATAAAGGGGGAATAACCGATACTGGTTCGGTATGACTTCGGCTGCGGAGGAATTTTTCTCAGGGATTTTTTTGTTGAGATTTGCTACGTTACTTGCATGGTCTTGTACAAATGCAATTGAGGGCAAATACATTCTGATTTATATCAGTTATATTTCAACAATTTTAAATTTTTATTGTAATAAGCAAAATGGAAAGTGAGAATATTACAGCAAGTTTAGGGAAATTTTATACCAATGCAATTCACTTCTGATTTTCTTTCGGATTTCATTAAAAAAGAAATTGATCATCATCATACTCTCTCAATTGGTCTCGAGGTACGACATAGGTCTCACATGCCAGTCATCGTATGTTCGAATCTCGGCTGGAAGAGGTTGTTAAAATTAGGATCGTAGCAATAGCCCCGGAATTGAAAGTCTTTTGTATAAAAATATAGGCTGTGTAGGCTTCGTATAGGCTATTGTTGTATAGGCTTCGCTTTCCTTTGCATACTCAAATCCATTATTCTTATTCGGAACGGAACCGAATAAAGTTTTTTGGCGAAACTAGAAACAACTAGTTTTCGAAACACACACTCTCCTGACAGGTAGTCATAATGGTTTAGAAGACCATTCTTCTCGAAAACTACGACCTGAAAAGTAATCGAAATGTTTAATTGCGCTATTGCCGTTAATGCCTTCCGGTATAGTTTCGCCGGTTTTGTGGCACTTAAGGTGTACTATCAAAACGTTAGAGCATTTTAAACCAGAATTACAAATTTTTCTCAGATAGTTGCATTGATCAAAGCAAAGTGTGTTGCAGAAAGAAAGTTATTATCAATAGGTTTTCATGTCACAGGAAGCAACTAAAATGGTTTTGCTAGAAATTGAGATTTACTAACTGAATATATTAATATTAGTAAAACAATCAGTTTGCGAAAATTGCAAAATTTCGATGGCACGTTGATTTTATACACCGATCATATTAATATGCACGATAAAATTGAATGCTCATTTGCTACACAATTACGGAAACTGCTGGAAATTTATTAACTACACTGAAGTCGCCTTTTACGCGAAGGATACGTTCCGCGTAAATCACTGTAAAAACTGTGAATTTCAACCCTACGCGAAAACCCGATTAAATCCACCTATTGGCGAAAGGAACCTTTGTTATACCATTTTATTTGTCATTTGAGTTAGAAATCGGCAAGTCTTCTGCACATAATTCAACTCTTGTTAACGTTGTGTCATATATTATCAACGCGTATTTAATATACTATGCATATGCATTTAATATACTGAATAGCTTAGTGGAAAAAGTGTCTTTTTAACGAAAGCAACAAAAAATTGTATGCGAAGTTATTAATCAGTTATTGAGATTTGAGGAAGAACGATACTCTGGAAAGTTGAAAAAAAAAAATCGATTTTAAAAAAAGCCCGCCGTTTTGATAATTTTTGCATCCAAAAATTCCAAAATACATTTTCAAATACAAAACGCAACATTTAACTTTTATTCCAAAATCTGAAAAAAATTACGAAATTGCATTATTTGACGAGTTTACATAGTGCTTTTTTAAACAAATCAATATATTTCGCAAGTACTAAGAGACAGACAGTTTTTATATTCAGCAAAGTTGCTTATTTTACTCTGTTCTACAACTTTTGTTAAGACACTTTATGTTTTGGATGCACTAAAAAACAAAAATTTGTGTCACCCTAATAGGTGGATTCTCAATCACCCCAATCATGTAAAAAGATGCACTTAATAAAGTTTAACTTAATAATTATAGTAAATTTTACTGTGTTACATACGATTACTCTTATTTTCCAAATTAAACGCCTAATCTAAAAACAAATCAATAGTGACCTATGAGGCTATAATAACATTCAAGCAAGATTAGTAGTGCATAAATCGGTGCGGCCATCTCGGAGAACCGTTCAACTAACTGACACTTGGTAAAAACACATTTTTAAGCATAACTATTGAACTGCTTGTTGATTTTCAACAAAACTTTCTCAAAAACTTTGCAGTAGCAATACCTTTCATGTGATACTAAAATTGTTGAAATCGGCTGGGTGGTTCCGGAGAAATCGTGCCACGTGATTTTTACACACACACACACACACACACACACACACACACACACACACACACACACACACACACACACACACACACACACACACACACACACACACACACACACACACACACACACACACACACACACACACACACACACACACACACACACACACACACACACACACACACACACACACACACACACACACACACACACACACACACACACACACACACACACACACACACACACACACACACACACACACACACACACACACACACACACACACACATACAGACGTGGCTAAATTCAGCCTATTTGCCTTTTCTTTTGCCAATAAAAATACTTTGCCGACATACAATTTAATATGCTATAACTATTTTCTCAAGACTGTAAGAAATCTTCTATGTTTTATTAAAATAACGTCAAAACCGCCTGTTCTTCCACTAGATCTAGGCCATAGGCCGAAAAAATGGAAGCAATCGCTTAATGGGCTGAAAATACCTTCCCGTGCCCTAACATTGCCGTCGCGCTAGACGATTCATTAGCGAATTTAATTCACGGGGGACTTTTTCGAGGTAGACTGTAACAAGAGACTTGAACAGCTCTTACTTCAGCCTAAGCCAGACAGTAGCCCGTACTGTGGGATTGTCTGAAGAACTTGTCATCAATACGCGATAGCTTAGTGATAAAATGGCTTATTTTATTTGTCAAAACTTTGCTTTCTATAGTCAGTCCAGAAATAATCGTTAACATGAATCGATATTTTACTGATTATAATATGTTCTCAATGTTAAAGATAGATAGACTACTGGTTCAATATATATTTAAACGGTTCCATGTTCTACGTATTCGATGGTTAAACCATCCTCAATGAATGTAATCGGAATCCTCACTGGTCGCGACGCTAACGCTGGTCGACACTGAAGTCAGCACTTTTATCAGGCAGGCAGTTTTATAGCTCAGCAAAATGCGCAGTGCCACACGTACACATCCGAACGTGGAAAACACAGACAGAAGAATGTGAAGCGGACTCAGATCTTCCGGCATCAAAAGCGGCATCGGAAGGGTTCAGAGTGGAGCTTATTAAAATGGGACAAGAAAAGATGGCCACTTGTCTGCACTGGCTAATTGGTATGTGGGGTACAGAAAAGCTACTGGAGGAGTGGATAGACGGGGTTATCTACCCGATCTACAAGACCGACGACAAGTTGGACCTTGACTCGACGGACCTTGAACTATCGGGCCATTACCGTCCCAATACCGCCTACAGAGCGCTGTCACAAATCATTTTCGGCCAACTATCACCAATTGCAAACAGATACGTGGGAATTTATCAAACCGACTTCGTCGCAAGACAGTCGACAACGGATATTTACACTATTTTGTTGGCTTCAAAGCTGCATATGATGCCATCGACCGAAAAGACCTTTGGAAAATCATTGACGCGTACGGCTTCGCCAGGAAACTTTCGAGATTTTTTCAATCTACGATGGATGGTACACAATGCTGTGTGCGGATTTCGGGTAGATTATCGACTTCATTGGTTGGCCCACTGATAACGACGGACAATGACACCAGTTGCGACATTCGAAGATGTATGATTAGCGAAAGTCGTGCTTTCTAAGGGCTGCATAAACAATTGCGGTCAAACAGACTAAGCCCCCATACTAAATGTACACTGTACAAGACACTCATTAAATCGGTTGTTCTCTAGGGGCATGAAATAAGGACAATGTTCGAGGAGGACTGGCGAGTGCTCGGAGTTTTCGAAAGATGAGTGCAAAGAACGGCCTTCGACAGCGTACAAGAGAACAGAGTATGGAGGCGGAGGAAGAACCGTTAACTCGCACAGCTCTATGGCAGTATTCAAAAGGTGGCTAAAGCTGTCCAGGATACGATAAGCAGGGCATATTGTAACTTACAATTTGTAAGAATGCTAGACAACTACCCTGCAAAAATGATGCTTACCAAAATAGCAAAAATGGTGTTTGCTTCAAATCCACTAGAAACAAGAAGATCACGGATGCAGCGCGCAAGATGGTTAGATCAGGTGGAGGGAGATCTAGTATAGAGTACGCGGTGTCTAAGGAATTGGAAACCGGCACCCCACAACCGAGTTAATTGGAGAAGTTTTGATCATCAGGCTGTGTCTTAGGATGGCAAGCCAATTAGTAAGTAATTTTTTACTATAGTAATTGTTATAATTGACGGTAGAAGAAAGTAATGAAACAAAGGTGTTTATAATATTCAGACAGAGTGGGAAGAGACGTGAAGGGGAAAGAGCGTAAAATTATGTAATGAATGATCATTGAAGCAACGCTCAACTAAGAATTTGTATCGTTTTTCTTTACCCAAGCTTTTAATCCAAGTTCCTCATTACTTTCACTATAATGATTTTCGGAACGACCGTAACTCCCGAACGTCTGGACGGTTCTTCATCAAAATTGGCATACATATTCCTTGACTCAAGGGAATTGGAATAGAGGGATTCACAAGGGAAAACGGACATCTAACGTCTAGTATTTATGTTATTCTGACACATACGCATTCTACCTACGACTTACAGACTCCATCAGTGTTCGAAAAGTACATTGAATCCTGAAAGCCGTAGGCAAAATGCGCATCTGTCAGAATAAAATATATAGGTAGGTACCTAGTAGAATTTAACCAAAAAAAATCAACTTGTCTTTCTACAAATATCAATAGAAATTCAAGACATAAAAAAGTCAGATTTTAAATGGCCGCATAATAATGACTCGATTTCTTAAAACGACAAGGATTTTTTGTACTGTCCGAAATGGTTCGACAAATAATTAAGTGCAAACATTGACCATTCATGTGTATTCTGTCACATGATTTCCGATTGATTGATAGATTTATCTGAATGCTCTGCTCAATGATAACAACATCTAGTTTACGATACGAATCCAGGCACCAACAAATGCGGCCCTCGAGAGAGGCATCATTATTCATATTTTGGAATCCGAAAAAAAAAAAATAATTCAGAAGTTGGTTAGACCTATGCCATTGGAAATGCAATGAATGTTCGATTTGTTACCTACCAACGGCACGGGCAGCACCACGATTTATCGAACGGGAGCCCTAATCGGACATGAAGGAATGAAATGATTTATCGATTTTTAGGTGGAACGCGGCTACGCGCGTATCTAATTTCAACATCGCTGCTACAACTAAAGTTAGCTCTGACTGCGAGTCTCTCGAAAAGGCTAAACCGGATCGTTTACCATGTGGGAAGGGTAGATAGGGCTTGCTGGAAAATCTAGGCTTCTGCTGACTGCAATTGAACCAAACGCCTGACTGATCGCGCTTCTCTGTGTAAAGAAATGATTTTATTTGGGAACAAATATGCATGCGCAGGCTGTTTTTGGAATACTGATTTGCTTACCGGCGGTTGTTACACCATTCATTTTAAATTTCAAATGCTCACTTTTAATTTCATATTACTAAATGATTCAAACATAGGGTGTTGAAACCCATTAAAGCCTAATACGATTGTATGTCATTAAGTCTGCCTCTTGTTTTTCAGCTCGGTTAGCGCCTCAATGGATTTCATTGATGACATTTTTTTTGCTTTGCCTTATGACATCGGTCGAAGTCGGTGATTTCTCCTCTCTATCGAGATACCTTGGAAACTGGTTCAAGTGACCAGTTGCAAGCGAATGACCTCGCTATCAATCAAACCGGCCAGCCTGCCTGGCTGGGTAGATCTCACGAACGCAGATTACCGACAGACCAGCCTTTGTTGGCATCAGAGCCCAATTCATTAGCAAATTGCTTCTTTGATTTTAACCTGTGAAGCATTCAAAGTTTTCGGCTAATAGACTAATGTTTCACATTGGTAGCATTGCCTCGATGGTTTAGTTCGATCGATGTGTTATAAGCAGGTTTATTATAGTGTTAAAGTATTGGATCGCAAAAAAAAAAAAAATTTGCCCTCCTTACCGAGTTTTCTCGTTAAATGCAGTTATTTACGTTGACTTGAACCAATCTATGTAGGGAAAAGAAGTCATTAGCTTAGCGTCTGTAAAAAGATCGCTACCACATGCTGGCTCAAATAAATTTAAATTTTAATGCAAATTCTGCAGTTTTCTGGCTTTGAACGAGCTGCAATCTGAGCAGAAAAGTTTAAAGTTCATATCGTTGTGCATTTCGTGTCTGCAAGAAGGAAACTGTCTCAAAGCGGCCAATCAGATCGGCCGGTATGCGCAAATTGGCGGATTCAATAAATTCCGTAAGTTTATCGCGCGGGTGCACACGCCATCAGCTCGGTAGATTATTTCGCGGCAAAGTTCCGTCCGACAGTCGCGTCGCGACGACGGTAAAAATCTGCGTGTACCCTCTGCTGTGCTGGGCCATACCAGGCGAATGAATTTAGCCTCACACAGGAAACCGACGATTGGCGATTTTTATCGATTATTAGTCGCAGCTTATTAAATCTCGTATAAATTACGCCTCGGAACGAGCAGCTCCGCACTCCAGCCGACTTGCCCCGATGGTGTCACCTTCAGGCGACCTTCTCCCCGGGTTGTCGTTACTTCGACCAAATGCACATCTGAATCGGAGAGCTGCTGCTGCTGCTGCTGCAATCGCCGGAGGACCAATAAAGCACCACCGCCATCGTCAGTTCCATATGTAGCTCAATCAGGTGACTGCCTGTGGATTCACAAGCAGAGCAAATGTAAAACAAAAAAATTGCACCACATAACCCCGCAGTGCGCAGACCGAGTGCGGTTGCAATTTGCATACGGGACTCGTAAATTCCGCGGCCAAATGGTTGAAAGTGGTAAGTGGTAACCGACTTGAGTCGGCGCAGTCTTCGCCGATTTGAGGCGGTCTGCTTTTGAGAAGCCTAAAGTGGATCTGCGCGAAAAAAAGAGTTAATTTGAATTAATTTTTTGCAAATTGCTTGTACCTATAGATGAAAACAACTATTTAGAAATTCTTATTGCTATGTCAATTGAGCATTAAACTATAATTCGTGTATAAGGAACAGCATGTTGATGTGGCTAACAGTATTCTGATGGTTTCAATTTTTGTTTGAAACAAAATTATTCGATTTTAAATATATTTTTTCATCTTGATAACCGGAGAAGGGAAGTGAAGATAGACACTGGGTGCCATACTGACAGTCATTTTTTTGCCGGAAGGTTTGACCACCATGACCATTATTTTAATCTATTTTGGTACTGACAGTCATAAATGTACTCTGATGACCTTGTCGTTCTAATAGGGTGGTGGAATGGGAACCACATCCCACGCTCGGGCAGTATCAGTTTATCTACCCGAGATGCTTACCTAGATCCTGGCAATTTTTTACAAAATACTACAGTACCCGTATGTGGCGCCGCTTTAAAAGCAGTCCTCATCGTTCCTTCATACTGAATGCAGCATTTACCGACCATGAAACCTCTAGCCGAGGTTAGCTTTAAATTGGTACTGGTTCATGGTGTATAGTGTCTAAGATGTCTTATAAATAATCTCTGTTCGAATTTCAAATAAGAATGGGTCAAACACGAAATAATTTAATATACTTTCATGTCGTTTTTGAATTATTCATTTCGGCACCAATCCATGGTACCGCAATTCATGTTTTTCCTGAATGACCACCTTCAAACAGCCGCAGGGGAGAGAGGAAGAGGTTTCCATATGACAACAAAATTGTTAATAATCGTCACTTTAATGCAATGTTTAAAATGCAAAAAACTCAAATCGATTCGTCTTGAGCGTTATCGAGAAAAAAATATTTGAAATGAGGCAAAGGACATGATTATATAACATTTCGCTGAATACCATTTTGCGAAACACCACTTCTCGGTTGACCATAACGCGGAATATAGAGTTTCGCGGAATACCATTTCGCGAAAAACCTTACGCGGGATGTATCATTTCATGGAAAATCTTTCGCAGAGGTGATCCTCTCCTTACTCGCAGTCGCTCGTTCGGACCCAACTGAAGGAAAGTAATAGAGATCAGTAGACCTAGGAAAATAAATAAACCTAGATAAAGGTAATCTATGTGGGGGGACTGCTCCTTCCTCAATGGCCGGCGCTTCCGACGGCGGGTCGCCGTCAACACTCACGGGCTGCGGCCGTCTCGCCCTGAATCATCTAGTGTTACTATTGATAGTTCTTGGTGGTCTTGTTATTGACTAATGTTTTATGGAAGAGTCTAAAATTTCTCGGGTTCGATTAGTTTTGAGTTCTGTTTTCTGTTTCTGTTTTATTTCTATGAGAATCCTTATGCCCCTACCACAGGGGTGGGGGAACCATCATAAAAAAATTGGTTCCATTTGCTTGATCAGCTCTAGAGTTATGAGGAAATTTGTATTTCATTTGTATGGGAGCCCCCCCTTCCTAAAAAGGAGAGGTGTCCTAATTCATCATAGAAAAAATTCTTGCCTCAAAAACCTTCACATGCCAAATTTAGTTCCATTTGCTTGATTAGTTCTCGAGTTATGAAGAAATTTGTATTTTATTTGTATGAAAGCCCCCCCCCCTTTTAAAGTGGTGAGTGATCCCAATTCACTATAGAAAAAATTCTTGCCTCCAAAAACCTTCACATGCCAAATTTGGTTCCATTTGCTTGAACTATCTCGAGTTATGAAAAATTTATATTTCATTTATATGAGAGCCCCCCCTCTTAAAGGAAAGGGGGGTCATAATTCCCCTCCTAAATAGGGGAGGGGTCTCAATTCATCATAGAAAAAAATCTTGTGTCCAAAAACACGCACATGCTAAATTTTGTTTCATTTGCTTCATTAGTTCTGGAGTTAGGAGGAAATTTGTATTTCATATGTATGGGAGCCCCCCCCCTTCTAAAAACAAGAGAGATCGTAATTCATCATAGAAAAAATTCTTGCCTCCAAAAACACCCACATGCCAAATTTGGTTCCTTTTGATTGATTAGTTCTCGAGTTATGAGGAAATTTGTATTTCATTTGTAGGGGAGCCCCCCCTCCTAAAAGGTAGAGGGGTTATAATTCCACTCGTAAAGAGAGGAGGGGTCTTAATTCACCATAGAAAAAATTGTTGTCTCCAAAAACACCCACATGCCAAATTTTGTTCCATTTGCTTGATTAGTTCTGGAGTTATGCAGAAATTTGTGTTTCATTTGTATGGAAGCCCCCCTCTTAGTAAGGGGAGGGGTCTCTAACCATGATAAGAACTTTCCCTGACTCCAAAAACCCCTACATGCAAATTTTCATGCCGATCGGCTCAGTAGTTTTCGATTCTATAAGGAACATACCGACAGACAGACAGACAGACAGACAGACAGACAGACAGACAGACAGACAGACAGACAGACAGACAGACAGACAGACAGACAGACAGACAGACAGACAGACAGACAGACAGACAGACAGACAGACAGACAGACAGACAGACAGACAGACAGACAGACAGACAGACAGACAGACAGACAGACAGACAGACAGACAGACAGACAGACAGACAGACAGACAGACAGACAGACAGACAGACAGACAGACAGACAGACAGACAGACAGACAGACAGACAGACAGACAGACAGACAGACAGACAGACAGACAGACAGACAGACAGACAGACAGACAGACAGACAGACAGACAGACAGACAGACAGACAGACAGACAGACAGACAGACAGACAGACAGACAGACAGACAGACAGACAGACAGACAGACAGACAGACAGACAGACAGACAGACAGACAGACAGACAGACAGACAGACAGACAGACAGACAGACAGACAGACAGACAGACAGACAGACAGACAGACAGACAGACAGACAGACAGACAGACAGACAGACAGACAGACAGACAGACAGACAGACAGACAGACAGACAGACAGACAGACAGACAGACAGACAGACAGACAGACAGACAGACAGACAGACAGACAGACAGACAGACAGACAGACAGACAGACAGACAGACAGACAGACAGACAGACAGACAGACAGACAGACAGACAGACAGACAGACAGACAGACAGACAGACAGACAGACAGACAGACAGACAGACAGACAGACAGACAGACAGACAGACAGACAGACAGACAGACAGACAGACAGACAGACAGACAGACAGACAGACAGACAGACAGACAGACAGACAGACAGACAGACAGACAGACAGACAGACAGACAGACAGACAGACAGACAGACAGACAGACAGACAGACAGACAGACAGACAGACAGACAGACAGACAGACAGACAGACAGACAGACAGACAGACAGACAGACAGACAGACAGACAGACAGACAGACAGACAGACAGACAGACAGACAGACAGACAGACAGACAGACAGACAGACAGACAGACAGACAGACAGACAGACAGACAGACAGACAGACAGACAGACAGACAGACAGA
This sequence comes from Sabethes cyaneus, assembly GCF_943734655.1. NCBI lineage: Eukaryota > Metazoa > Arthropoda > Insecta > Diptera > Culicidae > Sabethes > Sabethes cyaneus. The sequence goes on from NC_071355.1 coordinate 234,479,023, forward strand.
CAGACAGACAGACAGACAGACAGACAGACAGACAGACAGACAGACAGACAGACAGACAGACAGACAGACAGACAGACAGACAGACAGACAGACAGACAGACAGACAGACAGACAGACAGACAGACAGACAGACAGACAGACAGACAGACAGACAGACAGACAGACAGACAGACAGACAGACAGACAGACAGACAGACAGACAGACAGACAGACAGACAGACAGACAGACAGACAGACAGACAGACAGACAGACAGACAGACAGACAGACAGACAGACAGACAGACAGACAGACAGACAGACAGACAGACAGACAGACAGACAGACAGACAGACAGACAGACAGACAGACAGACAGACAGACAGACAGACAGACAGACAGACAGACAGACAGACAGACAGACAGACAGACAGACAGACAGACAGACAGACAGACAGACAGACAGACAGACAGACAGACAGACAGACAGACAGACAGACAGACAGACAGACAGACAGACAGACAGACAGACAGACAGACAGACAGACAGACAGACAGACAGACAGACAGACAGACAGACAGACAGACAGACAGACAGACAGACAGACAGACAGACAGACAGACAGACAGACAGACAGACAGACAGACAGACAGACAGACAGACAGACAGACAGACAGACAGACAGACAGACAGACAGACAGACAGACAGACAGACAGACAGACAGACAGACAGACAGACAGACAGACAGACAGACAGACAGACAGACAGACAGACAGACAGACAGACAGACAGACAGACAGACAGACAGACAGACAGACAGACAGACAGACAGACAGACAGACAGACAGACAGACAGACAGACAGACAGACAGACAGACAGACAGACAGACAGACAGACAGACAGACAGACAGACAGACAGACAGACAGACAGACAGACAGACAGACAGACAGACAGACAGACAGACAGACAGACAGACAGACAGACAGACAGACAGACAGACAGACAGACAGACAGACAGACAGACAGACAGACAGACAGACAGACAGACAGACAGACAGACAGACAGACAGACAGACAGACAGACAGACAGACAGACAGACAGACAGACAGACAGACAGACAGACAGACAGACAGACAGACAGACAGACAGACAGACAGACAGACAGACAGACAGACAGACAGACAGACAGACAGACAGACAGACAGACAGACAGACAGACAGACAGACAGACAGACAGACAGACAGACAGACAGACAGACAGACAGACAGACAGACAGACAGACAGACAGACAGACAGACAGACAGACAGACAGACAGACAGACAGACAGACAGACAGACAGACAGACAGACAGACAGACAGACAGACAGACAGACAGACAGACAGACAGACAGACAGACAGACAGACAGACAGACAGACAGACAGACAGACAGACAGACAGACAGACAGACAGACAGACAGACAGACAGACAGACAGACAGACAGACAGACAGACAGACAGACAGACAGACAGACAGACAGACAGACAGACAGACAGACAGACAGACAGACAGACAGACAGACAGACAGACAGACAGACAGACAGACAGACAGACAGACAGACAGACAGACAGACAGACAGACAGACAGACAGACAGACAGACAGACAGACAGACAGACAGACAGACAGACAGACAGACAGACAGACAGACAGACAGACAGACAGACAGACAGACAGACAGACAGACAGACAGACAGACAGACAGACAGACAGACAGACAGACAGACAGACAGACAGACAGACAGACAGACAGACAGACAGACAGACAGACAGACAGACAGACAGACAGACAGACAGACAGACAGACAGACAGACAGACAGACAGACAGACAGACAGACAGACAGACAGACAGACAGACAGACAGACAGACAGACAGACAGACAGACAGACAGACAGACAGACAGACAGACAGACAGACAGACAGACAGACAGACAGACAGACAGACAGACAGACAGACAGACAGACAGACAGACAGACAGACAGACAGACAGACAGACAGACAGACAGACAGACAGACAGACAGACAGACAGACAGACAGACAGACAGACAGACAGACAGACAGACAGACAGACAGACAGACAGACAGACAGACAGACAGACAGACAGACAGACAGACAGACAGACAGACAGACAGACAGACAGACAGACAGACAGACAGACAGACAGACAGACAGACAGACAGACAGACAGACAGACAGACAGACAGACAGACAGACAGACAGACAGACAGACAGACAGACAGACAGACAGACAGACAGACAGACAGACAGACAGACAGACAGACAGACAGACAGACAGACAGACAGACAGACAGACAGACAGACAGACAGACAGACAGACAGACAGACAGACAGACAGACAGACAGACAGACAGACAGACAGACAGACAGACAGACAGACAGACCGAAATCCAATTTTATAGGTATAGATTATAGTTGATATGGCCATTACAAATATTTTATAAAGTTTTTGTCCTCATAGTGTTGTGCCACTGAAGGGGGGGGGGCGAAAAAAAACAAAGTGAATTTTTTATTCGAGCAAAAAAAAATACGCGTTTTAAGCATTTTTATTTAAAGTTTAAACGTGAAAACCAAATCTATTCTTGCTTTTAATATATGACACATTCCAGCGTTACGGGAAACTATCCCTGCTATGCAGATCGGTTCCTGTTTCATCAAATCCCTGGCATTCTAATGGAAAATGACGTACTCTTTAAACAACTATTTTACAAGGTATTTGCCAAAAAATTGGTCAAACAAGAGACGATTCACACGGTAAAAATGGGTGCTAATTGTGTCCCGTAACGCTGGAATGTGTCATATACGTTATTATTTTCCATGCAAAAATTTCATTGTTCGAATTTCCATTTTTATTTCGTGCTAGAAGCATTAACGCAACTCGTACACTCATTTTTCGAATTATTCAGGCTGTAGAGCCCACAGATAATTGATTTTATAAAAAAAATAATTCATATCCTACAAATTATTTTTTTGCCCCCGATTTTCAAGCTAATTTCCAAGCGGGGGGGGGGTGACAAAAACTTTAAAAATAATTTGCAATGACCATGCAAAACAAAGCCTAAGTTCACGATAAAACTACTGTGACCGCTCCTAATTCTGCGCTTTTTTCTTTATATACATATGTATTTTTCAACATTGTGCATAACTATGGCCATTGTGTTATTTTTTAATAAATACCTGTTGAATATTACGCCATAATTCACCAAAGAGGCATAATATTTGACAGCGAAACAAATTAAAGTGAAACTGAAAGTATTTTATATGTCAGAAAATAACGTCGTTAGCGCCAACGCTAAAACTGTCATTCTAGAAAATTAACAAATTTATGATCGAAATTCCTTCCAATGATCAAATTACCCAGCATAGTTAGAAAGAATAATTAGTTTTAGTCATGTTTTAGACAAAAAGAATGATTGCATGCCTTGCTTTCGTTGGAAAAATGCGCCGCAGTAGTGCGCAGATTTAGGCACAGATTTTTTATTCATGTTCCAAATTCTGCGCAGTAATGTATCCTTCGAAGAAATCACGAAAGAATACGCAATCTCACCCAAATGGCTGTGGTATAGAGGCATGAAAATTCAAGTAGAACGTTTAACTTGCATTGATTGGAATCCTGTGTTGCGACTCGGGGTCCGAACCTACGAGCGCCAATTTATGGAACCATGTTTTCTGATTTTTATTTAAATGTCCAACTTCATGGAGCTGTCAGGCAGTGGCGAAGGGGTTTCTACATGAAAACACAATTTTTAATTTATATCTAAAGTGTAATATTCAGTATGCAGAAACCCCGAATCAACTCATCCTTTACGTTATCGACAATAAAATATTTAAAATAAGCCAATCAAAATGATAACAATATTCCTGTGCCACCTGGTCAGTACAAGAACGCCAAATCATGGATTTATTTATGGTAATGGCTAATGCCGGATTTTTGACGTGCTTTTAGCGTATAATGACATAAACAACATGGTATGAGTGTTTATTGTTACTTTTTGGGTGCGCAGAATTAGGAACAAACATGCGCAGAATTAGGAACATGGGCAAGAAAGTGCGCAGAATTAGGCACCGTGGATAAGTTTACAAAACGAAAAATATACTCAATTGTTGGTCGACTTTTAATTCCCATGTATTTTACCAGATACTATAGACCGTAGCACTACACGTTGCTGCTATCAACGTTATTAATTTAAGTCTAGAATACTTATAATAGCGGAAGAATCATAAAAATGTCTTAACTGCGCAGAATATGGTACGTTCACGGTAGTTAAAGATTCAATAGCAGTAGCGCCAATTTCCCACATTATTTTTCAAACGACAAGCGTTTTTAAAAGTCATAAAAGGTATGGCCGAATTATTAAATTCGTGTATTAAATTTTAAAACTTTTGTCGCTTGTTTTTTTACCGTTGTCTAACAATAGAAATAATAACGTTATGAGAATGCAGAAAAATCCTTCATAACTCTAAATTTACTTTTTAGTAATTTGCCTCCGATATTAAAATTCTTATGGACGACTTTTACCATATCATATTTTTATTTCGTACCTCCGATGATTTTGTTGAATGAATGATATCTATTTCTAACGTTTTTGGTCAACAATACTATTAGATGCTGTACTAAGTCCAAGCGTCCGAGAGTAGTTCAACGTTAGGGGACTGATACATATGTACACTGTTGCTTCAAGCGCGATGAAAAAGGCTCTTCCATCGATACTCATAGAAAAGGGGACGCATGATCATTTTTGTCGGTCCCCCAAGTAGAAATGGCAATTACATTTTTAAACTGGAGGACTCGAATGAACCTTGCGCTTAATAAGTCCTAATAAACGAATAACAACAACAACAATTTTTAAACTGGGAATTCTTCTATTGTTATTATGAATTGTAAACTTAAGAATTGGCTTATCAGTCGTTAAATACCGGACATAAGACGTTAAATAAAATAAATTTATTAAAACTATTATTATTGTTTAAAGATAACGTATCGATTATTACAAGATTAATCACTGTAACAACATTTACTAAAACATTGTGCATCAAACTTCAAGGCAAGACAATGCTATAGGCTAAAAGTTACCAAACTAAGATATTTATCACTTTGTAATCTAGTAATCACCATTGTAGCTAATAAAACTCATATTTTAAAAGCCCTGAATTCAAATGAAACCCGGGTCAAAACGTTGGCATGAAAGTAAAGTAACACGTCTACTTTTTCAGCGACTGAACGGCCAATTCCCAAATTTATGAACGATAAAACGTTCTAACTTACACCATAAATCATCGAAATTGATTAAAACATATAGGCAACCCGAATAAAAATGTATAGCGAAAAAACATTAAATTTCACTGTTACAAACATTAAAAACCTTCGAAAAACCACATTGAAACAGTGAAAATCTTTGTAAAAGTTACACTGAAGTTACCATGAATATCAGTGTTTTCATAGTAAATTTTAATGAAAACCGTCAATTTTACAGCGAATAAGGGGGTGATTAAGTGATGTAACACTAAATTTTTCGGCTTTTTCCCATACAAATAAAAACCAAAAACAGTAAAATTTGTGGTACATTCACTATAAGTTTTACACTGTTTTACAACAAAGTTACAATGAAATTTAAGGTGAGTTCTGAAAAAAAAATTGTAGGCTTTCGGATTATTAGGACAAAATAAAACCGGCTGATTAATTACGGTATTTCATGTTTTTGATAAGATATGATGACAATGAATTTGATAGGCTTCGAACTATTATGATTTTCGAGTCGCATTCATCGCTCATATTAGGACAGTATTAGAGGTCAGTATACCTACAAATTCCGCTCTTTCCCATTCACGCCTTATCTCAATCTGTTATATCCTATCGACTCTTTGTTTCATTACTGTCTTCTATCGTTCCGTCTGTCAATTGTAAAATCTACCGTTATAAAACTTAATAATATGCCTGACACCTCATTCAATGTCTAGACGTACAAACAACGAGGTTGCGGTCTATTCCATAGGAACGGAGCCTTTCCCCGAACAACCGCGTTAAGAATCGCGGCTAATATGTTGACAGACGAACAAGTAAGTCGCAAGCGCCTGCAAAGTGTCGTCGTCCCGTCAGTAAAACGAATTAGATTAAACTTCTCAATCGATGGTTTCTACAGTAGACGGAGGAAGAAACACAATTTGTGTCTACAAATTACTCAACCTGCCAAGAATTGGACCTTAGATAGAGATTATTTCCTGCTTCTAAACAATTTGCATTGTTGCCGAATTATATGAAAAATTTTCCAAGAACGGTACAGTGAAGTTACAGCATAAAGTGTAGTAAACAGTAAAATTCATTGTAATCGTAAATTTTTTACATTAATATGAAAAGTGAAGTTACAGCATAAAGTGTTGTAAACAGTAAAATTCATAGTAACCGTAATGTTTTTACATTAATATTCGTTATGCATTTCTACCCGGGAAGGCACACAAATGCTGCAAGAATCAATTTTTGTGAGAAACAATAAAAGATATTTTGTGCATGTTTAACTACCACAAATTAGCATGGAAACTATATTAGCTTGTAATGGCAGTGAAGCGCCTGATTATATCACTATTGAAAGGAATTCACTTTTATCGTAAATTAATTATGGGTGTCACACTTTTGGTTTAAAACACTTAATTCATTTCGTACACAGGAACAACAGATAGAAGGAATGAGATTTACTCTACTCTATTTGCAAACACTTTTTTGTGAAAAACCATTGCAATTACAAAACGCTAACACGCTGTTTCACCATGTGTCCGAAAAACACTACATATGTACGTTTCAAGGGAAATATTTTCACATCGGTTCGAACCAATTGGCATAATTTTTCTCACACCAGGGAGAAATAATGATCATCTCCTTCACATACGCATCAATCATTCCACGCTGACTGGAACCGTAATGATGCGCTTCGAAACCAATCGTGACTGCGCCATATTCGCTCGCAATGCTCCCTAGAGTGGTAGCAAATCTCGATACCATCGGAGTCACAGCATCCCATATGGCGATGCGTTCACACTGTTATTATTATTATCCGAAGAAATTGCTTGCTCGCCCCGGTCTGATCTCAGCAGCACCGCTCAGCCAGCCTACGGGCGGACAGCGCTTTTGTTAACGATGAGCAATGCGGCGTGGCGGCGCGATGCCAGCTGTTAAAGCATTTTGACAGTTCGATCAATGACGCGCCGCAGCGCACTGACGCGGCGGTAATAATCTCCTTCGCACTCTGAGTGGAAATTAATGGTCTTCTATTTATGAGTAATAAAAAACACTAAATGCACCTTCGAAACTCTGCCTCGGCAGAGACACGGGCAGTGCCGTACAAATAGCACTTTGCATTGTATTCTAATTACCATGTTTTCTCATGAACATACAATTTAAGCACACGCTTTGTTACGGATTGTTCGATTCTTTTACCCCCCGTCATTATCACTGTAGGTTTCACTTAATTCTTTTAAAATTATCGGTTCAACCTCGACTCACCTGTTCGCGGAAAATACGCTTGAATCCATCGACGGAGTGCTTCTCCTCGCCCAGAACCGCACTCAGCTCGGAAATCAGCAACCAACGGCGCTTGTCACGCTTTACTTCCAGTTCCATCACACTAACAGCCGCTTCCGCCGGGGCAGCAGCACCTGCAACGGCGACACTTTTCTCAATTTTGTCACTGTCAGCTAAGTTTTGCTTTTTTCCGGCCATCGCTTCGCTGACCAACTTGCTTTGAGCCCGCAGGTCATTCACTAATCCGGCGGAAATGGGATCAAAGCTGGTCGTCGACGGTTTGGCCGGTGACGGTTCCGGTGCTGATGCTTGCTCTGAAATTGGGTCACTAGGTTTCAAGATCGACACCGGCGCAGACCTTTGCTCCGGCTCTTCCAATGGAGTTTCACTTTCTTCCGTTTTATGGATCGAAACTTTTCGTTGATTTGGAAACACGTCCGAGGTGCTGAGCGGAGCGGAGTCTACGGTGTCCTCCATCTGGTGCAGGTGATCCAGATAGGAGTCATTTTTCTGCAGCACAAACACAAACGGGTTCACATCGGAGTGGGACAGTTTGACACTTTCACTTTTCTGGGTCAAAGCTGCATCCGGAGAGGAGGACGGTTCAGAGGACCCTGCGACTCCCTGTGGGAGCTCGTCGGAAAAGGATACTTTTTTCGGACCTTTATGCGGCAGTTGAGGCGACGGGGTACGCGACCGTTTGTTGGTGTTGTCACTTTCGCTTTCATTGAACACGGTCAGGCTGTGGCGTTTCGGGCCATCCGAGCGGGACGAAGGACTATCCATGGTTGTGCGACGGTTTACGGTTACTGAATTAGATTTTAAACACTTTTAGCATGTTTCGCTAAGCGGACACTTTTTATGAATATATTTTTTTCACTTTTTCCAATTTTTTAGGTTAAAATGATTTTGTTAAATTCATAAATAATTGAGTGACACTAAATCTTGAACACACAGAGAAAAAAATCTGATCACTTCTAGAACACTAGCACGGTACTAAACGAGGCCGTTCAAGCTTTGGAGACACTTTCTGAGAACCGTCGTAACGCTAGCAAATCCGAAACAGAACTGATTGGTCCCCCCAGCGGGTAAGACAGTGCTGGCAACTCGGCGGGTCACAAGACAGTTAATCGCAAGCCGCGCGCGCGCACGCTCTCCGCTAGTTGCACCGCTTGGGTGCGATCTCGTATCGGCCGCGGTTGTATTATTGGCCGAATTTGCTTTGCACCATGCTTCGTCGAACGAGCGTTACGCAGTTCATCCGTGCAGCATCCAATGGACCAATCAACGCAGGGACCGGTGGAGCTATGCTGCACGCGACCGTCGTCGGATCCATTCGATTGGGAGTTCAAGTCGTTGATCGAAAAATTCATCCAGCATGATCGGTGATCGTGCTCGTGCCGTTTGGAAGAGGCTGTTTTTATTTTTGTTTTTCAGGCTGCGAATAAAAACGTAATTATTTGCGAGATGCAGATGACTTGTTTTCGAAGCAAATGACGCCTAGCTCGGGACCGACTGTCGTCGGACATAATGGAGGGTTTGGTCAAGCGGTTCTTTAAGCTGCTTCCGGTGTAGGGTTTAATGTGGTAGTGCGTCATGGGAACGGAAATCACGATCGAGCCAGCCGGTCGTAGTTCGGTAAATGGGCATGTCGGGTGGGTTTATAAATGTTGTCAATTATATGTTATGATGTTGGCAGACACGATTGATTCGTTAGTAAATGTTGTCAATTTTACAGCGTCAAAGGCGCACACAGTTAACGGATGTGTTATTTTTAGTTTTAAATACCGGATTTGCAACCCGTGATTACTTGTGTTTGGTTGTCCCACTTAAAGCGTCGAATCGAAAAAAAAACTAAACGAATTGATTTTTTTGCAATTTGCAAAATATATTATTATACTTGACCTTACATCCATAATATATCAACAACCATAAGAGGAATCTTTGCGCGGGTCCTAGTTTGCACACATTCAGGCCCAGTTGGACTGGTTCTGCGTGGATCGTGTAGCGTTAGCCGTAACGAATGACGGGATATGAGATGTCTTTTCCGCTGCGCGAATCCGACCGACCGAGCCAGTCTGCAGTGAACGCGTGAAAACCAACCTGACAGCATCGGCGGAGGTTCTTAATCATTTCCCCATCTGGTGTCGGTCAGGTAAGAAGTGCTAACTTTGTATGTTCGTGGCGACGCGAAAAGAGGTCCCGTCTTTACACAATGCTGGCGGACGAGTCACTGTGAGACATGTTATGCAGCAAAGTGTGAAATGATTATTCACAGCAGTCAATTACGCTCGGTTTGGCATCGGCCATCGGATTAATGCCTTCGACGATCGAACCTAGATTAGATCCGATTAAGTTGCGGAGGAGATCTAATAGAGCAGAGTGAAAAGAAATGTTGAACTGTCAACCGGCCATAGTGCTATAATTACCTGATGGCTGCGGAGCAACTTTGTATCGCGATGAGGAATCGTTGAAATAAATGTAATAAAAAGTTGTGCAATAGTACTGACCTGAATGGTTGATATTCTAACTGGGAGACAGGTTGCAATCTTATGACTCATGTGCCTCGTTCAAAGTACAAGTGATTCAAGCTTTCAGTTTTGTTATGTGCATCAATGTGTTGACGCAACGTTTATTATTCTTATAATGTAATAACAGAACAATTTCGGGTAAACTGTTATCCATCTACAGGGCGATGTCCAACTCAGCAGGTTTGACAATGTTCGTAGAAGGGAAATAAAACAATCGGGACTCCAAACGAACAAAAAAGCAGTACACAGGTTTGTTGTTATCTTTTCTGCAAGTTCTGCAGTTGGCAATTTTATCATTTATTTTGGATCAACACACATGCTAGTTGCTTCCAATATACCGTAGATGATTTTACACAAAACTACGAAGCACTACTGAAGTTTTTGGAGCGTCTTAGTAGAATATGAAACCTGAAATTAAATTAAAAAGAAAACTTTCCGATTAAATTCTACTACGTATATTTATTCTTGACAGATACGTCCCAGCTAGCATTTTCATATGTATAAAAAAGGTAAAAATCAGCATTACATGCAGATATACATGCTAAATAAATCGTATTTCATGCGCAAAATTAGCATATCCGTACTATTTTGGAGGCGATATACGTGATTACGAATAATTTTGAGCGTTACGACTATATCAGTATTTATATACGATAATATCCGATTAAGCGCGAGTCGCTCCGTACTACTCTACGATTTTGTGCTGAAAATCGTATGTATGTTAGTCATTATCATTATATACGACAGAAAATCAGCTTGATCCTACTTTATCCAGCTTTAGTTACGATTTCGAGTTTGTTAGGAGATATTTACGATAGTTTGCGTACATTGATATACGAATTGGTGCTAGCTGGGATGCTACCAAGTTACTTGTAGGTTGTAGTATCGCTGCTCAAAGGTTATAACCTGAGAGAGAGAGAGGAGTCAGCTCAGTGACAGTTTGATTGATTTCGTTTTCTTCTTCTTCTTATTTTTTATGCAGAAAACTCAAACAGTACCACTTGAATCAAGTCAGCAAGCTCGTGTTTGCGAAGGGTTTGAAATTTCGTCGCAAATAAATGCTTCAAACCCCTTTCCAATTCAAATTTCAAACTCCCCGCAAACCCGAGCATGCTGACTTGATTTAAATGGTGCTATTTAAATTTTCTGCATCAAATACAAGAAAAAGAAGAAAACTAAAACAATCAATCTGTTACTAAGCTGGCTCCTCTCTTTCAGGTTATAACCAACGTTCCATAAAACCGGAGCTAACTGTTCCGGAAGAAAGAGTGACTCAATCGTTTGTAACGCATTTTGAATGAAACGTATGTAGTGGATACGGAGTGGAAGAGTTTTTCTGTATTTCGAAAATTATTCAGGTGAAGAAGATCGAAGTAAGCGATCGTGAAGGTATTCCGTTCGTATTCGTTGACTAATTAATAGTTAGTAGCCGAGTTGAATGAAGTGGGTATGAAATGGGGAAGGCAAATGAGGAGCGTCCAATATAGCTCTAGCTGTCCCAAGCCCCTACCTAGCGCCTCCACGTGGCCATACCCGGTAATGCTCTATTGAGTAGCCAAGCTAGGAGGTGCGATACTGTGTGGTTCCCGGCTGCCTGATCTCATAATCGAGGTTTTGGGCAGACGGTGGAGCCACACGATCTGGTAAGCATAATATAAGTTATTTTAATTATTTTTTTCGTTTTAGCTTATGAAGCATTTACTGCTTTATAGTGAAAACTTTGGCCAATACGAGTGTTAATACTGCACATGGATAATGGATACCAGAAGAAAAATTAAATTAATTATTAGAAGCATTTATGGAAACTAAAAGGACGCAACTCTATTCCATTCGAAGGACTGCTGGTGAGATTGTTCTATTTTTACCCATATATACCACATTTCATAAATAAACTAGAATCGGGAAGAGGGAGGGACCATCAGAGCACTTGTTTGAAGCGGTGGGCCTAGGGAGAGTGAAACAGTCAACTTTCTAGAGTTAATCTTGGCCCGATTAGCAACACATCGTGGATAATGAGCGGACTCTTCTCCCCACCTGCTGGAGTCATTCTGCATTAAGACGGTTTATTCAACGATTGACTCAGGTGACTTAGCCCTTGGAAGGAGATTCTCTAAATCCCTGGTACGTGTAAGTGATGTTGCTTATCGACCAATTCCCTTTTGGCCCTTCATACAAGAGTTGGGAAGCATGACCAATCGTTGAATATGTTCAACTCTTTTTGACATGATAGGCTCATTGCTATGAACGGATGTTCTGCTAAGGCAGGTGGTAGTACCATATATTCATATTCAGTAGCCGAGTTGAATGAAGTAGAACATTCTTAACAAGTGGGGAAGGTGTAATTTGAGATAAATTTGACAAGCCCAAGGATTTGCTTTTCACATAGATGACATGGGGTATTAAAACTGAAAAGTCGCGATGGCCTACCCTGAAAGCCCAGATACAGTGTATACGGATTTTACTACGTTGTAGAAATTTGACAGAAAACCCATGTAAAAACTGTCAAATTGCCGCAACGTAGTAAAATCCGTATGCATTGCGTTTGGGGCTTGACAGTGGTCCGACTCTAACGACATTACCCTATTATTTGTATTTTGATATTTTGGCCTAAATTTGGAATTGACAACGTGGTTTATTCAGTTGAAGCGTGATGTTGCAAGGTTTTGAAGGTGATATCTACACGGACTATTTTCAGCCACTAGACCAGTAAATTTGCTAATATTTCTTTTATTGAAGGTCAGCAACTTTTGAGAAATTTTTATATTTGGATTTATAAACCTTTGGGATTGGTCTAGCATTCATACGGCTAACTAATTAGCTATAAGCGGATAGCTGAAGTCGCTTCTCACTAATTCATCTGCGTGCGCATTTGCCTTCATGCCACAATGATTGTGGGTACCCAATAAAGTTTTATTGGGTTTTTCTGAAACCATTGCAACGCAACGGAGAGAAAATGAAATCCTAGACAATCTTTGAAGCACGCTTTTAGCGCTTTAAGTGCCACCTAGCTGTCCGAGAAAATGCAGATGCTAGCGTGTTTATAATACTTCTTTTAATGTAGACATTTGTACATTTTATAATTGCAGCTATTTCATTATAAGCTCTCGTATGATGAGGCTTCTAGCTTAATTAACTTGCTACGTTCGTTATGGGTGCAATTTATTGTTGTGTTTAATTTACTGTTATAACTTATTTACAATATAAAATTTTTTTTGCGCTCGACTAAATTAAGTTGTGTTTAGACGACGCAATCTGTTGATTGCAATGCAGAGAAGTACCCCGAAGGGACAGTTTCCCCACCCGGTGTATATTTACGATGGCATCATATTTCTGGAGTTCACTTCTCGGGGCTTCCCACTTTGGTGACGAGAAGTTTTCATAAATTTTATTACCGGCAATAAAATTATCGCAGACTCACACCGAATCGGTCGACAAATACCCGCAAGCAGCGTTTCGATTCCGATTCCGTCAGCGCAGACCACTTTCGTGATCGCGATCCCAGAACCGTGGCGCAGAAAGCAGAGAGGACTCGTTTTAGGTATTTATTATGCAGCGGAAGGCTTTCTTCGGAATATTTATTGCTTTCAAAGCCTACTGCGTGAGCGGTCCGCGGTGGGAACATAAAACCTTCGGGCTACTGCGAGCGCGATCTGCAACAAGAAGCGAAGTGGACTCCGGCATGCAAACGGCCATTAATCTCGGCCAAATGCAATCACCGGCTTCATCACATTGATGTCGCGTAATTTAATGCCTGCAGAAACCCGCATCAAGCGCTGATGAGCGCCGTGTGAAGATCGATTTAACCGGAGGAAGGATCAATTCTTCAAAATATGTCGATGAAGGTTCTACAGTTGCGTGTTTTGCGAACGTCTTTTAGACCCGTAACTCATTCGACAGTCAAGCCAAAAACGAAACGCATCAGATTGTTCGCATGTATAAATAATAATGATAAATTGAAGCTTGCCAGTATCCAGACATTCCAGGGTTGCGTTTGCTCGCACAACTCGATCGTTAAACATGCAATTAGCCTATTGCTAACATTATGTTACAAGCCGGCCGTGCCGTTGTCTCTCGCGTCCCGCGGTGTTTGGGGAATAAAATAAGACCGAACGGTTTGAACGCTTATCAAGATTGCATTATCGGCCCGGTTGGGTCGACTTGTTCAGGACAACCAACGGTTCACGACTAGAAACAGGGCTGGCTAGCGTTTCCCACTGCTGTGGGCCCTAAGCTAAGCTATGCTACAGCAACTGCCAGAGTCGTGCTGAACGATGATATGAAACGCAACCGGGTGGAATAGGGATCTTGGGGGAGGGACATTGTGTGACTTTTAGTAATCTTTTCTAGTTCGGACATGAGTTGCGTGCTGCGTACAGCACGTTGCAGCAGGGTTGTCTCATTTGCTCAAGCGAGAGTTGGTTTAATTGTTGGCTATTTTGCAACTCAACTCGAACCTACCGCGGCTGATAGCATAGGTACGGCAGGTTAAGTGATGTTTTGTTAACTGGTTTCGACAAATAATGATAGCTTATCTGTTGCGTTAATCTAGTAGAGGGAAGTCTAAATCGTCGCACGCTTCAGAAGCGATGTGATGATCCGCAATGCATACGCGAGAACGAGCGCAATGCAATTGACTTTCGTCGTTGATCATCGCTTACATAACCTCTAAAGCCTTTTACTTTTCTTGACCATAAGACCAAGTAGTTGAAGATAACTGATACTAACTGCCACTATCGCCGAACAATGGTTTCAAGAATTGGCATCACATTTCGTCACGGGTCTACCCGCTTTTTTACTGCTTGTCAGTTTACCTTCGAGCTTTCGGGCGTTGATTTCATTTGCTACTCGGCGTGCCGCCAGTAGGTGGCCCCGAAACAGGTTCGTAAAATCTCTTAATCTGTGAAGTTTGCTCGCGTAACTCAGCATGGAATTCGGAGTTTTGGATTTGCACATAGCCGCAGGTACACCCACCGTTGCCGTTGTAGGTTCGCTTCACTAGGCTGCCGAATGTGCTATCCGTATGCACTGTAAAGCTAATTATCATTGCTATTTCGACGGAACCATCAATCAATTGATTTGCGGGTTTTAACTATTAGTTCAGCTTTTTTCACACTCGGTTTGCTGCAGAGATAGCAGATCGTGAGCATCGATTTGCCATGGTGAAAGGCATTTCAGGCAATAGTCAGTTGAAAGTTAACTAGATTCGACAGCATTATTTGGGTTCTCGTAATTGGACGATGGATGAGTTTGGAGATATGCATCGTCCATTCCAATTGCTCCTCAGAAGATCATATGTCATGCCATATAAGAGGTTGAAGTTGTCCGCGTTGGTGATCGTGGGATAAGTAGGATTACCGCACACCCCAGCTGTTTTAGGCTCAATTCTGGCTGACGACTGTTTAGATTGAAAGTTATCGAGAAATGTCTGAGTGTTTGTTTCTTTCATTGTGAGAATTTCCGGAACGAAGATAGATGCAGAAGTGGATGGTGGAACGAGAGGGAGGTTGAACGAGTGAATGGTGGGGCTCGACGGGTTGGTGGATTAGTAAGTGGGTGGATGTTTGACTAAATAG
Source organism: Sabethes cyaneus (assembly GCF_943734655.1). Taxonomy (NCBI): domain Eukaryota; kingdom Metazoa; phylum Arthropoda; class Insecta; order Diptera; family Culicidae; genus Sabethes; species Sabethes cyaneus. The sequence goes on from NC_071355.1 coordinate 234,494,685, forward strand.
GTGGTGAGGTGATCGGATAAGGTTGTGCGGGTGGGACGGTGTTAATTTGAATTGTTTCGGTAGAGGCAGTAGATTCGATGAAAGATTAAGGAAGGGTAAGTGAAGTGATGAGATTAATAAATAAGTCAAAAACGAGATAATTTAATTTCTAACGGTTTCAAAATTTTTCTTTTCTGATAAATCACTGAGTGCCAATCCATACTACCATATTTCGTGTTAATTTTGAATGGTTAACTTCAAGGAGCCACAGGGGAAAAAGGTTTCCGTATGGAAGCGTAATTTTTTATGTTAGTTTAAAGTGCGGAGTTAACAATACAATAAACCAGAACTCACTTTTCGCGTTATCGAGAAAAAACTACAAGGCATACAGCCCTAAGGGTTGTACGAAAGAGTGACGTAGGACTATATCAGATCATTAGTTCAAAGACTAATGTAAACTGCATTTCTGGCATATGTATGTTTAAAGGAATCTGTGAGTGCCATTATTTAAGTGAATGTTTAAAAGAGAAGAGCGAAATATTCAGATTCAGTTCTTTATTGAACGCAATGGTGGCTTTGAAAATACGTGTACGGAGGTTCATAAGTACAACACCTGCAACCATTGGGACATTTCTTTAATTTCTTTAAAAATCACTTGTGTGCATCATAAAGGTTGAAATAGTAATGAATGACCAGCCCACAGATGATTAAATATAATTATGCGTAGCTTGACATGTTTCAATAATCTTACTTAAACTCGTTTGTAGCCTTTAAAAGGGCCATTGGTTAAAAATAACTTTAAAGCCAAAGCTCGTTCATCGCAAATATGACGTGCCACTTGAATGTCCTTCGCTTTTGACATGAATTGCAACAGGCACGCAAGTTACCGGCGTCTATTCACTTTTGCTCCGAGAAGGTTTTACAAGTTTACTTTTACAGCTTACCGCTTGTTACATATGGCACATATGCAAAAATTTCTGTTTTATTTGTATGAGAGTCCTTATACTCCTACCACAGGGGTGAGGGGTCTCAAAGCATCATAAAATAAATTCATGCGTCCAAAAACCCTCTCATGCCAAATTTGGTTCCATTTGCTTGATTAGTTCTCGAGTTATGAAGAAATTTGTATATTATTTGTATGGGAGCCCCCCCTCCTAAAGAGGGGAGGGGTCTCAATTCACCATAGAAAAAATTCTTGCCTTCTGAAACCCTCACATGCCAAATTGGGTTCCATTTGCTTGATTAGTTCTCGAGTTTTGAGAAAATTTGTGTTTCATTTGTACAGGAGCCCCCCTCTTACACCCTCCATAAAATTACTAGCTTATTCCCTCCATAAAATTGCTGGTCATTCTATTTATCCAAAGACATATAAATTGTTCAGTTTCGTTCAGTAGTTTAGTAGTTATTAGCATTTGAAATCTTTCATTCAAACGTTACACTTCTATTTTCGTTTGCACAAAGTGCTACCCAGTCCCAGTATAGTAAACAAAGACGTAGTCCTACGTCAAAAGTATTTGAAATGAGAAAACAAATATGATGTTCCTGGTGTTCCTGGTCTCGCCTGGTGGTCGCCTGGTGTTCCTAAGTCTCAACGAACGACAGCGAATGAGGACAGCATACGCCCCGACGATCGAGACAACGAAATATTCCTTTTTCCACACCCCAACGTCACGAGCGTCCCATCAAACAACGTATAATACTACTTACTTGTAGTAGTAGTAGTAGTAGTAGTAGTAGTAGTAGTAATAGTAGTAGTAGTAGTAGTAGTAGTAGTAGTAGTAGTAGTAGTAGTAGTAGTAGTAGTAGTAGTAGTAGTAGTAGTAGTAGTAGTAGTAGTAGTAGTAGTAGTAGTAGTAGTAGTAGTAGTAGTAGTAGTAGTAGTAGTAGTAGTAGTAGTAGTAGTAGTAGTAGTAGTAGTAGTAGTAGTAGTAGTAGTAGTAGTAGTAGTAGTAGTAGTAGTAGTAGTAGTAGTAGTAGTAGTAGTAGTAGTAGTAGTAGTAGTAGTAGTAGTAGTAGTAGTAGTAGTAGTAGTAGTAGTAGTAGTAGTAGTAGTAGTAGTAGTAGTAGTAGTAGTAGTAGTAGTAGTAGTAGTAGTAGTAGTAGTAGTAGTAGTAGTAGTAGTAGTAGTAGTAGTAGTAGTAGTAGTAGTAGTAGTAGTAGTAGTAGTAGTAGTAGTAGTAGTAGTAGTAGTAGTAGTAGTAGTAGTAGTAGTAGTAGTAGTAGTAGTAGTAGTAGTAGTAGTAGTAGTAGTAGTAGTAGTAGTAGTAGTAGTAGTAGTAGTAGTAGTAGTAGTAGTAGTAGTAGTAGTAGTAGTAGTAGTAGTAGTAGTAGTAGTAGTAGTAGTAGTAGTAGTAGTAGTAGTAGTAGTAGTAGTAGTAGTAGTAGTAGTAGTAGTAGTAGTAGTAGTAGTAGTAGTAGTAGTAGTAGTAGTAGTAGTAGTAGTAGTAGTAGTAGTAGTAGTAGTAGTAGTAGTAGTAGTAGTAGTAGTAGTAGTAGTAGTAGTAGTAGTAGTAGTAGTAGTAGTAGTAGTAGTAGTAGTAGTAGTAGTAGTAGTAGTAGTAGTAGTAGTAGTAGTAGTAGTAATAGTAGTAGTAGTAGTAGTAGTAGTAGTAGTAGTAGTAGTAGTAGTAGTAGTAGTAGTAGTAGTAGTAGTAGTAGTAGTAGTAGTAGTAGTAGTAGTAGTAGTAGTAGTAGTAATAGTAGTAGTAGTAGTAGTAGTAGTAGTAGTAGTAGTAGTAGTAGTAGTAGTAGTAGTAGACGAGGGATACGTGTAAAAAAACCGCGTTAATTCGAAAAATGTTGTAAAAAAACCGCGTTTATTTAAAATCGTCATAAAAAACCGCGTTAATGCAAAAATTGTAAAAATCAACCGTGTAAAATAAGACTTGAGTGTACATCCAAATCTGATTATCACATGAATTTCACACTAACGCTGTTACAGAAGGGTCAAAAGGGATTGGGCGGACCCACTAGCAGAGGCACTTGTGCGCATTCTGGAGTTATAAGAGTCGCCTTACAGCACCAGGATCTTTCCATGTAATAATCAATTTCCCTGACTGAAGTTTTTGGAGCGTCTTAGTAGAATACGAAACCTGGAAATTAAATAAAAACAAAACTTTTTCAATTTAATTCTACTATGTATATTTTATTCTGAACAGATACGTATTTCGCCTACGACTTGTACGAAAACAGACACTGAGGAAGCCTGCAAGTAGTATGGTTGGTATGGTTGGGATGGTTAGAGCTATATTGGACGCTCCGCTCCATTTGCCTTCCCCATTTCATACCCACGTACCATCCTATATACTAATGAGCAATAAACATTGAAATAATCATTCTAATCATTTAAATTAGAAGAAATGGCCTATAAGGCAAAAGCAATTATTCGACGACATACCTTCTTGCAACTAACTGCAGCTGCAGCGGCAGAGCTCAGAAAGAATTAGTCCCAAAGTAACACAATTGGTTTTAAATAAGAATTGATAACAGATTTAAAACAAAGCTAATTGCTGACCTTTCGTTTTCCCATACTCAATTACAACCAATTTAGAACTAAAAAAGTGCAAGAAACGAGCTAAAATGTAACATGTTTGTGAAAACTTTCGTGTGCGAGATTCGACTGTGTAAATCGGGGCAGTCTAAATAGGGGCAAATGTCGCAATAATGTTATCTCAGTATTAATTTCTCTTTCATTATGTGTCTAACAATAATTGAATCTGCCAACCTTGAAACTGAAAGCCCGCCTGTTATCTTGTCTCTAACAACTCTTGCAACATTAACTTGTCATTCTGGTTGAAAACATCGGCGTTAGAAATAAAACATTTTTATAACATCATGTTATCCGTGAAACTTATTTATAATTTAAATACAACTGTTTCTGAATATTTTTCTAAAAAACATGTTGCAAGAGTTACTTGGGTCGCAAATGAAATAAAATTGTCAACAAAAGGGTCAAATTGAGATGGAGTTATAATTAATAATAACTTTTCGGACAGAACGAGTAAATGTGGTAATAAAAATTTGAGGAATCGCTGCGTACTTCCCTTTTTTATCCATCGAGGATATATTGATAACTAAGCTGAATTCTTCCAAAATAACCGTTAAAATTACGTTGTTATTTCATTTTAGCACCATTTATTACAACTCTGATAAACCATCCAAAATTTCGAACAAGCCTGCAATACCTAACCTTTGAACTGAAATTTAACCGTACAATACGTATAGGTGGGCTGGGCAGAGGTCACTCTTTCGGAAACATCGGTCGTAACTTTGAATTGGATCACGAAAAAACCATTGAAAGTTCAAGTCCATCGACCGAGTGTGACGACGACAACGACGTCGATGTTCCGAAAGCAGGCTGTTTTATGTTATGATCATTCTGCAAGTAACACAATGCAAAACAACACGATGCAATGGCATGAAAATGCGATCCATGCAGATTATGTCTCCATTGACGTCCGCATCCCACGAATATAAAGATCAGAAAATATTACGCCCATGTAAATAAAAGCAATATTTGCGTGATGCAACCGGGGACGAGAAAAGATGCTAATTTATTTGATATTGTTGCGGGAAAATGGTACGATTCGGTCGACAGAGAGTTTAAGGTTAACTTACGACAGCGACCTTTAATTGTTTCGTTTATCGCGACGAAAGCGAAATGGCCAGATCAGAGCATTTCAAAAACATAGCTTGTTACGATCACTTTAAACGATGAATCAATTCATCGCATTCAATAAGTACGAGGATTATCGCTAATTCAAATGGTTCCAATCATCGTAACAATCTGCTTCATTCTATCTCCAACAAATTGGTATCATTCCGTCGACCCTGTAGGAGTCCCACGAACCGCCTTGATTGATTGCCGGAGATCAAAGTGCGAATCGATCCTCGCGGGCGACCTCTAACTCTGGGCCATCAAGGGGTATTATCGTCCGTTCCGCTCGTCGTTACTTTGTTCGAGTCCGATTTGCAGTGTTTGAGCGGCACCACGGCCGGCGTTGAAAATTATATAAAATATTGACATGATAGCCCCTATAGATCACCAGCATATCCATCATGCTTACCGGGTCCAGGTCCGGCTGGTCACGAAGTGGAGCAAGAAAACAACGAATTATATTGATGATAGCGCACCGACAGGATACCGACGGCTCAGTGCGCGAACAGGCGGAAAAATAAGCCTAATGGGACTTAATTTGTCTTGCGGTGGAACCGCAGCAAAAAGTCGGAAAAAACGGAAAGGACAGAATGGGCTTGGCAGGTCGCCATTCAGTTGAACAGAAACGTGATCAAAATTCACTGGTAGCAATTAGGCATACCTGACAATAAACATTCCATATCTTAAATAAAATTGTCATTGTTTAAAAAAATAATTGTTCTAGTTGCGCTGAGAAATACTTTCGTATACCGCCGGTGGCGACGCTGAGGAATTCTGTAAGGTTTTTATCAGTGGACTACGAGCAAGCGGCGCTGAACACTCAAACAGGCAGCTACAATTAAACCACGAAGGATATGCGTGAAGAATCGCGAGCAAACAATAACAAAGAAAAGTAATTTTGTTTCAGTTTAAATGATTCAACACTCCGGCATGACAAAAAATTTGTTTGATCAAGTGTATTCGATGGGATAATGCATATAACAAGTTTCTAGCTACTTGCAATGTTTTGACTTTGTTCTCTACTGTTATGAAATATTTGTAACCTAGACTATTCTGCCTGACTACTTTCCAACATAGCGAAAACAATTTATAGACAAAATAGGTAAATATTTCATACTAACTAAAATTAACAATTATTATATACTGTTTGAGACCGAATCTAACGATCCCGAAAATATAAATGTCTGTTCAGAAAATTGCGGATACATTCCATTGGCCAGTGTTTGCGAAGATGTTTAATCTTTGTATTAGTTCTTTGAGTTCTTATATTGCATAATATAGCTCTAAGATGTTGTTCATAAAAGAGTCTTAGCCGGAAACTGAAACAAATAGTTTTTAATCTCACATTGGATTTAATTTATATATCGAACTAGCTGACCCGACAAACTTCGTATTGCCACAAATTAACCTGTGTTGTACATAAATCATGAATCTCGGATGATCTTTGTCACAATCTCGAGTTTTGCAAGCCCCCAGTGGGCGGCGCTTCCGACGGCGGGTCACCGGCAACACTCGCGACCGTCTCGTCCTGAATGATCTAGTGTTACTATAGATAGTTTTTGTGGTCTTGTATTGACTAATGTTTTATGGAAGAGTCTCGAATTTCTCGAGTTCGATTAGTTTTTAAGTTTCGCAAAAATTTCTGTTTTATTTGTATGAGAGTCCATATCCCCCTACCACAGGGGTGAGAGGTCTCTAACTATCGTAAAATAAATTCAAAACTCCAAAATCTCCCACATGCCAAATTTGGTTCCATTTGCTTGATTAGTTCTCAAGTTATAAGGAAATTTGAATTTCATTTGTATGGGAGCTCCCCTCTTAAAAGGGGAAGGGGTCGTAATTCACCATAGAAAAAATTTCTGCCATCTAAAACTCCCACATGCCAAATTTGGTTCCATTTGATTGATTAGTTCTCGAGATAAGAGGAAATTTGCATTTCATTTGTATGGAAGCCCACCCTCTTAAAGGGGAGATGGGCCATAACTCGCTTTCTAAAGAAGAGAGGGGTCTCAATTCACCATAGAAAAAAATCTTGCGTCCAAAACCACTTACATGTCAAATTTGGTTCCATTTGCTTGATTAATTTTCGAATTATGAGGAAATTTGTTTTTCATTTGTATAGGAGCCCCCCATCCTCTTAAAGTGGGGAAATCCATAGAAAATATACTATAGAAAATATTCTTGCCTACAAAAACACCCACATGATAAATTTGGTGCCATTTGCTTGATTAGTTCTAGAGTTATGAGGAAATTTGTATTTCGTTTGTATGAGAGCCCCCCCTCTTAAAAAGGTAAGGGGTCCTAATTCATCATAGAAAAAATGGTTGCCTCCAAAAATACCCACATGCCAAATATGGTTCCATTTGCTTGATTAGTTCTCGAATTATGAGGAAATTTGAATTTCATTTGTATAGGAGCCCCCCCTCCTAAAGTGGGTAGGGGTCCCAATTCATCATAGAAAAAATTTTTGTCTCCAAAAACACCCACGTGCCAAATTTGGTTCAATTTGCTTGATTAGTTCTCAAGTTATGAGGAAATTTGTATGGAAGCTCCCCCTTTTAAAGTGGAGAGGAGTTATAATTCCCCTTATAAAGAGAGGAGGGGTCTCAGTTTACCATAGAATATATTCTTGTCACCGGAAACACCCACATGCCAAATTTTGTGCTATTTGCTTGATTAGTTGTTGAGTTATACAGAAATTTGTGTTTCATTTGTATGGGAGCCCCCCCTCTTAGTGGGTGGAGGGGTTTCTAACCATCACTAAAACCTTTCCTGGCCCCAAAAAACCTCTACATGCATATTTTCATGCCGATTGGTTCAGTAGTTTTCGATTCTATAAGGAACATACGGACAGACAGACAGACAGACAGACAGACAGACAGAAATCCTTCTTTATAGGTATAGATGAAATACAAATATTCAACTGAATAAAAACATTATCTCCGCTGTGCTGATTCTATAGGTGGGCAAAATGGCTCTTTTGTGTGAGTGGCTTTGAACCGTCCATTTTCTGCCGCGAACCGATTCATATGGTCGATGTTAAGTCAGGCGGAACCAAGTGACAAAATTCTGACTTCGAGAAAAACGCATTCAACGTTTGCTGCTCTGTATGGTTTATAGCTGTCAATCGTTCGAAATCATCTTATAACTCGGGCTGTTTGCAACATTTGTGTAGCCTAGAGTAAAATGTTGCTTAGAAAATTCTTGATCGTTTGCTATCATTAACTCATTTTTTAAAATTTTGTGATTTGGTCCGGCCTGATTTAACAACGACCATATGATATAGCGACAAGCAATCGAGTTGAGCAGTTGAGTCCAGCAGTTGGGTCGAGCGGTTAGGTCGAGCAGTTGAGTCGAGCATTATAGTCGAGCAGTTAAATCAAGCTGTTCAGTCAAATAGTTCAGTCGAGCAGGTCGGTCGAGCAGCTAAGTCGAGCAGTTGAATCGAGCAGTCAAGTTGAGCAGTTTAATCCAGTAGTCCAACCAAAAAGTTTAATCGAGCAGTTGAGTCGAGTAGTCCCGTCGAGCAATTGAATCCAGTAGTCTAGTCGAGCAGTTTAATCGAGCAGTTGAGTCGAGTAGTCCAGTCGAGTAGATGAATCCAGTAGTCTAGTCGAGCAGTTGAATCGAGCAGTTGAGTCAAGCAGTTGAGTCGAGCAGTCGAATCAAGCAGTTTAGTCAAGCAGTCTAGTCGAGCAGTCGGGTCAAGTGGTTCAGTTGAGTAGTTAAATTTCGCAATGAAATCGAGCAGTAGAATCGACCAGTAGAATCGAGCAGTTCAGTCGAGCAGTTGAATCGAGCAATCGAGTACAGCAGCTGAGTCGACCAGCTGACTCGAATAGTCTAATCGAGTAGTTGAGTCAAGCTGTTGAGTCGAGTCGAGCATATGAATCGAGCAGTCTAATCGACCAGTCCAGTCGAGCAGTCTAGTCAACCAGTTGAGCAATCGAACAGTCCAGCAGTCGACCAGTGAGGTGACTGAGAATAGAACTCATTGGCCTTGCCAGCGTTACTGATATTGTTCAGGGTTTTGCGTGAGAAAAAAAGAAAGGGAAGTATTTTTGCTTTTGTCAACACTCACGCGTTGACAGTTCGGCACGAGATTTCCTGTAAGTGCGAGCAGCCTACGAAATCTCTTTCAACGCTGGCAAGGCCAATTGCTACGAAAACATGACGTCCTGCCATAGGCCTACTTTTTAATTACCGATAAGCCTCTTATGACGGCCTGTCAGAGACCTGGTTTTCGGTACAGACATAAGTCAGGAACTGTGCAAAGGTGGAAGCAATTTACGTCAGACGGAAGTGGAGTCTTGGAGGATTTATGTATATTATGACCACTATGATTTCACATATAATTTATTTACAATCCTCAAAACGTTCCGCAACATCACAGACAAACAGACGGAAATATCGATCAAAGATGGTGCTAGCACAGACAAACAGACATAACTCTTGGAAGAAAAATCAACAAAAATTATCGTACCTCACATTTAGCCTGAACACTAGCACCATCTAAGATCGACATTCCCAAATATCAAATTGCAACATGGGTATCCCTATAAGTAGCAAGTATTTTTTATGGGGAATTCCCCTTCTTTCGTCAAAAAGCGCCACTTTGACCAAAACGGAAACATTCCCAACTAAGCCCAATTTTAAAATGACGGTTTAATCGGTACGATGATTGGAAAACGAGTGTTATGTCTGTTTGTTTGTGGTGCTAGTGTTCAGGCTAAATGTGAGGTACGATAATTTTTGTTGATTTTTCTTCCAATAGTTATGTCTGTTTGTCTGTGGCAACATAATGGTCTATCCATGGGATTTATAAATGTCAAATAAATGGCCCCCATAAAATGGGAATTGGTGAAAGAGTATGATAGCTGGGTATGGAGTACATCTGTAGCCATTTTGGAATCAAAGATGTCGATCTCCGGTTTTCTGAAATGACCGCAAATGACTAAAAATAAAGCAAAATTTCCACAATATGGGTATCAGATGAAAGGGTTTAACGAGCAGAAGTCAAATATTGTGTTCCAACGTAGCTTCGAAATAAAAAAAATGTTCGAATATCGATTATTAATAAATCCCATGCATATACCACTATAATGCGAAACAGAATGGTTATTCTGCTAAAACCAAAAATTTAACTGAAAACAAGCAGGTTGGAAGTCAACTTTTTTGATATTTTTATTGTTTGCAGAGTATATCTGTGCAAGAAGATACGATTTATGCAAAAATCTCATTTTTGATAAAAATGGTCATTAGACCATTATAATTCGGAATGGCTCATATATTTTTAATCTATGTATCGAGATTTTCCTGTTTATCCAATTAATAATTCTTCGCATCAAACCCTTACTCCTTTTCCAAAAAAGTGAAAATATTCACTAGACTTTAGCTGGTACATCAGAAAAACAATGATATCACAAATTTAATCACGATGAATTTATACAAAATCTACCTACGAAGCCTTCAATAAAAATCACATAGCTTTCCTCTGTTAGTTTTTCATACTGGCACTTACGTGACAGCAGCATTGCGAGGTCCCGTCCCGTTGACGTTTTTCACGATACCGTCTCTCCGCTTTGGACATGATGAATTGCAAATCCGACATCCCCCTATTTAGATTTTCATGAAGATGAATGTGTAGTGACTTTTCTTTACACTACTGGCAATTTGACGCATGAACGATTGATTGAGTTACGCTGCTTTAATCGTCGTCGTCGGTTCGGTCGGCTATGTTGGTCTTAAGAAAGGGGGTACATGCCAATCGCACCTCCAGCGCCGGTGAACAGAAGGGACAGCCGACATTCGACACCTTTTCAAGCGTGTTGTGTTAGCTTAGTACAGAAGTAAATTGTAAAATAGGAAAACCATTTAAACTCCAAACAAGGAGACCTTTTTTCTTCGCGGCCGTAGAAAGCCGTCCCATTTATCTTGCGTCGAGCTTAACGATTCAATTAACATATTAATTACACTTAACTAAGTGCCAAGCCGTGTCCTGTGGGTGCGGCAACGCACGGTTTGGCGACGACGATGTCTGATCATGCAATACAAGCTGTTTCGAAGTCTCGATTGCTTTTGGGTGCTACTGAAATTGCTTAATGTGGCGTTTAAATTTCTATTTTATCTCAAATCGCTGCCAATAGAGAATTACCATCCAGTATGTGTGTAGAGACGGTCACCGTCTTTGCATGTTAAACATGGTCAGTAACGATCGGACCGTGCGTCGTTGTCGTATCCAGAAGGCCTTTGCACGACCAGGTTATATCAGGCCAAATGGTTCATAAATTTCTCGTAGTCGATTCCCGTACACGATCGATTGCTATCTCAATACTGACACTAACCCATTTAGCCATCGCCATGACTAAGACCTCCTCGATCTCCATTATCTCTGAGACATTTCAATAAAGTGGCGTTTTGACGTTTAAATAATACTCCCTTCCCGTCATTGGTTGCTCCTGGCAGGTTGGCCTTACCCATCAACCTTGTGAGTACGACGGTGAAAAATAGGTTCCGCATGAAAGTCACCGTGCGCTGATTGATATAATCATGTAAATTTTCTTCAGTTTAAAGTAAACTACCAAATTGTCATGTAACGCCCGAAGGAATCGTTCGGCAATCGGGCGCTGATCTTAACGAGAAACTCTGCACGGTTCCACACTGTCTGCTCGTGGCTTGGTGCGCATATGAGAAATTTGCATTCCCCGCCGATATCGCGGCCCAGCCTTGGCGTGTCCGTAACCACTTATACGGAGTTCGATCGCAGGAGAAATATCTACCTTGGCGCATTGTGCGTGATCCTTATCGCACTTGATTTGCTCACTTTAATTGAATTGCGGTTTTTCGTTTGCCCGTGGGGTGTTGGCGCAGAGAGAGCAAGGATGAAATTTGAAGGCATGTTATACAACACACCATCTGCGTGTCAAGCAGCGCCACCGCCACACACACAGAATCGAAAATGCCGGCCGTCCGACCGACCGATGAAACCTGTAATTGATTTCGCTGTTCCGTCCGGCAGAAACGTTTGACCTGAAATTCGATGTCCATTATGAATTAATTGGCCTATTTAGTCGTTAATGGAGGCTCGTTAGTATAACACCGGCGGGTTCTCGGCCTTTGAAAAAATTCGCTTTAGCGATCAACACGAACGAACGGTCGCGAAATGATTTGATGATATTTCGAAGAAACCAGAAAAGGGTACGGTTGTTGTCTAGCGAAGAGAAAAATATGATCGGCTTTCGTGAAGGATCGAATCGATGAGTGTCCGTGTCCGGTTATTTTTTTTTTCGGGGATATTATTTTCCCGCGGCACTTCATCATCATCGTCGTCGTCGTCGTCGTGATGGTGAAGATCACCGAAAGATTATAAATTGCTTTTGGCCCCGAGCAGGGTAGGTGAAAATGCGAAAGACTAACTGCATCGATTAATCTCAATATTTTTCAGTTTGGGTGGGATTGGATAAATTTAAAATGTGACATGGGTTACGTTATAGGCGGGACGTGGAATTTATTTGGAATCAAAATTATTTATGTTACATTTATATTTATTAATATCATTCATATGAAGATTTACTGCACTTCGTACAGTTTAGGAGAAAGATTATTAAAGAACTAACAAAATCACTAACTTCAGTGTGTTCCAGTTGTAATAAGAAAGCTCGTTCCCAGAATTATTGTCTATAATATTCTGCATTGTTATGTATTTTGTTAACATTTGCGTAGAAAAACTCGCCATATTCACTTCTTCAGATCGTCAAGATCTCTTAAATTTGATTTCAAAGCAGTCAATCGTTACAATTGCGCAACGCAATAATTTGCTCGTTTGTTGCAGAATAGCAATGAACATCCTCGCTCCAGTATCCAACAAAACAGATACTCAGAAATATCAGCATAAAACATAAAATTTAAGGCAATCATAAAAATTAATTGAAATCATAACTCGCTCAGCTCTGAATACGTCGGTGATGGCAGGTGGTTCGGGCGGCCTGTTTGCTCCACCGAAAGGCGTGACTCCGACAGTTTCGCACTTTTCCTTTTGCAGGGCGGCAATTGTTTCACATAAATAACTGTATCGGTCGGCAGAGGCCGGCTGGCTGGAGAAGAATGCTGCATGTTTCATAATCGGCTTACGGTATATGGCGGTAATGACAACCTGATTGGAGCTCGCCGAGAGTCTGAATTGAAAGCTTTGACACTTTGACGTGATATTTTAGCGCTTAGTTGTCGCCTTACCGAAAGAGAACATCAGAGAGAGAGAGGGAGCGGTCAGATGGAATGAGACGGGGTTTTTAACAATCATTCGTTACCTGTTGAGTTGATCTGTTGTAGACCGATAGCGCCATCTATCTTTTTGTACTTTGGAGCTGAGCTTAGCAGGACGATTCAGGTTCAGTTTCCTAATACTGCGTACCGCATATTTTCCAAAAAAAATCATAGCACTTTCAAATGAATAACGTGGACTTTTTTCGGATGGTGCTAAAAAAACCAAGACAGCTAATTGAGTTTGATATATTTCCCATGGAAGGTAATTATATTAGCTTGCTTGCAAAACAAAAAATTCTACGCCCTTGTGAGCGGCCTTTCGGCAGATCGGAAGATTCGCCATGGCGAAGGCATGGCGTGTAAGCATGTTTTTGAGTTTTTTTCTTCGTTTTTTTTATCAATTCCTCCTGAGTTTTCGCGAAAAAATTGTTGGAATAGATCTTACGCTTTAGGTGTGCCCAGAAATTCTCGATGGGATGCAGCTGAGGGACTTTGGGCGGGTTCGCCGACTTTGATATTCTGCCACTCCATCTCCTCCAGCGATCGCTTCGAGCAGTGGGCCGACGCCATCAAAAAATTCTGTTTAATTTGTATGAGAGTCCTCATCCACCTACCACAGAGATGAGTGATCTCAAACCATTATAAAATTAATTCATGCCTCCAAAATCACCTACATGCCAAATTTGGTTCCAATCGCTTGATTAGTTTTCGAGTTATGAGGAAATTTGGGTTTCATTTTTGTAGGACCCCTTCCCCCTGTGAAAGGACATCCGTCTTAGTACATCATAGAAAAATACCTGCCTCTAAAAACCCGTACATGCCAAATTTGGTTTCATTTGCTTGATTAGTTCTCGAGATATGAGAAAATTTGTATTTCATTTGTATGGGATCCCCCTTTCTTAAAGAAGGCAGAGGTCCTAATTCACAATAGAAAAAAATCCTGCCTCCAAAAACCCCCACATGCCAAATTTGGTTTCAAGGTCTTAGAACACCATAGAAAAAATTCCTGCCTTGCCAAATTTGGTTCAATTTGCTTGATTAGTTCTCGAGTTATGCAGAAATTTTTGTGTGGGAGCCACCCCTTCCAGAGTTTCACACCATCATAAAAACCTTCAAAGGCCCCAAAAACCCCTGCATGCAAGTTCCATGCATTGCATGCAGTTTCCGAGTCGATAAGGAAACATAGATGTAGACAGAAATTCACTTTTATAGGTTTAGATAGATTCAATCAAACTGCTGGGGTGGGTCTTGTTGTTTACATCCAAATGAAACATCTGTGTGGCCTTTCTCCCGAGCAAAGGAAACGAATTGAACCCAAATAAGGGCACCTTGAGTGGTTTTTCGATTAGAAAACTAGTAGCCAAGGACGAATGTGTCAGCGTCGGAGCAGTTCAACCGCATTGAGGAAGTATGGAGAACAATGCACTTACGAAGATTCTCCGGGAACTTGTGGAAACCTGGTCCGACTGATCTTACAATGGACAGGAAGATAAGGGCTGATCACAAGAGGCATCCTTCAGCATCAGTACGAGATGTGGCGAACAAACTTGGTACCTCACCGACTAACGCGATCCGTGCCAAGGAGAAAATGGGACTGCAGACCCGTCGCACAGTGGGACCAATCACGGAAAAAGGCGGTCAAAAGTCTTTTCTCGCTTTTCTTGACGTTTTCGAGCTTAGGTATCTGTTAGCAGCAGCATACAAAATTTAACAAAAGTACCAGTACGAAAATAATTCTGCAACAGATACAGAAACAGACGTGGACGAGGTCCTGTGAAATTATTATGAACATATACGAATAATATTCTATGGCGGTTCAAGCGATGCTAACTATAGCTGCCGGTAGGTGCCTATTTACGGAAAAAATACTTGTAAAAACGGTAAAATGTATGCTTCAAATCAATTTTTAAAGCAAATAAAGCTACATATAATATTTCCAGCTTCTAGAAAGTTACGTATTTTGATAATATCCAAAAGTTTGTAGAACATATCGAACCTGTTAGATGAGGTTTTGTGTACAACAAGTTTAAACCGATTTTAAGGGGGCACGACAGAAAATCAATTATGTCTCGCAAACCATATGATGCAGATACTTAGTGTCTTTGGCAAAGTTTAATGAAATTCAAAATTCTACAACTTTGCCGAACACATAATCATGCTATCTAGTTCCTATAATTTTTTTTTTAAATTTGTTATCCCCTTAATATCTAATTATATGAAAATGTCATTACATGCAAAATACTTTTTTATGAAACTTCTCCTAAGACACCTAAGCTCGAAAATGTCAGGAAAAGCGAGAAAACACTTTTGACAGCCTTTTTCAAGAATGGTCCCACTGTACGTCTGAAGCAGAACCAGTCAAAACGAAGCACCAAACCTAGTGTGACAAACTGCTGACCAAGAAATCGAAACCAACATAAAACTGGACTACAAGACTCTGCCGGGGCAGTTTCACTCTTTAACGAAGGGGAAGGATGTTCCTGGATCAGTGAAGGCCGTTTACATGGTCAAATTCGGCAAAAAGGTTATATGCGAATGAGAAAAAATGTCTCGTCCAATCCTTACAATAAACACAATGAAAGGAAAAATCTACGTTAAAGAGTGGTTATATAAAAGGTTGCTATCCTTGATCAAACAGTATAAAATTCCTGCAAACTATTGGTCTGGTTTTGCTCCCCCAACAGATATCATCTCTATTAGGTCCGTGCTTTTCCCTACTGACTAGTAGGGATTATCCCTTAGCTGAGTCCGAACGAGCGGCAGCGACCGCCAAGATTTGAGCAGGACGAATACCGCCAATATTTTTCATAACATTCGCCCATTCGTGATTCGGTCATGTGTGTTTCGGTATTTGTGATTCAGACATTCACGTTTCGGTCATTTGTTGTTCCATTAGATCTAGGGATGATTTCTTATTCCCGTCGTAGTAAGGAAAGCCACTCTAATTTTCTTTATTTCTTAGGTGGATTTAATGAATACTCCAAAAGTTCTACTGCTGATTTGACTCAAACACACTTACCTTCCGATCCGTGCCATTTGAATTCACTAAAAATTATTAAAGCATTTTATTCAAATTACGCAACTGACTTTATATCTTAAATTCGTCGTACCGTTTTAAATTCCGTCCATCAAAATTTTTCATCGTCCGAACTAAAAATCACAATAATATTCACGAAGCTAGCGCGCATGTATTTGTGTAGAACGGCATGACAAATGTTATTCTGCAAAATTTCTGCAGGTCATGCAAGTTTTCCCGGCTGCAGAATAACGACAATACGTTGCGTGAGTTATTTTCATTTTATGAATGACGGAGATTGAAACAATTAGTCGACATTTTCTTCTTCGTCGCACGAAGAAACGTAATAATTTGGGCTGGTAGGACTTCTTTAATGATAAAAAGCATTTAAATAGATCTCAGCTCATTTTGATTGATCGCGTATGAAAGACAACAAACTAAAATATTAGAGAATAACTAGTTTTGCATAAAAATGCTGATATTGTTAATAATTTGTGTTGGATAGGACGGGAATAGGCAATTACGACGTAACAGCAACATACCCTAATTCATTAGTGACTAAGTAAACGTTCATACGGTACTGTCACATGAATCCAAATTGAGGCAAAGTGATGCCTCAAAGTGAAAAGTAAAAGTGAAGTAAATCTCTCAACCCCAAAGTGAACCATCCCTGGTGACAATGCTTAGACAATTTTTCCAGCATTTTGTTTCTCTTCACCGCTTGGTGGTATTTCCCAGCAAACCAAGCATTTTGTATGATATGAGGCTAGATGAAGAGAAATTGAATGCAATTCTTGTTTTCCATTATGCCTACCACGCATTATACTATAGGCACATTATACCTGTCGTCCATTATGCCTTCCGTCAATTATACCTATCGTCTATTAGCCTATCGCCAATTATGCCTATCGTCCATTATGCCTAATGTCCATTATGCCTATTGTATTTATGCCTAATGTCCTTTATGCCTAACAACCGTATATTAATCGTCTGTGTGCCTAATGGGGCACAATCTGTTAGACCAGCATCGTTTCTTGAAGCTGCATGGGCGGAACAAATGAAATAGAAAACAAAAATTTATATCATTTATACTGACCTAAAAGCCGCGTTCCACCGTTTTGATATATTCACTGCGTATCGTAATTTATGCACCATAAACTCAAGAGCTCCGCAAAGAAGCAGCGTGGAACCCTTATTATTAATGCTGCTTTTCACTGATCTCAGTCTGCTACTAGCCTCAGGCTATAAATTAGTGTGTATCAATACTTGTATTTTGTATTGTATTTTGTCGTTCGAATCATTGAACATTGCCATTATCTGCAAGCTTTATTAAATTATTTCATTAATTGATGTCGGAAAAAAATTAGCTCATGATTAGTAAGTAATGCAAAGCATGAGATGTAATGACCGAACGACACCGCTTGGGCAGTAGTATATTGATCGACGGCGATGAGTTTGAGGTAGTCGATGAATTTGTCTACCTTGGCTCACTGGTAATGGTGGACAATGATACCACCCGTGAGATCCGAAGGCGTATTATCAGCGGAAGTCGTGCTTACTATGGGCTCCACAAGCAATTGCGGTCGACCAGAAAAGTTCCCGTACAAAGTGCACCCTGTACAAGACGCTTATTAGACCGGTTGTTCTCTACGGGCATGAAACATGGACAATGCACGGAGTTTTCGAACGACGAGTACTAAGAACGATCGTCGGCGGCGTACAGGAGAACGAAGTGTGGAGGGGAAGGATGAACCATGCACTCGCACAGCTCTATGGCGAACCCAGTATCCAGAAGGTAGCTAAAGCTGGACGGATGCGATGGGCAGGGCATGTTGCAAGAATGCCGGACAACTACCCTGCAAAGATGGTGTTCGCCTCAAATCCGGTAGGAACAAGACGACCAGGAGCGCAGCGAGCAAGATGGTTAGACCAGGTGCAGCGAGATCTGGCGGAGAGTACTCGGTGTCCAAAGAATTGGAGAGCGGTAGACTTCAACCGAGTTACATGGAGAAACTTTGTTCAACAGGCTTTGTCTTACGACGGCAAGCCACCTATGTAAGTATGAGATGTAAAAGGCCAAACGCATGTTGCGTCAACGCGTCCGTCAGCGTTGTTCTGACAGTTTTCCCATGGGTTTACTGCCAAATTGGCGCTGACGGATGCGTTGAGGCAGCATTCAGTTTTCCCCTTAACAACTCTATTCTATTCCTTAAGTTAAGCGCCTAATGACGATGTGCTAATAAACCAGATAGGATGATTCTTTATTTATGAGGTTCTTTCCATGATTTTTTGGTATATGGATGCAAGTTTAATAATTTTTGTATTTAATTAATAGCAGTTGTATATTACTGGCACAGGTATCCTCAGTGTACCTGTATATTTCGCGTTAATTCATAGACGTTAGAGTTGACGCAGAAAATCTACTCGTAAATTGTTTTAATTCATCATAAACGTCAGCATCCATGATCGTTTAGATTATGTCAAAAGAACGCCATAACAACTCATCTTCTAGTGGATCATCGCAGTTGCAGGTTTCTTTCATTTTTTTTTTCTTTGCACTGATGGATGATGACTTCACCCCGTCAGTTGTTTGTAAATACGAACAGACAGATAGTGGGGCTTCAGACGCGCTGTGGTTGATTTGCACACAGGCATAAAACTCAACGTAAGTCAACAAACCAGACGACTGGCACGAACTGCGAAGGTGTGTTTTTCAATGAGCTTGATTTCATTGAGTCGACGGCGGCATGCGGAGCGGCAGCGACAGCGCAGCGGCCCGGCAAGTCTCGTGACGCGTGACTCGACGAATGACCTGTTCGTTCTCTCGCAGTGCAGTGCTGAAGGGAGACAGGTGAACGTCAACTCGATCCCCGCTAGAAGTATGCGTAAATGGAGGTGGTGGCCGGTGTTGATCTCGTGATCTTGCCTGCTGGACCGTCGACCGCGACGATGTCTACGGCGGTGGTGTGGATGGTGATGGCGATCGAGATAATCGTGCCTCTCGTGTGCAGTTTTCGTACGTCATCGCTCATCGAGTAATGACCAACGTGCGGTTCGGAACGCGGAGCCTGCGTGGTAGCATGTAGCATGTGATCGCCTAGGCACCTCCTATTTGTCATTGAGAGGTACATAAAAGTTCCTTGCGGTGGTGCGAATCCATCACTGCGTGTTCGCTGGTAGTGGTGATGGTAAATTTTTGTTACATAATCCACATGACTGGCCCCCGGTGATTAACCAGAACATGTGATCATGGAATTCCAAACTCAATTGCTTGTCTCGTTCTAAGTATAATGAACTGGAAATTATATTTGCAGGTAATAACAGTTAAAATACATTGAAGGGTCTGTCAAACAAGTCTAATGAGAAAAATTCTTTAACTGGTAAACACATATTCCGTTAGGCAGATTATAGAGAACGATGGTTGAATCATGTTTCCAACTTTAATTAGTTTAAACCGTGATTTGTGAAAGACTGGAAACCTCCCATTTATTTTCTTGGACAAATAAAATTTTAATAAGCCTTTAAATAAGGCTAATAACGCTGCAACTTTCGGTGGTCTCTGGAACTAACGAACGTGCGCGGATCTCCGTGAAGTTGGGCACATTGGCAGGATTAATTAATCATGATTGGTCGTATAATCCGAAACCCACACAACAACATGGCTCAACTTCGTTTTTGATTGATTGCAAATTTATTAACACCGGGTCCGTGCCCCGTGTGTGTCGTCGCTTCGAATAATAGCTTTCTAGCGGTACAGATAGATCTTATGTACAAAGCCAGACGGCCTAGGGCGTACTGAAACGAGATCTTATCAGACTCATCGAGCACGGGCAACACCTCTATTAGGGGAAAATTCTGCTGCTTTGTGGGCGTTTGCTGCCGTCAACGCTCGTTATCTCTTAGACGTCCATTCGAGACATTCTATCCAAAGTTAGCGATTTTCTATGTGACCAACTTAATGTTCGGTAAAGAGTTATTTATTCTGTTTTGACCGAATTATCGTTGCTCAACGATCGTGAGCACAAATCGAAAAAAGCGGACACTAAAAAAGGAGCGACAGTCGAACTCGATCAAACAAGTGCCCCAAGCTTTACTTCCCGATACGGTACCTACAACAGGTAGGCAGGTTAGTTCCAAATAATAGGCATACTTAGGCCGACTGATTGACATTTTCATCAGCATCCCCTGGTCTGCAGAGTAATCAGATGGGCCCGCAGAAGCACAGATTACATGTTCTTATCTCACTTCGAAGATTTGCCATCTCGTGGCGTCAGTGCGGTGGAGGTTGCGGCTGTCGAGCATGTCTTCCAACTGAACTAACGAGCTTTTGCCGCCGGAAGGGATGGTACGTACGTGATCCAGTTTGAGCTTTAACATTTTCGCTTACGTTTTCCGTAAGCGAAGGATCTCGTGGCAAAGGTGAATATGTTTCGGTTGGGCATTGCATCGACAGAAGCACAATGATGGTTTCGGGAGCGTCGCTGATGGGATTTATAATGAGGCAATTTTTATTTGGGAGAATATAACAATATTTAGACTGTTCGAACTTTGAATCAATAAGGATAATAAAATCGCTTGGAGCAAAGTAATCTTTCCGAACTTCAGACCCTCGAAACGACACTGCGCCGTGCAATTCTGCAATTGACCAAGCACTGTGTGTGGTCTTCAATTTCATTTTGTTTACAACCTGACCAACTGCAGAAACACCATAAAAAGCAGTCGGAAAGATTGAACTGATGTGATATTAAGTTCATTATTTTCAATTCGCAACGAGACCTTTGCCGCCCTTTACGTTAATGAAACCTTTCGATTTTTCTTGGCGCAAACTGTTTGCCGCAGGAAATCAATTATGGATTCCAGATTCGAACTTTAAACTGTATCTCATGGTCATCAAATCACTTGCAAACTGGTAGTCGAAGTACTGGTTTTAATCTGACAGATGTTTCATTTCACTATCAATCACACAGTAAATCGACTGCATATTTCTATCAATTGCAACCAGCCCATACGTCACCCGGTAATCCTGTTTGTATCAATTCTTCAATGTCCTCATCTACTCTACCATCAGACAGGCCATTTATTCGATTCCGATCCGGCTCTCCAGTTACACACAGTCATAATTCATTCGTCAAATCACCACATTCAATCATAATATATGTAAGCTAAGTCACATTAGTTCGCCACTCGTTTTGCACCAAAGCACCATTCGAACGATGGTAGGTACTATGTCCCGGGAGTTAGTTGAACGATCACGCCATCCGTTCGGTTCATTGCGTTACAGCACCACCATGGGACCAGGACAGGACCTACACCAGTGCCGCGCCGCCAACGCCGTTCGGCGATTAGCATTTGCTCTATTATGCTGAAAGGCTTCTCATCGCCATATCATTACCGCTCGAATCTGTCCAAATCTCCAGGCCCATGGCACAACATACCATATCCTCAGTGGGGTTGGAGTGAGAGTCAAACGAAGTCGATGAATATTAATGTGCTGCGAGTCGTGTTCTGCCTCCTTCCTTCATTTCCAGTCGTTGTTTTTGTAGAACGCCCAATGAACGGGGTTAAGGCGGGCTTTCCGCTCTGATGGATTTCCGCTGCGTCCATCAACGATGACAGCGAGGATGAAGATTGTGATGAATCGATTGTTTCGAGATTTTCTTAGCTGAGTCGGTGATGCATGCTGTAACAGTCCCGCTGTGGGTGGTAAATGCATTTACCGGTATTTGATTTGGTTAGGTTCGCCCAGTCTGTCGTCCAGTCGTCTGGATTTCAACCCAGCAAACCACAAATCGTATATTAATGTATGGAAATCATTCCAAATAAAATCGAAATGGTAAACAAGGCTTATTAAATCGCACCCTATATTATATTTAATTGTACAAAATGATGACAATTGGTTTACATATTAGTTACATATAAGGTTACATATAAGTTTCGTCATAAAATTGTATAGCATTATGGAATTAATCATGTTGGGTCGGATCGCATCGTGACTAGCGTGTCCAGGCTGCAGTACACTAGGGCACGTGCCACGTTCTCTATAAAGTTTAATATAAAACAAAATAATTTCTGTAACCCAGAAGTCCCAGAACTTCAGAAAAGGAAACAAAAAAGAAAAACTGAGATAGAAGGATAAAAACGGAAAACACGCATCAAGAGAAACCTGTCAGTTGTGACAAACGGGTCAAAAAAAAGAGAGGAAAAACGTGAGTTGGAAAAGTATAAAAAGTGCCATGGAAAAAAGAAGTGGATCGGACACAATTTGAGGCAAGGAGCTAACGAGATCTCCAGAGAAGCACTCAACTGGAATCCGCAAAAACAGCGTAAAAAAAAGCAGACCCATAGGCTCATGGAAACGCAGCTTTGTCAACGACATCCTGGCTGCAGACGAGAACCTGCCCAAGCGATAGGTAAAAGCCATGGCGAGTAAACGTCGGCAGAGGAGAATTCTGATTTAATCCTTTTGTACTGCCGGACCAGTGGACATGGACATACAAGTAAGTAAAAACAAATGAAAAAAGAAAAACGAAAGAAAAAACGTGACAGAATGGGAGGAAAAACGAAACACAACAAGAGAAAAGAAGGAAACGGGAAAGAAAAAGAAGAAATTTGAGAGAAAATGAGGAAGAATCTTAAAGAAAACGGGAGAGAAAAAGAAAAAATTTGAGAGAAAATGAGGAAGAATCTTAAAGAAAACGGGAAAGAAAATGAAAATTTACTGGAAAGATAAAGAGGAAAAGAACGGGACAAAAGGGAAAAACTGGAGAAAAACAAAAAGAGAAAATTCGTCAGCATGAAACAGGAGAAACGCAAGCAGAAAATGAGGAAAAATGCGACAGATAAGCATAAAATATGGAAAGAAAAAATGGAAACAGAAGTTAAATGGGACAAAGCAGGACATAAAAAAAGGAACAGACGCATAAAAAAAGCAAACGTTCATCGTTCAAACGAGAAACGGGGTAGAAAACGAGTTGAAAAACAACAAAAAACGCAAACCGGGACCGAAAAAAGTCAAACGGGATAGAACAAAACGAGTAGAAGAGAAGCGGACCTGTAAACGGAGTAAAAGGGAAAAAGAAAGACGAAAAACGGAATGAGAAATTTAGCACTTAGAAAGCGGGCTAAAAACGAGATGGATAAAGAAGAGAAAAGGAACAAAGAATGAGGAAACCGCTGGTGAAAAAAAAGAAAAAAAAAGAGAGATTGAAGAGGGAAAACGAGTCAAGAAACGAAAACCGGAACATAAAACAAGAGAAAACTAAACGGAAAAGAAGAACAACGAAAGAGAGAAAATAAGAACCTAAAAGAGGAAACAAGAAATACCAAAAAAATAGGACAAAAAGGGTATATAAAGAGAGAAATAGAGAACGGGAAACGGATGAAAGAAAACCCCGGGAGAGAACGACAAAAATAGTAGATAAAAAGGGAAACTGGAGAGGAAAGACAAAAAAGAGAGCCAGAAAAAGAATCAAAAGATAAAAACGAGGCATCTAAAAGCGGAAAACGGAATGGAGGAAACAAGCGTTTTGAAATATACGAAAACTGGAAACGAAAAATAAGGGATAAAGAAAAGACAAAACTGGAAATGGGAAAGATGGGAAACATAACAAAAAAACGAGTGACAAGCGTGAGGAAAAACAGAACTGAAAATTAGAAAAAATGGAACAGGGAAAGAAAACCGAACAATGATGCATAAAACACAGGACAGAAAAAAGAAAACGAGAGAAAAAGAGGTAAAAGTGGAAGCAAAATCCGGAAAATAATACAGAAACATAGAAAAAACGGAGTAAAAGTGGAAAAAACGGGACTAGAGAGGTAAGAGGTTAGAGAATAAGAATAAACCAAGAATAGTTTCCAATTTTTGGGTTAATTTTGAATCAAATATAAATTCTGATTTTAATTTTCAATTTCAATTTTACAAAAACTGGACAAACAGGTTAGATAGAGAGGAAAAACATGAGAGAGAATAAAAAGCAGCATGAAAAAAAAAATGTGTCAAAATGGGAAAGTAAACTGGACAAAAAAGTGTTAAAAGTGGGAGAGAAAGAGAAGAAAAACTGATCAGAAAAGGAGAAAATGGGACAAAAAAGGCGAAAATAAGGAAAAGACGAAAGACAAAAATGAGAAAACACAGGAACAGAAAAATGGTGAAACAAATGCAGAAAATTAGGAACACAACAGGGGCGAAAACGGAACTAAAAAATAAAAACCGAAGGCAGAAGGGATAAAACGGACAAGAAAAAACAGAATGTGACAGATAAGGACGAAATGCATGACAAAATAAGTGCAGCAAGGGAACAGACGGAAAATGGATGGATATAAAACGGGGAAAAGAGATAAAAACCGGGGCTAAAAAAAGAATAAAGACAAATCAAGACGAGGTAGAAAATGACATAAAATGAGACAGGAGAAAAGTGAAAACGTGGAAAAACGAAACGAAGAAAAAATACGAAAAACGATACAGAAAAGATAAAAAACAGTAGGACAATCAGAGGAGAGGACTGAAAAGAACGAAAAACGGAATGAGAAGGACAGAACAAAGTTTCAACAAGCGTTCTAGTGAAATACGAAAATTAAATGAAAGAAAATGCTTCCACGCTTAAATTCCACTATTAATTTTATTCACGACCGATACGCATTACGTCTACGACTTTCAAGCTGAAAAACGAGAGGATATAGACAAATAGATGGAACAGAAAACGAAGAAAAAACGTGACAAAAAGGTTGAGAATAAGAGAGAAAACGAGACAGGATAGTTTCCCACAGATTGTAAGAGAAACCAGAAGGGAATAGCGTGGGAGTTAAAACCCAACAGAGGAAATCGGGTAAAAGATGTCAAACGAGGTATAAAAGGAGAAAGATGGGATACAAAACAGGAAAATGAGATAGACAAAATACTTAATAAAAGGGACTTAATAAAAGGGTAAAACGGTAGAGGAAAAGACAGAAACAGGAGATATAAAGAAATATCCGAGAGGGTATAGAAAAAATGGAGACCAAAACAGAAAAGACGAAAAACCGGAACCGGAAATAGGAAAAAGGAACAGATGAAGCCGAAAAACGAGAAGAAAAGGAAGAAAAAGGATGAAAAAATCGCAAAATCTAGAAACTAAGGAGAATAGAAAACAGCAAAGACTGAAAATGGGAAATAAAATAACAAAACTGGGTGAAAAGCAGGTAGAAAAAGAAGGACGCAAAATAAGAAAAAGTGGAACAGAAAACAAAGAAAAACGAAAACAGGACTGAAACAGAAAATACGGGACAGGAAAAAAGGAAAACAAAAGAAAAACGGATAGAAAGAGCAAAAACAAAGAAAATGGTGCAGAAAAGAAGAAAAGCAAAAAATCGTGGAAAAATAGGACTGATAAAGAGAAAAGATAGAGCATAAAAGAGGTAAAACGTATGAAAGAATAAGATGAAAAATGTAATTTTTATTTTCAATAAAACTTCGTGTCTAATTTCGTGTCCATGTTCGGTTTGAAGTAAAGTTTCATGATCAATTTGGTCCAAATTCAAGACTTATTAAATGTCCAATGTCAAGTCCGATTTCGAGTTTAACTTGAAGTCTAATTTAATTCCAATTTTAGGTTCAATTTCAAGTTAAATATAAACTCTGATTTCAAGTCCAATTTGAAGTCTAATTTCAATTCTAATTTTAGGTTCTATTTCGATCTTAATTTCAAATACAATGTTATCTGACAGTTCAACTTTAATTTCAAATACTATTACAAGTCTACTTCAATTCCAGTTTCAAATAAAATTTTAGGTCCAATTTCAAATTCGGTTTTTAACAGGTTTGATTTGCTCTTTTTACTTTATTTTTGCTCTTTTGACTATAGCGACTCAGTCAAATAGAATTTCCTAATCTTCCAGTTCAATTTGAAGTAAATCCCCTAGTCCAAATTTTTTCGAACTCAGGCTAATTTATTGCCCTGTGTCAAGTTCGATTTTAAGTCCAATTTCTAGTCCAGTTCCAAGTCTAATTTCTAATCCAATTTCAACTGTGATTTTAAATTCAGCTGCAACCGAAAATACTGAGTTTTCATCCTAATCGGCTGGTAATGTAGTGATAAACAATAATAGATTCGCCATAAAACGATTACACCGCTTTTAGGTTCCAAAACATTCTTCTGAAAGGTCGGCTACCCCTTCTTTTGTTTTTTTTTCTGAGCACATTAGTACTGGTTACCGGTAATAGACATGGTTTGGTTCGTACAATCTATGGTTTGTATCATCGGAATTTCAACAAGAGCGAGGGAAGCGTTGATTTCAAAGTTGTATACGGCAATTCCATGAAAAAAAATACTGCCCAAATTTGAAAAAAAAATCCAACGACCAGAACAATACAGATTCCCGGCCATTACTCGAAATGGTATCAGCGGCAAGTTTAATTCTCACAAAATGTTACGCATGACGCGGTCGTAAAATCAGCAGAAATGTTCATCTGGACCACTAACTGTAACTTGATGCCAGTTGCGCTCAGATCAATTCCAGTGCTGTGCGGGTGCAGACAGCACACAGCCCAGCGGTAAGTAGGCTTTCGACCGATGGAAAATACTGAAATTGGTTCAATATATTCTTGCGTTTTATGGAAGTCGACCTACAAATGCGACGGACGATTGGCACTTTCATGCGCCGGTTGTTTTAATAAGCAAAGAGGTTTGGAACGCTCGAAACGATCTTAAGAAAGCCTTCACTGTCATTGCCCGTCATAAGTAGCTTATGGACCTAAACTGCTGGTCCGCGAAATGGATCATAAAAATGGGTTTAATGTCGCTATTAAACTGTGATAAGATTGGTTTTTGTCGAGTGTTTTCTGCGTTCAATTACCTATATTTTATCCCCAGGTATGGATGTGCCGGGTTGATATGTGAGTGTTACAGATTGTCGGTCATAACACCGAAGGATAAAAGACCTTTTGGTAGTGGATAGCTACGCAGATTTACCTCGAAAATATTGCTCTATTATGAAAAAGTTCCATTAAAATGTTAACTTTATTCGACTTTTTTTAATGAACACACCCATAAATAGCGCAAAACAATCGAATAATAGTTTCTCTATGAAGACGTAAACACGAATTCGACAACCGGCCGAGGAATTTTCACGACATGTTCGATGAATTCCAGGCAGCCGCCATGCTGACCGTTGTCGTCACTAAAGGGGGGAAATTCTTCGGTGCAATTACCGCTACTGGTCGGTATCGGTAGGTAGGTACACGCAGGTACGTTTTCCCATTTCACAGCAATTGCACCGAAAGTATTCGAGCATCGTCCGTGGAAACGTGAGTTCCTTCCCAAGAAGCCAACCGTACGCAGCATGTAATTGCCGGGTAATCAAAGTTCCTGGAAAGGCTTATGAAATGTAAACCGCGGGTAATAATGGCCCCAGGAGCAGCAACAGCAGCAGCAGCAGCAATGGTGGTACAAATTTATGAAATTATGTATCCGATTACTGAAAGTGTTCGCCCCTTGTCGACTGCCGGTCGGTGCTGCTCGCCGCTGCTGTTGGCAATGTGGTTGAGGCGGAGGCCTCATGCAGTGTAACGATTATCATTTTCAACTACACCTATGCTCTGCTGACCACCTTCAGCACCCGGGACAAATTGATGAGATGAATCAGATTGATTGATTGGTGCAATTATATGTGCATTTTTATTTGCCCTGGATCACGTACGAACTTCTTCGATCGAACGCATTTCGATGCGATCGGTTTTTTTAGGTTCGGTTCGAAAGTTGGACTTGTATTTACGCATTGAAGGACAACGGAAATAAGAAATGTATTTATTGAGGAACCACTGAATAAACGTACAGCTGAACGTATATTTATTGATCATCATTTATTGATCTCTTAAATCAAATATGGTTGCTCTCATTAAAATATTCACAAATTATTCCAAAAAAACATGCTGTAATTCTGTGAAAATTTGCAAGTGTTCCGGTTTGGTCAAAACTGTTGTGATTGTTCCTTTTCAGATAATTTTAATGCTGTATTTTTTGGTTTGACGCTTAGAGTGTCTCCTTTTGAGTTAGGGAGATCCCAAAAATTATCATTTTACCCATTTCTAGATCTTTTGTTAAACCTTTGAACCAATAAACCTATTTTAATAATTTTGGTATCAAATCGATGATATTTCAATGAACTTTGCTGGAAATACATTGCATTGGAGTTTATTAGTATTTTTTGTTTTTCGTTTTTCAGAATTTTTCTAATGCGACAGGAACAGTGCAATGAAAACACATGGTGTTTTATCTTCAACATCAAGAAAATAGATATTTCAATACTTAATAAAACGATAGTCTAAAAGACAAAGGGAAAGATGCTTAGGACGGTACTAGACGAGATGAAAAAGAGCTTATGAATAAGGTAAATGGAGAGTTATGGTCGACAACTGACTGCTTCCTTCTACCACGCTACAGTTGATAACCGTATATCTTCTCGGTGGTAGAAGCAAAGGGCAATCATACAAAAATAATTACCGTCGACAGGAGAGCTGACGGTGCGTATATGGAGTAATAATAATCGGAAAAAAATTGGTTATAACACTGTCTTATATAAGGGTGCGGCAGTAATTTAAGTGCATAACATTTTTAGATACCAACCAAAAGAGTGTTGGTTGAAGTTTCACCTGCCATTGACCGACCCTTTTTAACCTACATGTCGTAATTTTAGCAGTTCATCCAATTTATCACTCTTCGCACCAGGCACTATAAATTCGTAGGGCAGTATCAGGCGGATTTTTGACGACTCGTGTGACTACGAATCAAATTTTTACTCTCCGACAAATCCTCCAGACATATCGGGTGAACAAAGTACCCACGCATCACATTTTCGTTGATTTCAGGGCAGCATACGATACAGCCGAGCGCGAATGGCTATGGCAGATAGGCACGACTACGGGTTTCCAGACAAACTGATGCGGCTGATTAAAGCTGCCCTGGAGGGAGAGATGTGTTACGTGTGTTACCTCAAAATCATTAAAAGAAGCCTTGAGACGGCGGAGGCAATCTACGTGAGAATAAAAACGGAGCCTAGGAGGATTGGGTTACGAATCAATGCGTCGAAATAATAGGGTAACTGGTGGTAAAATGCCCAGTCGGGGCAAAATGCGCCGCTGTAATATTTCACGAATTACTCACTTTTAAACTGTAATTAAGGTGCCAATCGCTTCTATTTTACGTTACAAACTTGTGTTGAGCATCTAAGCTTTCTAAGTTACATAAATCCTATGAAAAAAACAAAAAAATTAACTGCAGGCTTATTTCTTACAATTTTCGCAACTTTTTTCGTAAGACATTACGCCACCAATAAACAATATTACGTATCTGTAAATGGCTCTTGTTTTGAACAATGGTATCGGTATCCAGCAGCCAACGTAAAATTGCTTAATTGAATTATTATTTATATGATTTAAACGATTTTTTTAAAACAAGTTCTAGCGGGGCAAAATGCGCCGTGAGAAGCATGAATTTACCTGCAGTACAACCAAGCGTTAATCGATCTAGTAGCCCATACACTTTTAGGCAAACGTCAAAACGTTGGTAAAAGCAAAAGGCAAAGTGTTGTTTTAATTCTGATTTGCTCCGAAAAACCCGGTTAAGATGTCGCGATGCTACATAAGAAAAACCCACCGTCGGTCAGTGGCCTGCCACTTGCGGCGGTAGTGAAAACCAGTGAAAAACAGTGAAAGACGGGTTGCCGGCAAGGTACCAAGAAAAACCCTTGTGTGATATGTTAGCATCGACCGCTCCAGCGAGCGAAGATGGACCTGGCGATTGCAAAACCGCGATCCGGAATAACAGATTTAACAAGTAGGTAGGTCCTCACGCTGTCCTGAGTCGTGCCGGGTTTGCATTAAAATAAAACAGACAGCGCATTTTGCCAATTTGTTGTGGTGCATTTTGACCCTTTGTTGTGGTTCGTTTTGTACACACCTATGCGCATTTTACCCCTAACGAATCTGAAAACAAATTTTCAAATGCCTTATATAATTTCACGATTTCAACGTGTTTTATTGATTTTTATGCTTCAGGACGAGCATGTTAGGTAAAAAACTGTTCTACTTTAAAGTTTATAGTCTAGTTTCTGGAAATGCATTCCGCATTGATGAATAATATGATATTCTTCTTAACGTGGGCATTATACCCCCAGTCCCCCTATATGGTAAATATAGGAAGAGGCTCCAGAGAAAATAACATTTGCCTCCCACGGACAGTCACTGTTAACGGCGCTGAACTGGAGGTGGTTGATAAGTTCATATATTTGGGACCCGTGGTTACCGCCGACCAGGCTTGATTTGCTCTTTTTACTTTATTTTTGCTCTTTTGACTACAGCGTCCCAGTCAAACAAAATTCGAAACAGTAATGCATAGGTAAATTGTAGAGTTGATTATTATCTACAATATTGTTGAAGAAAGTATAGTTTTATCTTTTATATTTATGGCGCTATGGGACTGATACCCCGCTGGTAGCCAAAAGAGCACTCTTTTTGCTACCAATGCACAGTGGTCCAGAAACGAAAGTTAAGTGGAAACATATTTTTGCGGCTAAGCGATTTATAATAGTTCCCTACAATGTTCAGCAAAGTTGTTCAACTCTAAAAGACAATTAATGCGAAATCAACGACTAAGTTCCAGTTTAGCTTATAAACACATAATCCATAATAACTTTTTAGAAGAAAGAGATAGAACGATAATTTCTTCAACAAAGTTGTAGCTAAAGATCATATAAGTAACTTTGTCAAAGACATAGTAGGTATTGTTAGGCGTTTTAACTCACAGGGTGTTTTACAACAAGACATCTCAAAAATCAAAAATCTTTTTCGCTGATTACTTCAAATACAGTGGTTTTATTGCATCATCTTATCAAAAGACATATTTTTGTAGAACATTGTGTGTTGAAAACTCATACGTATAACGAGTTCTAACGTTTTCCCTGTGTTTTTTTAGTCTGTTTTAGAATAGAAGGGGCAAACGAAAAAAAAACAAACTTGGCCGTTTCTGAAAGCTTGGAGTTTTATCTCAAACATATGTGGTAATCAAAAACTGGTTTTTCGCTAACTCGAGTAATTTCAGTTTAATTATTTCATGTTTGACCATTTTCTACTATGCAGTATTTTCCAATATCTTCTTGAAGACATTTGAAGTAATCAGCGAAAAAGTGATTTTTGAGAGGTCTTTTTATAAAACACCTTGTAAGTTAGAAACGCTTGAAAATACGCCTACTATGTCTTTGGCAAAGTTATTTATATAATCTTTAGCTACAACTTTGTACAAGGAATTATCCTTCTATCTCGTTCCTTTAAAAAGTTATTATGTGTTAAGCCAAACTGGAACTTAGTCGTTAATTTCGCATTAATTGTGTTTTAGAGTTGTACAACTTTGCTGAACATTGTAGGGAGCTATTTTGAACCACAAAAAACTTTCCACTTAATTTTCACTTAATCCACTTAATGGGTTTGCAGCTCTGTAACGCTATAAATACAAAAGATTAAACTATACATTCTTCAATAATATTGTAGATAATAAGTAACTCTACACTTGTCCTATAAATCACTTTTTCGAATTCTGTTTGGCTGAGGCGCTGTACTCAAAAGAGCAAAAAAGAAGTAAAAAGAGCAAATCAACCCTGCCGCCGACAATAATACGTATAGTTTTTTACTGGTAGCAAACGACCTAGGCAATGCTCATCTTTGAAAGAAGGACCAAAATGTAGCTATTCCCTGGTATCAAACGACCTAGGTAATACTCAACAGAAGTCCGATTCTTCCGTTACTTGCTTTGCAACTTCTAGGTCATTGCTTCAGATTAATAGAACACCTAATCAAATTCAGGAGCTAGAAAAAAATGCTTCTTGTGCAGATTTCAGGTTGTTCGAGAATGTGAAAAATTTTCATTTCGCCTACTTAGACCACCACACAACTTCCATTCCCAAGGAAACCTGCTATTCCGGCACCGGCAAGGAGACGTTTACATTTTAGGAACTAGTGTCGCCAGGGGGTTGATACGACGTCACATTTTCGTTGCTCACATGAAAAAGGCGGCAAACGCAAAGCGATTTCACAAAACGAATTTAACTAACCATTTTCACAGTTTCATGTATTTCGCATCAATTGCCTGCCTGGCATTGGCTATGTGATGCTAAAACCTTGGCTAAAATCAAACTAAAACTAACAAAATTTAACTATTTACACATCCGACTCGGTTGTCAGCTTGAGCCCATCTATGAAGCTGTCAGCTTGGGCCCGCTCTATGTTGGCTACGTTTTTTTGTACAGGTTGGTATTGGAAGTGTCGTTCCCGTGAGTGTCGCCAACAATACGAGTAAAGGTGCGTTAAGACTGGTCAATGTTTAGGCAATATGTGACATGCAACATGTGAAAGGCTACATATTGCTAGTTGTTTCACAATGTTGCTTCTGTCGCCACCTGAACATTGTTGGCTTTAGTTTTCAAAAGGTCGCATCATAAAGGGTGTCCCACGTCAAATTGCACCACGGAAGAAACGCTGTAGAAAATTATCCATTGGGTTTGGAGTTTAGTTTAGAGTGTATTGTTTACACTGTATTGTTTTTGCTGCAGTTTTTCGAAAATTGGAAAAAATGGCATCACCCGAAAAGCAACGTCGCGGATTGAAATTGCACAAGCATTTGGAAAATCCTCAACTCTCTCATCGGTACATCGGAGAAAACAACTCGGAATCGTACAGTCAACGATGAGTCGTGTGGTAAAACATTACTACGAAGCTCTGAGTATCGAACGGATGGAGAAATGCGGTCAGAAAGGATGTTTTATTAGTGATCAGGATCACAAGCATGTCGTGTAAGCGTTTAAGGAGAATCCTAATGCTTCGGTCAGGGATGTGGCCAAAAAGTTGAATCTATTCAAGTTTTTCGTTCAGAGAGCCTAGAAACGGGTTGAACTGCATACGTACAAAGTGCAGAAGGCTCCAAATTGTGACTAACAGCAGAATACGGTGGGAAAGTCACGGGCCTGGCAACTGTACATCCAGATGCTGACAAAGCCTCATTGTCCAATCATAGGTAATGAGTCATAGAGTCATCATAGATGATGAGACTTACGTCAAGACGGACTTCCGGCAGCTTCCGGGGCAACTATTCTTCACCGCCCAGCACAAGTTTGATGTTCCGGAGGAAATAAGCAGAAACTTTCAAAGTGTGCAAATAAATAGTTAATTGGCCAAGCGATTTGCCTATGTGACAAACGGAGTACGCCGTTAGTGACTACCGGGATTGTAAATGGGCAGATTTTCCTCATGGAGTGTCTATAGAAGCGTTTGCTTACTCTGTTGAAGCAACACGAGGGCCCTACGATCTTCTAGCCGGATCTAGCTTCGTGCCACTATACAAAGGATGCTCTAGAGTGATACGAAGCCTACGGGGTTACTTTCGTGCCCAAGGACATGGCCCCCCCAACGCACCGGAACTAAGAACCATTGAAAAATACTGGGCTATTATGAAGCAGGCACTACGGAAGCATCCAAAGGAGGTCAAATCTGAAGAAGACACGAAGAAAAAGTGGGTTTCCGTACAGAAGAAGCTGCAGCCAGATGTGGTACAGAACCTTATGAGTGGATTTAAGCGTCAGGTGCGTACATACAGTTATGGTAGTGAAGTTGAATAAAATGAATATGCCAAAAACATACTAATGGGTTATATATTATTGGTTGAAAGTTTGGAAAGGACCGGTCAACTAGATAATTTTCTACAGCGTTTCTTCCGTGGTGCAATTTGATGTGGGACACCCTTTAATCGACCCTTTTACATGGGTTATGCGACCTTTTGAAAACCAAAGCCAGATTTGTGAAACGTTGCTATAGTAGCTTGGAAACATCGGGCAACAGTTTGGAAAAAGTTGCATGCCACATGTTGCCAATCTAAACGCACCTTAAGGAGATTTAACGACGAATTCAAACTGTAAATCGAGCCTACTTTTCCCTCCGCAAGACGCTTCGATTAAGAAGCATACTCCGCTGCTCAAAGCTGACGATGTACAAACCACGGATTGGAGACTGAGACAGTAACTGTGCTTATGGAAGACATACGTGCACGGTGGACCGACTACGTCTTAAGGAGTCCGGACGACTGTGCAGTGCAATCCGTTCTCTTCAAGAACCTCGCCGGCACCAGGAATAGAAGGGTCCAACGTGCTAGATGGCTTGAGCTGGTTGAAGCCGATTTGCGTGTATCGAGACGTCCAACGAATTGGCCACGACATCCCCACGACCGAGTACAGTGGAGACCCTAGTGGCACAGTTGTTACAAACCAGTTGTGGCAACCGGAGGACCTCTGGATACGGCAAGAGCCACCACGGCTCTATGCTGTTAGAAACAGAAACATTAGGTGGAGAAGATGTGGTCCCCAGAGAGTTGGTGGAGCTTAGATACTTAACTTATTATAGGAGCATAGGAACTTCTCCCATCCAACATTGACTTGTTAGCTGGAGCATTGCTGTGTTCACTTGTGATTAGTTGTCTAGGATCTAGATCACAGACTCAATTGATTGCCGGCTGATATATGCCATCCTTGGTTCGAATGCTATTGACACAAATATAATTGTTGCTGCCAGGAAAAATTCCGTTAAGCAACCAAACGTCAATTTCATTGGTGGGAAATTGTGACAAATTTGTATGTTATCTCGTTCGTGAGTTTACTAAGTACAGTGCTGAAAGCTAGAGAGATATTTGGTTGACCAACGTTCCCAATGATGACGCAAGTATTCTTGGATCGTTTGTCACTGTGACAGACAGGTTGAGGATACCTCTTTATAGGCATTAAGAAATGGCCTTGCGTGAGAACGTCCATATCATCTAAATCGTTACTAAACTGACTTAACGGCCTGAAGTTTAAGCGAGCTTTTACATGGCTTAGAACTTGGCTATTATCATTTTTTCGTTTGTTACTGACTATGTCTCTAGAATCCTATAGAGGTGAGATTTGAGAGCCTTTATCGCGGCTTCCCAGAGCCCGCCGAAGTGAGTTTATCCTAGTGGTCTTAAACAGAATGCCCTGGTCGGAACACTGACGCATTATATCGTTTCCGGTTTGCTGTGAACGAAACTGTTCTAAGAACTCCTTTAGCATTTAACGATTCCCGACAAAACTCGCGGTGTTGTCGCAGAAAATGAATTTGAGCATGTCACATTTAGGAGCATATAGTTTCAGAGTAAGACTGCTGCTCTAATAGGCAGCCTTCGTTGACATGTGACAAAGGATTGTGTAGCAGCTTTACGATGAGGGTGGCATAAATGGAACGAACCATACAAATCTGCACCAGAGTTTAAGAACGGAAGTACACCCGAGCAGGAGGAAGATCTTGCAAGATGAATTCTAAGGATTACATTGAAGCTCTGACCAACTTGTTGGTTCCGTCCAAAGCGAAATACCTACCGACGCAAATCTTTTTGTCAAAATTACCACCATAGCTCATATCTGCTAGATTAATTCTTGAATGAGATATAATTAATTCTTGAGTAAATATTTTCTAATCAAAATGTGGTGGGCATTTGCAGAAAAAAACGAATTGAATTTTGATTGTTAAACTCAATATTATCGAGCTTATAACTAAAAAATATTCCGAAATTTTATTATGCTTGTTAAAATCATAACAAAGCTCCGGAAACAAAAGGTCGAATACCCATTGAAGATTAATATTCCGCACTAATTGATAGGATTTGTGTTTTTTGATATCGAATGAATGAATGCTGTACAATTGGATTAAGTCTCCGTCCGGTTTCGCATCAGGATGCGAACGAAAAATTCCGCAGGGCCAGAATGAAGCAATTAAAAGTGTGGCTTTATTGGATCAAAAAAAAATCGTGCACCGTTCACAGTTCCCGAATAAATACACGCGAAAGTGAATGTTGTTGTCCGCGCAGAGGAGGATGCCGGCGGCGGCCACCGCTTGAGCGGCGATAAATGTAAATCAAAAAATTATTACATTTTTATGGTGCCACCGATTGGTTCTGGTCTGCCGTTCGTGTCCCGTGGCAACAGCTGGTGCGGTTGTTCAATTCGTAGTTAACCGCCGGATTTTGGTGAAGGGAATATTTGGTGGTCCAGTGAAGGATCCATAACTGTGTTGTTCCTGTAATGGAAGAGAACAATAGATAGCATTACAATGGAACGCTTAGTGTATTTGTATTGAAATTATATTTAGTTTAAAAGGCACCATTGTGAAACGAAATTCGTTAATTATGTTGTAGCGCATAAATAAGACATTATACCATTGGCGTTGATTGCTCTTCAAGCATACTCATTTCAACTGGTTTACGTTACTTTAAAAGTTCAGCTTCAGTGTTACTTGATTCATCGGCTCTTCTATGATAATTACGAATTTACAATCCAATCCTTTTAGGTCGAAAATTATTTGTTTGCTGTGAAAACAGTTGTTAGGCTTTTTCAATGCTATGTTTGAACTCTGCGGTAACCTTTTTATAATCGCTCCAAATTTGAAACAAAACATCCGTTCAAAGACTCACATTACAATGGAATGGTTCGCTTGCTGTTTCCCCTCTAGCAAAGATCAGCCGTTCGGGGTTCAGCCGTTGGTAACTATAGTATTTTTAATAGCTAAATCATGACACTAATAGCCGTCGATTTTTCCTTCGGGTTCGCTGTCAGCTAATATTGGCGAGCGTGATTCCGTTTTCCTCGCGGTTATGACTTTGAACTTCGCGGTCTTCGCGCTTCGCCGCTGCGCTAGCTTTCAGACTGGTGACACAGAGATTTTTTTTTGCTCAGTGACAAACCTTGCCTTGTCTTTGGATCTCACGTGTTTGAACTTGTGTTCGTCTTATGTATGTATGTATGTGGCTTAGAATAGTGCTTGAACAATGTGCCGATTCGAGATGCAATAAATAATAATTGTGCGCAGCAATGGTGCTGCAGCAAAAATCAATTTTTAGTGTCACCGTTCGAGTTTGTCGGTTGACATTCTAACAGCCAGTTGCGACCTTCGGATAGGTTGATGACTATCAGCGATGCATTCTAATCGGGAGATTGAACTTATCTAGATAGTGATGTCTCGTTGTTTTAGAATAATGACACAATCTAAGAAGACTTTAAGTAAAACCATACATGATCACTTTGGCATAATTTAAACACGAAGTCTTAATATTTATTTAGATTTGATTTAGGTCAATAAAGACATAAAAATAAATTCCAGCCTGGGTCATCGAATGAACTCATTCTTTACTCTTTAATGTCCGTCAAGCGACAAAATCGTTTCTCCCACGAATGTGACACTCGCACGGTGAAACTAAGTCTGCAGCTTAAGTGCCATTCATCCTTTTTCCATTTTCCAACGTGTATGCAGCTTTTACGATGGTGAACTATATATGAACGTTGTTACTGCGCTAGTTATGGCACCAATAAACGGGATAGACGGGGATAAAGTTGGTACTTGCTATCGTTGGACAGGACCGTAAAAACGGTTGGCAATAAAAAGGAAATGGTATCAAATGATGTTGGCAATTTGTTCTGTTGGTATTCTGTGCGCTTAATGTGATTTTACTACTGCTTTGGTGACCACCCTTATGAGGAAAAACTGCCTTCCGTTGTTGCTTAAGTAAGTCAATAACTGTGTGACTGTTTGTTCTTTTTGCGGCAGAAAAAAATCACAACTTTCCTCTGGCATCGCAGTTCGTTCCGTAAGAGAAGAGCCGGAGGTGATGAGCAGCGCAAATAGCGAAATATTTCTTTTCAAATTCATGGCATTCTTAAATGAATTTGGGAGTTTGGAAGGAAAAACTTCCTAAAGAATGTTGAAGCTTTTAGTGAAATGTTGGGTGCGCAGAATTAGGTGC
The DNA here is from genome assembly GCF_943734655.1 of Sabethes cyaneus. Taxonomy (NCBI): domain Eukaryota; kingdom Metazoa; phylum Arthropoda; class Insecta; order Diptera; family Culicidae; genus Sabethes; species Sabethes cyaneus. Next base: position 234,532,420 of record NC_071355.1, read on the forward strand.
GTTCACAGTATTCAGTCAGTAAACTAAATAGGATATTTCAGGTGTAAACAGTCATCATATACATAAGGCAAAAGACCTATTCAGACTTTCAAAACCTGAATTATATTCACAAATTACGATGAAAATATATTTATTTTAGCCAAGTTTTCTATATCAAGGACACCGGAAGCCAACAAACGAGTAACAGAGCGAATTCGACGGAAACCAAATCAGTCTTGATGTAAGATGGCCAAGAAACTGGGAGTTTCGCAGTTAACTATGAAGAATATTTTGAAAGATGATCTTCGATTAATTCCATACAAAAAACAACGGGTGCAGGGTTTGACTGAAAAGCTGAAGGTTGCAAGAGTCGAAAGATATCGGCGGCTGCTCAAACGGCACGGTGTATGTTAAGTTATGTTTTCGGTCGTAACAATGTTCCTACTACAGGATCATCACAACCAACAAAATGGCCGGATATATGCAGCATATCTTTCTTATAATCCTTGAAACAAACTGGCTGTTTCTTGTTTCAAAAACAATAATTGCGTGTATTTCAGTTATTTATTATTGAGTTCAAGATCTTTTCTTACAGAAATGTACCGTTTCTTCATACTTTTAAGAAAAAATACGGATAAAATTATTCGTCACGGTTTCGAGGGAATTCTCGAACTTTTCCTGTAATATGGCTCATTAGACGGCGCACACTTTCTTCGCTCATCGTGTTGGCTATCTTATTCCACCAGGTCTTCATATGATTAATGTCTTTGACAACTTTTCCCTTTGCCTTGAGCCTCCCCTTCATAAATGCCCAGTAGTTCTCAATAGGGCGGAACTGGGGGTAAGTGGGTGGGTTCCTAAGATCTTTCGGAACAAACTGGACGTCTTTCTCTGCATACCATTCCTGAACGACTTTGCTCTAATGACAGCTTGCCAAATCTGCCCAAAACATCACCGGATGCTGGATCGAATGAACGGCAAAATTTGTTTTTGGAGACACTCTCCAACCAAGCTATGCCAAGTGAAATTTTCAGCCTTGACATAGGTTTCATCGTCCATCAGAAGACACCCGTCGAACTTGGTTAACACCCGGTCGTATAGCTTTCGAGCACGGATTTTGGCCACACTATTATGTTTTTTGGTTCGGTTTGGCTGTTCGCTAGCTCGATACGTTACGTTATTATGGGCAGCACCGAATTTTCTGACCAAATCACGTTCCGACAGATGGGGATTCCTCTTGATGGTCTTCAAAATCTTACCACGCAGTTTTCGGTCGACAGTTCCACTCCGATAATTGACTTGAGGCTTCCGAATCATCGTCAATGTTTCCTTATACCGTTTGATAACGCGCCATACGGTATTTCTGGGCAATTTCAGCTGTTTAGCTAGCCAAGATGCGGACCACAATGGATTTTCCAAATCATTATGCACAATTTTTTCCCTTCTTTCGGATTCCATGTTGTTTGTTTACATACTACAGTCGTTTTGCGGAGTGTCAAAAATACATAGGTGAAGCCTGGATTGACTATATACAGAGTGGCGCCAAGTCATCCCAAATGTATGCAATGCGGTTTATCCTAGGTTTTTCTTTCTCTTTCCTGCATACGCGTTGGATAGGTTGTCTGCTCGATTGGAATGACACTGACAGATAATTATCATTCCAATTTTGACATTGTCGCCACTCTGTATATATTCACTCTTGTGAAGCCTATAAAATTTTCGACACGTGGGCGCCAAGAACTTCCAAATCCGTCCACCAAGAGCGCCACAATATGAGTAAAAGTATGTTCCATTTCTAAATGAAGCAAGTTTTATTCTTCATTCTTCATCTTTCATACTCCTTATTGATGGTTTGTGAAGATCATTTCGTTTTTATAATCAGCATTATTTATTCTGATAACATCTAAAAAATTCTAAATGGCTCGTTTTATATGTTGACTTTCATGGCCTGCTTTATACTTGACGCTTTACACCGTTCCTTTTTCTTATTTATAGTAATATTTTCTGATTTCCTTTTTAATTTTTAACTAGCCGACCCGATAAACTTCGTATTGCCACAAATTAAACTATGTTGTGCATAAATCGTGAATTTCGGATGAGCTTTGACACAATCTCGAGTTTAGCAAGTTTCTGAGGAGTTCAACCTTAGATGATTCATTTTGGCAGTTACGTAACTATGAAAGCATACCAGATAACCAATAAGCATCATCAATGCTATTCAAATGCACAGCAATAAGCATGTAAATCGCCTTAAATGCTATTTAAATGCTATTTAGGCACCTTCTTATAGTGCTGACAATGCTGATTTGCAGCTAATTACCGACACGAAGAATTTGAATACAATTTTGGATGCCAATTTACAACACCTATGCAGTCAAAAAGCTAATATACAACAACGTTCAGTATAAAATGCCAGATACGCTGATTTGCTGCTTATGTTAATGCTTATTAGTTACCAGGAATGGGTAGTTTAATATACAAATTTGCAATTTTTCCTCACAGTAAAGTAGAAAACAATTCCCCTCATTTGCTTAGCCAGAAATCGGATAGCAATACTAGCCGTGATTGTACAAAATTTCGCCGAACACCAATTCGCGAAAAACCTTAAGCGGAATGTACCATTTCACGGAAAACTTAGTCGTGGAAAGTACCATTTCGCAGGGGGAATCCTCGAACTGAAGGAAAGTAATAGAGGTCAGTAGACCTAGGAAAACCAATTAACCTAGACAGTGACGATTTCTGCGGGAGGATTGTCCCCTCCCAGTGGCCGGCGCTTCCGACGGCGGATCGCCGGCAACACTCGCAGCCGTCTCGCCCTAAATGATCTAGTGTTACTATAGATAGTTTTTGTGATCTTGTTATTGACTAATGTTTTGTAGAAGAGTCTCGAATTTTTCGAGTTCAATCAGTTTTTGAGTTACGCAAAAATTTCTGTTTTATTTGTATGAGAGCCCCTACCACAGGGGTGAGAGGTCTCTAACCATCATAAAATAAATTCAAGACTCCAAAATCCCCCACATTCCAAATTTGGTTCCATTTGCTTGATGAGTTCTCCAGTTATGCAAAAATGTGTGTTTTATTTGTATGGGAACATACCGGACATACCGACAAACAGACAGACAGATAGAAATCCATTCTTATAGGTATAGATTTGAAATACATAATTATGTATTCCTTTATTGTATTTTTTATTTCTTAGTTTCATAACATAAAACAAAAAACTGGACCAACTCAAGATCTATTTGTCATTTTACACTTCCTCTATCGTTCGATTGCAATTTCGTGTAGTGCAGGAAAAACGCGATGTACTAGGGCGATCGTATAAAATCTACCAGCCTAAATGCTCAACCTGCCACAGCGGCTGGTTATCTGATAAGAGCAGCTATTCGCAGCTGATAAGAACACTGACAGCGGTCCGGCCCCGCTGGGAAGTTTAGTCTACGCCGAACCGTCTAGCGGGAAGTGACTGCCCGTTTCGTTGATCGAAATATTATTCTAAATATTAAGCACAATCGATTGTTTATGGTTTTTGAGTTAATCCATAGCGTTCGAATTTATTAGTTTTAACCTGGTTTTAACGATGAAAATGTTGTGTTTACACAACATGGTAACAGCAAGTGAGTACTTAACGATTTGTATTGCTTCAATTAGGTTTTTGCTAATTGACGTGCTATTGGAGTGCTTCTAACCTGCGTTGTTTCAATAATGGGGCACTTCGAGTGATAAGATAAAATTTGCGACAGACTGCATACGGCTAGTGCGATGTTTGACAAAGTCGGAAATAAGAAATACAAACCGCTAAATCTCATTATTCTTGTGTTTACAGTACTGCTTGCTCATCTTGTGCGTGGGCAAGAGCTGATGATCGAACAGGAAGGTAGCGGTTTTGAGCTTCCGCAGAATGCAACTCCTTCGTTGGTGTATGATTACGTCAACTGTCCACCGGCCGACGGGGAGAACCCGGAACGGTCAATGATGGGTGAAGCGGAAGATGTTGATTACAGTTATGATTATTACGACATATTAGGAGCTTCGAACAAATCGGAAATCAATGATTCGGGGGAAAATGTGACGATTGATGATGAACAGTTGCAGGGTGAATTGGAGGCAATCATTTCGCAGAACAGCACAGTTGAAGAAGAGAATGACGCAAGCGGAGATGGGGATTTGATTCTTGGAACGTTTAAGTTAATCAAATCACCAAATATCTACAGTCTGCCGGATAGCGAATTACCGGAAGTGAGATTTTCTGCATTTACCGAAGAACACCCCGAAGAGGTTATTTTGACTTCAGAAAACTATCCACAGCCATATCCCAAAGTTGTAAATAGTTATGAAAAGTAAGTTAAGTCAGTTTTGGAATTCGTGTGTAGTGAGTGATTCAGACTTTTTTAGCTTCACTGTTACTGGTGGAATTGGTGTTCAGGTCACAATTCACAATCTTGATTTGGACCATGAAAGTGATTTTCTCTACATTCGAGGCGGATCAACCAATGACAAAGACGAGAAAGGACCCGTCTTGACGGGCACCATCAAGGAACCAATTCAGTTTCTTATCGCTCACACTACGACATTCAGTGTGCATTTCGTGTCGCAGCACGCCGAAACGGAAGAGCAAACACACGCCGGATATCGACTAACGTACGCACCGTTCGGAACCGTGGTCTCACCAACCACTCCTTCGACTACGGAGATGATCGTTCCACGTGACGAACTGCAGTGGCTTCGTAAGGAAATCTCAATCAGTCGAACGATGATGGCCTCCGTAGAAACGTGGCCATTGATTAAGAATGCTCTGGTTAATGCTTCGAATGCTTTTATCGAGCAGCGACAACTTAAGTATCAATTTGCTCGGTAGGTATCCTAATTTAATCAATACGCTGCAAATTAAAAATTGGGTTTCTTGGGCAGGGTTGAAGATATACGGATTTTGGCTCAGAAATGTCCGGACACCTGGCCCAATTACGAGGAATGTGTTAGTTTGGAATTCGCAATACCCTTGCGTCCGCTAGTGGCAGTGCTCGAAGAAGATTCAGAGGGCTTTGGGTTGGATGGCAAAGCAAAAATTCGAGGTAGAGGATTTATTTCGCTAACAACCACCGAAGAACCGGTGCAGGAATATCAACTCACGGTTGACAATCTAGAGCAGATGTGGACTGACTTCGGTGCAATGGCACTAGCCGAGGTGGGAGTAGAAGTGTATCAAATGCCGGAAAATGAGTCGGTGTTGTTGATCTGGATCGCAATCAGTCTGTGCGTACTGGCGGCGTTCATTTTTGTGCTGTACAGCATTTGGAAAATTGACTTTTTCAAGGATTACCGAAGGTACCTACTAGCAAATTAGCATTGAAAGGCCCTAAGATTTCTATGACTTTTTTATGGTAGAATTTCACGCTTGAGTCGCGAACCTCAGGATGATGATCGTAATGAGCTTAAGAAAAAGGAATTTGACATCTCAATGTTTCCATCGCCCCATCAGATTGTGCCGAGTCTTTTCCCTACCGGAGATCCATACGGTGAACAGAACCCTCAGTATGGTAAGATCGAAAAAATTTCATTTTAATTGTTTCATTTTGATAAAACAAGTATTTTTACATGTTAGCTTACGATAATTCCACAATGAACCCCTGGCAAGAGGAAACGCACGAAGGCCAGTTCAATGCGTTCGAAAAGAATCCTCCGCCTCCGATGAAGAGAATGCAGCAGCCACAAGCATTCGAACCTCTTTCCCCGTTTGAGTACTCACCGGGAGTTGTAGATTTCAATGGTAATTTACGCACTTAATTTTTTTTTGAGTAACACGATGATTTGTAATGATTTTTTTTTTCAGAAATACCAGAGTCAAGGTCACCGCGAAGAAGTCGAATCAATCCTTTCCTCCCACACGATAATCAGCTTGATTCAAGACCGTAATGAAGCAGTGTATTTAATCACACTATTTGACTTTAAATAAGTATTTTTTGTTATTACTCAGTAAAAAATTAGCATTTTTTATGTTAAAATATATGTACACATTGGTAATAAGTTACTTAACCCAAAATAATTCTCCGCTCATTATTTACTGTATCGAGAGGTGCGTAGACGTTTCAATTACATGCGCCATGTCGGTCCGAATGGAACGGCTTGTCTCTGATCCAATTTAAATGGACACCCGCAGAGAATCAAGACCGGCTTCTCGGTTGGCAACCGATCCCTTACCATGCGTTGATTCCTTTGCCGATCCTCCGGATCGAGACAAATCCAACAATTTACATATAGGTGCGCTGCTGTGTGCTTATACAGGGCGCCAGAGCTTGGCAGAAAATCGAAAATCGGAATGTTGTCGTAGCCAGTGCGCAATCATAAGGCAAACCAAAGAGATTTCTTATCAATTCAATAGCCAACTCGTGGGCTGGGGTAGATGGCCCAATAGTGACCCTACAATTTTCTTCATACTCGAATTTTTGTCTCCAACTTTTAGCACAACTCAAAGAGGCTTTGATTCCCTATTCCGTACACAAAAGCGTGCAGTGCTCAACAAGCAACCAATGAAGTCATCATCAGCTTTTCAATCCGATACAACTTCGTGGCGTCCGGCCAGACAGTCCCTGAGGAATGAAACTTTAATTATGCAGAGCGCAAAAATGATAATGACTACGAAATGCATTTGCATATTGCAACCACGTGCAGAGAGAAATGTTTAAATGCAAAAATCTCCGTCGGCCTCAATTGGATCAATTTAGTTAAGGTGATAAAAGTTTAATTGTTGTCCTGTTTGGCCGGCTGAAGCAGTTTCTACCGTTCGTGACCAAGAGATTGGGCGGTCGTTATGTTTCATAAATTTTCTTTTCTGCTTTTGTGCTTTAATGTCGCAATTTGTAGGATACAGGTTCGAATCCATTCATGCGAATCTGTTTCAATGTCACTGTCAAACCTTTTCAACGATACATTTGTTTTTACTATCGAATAAAAAGATTTTACAGATACAGATTTTATTGGAAGTTAACAGATAATGATTGTTGATTCTTAAATACGATAAAATTGCAGTTGCAAATTGTCCACAATAAAAGTGTAACACATTCAAATTGTTCTAACTTTTGAGCCGCTGGGTAAAATTAATTGAAACTTTGCATGGAGAAAGCTCAAAGTGCATTGTTTATACTGTTTGAGTCTTTTTAGCAGGTGCGCAACGATATGAAAAATGGAGTCAAAAGAACAGCTCGTTTGTGAAAAAAAATCTGCACAAGTACACCGAAAATAAAAATCTATCACATCTTGTCAACGGTAAAAAGTTGGTAATCTCAAATTCTGTGGTTTCTCGTGTCATAAAACGGTTCGAAGAACATCTGACTATCGATCGTGAGTCAAGATGTGGAGAAAAAAGGCGTCCGTATACTTTTAAGGACCACACTCGCGTAGTTGGGGTCTTCGACGGGAAACCAAACTCCTCCGTTCTAGAGGTAGCAAAAACAACTGAATCTGAGCAAAAGTTTCATGCAGAAGGCCAGAACTAGAGCTGAACAACGTACGTTCAAGGTTCAGAAGGCCCCAAAAGAGTACGCTCTCGAAAAGTCATGCCCAGTCATGCGTATAACTATACGATCAAAAGCTGACGAAACCTCATTGCTGCGTTATGGACGACATCTACGTGTCCGCTCTCCTCCGGAACCAGAAGATGTCAAACTCTGCCAAGAAGTTCTTGATTTGGCAAGCAATTTGTTCATGTGGACAACGGAGTACACCTTTCGTGACCACAGATACCATGAATGGACCGGTGTATTTGAAAGAGTGTCTCCAAAAGCGACTTCTTCCTCTTCGGAAGTCTCACAACTGTCCTACGATCTCCTGCTAGAATTTGGCTTCATGCGATTACGCAAAGGCCATGCTGGAGTGGCATAAGGCAAGTAGTGCCGATTTCGCGCCAAGAGATCATAACCTCTCAAATACACCGGAGGCGGCGCTGCGGCCAATTGAAGAATACTGGGCTATTATGAGACAAAGTAGTCAAAACAGTTGAGGAAATGAAGAAAGCATGGCTAAATATGCAAAGCATGTCGATTTTGAGGTTGTGCAAAATTTCATGGGTAGGGTTAAGGGAGGAATTCTTCCGTCCAGCCATTGGAATACATAGCCTTCTTCTGTCGACCAATGATAACGGTCTGAGGTTCATAAATTTTGCCACGGCTAGAGGAATGGCCATATGCAGAGCCGTAGCGTGACATTCTAGCGCCCTGGGCAGAAATCCATTTTGGCGCCCACTCGTTTTCTAAATCAGTGTTTCTTCCAAATAATTTGTCATTTTTTCGTATTCGCGCCTCATTCAAAATTTCGTTCCACTTAGGTAATGTATGCATTACGTTAAAATGTATGCACTAAAATTACAAAAGGTTGTACAATGCAACATTTTTTCTGAAATCCTACGTTTATTAAACCTTCTACAAAAATTATTCGATCAACTTATAACGCTGTCAAACTTTTTTCTATACACAACAGGATTGCTACGATTGGCGATGTATAGGTGAATTCACTATCAGGTGACAGTGCTATTGTTTGAAAAATCGTAAAAATTAGTCTATTTTAAATGCACATGTTATTGCTAATGGCTGACTGAAATCCTGCCCCACAATTTCTCATGTAAAACCAAGAGCAAAATTACTTTTTCCTGAAACAGTGAGTCTCGATGCAATGTGAAAATACGTTGCTTTATTGTGAAAGCATCTACACAGTCGTAATTACCTATTCCCGTCCTATCCAACACAAATTATCAAAAATATCAGCGATTTTTATGACACACAATGCAAAATTAGTTATTCCCTAATATTTTGGTTTGTTGCCTCTCATACGCGATCAATCCAAGTGAGCTGAGATCTATTTAAATGCTTTTTTTTTCATTAAAGAATTCCTAGCTGCCAAATTTCCAACGTTTTTTCGTGTGACGAAGAAGAAAATATCGACTAATCGTTTCAATTTTCGTCATTCATAAAATGAAAGTAACTCACGCAACGCATTGTTGTTATTCTGCAGCCGGGAAAAGTTGCATGACCTACAGAAATTTTGCAGTATAACATTTGTCATGCTGTTCTACACAAATACAGGCGCGCTAGCTTCGTAAACATTATTGTGATTTTTAGTTCGGACGATTTTTAGTTCGGAAATTTTGATGGACGGATTTTAAAACGGTACGACGAATTTAAGATATGAAGTCAGATGCGTAATTTAAATCAAATGCTTTATTAATCGCTTTTTAGTGAATCCAAAGGGCTCGTATCAAAAGGTAAGTGTGTTTGAGTCTAATCAGCAGCAGAGCTTTTGGAGTATTCATTAAATCCACCTAAGAAATGATGAAAATTAGAATGGGCTTTCCTTACTACGACGGGAATTAGAAATAAACCCTCCTAATTTTTTTCTTAATAGTGTTGCCAATTTTAGGGAAAATTTTACTATGCTGTATTACTGTATACATGCTTTCACAATAGGGCAAAATATTTTTACATTACATTTTAGTTTTCAAATCAAATTAAAACATATTTGGCAATTCCTTGAGCAATTTTCTTTGAAAATGTGAAAATAGTGTCTTTCTAGATTTAATATTTCCCGAGTTATAAGCAAAGAAAATAAGCGGACTTGACGAAAACCAGGCTTATGCTTATAAAAGGGGGGGCTCCCAAAAAGAGGGAGGGGGAGTCCATTCGGCACCAAACTTGGGATTTATGCTTTTTGTACCAAAACGAACAATTTGACTGAATTTGGTAAAAATCCAAGAGGGTCAATTATACGGGTCTCGGACACTTGGGTGTGGAATGACACATACTCTTATTTGTATGGTTTGTCGTCAGTGAAATTTGAGTAGAAATTAGTTAGAGCAATATATGTAAACAGATAACCTTCTTAAATAAACGTGGGGGGTAAGAAGAAGAAAAAAAAGAAAGAGGAAAACAGGACGTAAATCGAGAAAAAAGTGTGAAAAAAGTATACAAAAGCAAATGAAGGAAAAACGAGGCATAAAAAAGGAGTTTGAACAGACAAAGAGAGAGAACGGAAGAGAAAAGAAGGAAAAACAATCAAGAAAACGAGATAGTCAATAGGTCAAACTGGATAGAAAATAAGAAAAAATAGAACGAAAAAGGAAAAACCCGATTTAATCCACCTAGTGGTGAAAGGAACCTTTGTTATACGGTCTTACTTGCTATTTGAGATAGAAATCGACACGTCTTCGAAACATAATTCATCTATTGGTTATCGTTGCGTAGTGCGTTGGTTTACATAAAATTTTTGAAAATTGAATAAGTTTACAAAATTTGAACAAAATAGGAACACTTTTAAATTTTGATAGATCCTTTTTTCATGAAATTGCCGAGTAAGGATAAGTAAGTTGTTATTAATCTGAGTAAATGCAAATAAAAGTAAGTTGTAAGTGAAAATCTTATCCTTTAGCATATACATTGTCTAGTAAAGATCTAGTTTATAGGTTTTTGAACTATGCATAGTTTCCTGTAATGCCATTCTATTTGAATCACATCAATAGAGTTTTCTTAAATAATTTTCATCAATTTTTATAAACTCACGCTGTTGTATTTTATACAACACGTGTAGGTTTTTCAACGCCATATTGTTATAAAGTTACAAATCGTAGTTTAACTAAGGTAGGGGAAGGGCAGTAAAGACGGACACTGCGGGAAAGACGGACACTTATCATATTTCATAAACAATAATTTTTTGAAGCAAACCAATGATGGGAAATGTTTCTATAGACTGAATAAACACTTTTGAATTAAACTGCCGATTTCTAGCAGCGCAGCTGTCAAATTTATAAGCAAAACAAAGAAAAAATGCCTAAATACGCTAACCGATGTAATTTTGTGTGTGAAGAAAATAGCTGGTAAATCGTTAAAAAGCAATACTTTCGTGCTATATCGACGACATTACGTCAGTTTGACCCTTCACTGAATGTCCATTGGAAATCTAGTGAATTTTTGAATATTCAGTAAAAAGTTATTAAAGTTTGAAAAAATGGTATCCAAGTCGGGAAAGACGGACACCCGAAGGTAGGGAAAGACGGACACAAAGATTCCGTATTCATTTTGCCTAACAACGATTTAAATTGCAAATACTTGCATATTATACATGTAAAAGTATCCAGCAGTCATTTAACAGTTGGAATAGGCCAACTTTTAGAAACGATTAATTCATCACCAATTAAAATATTGAAGATTATAAAAGGGAACCATTTTATTTCCTCGCTCAAAGGGGGAATTGGGTAGGGGGTTTTCCCAAGCCAATTCTTTCCTAAATACATGATGAAATATGTTAATCTTTCTTAATACTGATAATTCGTCGGCGCGTGACACCTTTTCGCGAGTGTCCGTCTTTCCCATATCAAGTGTCCGTCTTTCCCGCCCATGCGCAGAAACTCTGATTTATACATAATGTTTATAATATTATAAAAAGTATAAATTTTGGAAGAAATTTTCTAGTACACGCTGTAACTTTATTAGACAGAGACTTAAAGTTTCAGTTTGTATGAAAATTGTAATCAATACAGTTATATTTGAGTAGATATTGACTCTTGACCTTAAGGTGTCCGTCTTTACCGCCCTTCCCCTATATTCTTCAACAAACTTACTGTGAGCAAAATATCATAATTATTCAATGCATTAATAATTTAAATTGTTAGGAAACTGTATGCGGCAAAACTATCAGCAAATGTAAAATGTTTGAAATGTATCCGTCTGCTGGTAGTCGGGTAATTCGGAGTCAAAGTTAGGGTATTCTTTATAATCAAAGTTCTACAGTTCCTAAACAAGCAAACATACAAGTATACTATTTTCAGCAAAGTTGTATATTTTCACTATTTGTACAATTTTGTAGTACATGAAAAAGTCATACAACAATTACAAAAAGAGCAAAAATAGAAAAACTGATTTTACAAATTCATATACAATAAATAAGATTTTTCTATCTTCGCTGCAGAGATAGAAGGTTACTGTCTTTAGCAAAATATCTTATAATAATATGCTCTATAACTTTGCAGAACACATCAATGTGTTATATTGACACTGAAGAAAAATATTTTTTTTATTTCACTTTTAGGGGGATTAATCAACATTTGGATTCCACCAAACGATAGAGCTTTCAATTTCAAGAAACTCTTCCAAAGGTTCGATAAACCTAAAACCAAGTTTTCCCAGTCAAAACTCTAGTGCACACGTTTTCTTTGGTTTAGGGCTATTTTGCGCGCAAGTAACTGTGTTACAAAAGTTGGCGCGAGTGTTCGAGGGTTAATATCTTTTGACCGGTAAAACCAATTTTTATGAAATTTTGCATATATATTCGTAGTGTCAAAACCACTCGTTTGATATTAAAATAATTGAAATTAGGTAAATTATCTTGGTTAAAATCATTATAAATTATTGTTAATTTTGGTGTGGTGTATACGGTTACTCATAACTTTCAAATTAAACGTCCAATTAAAAAACCATTCAATAGTGATCTATTAGGATATATTATCTTTCAAATGAGACTAATAGCGCATAAATCGGTTTGGCCATCTCTAAGAAACAGGCGATAATTATTACCTTGTCAAAACAGGTTTTTTAAGCATAACTTTTAAACTACTTGTTTGTTTTCAATTAAAAATTTCTGAACAATTTGGCTTTAATAAGGGCTTTCATTTGAAACTAAGATCGTTGAAATCAGTCATATAGTTCCGAAGAAACCCGTGTCACGTATTTTTCACATTTTTGCTTATAACTTTTAAACGAAACGTCGTATCACGAAACAACTCAATAGTGATCTACTAGACAATAACACCTTTCAAACAAAAGTAATAGCGAACCATTCGGTTCAGCCATCTCTGAGAAACAGGTGATAGAAAAAATCATTACATACATACACACACACACACACACAGACATTGCTCAAATCGTCGAACCCTATCGATTGGTATATGTGACTTGGCCCTCCGGGCTTCGGATCAATTTCGTGTTTTTCGACCAATTTTTAAACCTCTGTTATAGTATAACAAAGGTAAAAAGGAGGAAAAGGATAGGAGAAAATACGGAAGCCAAAACAGAAATAGACGAAAATGGAAAGAAACAAAGACAAATGAAATAAATTAAAAAAGAAAAACATAACGTGACAAAAAAAGGGGACAAAGCCGGACAGGAAAAGAAGAAAAAATAAGACCTGAGAGAGAAAACAAGACAAATACAGAGAAGAAAGAAAAAAAGAAAAAAAACTTATCAGAAAAGATAAGTCAATCCCGGTGTAGTGGTTAGCATTCACACCTCTCACGCCGAGTATCCGGGTTAAATTCCAAACCTCGCAGAAATCACAATTGACCCAAGCTGTTAACGTGACTATAATCAAACAAAAAAAATAAAAAACGGGGCATCAAAAAAACGAAACAGATGAAGACGAAAATAAAGAATGAAAGAAGAAAAAAAAAGTTAGAAAAAGATTTGAAAAAGATTTGAAAAGAAAAAAGGGAAAATGAAAGTAAAAAAAATGGAAGACAGCAAAGGAAATTACCAAAAAATTGTGATAAACAAGAGGCAAAACAGGATTGAAAATAGGAAAAAATGGGCTGGTAATGGCCGAAACACATATGGTCGAAAAATAAATAGCCGAAATCCAAACGGCCAAGCTTTACAGAAGGGACACATTGTATTTGGCCGTATCAGGAAATGCCGTCAACAAAATTTTTATTGCTCTTTTTGTGAGCATTTGCAGATTTTGAATAGATTTTTCTTCGGTTTACCGTGTCAGTAGCAAATGTTCTTAGACGGGCAAGGCGGCTACAAACTGCGAGTGTTTGTCGGTGACCTCCCGTCGGAAGCGCCGGCCACTTTGGGGGGGCAGCGTCCCTGGAGAAACCACGTCTATTTAGGTGCATGCATTTACCTAGATTTACTGACTAGTATGAATTATTCGTTCAGTTGTCCGAACTCCGAACGAGCAGCAGCGAGTAAGGACAGCATATAGTCAACATTTGGCCAGGTTAAAACTAGCGAACAGTTTCGACCGAATTTGTGTTTCGGTTATTCGTGACAGTTTGTGTTTAAGTCATTCATAGATAATCCGAAAAAATGGAACACGAAGCTAAGAGAATGAAAAAGAAAAAGAAGAAGCATGGTAGGAAAAATTGGAGAAAAAACAAGAAAATGGTACTGGAAAAAAACGGAACAAAAAAATATATAAACTGGACTGGAAAAGAGGAAAAACGAAAAAGATTTCAAGTCCGATTCCCAGTAAAATTTGAATTGCAATTTCAAGTTACTTTTTAATTGCTTCCATTTTCATATTCCGTATTCACTCTTTCGTACTCCGCATTCCGGCCATATCTCGGGAAGGGGTTGATCGATTCTTACCCTAATCAATAGTGACATTGGTCATTATAGTTTTTCATTTGGCGGTGATTGCTCACAAATCAGATTCAGTGGTTGTCCCACCCATTGTCATTCTGTTTTACGACGGAACTTAATTTCGTTCGACTTATTTCGAGCGAGTTGTTTCGCCCATTTGATTTGGCTGGCGGAATGAAATATCAAAATATCATCCACTTTCATTCGACAAACCGTTCCTTCGGAATACAGGCTGGATGTTTCCATTTGCATTCCATAAGCTCATTCACGACGTGGAATACGAGAATGCCCAATCTGGGTTTCAAAAGGAACTGAAAGATGTTAATTCGTATTACTTTCGCTTTCATACAAAGTATCAACTGTAGATATATCGACCAACTTGCTTTTCCCAAGTGACCTAGAAACTACTTAGTATGCACCGGTGTCACTTTATCTTTGTATTGCTGTAATTTTAATTGATATGTGGCTTCCTCAAGCCTACCACAAATCGACAACCAATCATTGGCTGGGCTGTATAATGTCTAAATCACATGGTCAAGCATTACTCGCATTACGTACTACAAGCACACCATCGGAAAAGCGAAAATCAAATGCAAAATCTTGCACGAGGTAACCGAACCCCCCATATTTAAAGTTGGAAGTCGACATACAATCACTAGGTAATCTGATTTCGAACATAGCACAGCAGCCTAGTGGTAACCAATGTCTTATCTCTGCTGTAGCAATCCGGCATACAAACTGCCAAGACTGCCAACCGCTAATGGAGGTTTAATGTACCGAAGGCAAATTGCATTTTGAAAAACGGCGTTACCATGTTAAGTCCCCCGCCGCCGGTCAGTCAGTGAGCGGCGGTCGGATCTCGGCAGATCGCATTATTGGATGCACCTGCAGCAGTTGGTTGCTCTTCCTTTGCTTCTCTTAGGTTCCAGTTAATTAAGACTAACTCACAGGAAATGAGCAAGCTGAGCTGGTACAGTCTATAATCAATTGGATTGGAAATGACATTGGTAAGACGGCGATTGAGTTTGATTATAAAATTTCCTTTGCTGAAAAATCGAGTATCGACTTTGTATGCTACAGCACAGGAAAATAATCATGAAACTGACCATCATTTCATTATTACTAAATAAATAAAAATAATTGTTATTAGCAATAAACTCTATACCTAGTTGAAATTTAAAATGTTGAGAAAAATTGATATTTGAGTGACCAAAGAAAACGAAATGAAATAAAATAAGCGTAGTAGTGGAAAGTCGATCAAATAGCAGTAAGGAAAATTTTAGTTTCGGTTGTATTTTTATAGGTTAACAAGGCTGTAAAATGCAAGAGAACTAAAATTAGCGCATGTTTCGTGCTATAGAATATTTTCGGAGTGTCTCAGGATTAGACCAGAGATTTAAATTTGCAATTTTTATAAATTGAAACTTAAAATAACCAAAACAAACTAAGTTATACAGTAATTGCTCCTGTACCCACACCCACTTATAAAGTAGATTTTCGGATTCTATATTTTTATTCACCTAGAATAAACCTTTGATCTAAATGTTGAGCATATTCAAATTTAGACACACGGTGTTCTGTGGTGTTTAATCCCCTGAGATGATTAAGAGAACCACTGGTAAGAAGAGGACTAGTTTGCGAAGTTTCATGGCAAAAACTAGAGGCAAAGAAATGGCCAAGGAAGTTCTCTAGGATAATTCGGTGACGAAATACAATTGTGTTGTTATGGATGATGATGAAACATACCTACTGCAAGGCCGTTTTGGATAAATTGCTGGACAAAAATTTTATATTTCGTTCGATCAACAGAGTATTTCGGCTAGCAAAATAAAAATTTCCTAGAAAGGCCGTCCTTTGGCAATTAATTGGCAGCTGCGTAGTGAAATGTGATGCTTATGTGACTTCTGGAGCCTCGAACCAGGTAATTTATCAAAAGAAATGCTTACAGAAGAGGCTCCTGCCATTTCTAGGGCAGCATAATGAATGTTTATTGTCTTTTCTGGCCCGATTTGGGAAATTATCACTGTTCGAATTCGATCAAACAGTGGTATAACGACAATGGCATTACAGTGGAGTGGAGTGGAATTCGACCAATATATACCACGAAATTGGGGCCAACTGAGGTTTTATGTAGTTTAGCTGTTGCAAAGGATGATAGTGATGTTTGGAAAAAGGTTCGACCAGACCGACGACATATACTCTAGGTTTTACATGTTCAACAAGGATTTTTATTTTCCGATGAATAATTCACTGCATATTATTACTATAAATTAAAATGTTTACAAACCGGCACTATTATTCCAGTGAAGAAATGGTTTGATACACCAGTTATCTTAGGCATTCAGGATCAAGGCGAATAGTAAAAAAATGTTACGAATAAAACCTAATCAAACTAATTAGCAGCGTTGACAGCACAAGACTAGAAGTACTAAATTTAAACATAGTAACGAGTTTCACTCAGTTATAAAAATAGTTTTACTCTCTCTACTTCAATCACAATAGCAAAATAATTAACATCGCTTTCTGTTCTCAGAACTTTGGTATACCAATGATAGTAGCACTATAACATCAACAGTTGAGTAACACTAACCAGCAATAAACTATTCTAATCTTATTTTCTTTCTTTAGACGGCATTCTTCGGTTGTTCAACAACTCCTAACAAAATTGTCTTTCTAGTTTTCATGGCAAAATAGATTGGCCTTCAGATTGATAACGACGATACCCTTACTTCCCACAACATTCGTTTTAAAAGTACGATAAATATTCCATTCGATTCCTCCGACAGCAAACTATTCAGCACCCCCAGTTAGGATTCAAGCAAAGCACTAACAACATACTCGGGAGACGGTTTCTCGGCGGTGCGGTGCACCGTGTAGCCTTTATTTTCGATCGCCTTCTTCGTGCTGGGACCGATCGCTACAATCCGACTGCCCGTGAGATCCAGTTTGTGCCGTTCGAAAACGGCCGAACAATAGTTGATTCCGGACGGGCTGAAGAACATTAGGAAGTCCGGAGCACCGCTGTCAAACGCCTCCCGTAAATTTCGATCCAAATCCTTGTGTGGAATGGTTTCGTACACTTCGACCGAATCTATCGAGTAACCGTATTCGGACAGTTTGTTTTGCAGGACGTCCTGTTTTAGGTTTCCGCAGGGGAACAAAAATGGAAGCGTGATAGTTTTGTTGTACAGATCCGTCTTCATTAGATCGGCTAAATTGCTCGCATTTCCAGACTGCTGACCTTTCGTTTCCAGTTCCAGAGTGCGTAGCACCAAATCGTGTGATGTTTCACCAACGCAGTAGTTTTCCAGTGTTTTCCAATCATCCTTAAGCCGCTGTCCGCCGAGTGCATCCCGAACGGCTGATATGCTTCGTGGGCTGGTAAAAATTAGACCTGAATACTTGTACGGTGACAGCAATCGATCGCGAAGAACATCCAGATTCTTGAAGCAAAAATCCAAGGTCGGAACGAACACAGGTTCGAAGCCGTTTTTCTGCAGCAACGCCGAATATACATCACTGTTGTCGTTTTCAGACTTAAGGATCACCACTTTCCGCATAATTGATTGCGATTATTGTTTGGTATTTGAAAGAATTAAGCAACAAAAGCATCTAATTCACAGTTTTCTACTACTAACACTGCGGCACGACAGCAAATGCGATTAACAATGTTTTGAATTTGATTCTGCTTTGCGCGCCTTCGTCGTGTCGGTTGAGTCTTGGGTGGTGTCAAAAGTACGGCTGTGTTCACTTCCTTTCGAGTTTTAGCAGTTTCACGGCTAGATGGCAGGTTACTTGTGGTTGTATTTGAAATGTCAGTTAATTTGTCTAGCATATTTTTGATAATTTTACTATTAAATTATACTAAAAAAATTAATTTAACAAATATAATGTGAAAAAATATTTCACATTGCGAGACATCATGGGAGAAGCTGTCCATATTTTTGGCTTATGAAAATTTTTTTGAAATTTCATTTGTCTTTTGCTCCGTCTCGGAGACTAATTAACGTATTGGAACACAGTTTTTTTCTGTTTGCTGACAGACTTTGGTTGGCAAGGAGGTATTTAACTTTTAAACTTTGTTAACTTTGTCCACAGCCTGAGAAAAAGAAAATACTTGGAAGCTAGGAACAGTCTCAAAGTTCGACCACTTTAGAAAAAGAGCTCGTTAGGGCTCCTTGTAGGAAATCAGCAGACGCTGAAAAAGAGTGAGAACTCAGATATTCACTTGGTATTCTTATTCTTAACTTTTTGTGTGAAAGTTGCTGTATTTCTGTTTGAATTATTTTAACAGTTTCAGGACGTTTACCTTCCCTTTTTGTGATCATTAGAGTCGTGATTTGAAGAAATATTCCAACAGCTTTCTAGAGTCCCGATCGGTCATGTTTATAAATATAACCAGGCTTATGCCGTTCTCTGAGAATGATCGCCATTTTCAGCGTTTTACTGGCAAGGTATCAAAACATCGCAGCCATCTTGTCATCAATGGATTGGAATTAACTATCACGACGCAGATACAGCCACACAAATCATTTCAAATGCGTATATCAATGATAGACATGTTCCGAAAAAGAAAGCCGCTCCGGATCTCGTGGTTCCTGGCAAACGAGCGCATGTCGAAGACACAAAGCAATAAAAAGAGTCACTCTACGAAAAATTTTCAGACACCGTACGTTCTCATCACTACGTTAGAAGTGATGTCCGATTTTTTCAGTTAATCGATTAGTTAATAATCGATTACTTTTTAGGCGGCCCATAATCGACATCAATTAATCGGCGCTGCATAATCGATTAATCGAAATAATCGATTGGTTATAACCTTTACGTCCCCGACACCAAAAAATAGCTTTGCGTCCCGTAGTACTGTCCACGAGTGTTTTGGAATGTGCAGTCAGACTTAGGCTAGTTACATAGAAAACGAGAAGACCGCATTTTTTGGTTTTGGTATAGAAAAAGACGCAGGGTATTACCCAGTTTTCTAAAAATTCCTTACAAAATTCCGTGTCTGACAGACTGACAAATTTCAAATTATCTTTTGATGGTGGCACGTTTAATATCTAGATCAAGTTTAGTTTGGTTTTTAGGTTTCAGCGTAGTATTTAAACCGACCCACTGTGTGCAAACTGGAAGATTAAAAGCAAAGCCTTGGGGTTAAACTACAGACGGTAGATAATCTACAGACGCGCAAAGAGCGTGGCATAAAACACCAATCGAACCGTCAAATCGAGACACCAAATGAGCAAAGTAAATAAACTTGTGTTTCGTATAGGCAGGGAAGACTAAGTTTTGTAATCTACCTGAAATGTTAAAACTTAAACTATTGATTTACTAACAACATATGGATTAGTTACCTTCCATATATCATATAATGCTTTAAAAAATTCTATAGTCTTGTTCAATTTGCAAAATATGCGTCGTAATTTGCGAAGTTCCACGGAACATACCTCGCGATTCACGCAACTTACTGCTGATTATAGGAAGATTGATCCAATTCTGACTGGTTGCCAAAACTGTTTAAATAAAATAAACAAAAAAAAGTGTTGCCGAATTGGTAATTTTGCTCTTTGCGCGTCTGTAGATTATCTACCGTCTGTAGGTTAAACATCCTTTCTTAGATTTGACACATCTTTATCGACAGACTTCACAGCCAGCTATTAGAGTACAAGACAGTTACGGGGCTATTGCAACAATCCTACTGACTCTATCTAGGAGCACCGCCTAGCTCAGATTTGAACATACGACTACTGGTTTCTTAGATCAGCATCATACCTCGAAACCAACGAACTGGTTGATTGTTGAAGGTAGCAAACTTATTGGCTATGCATGCGACTTTGATATTAAAACCAGAAACTTTGCCACGGCGGAGGACATGTGCGCTAGACTGAAAGCGGAGGCTAGAAGGATTAGACTTAAAAGAAATGCATCGAAGACCAAAACATTCGTGGTAGAGGCTCAAACGAGACGAATGTACACCTGCCGCGGACGGTAATCGTTGACGGCGATAAACGAGAAGTGGTAGATAAATACGTGTATGTGCGCTGGTGGCCGCAAACAACAATACCAATAAGAAGATCCAGCTACGTATTCAAGCATGACATCGACGCTACTTTACCCTTCCCAAAACGCTACTGTAGGGACTATAGCAAATGATCAGTAATATCTCATTGAGTAAATGGAATGCAAATATTAAATTTGCTAAAAATTCTATCTTTTATAAGAAACCATTTTAGCGTGCATTAACGTGTTGCTCACAACGCAACAAACATCGTTTGCTTGACTCGAGTGGCGAACAAGCAAACGAAAAGGATGACTAGCAAATAGCCCGGAGAAGTGATGTCTTTCGGTTATATAGGAAGAAAAGATATGGAAAGAAAGAGACGCGGGAAAATTTGGTTGATACAAACGTATAGAGCGAGAGGGGGATTGATTTGGTGTTCATAGTTCATTCAATTGGTTATAGTTGAGAAAGATAGACGTGAAGTTAAGTTCGGTCACGACAGCTACGATCAAGTCAGCCGCCTTTGATAAGCCCAGCCACGTAATCGCATTCGCTAAACTCGAAAGACTTGGGATAAGCGGAACTCTTCTGCGATGGTACCGTTAATAACTAACTGATCGTCAGCTGATGGTTGCCATCGGTGATTGCAGATCCAGTATATTCCGTGCCATCTCAGATATTCCGCAGGGCAGTCATCTTAAACCGATCATATCCCTGTTCTATTTTAACGACGTGACCCACGTGCTGAAAGGTCCATGATTATCATATGCCTATGATCTAAACATATTCTTCGGTATTCGCTTAAAGATTTTTCGAAAACAGACACTGATGAAGCCTGCAAGCCGTAGGCGAAATTCGTATCTGTCACGAATAAATATGAATAGTGTAGGGAATGTACCGAGTTAGATGAATCAACGTAAAAATAAATCTGATGAAACTGAATTATTTGCTTCAGTGTAACTGAAAGTCTCTCGCATGTGTTGCGAGAATTCATCGTACGAACGATGAGGGAAACAGAGAGAAATCAAGAAATCGTTCAATATGAGACTTACGCATACTGGGGCATGTTATATTATGCTCGAAGCAAAAAGTCAGTTTTTGGACGAACGTAGACTTTATCGGTTGTTGTTGCTCTGTCGTCCGAAAGGTTCGGTTAACAGTGACTTACACTGACGGATACTACAAATAGTAGAATTTAATTAATTTTTTTTTTTTGAAGCGTTGGTTCTACAGTTGATGAAGGGACGGTAAGGGAAAGTAATGAAGAAGGATTTTTTTGGGAATGGAGAGGAAAGAGTGGAAAGGAAGGGGAGGCGGGGGTAATAGGTAGCTACTCTTAACAAGTTGTCTTTGTGACTCCTACCTTTTGTCCAATGCTGGAAGGTGCATGGGTCGAACCAAGCTATAATCTGGCCCATGCACCTTCCAGCATTGGACAAGAGGTACACGCAAAAGCCTCTATTAAGATCCATTGCAGCTTTGAAAGCAGCCACCCCTAAAAATTTCAGGCTGATCAAACGCTTTTATAGCTGATTTTATTCAACCTGTGGCTGAACTATGATTTAGTTTCAGAAATAAAAACCTTTTTTCAGCTCTTAAACATCTAAATCTGGTGATTTTATCAAACTCTTGGTTTGCTAATAGCTGCTTTCAAAGCTGCTATGGAGCTTAATAGAGGCTTTTACGCGTTTTTAAATAAACAATTTGCGCCAAGCTGGAAACAAGGCGCACAGAGTTTATATAAAGGGCGAGATGCTTTTTTATTAAGATAACAAATCGTTTATTCAGCTAGTATAGCACAATTATTGAGAATATTGACGGGTTGCGGTGAGGTTTAAGATGCGCCTAATCTGCTTGAGACACTATTATGTGAAGCAGCTGATTTACAGCGCATTCGTTGGCTGCTTAAACAGCTATAGAATACAGAGGTCTTTGCTCAAATTTATTCACCGTTTATACCACCTGTATTCAGAGTTAAATCAGCTGTAACCAAACCAGTAGCATTTTAATTCTGCTTCGGTGTTTGTTGGGTCTTTCCACAAAGAAGGATACATCTAAAGCCCTGTTAGTCGCTGACACTCTGCAAGGAAAAATCAACCACCCTCAAATTCTTGAGCGAATCGATCTTAACGTGCAGCCTAGATCTTTTCGAAATACTGCTATGCTGAGGATGTCACACTATGAACACTATGAACTACAGCAAATACAGAGCCTCTGTGGTCTACAGAGGACGTTTGACAAAGTAGCATCCATATTAGAAGTTATATACTATGAAGTTATATTTCACTAAAAGCATTACTCAACAACAGCATTACACAACAGATTACTTGTCTTTGTTTTTAACAGGGGTTGAAATACTACTGAAAGATGTATAGAACATATAACATTTATCGTTATTAGACAAAAATGCTAAAAATCGAATATTTTTTATTACAATTTTGTGAAGAACGATTACTGATTCTTACAGTTTTACTAAAATAATAGACTATGGTTAGTTAAATCGACATCAACACACGACCATATGAGTTTACGTAATTAGTGAAATTATACTGCTACTTCATAAATTTCAAAATATCAAGATATGCTTTTGATCCCTCTATTTTACCAACTGTTCGGAGGGGGAGTCAACAGGGTGGAAAACATTCAAACAAGTGCGAGTGCTCTCGATTTTCCTCTGCTGCACTTGACACACACAGCCAGCCGGGGCGGGTAGGATATTTGTTTTGTTGTGCTTCTCTCTATCTGGTGCACGTGATTCCGGCTTACCATGTGGTCCTACGAACGGACGGACGGACTATAAGCCAGACACCGATGAGCAGACGAACAAGGTGAGAGCAAATGAGAGTGAGCAGAAAGCTCTGCAAGTTTTCCTGAACTGAACTGGAAAACTGGAGCGCGATAGCATAAAACATATTGCACCACCAGACTGGGTCCTCAGTTCGTTGCCGACCGTCGGGCGTTTTGAACGGTTCTTCTTTAGCCGCTAGAATTAGCGGTGGATTATTACGACAACATTAATCATATCAGACGCGTAGCTTACCGAAAGGGAATTTCGAACCATATCACGCGTGTTTTCACGATTCCGTTTACTGTCTTTTTGGCTTCCGCCGGTAATTGATGAACGTCCGGCGAGATTTATTTCGCGTAACCATATCAACTTCGCTTTCCGTGTGTCTTCTTGACAAAAGGGGTTTAAACGCGCGCCATCAGTAGCATAATCAGAGGTGCTTTAATATTCATCATAGTAGGCACAACTATAGCTGGCAGCCCTTGAGTGTTAGTGTATGTTGATGACCATTATTCGCTGGAGATTTAGATAACATAAAGGTTCTTTGAAATCCGCTAGACGACGACGACGACAACGACAACAAGAGCCAGCCAACTTAATTCAATAATTGGGTGTAAGTGACGATCAGATTGTCATTCGGTGTGCTTCCTTCGAGAAGAAAGTGAAAAACATACGGCGAGTATTATAGAATTAAACGAAACTAGCGCGATGCGATCGGTGAAGCTGACCATGCTATCTACAGCGGGGATTATTGTCGTGCTTGCGCTGCTGGGCAGGACCGTCCCGGCGGTCGAGGCCAACGACAGTCAGAACCTTAACCGGCTGCTCAACAATCAGGTCATCGTTAGCCGGCAGATCATGTGCGTGCTGGAGAAGAGTCCGTGCGATCAGCTGGGCAGACAGCTGAAAGGTAGGTAAACTGTACACGCCGGAGCGAAAGTGGAAAGTTTTGATTGGTTTGATGTGACAAAATTGAAGAAGAAATTCGTGATGTGTAGCATAACGAAAAATTGATTGAGGTTTGAGGGGGCTTTGTAGCTCTTTTTGTCGTTTTAACAAAATAATTGGGAATGAAATACTTTAATAAAGGCTTCCGCTTCGAAGAGAAAATTGATTTATGGCGCATAAATTGCAATCAAGAGCGAAAAGGATTCTAGATGGGACATTAAATGTTAGGAAAAAAGCCAATTAATTCCATAATTTTTATTGTATTTTACTGTATGCAGTACTCCAAGCGTGGTTTTATTATCAATCAGGGTAGTTCACGAAGATGATCATTCATTAGTTAGGTTAATTGAACAACTCAATAGAGAATTTTCTTTGAGGGCATCGAAGAGAAAATAGGCAATCAAAAACAGCAAGTGGAAAGAGACAGGATTGCCTAAAGATATGTTTCTGGGTGATAGTCATATAGTCATGGTAACACACTTCCAGTATGACTTCGATGATTCTGCAAATCAATACGACATTATATAACACTCCTGGGAACATCTTGGATTTCAGTTTACCCGCAATTCCTGGTGGTCACGTTGATTTATTACGATTTACCGACTAAATGTTCGTTTAATGCTCATCCTGTTTGAATTCCATAATGCGCTAAAAATAAAAAGCGGCAGTGTTCATTATGTCTGCTGTTTAATTTATCACTTCAATAAGCACTGTTCTCTACAATTTTGATGATTGATGCAGTTTATATTTAATAGCTACATTTGGCGGTGTTGACTACATAATATTGCTGGCTAAACTGGAAAAACCTGGTGTTTACGCTGCCCCTGTGCGATGATTTCGATCTTATCTGTTCGATGGAATGCTCTATGGTAAATATAGATAAACAGCAATTTAAATACAGTGGAATCTCGTAAAAGTAAATCGGGTACGGTCACTGAACTTACGTTAAATTTTTTAGAGGACGCCATTTGAAAATGGGTACTATTCAACATAGAGCTGTCTCTTTACCAAACCAATACTTGTAGTTCGTCAGCCTTAATAGTTACCATCCGTGGGAGGCACGCGTTTGTCTCCTTTGAGCCTCTTCCTGTTCCACGCATTTATTTTTAGCCCAATCCTTCTAAATTCCGCTTTCAGTCTGACGTAGCTTGCCTCCAACGTAGCACAGTTCCTGGCTATGATATCAAAGTCATCGGCGAAGTCTAGGAGTTGGCCATCTTTGGTGAAAATCGTGCTTTTCGTTTCGATGGCTGTTCAAGAGCGATATTGTAGAATAAACTGTCATCTTGTCCCAATCCTCTCCGAACCTAGAAGGAATCCGAGAGCGTTACGGATTACTCGATCCAATAATGTAACTCTGATCAGTCGCATCAGTTTGTCCGGAAAACCGTATTCGTGCATTATCTGGCAAAGCTGGTCTCGGTTGGTGGATCATATATACTGCGTGTGCAATTTGGCTTGCGAAATAATTCTAAAAGCTTTTGGACATTCGTAAACTTCAAGAAGAAAAACGCTTCCATTACTTCTAGCGTGATCCTGGTCGGTACGGTATCCGCGACACATACTGAAATAGCTACGTCGGGTGTCCCTGATGGTTCTGTTGATCTGGATATTTGACTACATACGTGCCAAGAAATTGAAGCTTCTATTCACCTGGTCTCGATGGTGTTTCGGCTGTTGTTTTCAGTCGTTAAGCTACTGCTCCTGCCTTGCCCCTCAGTCAGATTTTAAACAAATCGTTTGAGCAACGGAGTTTTCCAACGCTGTGAAGATAATCCTATATATATCCTGTATTCAAAAGAGAGGAAAACGAGACGTAAGGAACTATAGAGGCATTACCAGTCTATAGATCATTAGATCAGAGATTTTTAAAATCATCGTCAGTAGTGTTATTCTGAACACCACCAAAAACTATATTTCAGTAGACCAGCATGGTCTTATGCCGGGTCGATCTGTGTCGACCAACTAGATCGAATTTACTAGTACCTGCATCTCACAGTTGGAAGCTGGAACTCAAATCTACGTTCTGTACACAAATATTAGGGCCGCGTTCGACCCAGTAAATCATCGAACACTCTTGCACAAACTCACTAAACTTGGTGTTACTGATAGACCACCTTTATGATTAAGTTCATACCTTTCAGACCATACTTTGCGTGTCAAACTGGATTGTGCAGTTTCACGTACATTCAGTAATCCTTCTGGTGTTCCTCAAGGCAGTAACGTGAGGTCTTTGCTTTTCACCTTGTACTGCAACGACAATGCTATTCTGCTGGGTTCCGTATATGCCGTATATGCTAGTATATGGCGAGGATATAAAGATCTTTGCAACAACTGGGATTCATTACCAAAATTGCCCGTAACTTTAAGACCCAGTGATCTTCCCCGCTACGAAGACCGATGCCAGCTTTTGTAGAGAGTCGTCGGAAGATTTAACAAGCGACTTTTGTAGCCAAACATCTAATTAATAAACCTGATGCCACGGTTTTGCTGTCTCGTATTGATATTCGAGTTTCACATAGACAGCTTCTTTCTTAGAGTATACTGAAAACTAGATTGGACAACTTTATTGGACCTTGTACGGATTTTATGACTAATTGAAGTCATGCACTCGCACTTTCACGCTCTGTTATCGAACACTCATTTGACTTCGCAAATGTGCCTTCACGTGGTTTTAGTAAAAGAATAACAAGGTCTAGGATGCTGCAATATTCTTTTTTGTATTATAGATGCTTTAACCCTAATGGTTATTCGCGTCTATGCTGCAATAGACTTAGTTTTTGATTTAATTTTTATGTTTATGTTTATGGGCGTATCTAACTGCAATATACAACTAGTTGTTGAGTTAGCCAATTATCCCAGATGCCTGGAAGGAACCATTTTGTTAGCTCTTTTCAAAAAACAGACGTAGCAAACTACTGAGTAACTAACTCTCTATGCGCAGGATCGAAGCTACTAGAAACACTCATGAATAAGATTTGTTTTCATGAGGAAAACTGCCATAACTTTTGTGACCAACACGGTTTTTTCTCAGCACATTTGAATACCCCACACTTCATGGAGCTTACACCCGACAGCTTCCTAAACACCTTTGAACTAAATGTGTAATCAATCTGGTGTTCCACAAGGCAGTAATCTCGGACCATTGTACTGTTCTTCAATGATGTATGCGCAGTTTTATCCTTAGCGTGCAGAATTCTGTCTGTGGATGACGTAAAACTTTTCCTCATATTAATGTCCACTAAACTCTGCAGTGAGCACCTGCCGCTCAATATTTTTGCTCCTCTATATCTTCGCCGATTGAAGTATAAAGAACGGGTCCATCATTAGCGTGCGTAAATGTTCGGTCATTAGGGCTTATTTTTTCGGCAATTAGGGCTTATTTCTAATTTCCGTCGTAGTACGGAAAGCCACTTCAATTTTCATCATTTCTTGGATGGATATAACGAATAATCCAAAAGTTCTCATGTTGATTGTATCCAAACACACTTCCCAGCTAGCACCAACTCGTATATCAATGTACGAAAACTATTGTAAATATCTCCTAACAAACTCGAAATCGTAACTAAAGCTGGTTAAAGTGGGATCAAGTTGATTTTTTGTCGTATATAATGATAATGACTGACATACATACGATTTTCAGCACAAAATCGTAGAATAGTACGGAGCGACTCGCGCTTAATCGGATATTATCGTATATAAATATTTATATAGTCGTAACGCTCCAAATTATTCGTAATCATGTATATCGCCTCCAAAATAGTACGGATATGCCAATTTTGCGCATGAAATACGATTTATTTAGCATGTATATCTGTACGTAATGCTGATTTTTATTTTTTTTTATACATATGAAAATGCTAGCTGGGTTACCTTCCGATCCGTGCACTTCGAATTCACTAAAAAGCGATTAGTAAAGCATTTTATTGAAATTAAGCAACTGACTTTATTTTTTAAATTCGTCGTACCGTTTTGAAATCCATCCATCAAAATTTTTCATCGTCCGAACTAAAAATCACAACAATACGAAATTACCGCGCATGTATTTGTGGAAGACGGCATGACAAATGTTATTCTGCAAAAATTTCTGCTGGTCGTGCAAGTTTTCCCAGCTGTAGAATAACGACAATGCGTTGCGTGAGCTATTTTCATTTTATGAATGACGGAAATTGAAACGATTAGTTGACATTTTCTTCTTCGTCGCACGAAAAAACGGAAATATAGCTGCTAAGAATTCTTTAATGAAAAAAAGCATTTAAATAGATCTCAGCTTACTTTGATTGATCGTGTATGATAGACAACAAACTAAAATATGAGGGAATAACTAGTTTTGCATTGTGTGTCATAAAAACGCTGATATTTTTAATAATATGTGTTGGGTAGGATGGGAATAGTCAATTACGACGAAGCGGCAACATACTCTATACGGATGTAGCACATCGACGATGGCTTGCTAGATAGAGTTTTCGTCATTGAAGGCATCGGTGTTTATCTGATAGGGAGGCTTTCCTTCCGTGAACATTATTCCTGCATTATTCCGTTGACATGACATTGAAGGAAAGTTAAACTTTGCTCGAACCTGTTAGACTGTTATAGTTTAGACAGCATTTTTATCCTACTATCAACTCTCGAATATTCCGACCAAATAATACTGAGAATCTGTTTGAAGCTTGATTGCCGTTTAACGTTCAATTTAAAATTTGGTTCTTTGAAGTTTTTCGTGATATTCTGGCGAGCTCTAAGCCGCTGTTAATTTTAAATTATTTTATCGTATTCGATAGCCAATTTGATATTGAGAATCATGAAACTACAACTGAGTAGGTACTAGTTCCTTAAAAAATAGTATACTTTTATATCAATATTCATCGTCTATTTGTAGAGGGAATCGAGTCACATAGTATCTATTTTTTACTCGGTTAAGTTATCAGCAATACAGAGTGATTGCCCTGCCCGCTTGTCATCGGTCGTTCGTAGTGGATCCAGAGGTTGACAGCCATATCAATATCCGTTTCAATCTACGCTTCTGCCAATATTATTCGACCCGGCGGAACTGCAAATGCTCAATGAATGCTCGTCCATTCCATTTATGCAGTACTAGCTGACCCGACAAACTTCGTATTGCCACAAATTAACCTGTGTTGTACATAAATCATGAATCTCGGATGATCTTTGTCACAATCTCGAGTTTTGCAAGCCCCCCAGTGGGCGGCGCTTCCGACTGCGGGTCACCGGCAACACTCGCGACCGTCTCGTCCTGAATGATCTAGTGTTACTATAGATAGTTTTTGTGGTCTTGTATTAACTAATGTTTTATGGAAGAGTCTCGAATTTCTCGAGTTCGATTAGTTTTTAAGTTTCGCAAAAATTTCTGTTTTATTTGTATAAGAGTCCATATCCCCCTACCACAGGGGTGAGAGGTCTCTAACTATCGTAAAATAAATTCAAGACTCCAAAATCTCCCACATGCCAAATTTGGTTCCATTTGCTTGATTAGTTCTCAAGTTATAAGGAAATTTGAATTTCATTTGTATGAGAGCTCCCCTCTTAAAAGGGAAAAGGGGTCGTAATTCACCATAGAAAAAATTTCTGCCATCTAAAACTCCCACATGCCAAATTTGGTTCCATTTGATTGATTAGTTCTCGAGTTATGAGGAAATTTGGTTTTCATTTGTATAGGAGCCCCCCCCCCCCCCCCTCTTAAAGTGGGGAAATCCATAGAAAATATTCTTGCCTACAAAAATACCCACATGATAAATTTGGTTCCATTTGCTTGATTAGTTCTAGAGTTATGAGGAAATTTGTATTTCGTTTGTGTAGAAGCACCCCCTCTTAAAGTTGGGAGGGGTCCTAATTCACCATAGAAAATATTTTTGCCTCCAGAAACCTCCACTTGCCAAATTTGGTTCTATTTGCTTGATTAGTTCTCGAGTTATGAGGAAATTTGAATTTCATTTGTAAAGGAGCCCCCCCTCCTAAAGTGGGTAGGGGTCCCAATTCATCATAGAAAAGATTTTTGTCTCCAAAAACACCCACGTGTCAAATTTGGTTCCATTTGCTTGATTAGTTCTCGAGTTATGAGGAAATTCGTATTTGGTTTGTATAAGAGCCCCCCCTGTGTCTCATTGTGTCTCATTTGTATGGGAGCCCTCCCTCTTAGTGGGGGGAGGGATTTCTAACCATCACTAAAACCTTTCCTGGCCCCAAAAAACCTCTACATGCATATTTTCATGCCGATTGGTT
This sequence comes from Sabethes cyaneus, assembly GCF_943734655.1. Taxonomy (NCBI): domain Eukaryota; kingdom Metazoa; phylum Arthropoda; class Insecta; order Diptera; family Culicidae; genus Sabethes; species Sabethes cyaneus. The sequence continues at coordinate 234,562,715 of NC_071355.1, forward strand.
CAGTAGTTTTTGATTCTATAAGAAACATACGGACAGACAGACAGACAGACAGAAATCCTTCTTTATAGGTATAGATATACAGTAGTTGCAGCAGTTGCCGTATTGAATACCAGCAAGCTAAATCTGTTCAAAGGACTATTGTGGGCTTCGATAAACGGCAATGACGATTTAATCTGAAACGAATCTAATATTTTCAAAATGATTATCAATGGAATGGAATCAGATCTGCCGATGCTATTGGGTGGTTTTGGTTTACCAACAATGTGTTTCAGGATACAATAAACATTTCATAATACGGTATTACGTTCGACAAAAAGCGCCACTCCATTTCAATTTATAGATGTTTATACTTTCGACGGTATTCAAACTTGCCAGGATTAGGCAAAATTCTGTCGACATGCTCTTTTCGACGACTCGAAAATGTTTTGATCGTGTTTTCAATGCATCGATTGAGCTTCGAAACTATAAAAACAATTTCAGTTTTCATTTTGTTTCTCTTCCGAACCGAACGTCGGTACCGGCTGGCTGCCAAAGCCAAACATGTTGGTATTTTCAAATTGTCTATCCCAAGCGTACATCACCCACCCACACCACCCACATGTGTACATGTGTGCTGGTATGTGCTATGTTTGTGCGAAATAGAATTTTAAATATTAAATTCCTACCAAGCACCCCAAAGTGTTTACTGCAGTAAAATTTGTCGCACATACCGCAATACAGCACACTTGAGGGAATTTTATCTAATTTTAAATTCAGTTGGTCACTGTAAAAAAAATATTTACTGCAGACCAGACTAAGGTTCACTTTTCCATTTTTAATGGCATTCCTAGTTTCGAGAGTAGGTGTTTCAGTTTTTCGCACTGCATAATTTCTAAGTCCCTTTTGGGTCAGTTAAGACGAAGTTCAAGCGCTGCAGTTTATTTGAGCACCAAAACAGAGGAACAAAAAAACTTTTTTTTAATTATGCATTTTAATTAAAGGCGAAGATGTCACCTTATGTTTTGTCGGCAAGTGCCAGAATCATATTTCGGACGCTGCTCCCCGTTGGGGAAAACACTCTGCATTAAATTTTTCTCTGCTTTGTAGAGCATCTCCGGTTGGAAGAAAAACGAAAGCGACAGCAGTTTGTACGGTTTTATAGTAAATTGCGATGTCGACCCGCATTCACGTGACTGCCAACGACGATGGTCAGAAACGAAAGGATGCTTTCGGGGTCGATCTAGACTGGAACGATTTTATTGTCGCAATTAATCTTGGTAGGAAAAGAAAAAAAAACAACTGACCTGAGCTCGCTCTTTCATCAGTTATGGGCTGCCCACTCACAAAAAACTATTTCATTTTCAATCAAGCAACTGAATTTTTTGGTGAAGAGCGAAAACCAAAAACTTGTTATGGGACGATGTTTCCTATCAACATCGAATCGCTGTTTGATCGAATTACCCAAAACTTTTCCCATAACGGAATGCAATTCCGTGTGCTTTCACCATATCAAAACCGACAAATTCGAAGCAATATTTTCCGGCACACATCAAACGTTCGGCTCAACCTCGGCGGGGGTTGATGGCAAGCAAGTTGCAGTCACCACCACCGTTGCCTGATCGGATGGGTTCACAAGAAAGAACCTAGTTCAATCTGAACAATTCCGTTCAGTGCCTGCAGCGGCGTACTAACCAACAAAAAAAAAAGGATTTCAACTTGTTGAAGCCATGATACCCTTTTCAGTAGAGAACAGATTAAAAAATACAACCAGTTAAAGGGTACGACGGTAAATCTCTCCTGGCACAACCCAAGCACAAAGACGTTGCTTGCCGCTTGCAGGAGCAGGGCAGCACGTTAAAAAGGTCGCGATTCAATTTGCAGCGGAAGTAGAAGATAAATGTGCCAAATAGCAAAAAAAAGCAGAAACTTCTCAGTCCTTTTTCTTTAGTTCAGTGGACAACGATTTGGATCGTTACGTTTGACAAGCAAAAGAAAGCAAAAAAATACAGGATTTTAATCTCCGGTTTGTACAGTTCAAAAATAAGCTGACTTATTTATGGCCAGATCGACGTGGCTGTGTTTTGTTGCATCCCAAATATCCTTGTTAGTTTTAATTTCAGCAAACGAGATACTTTTTTTGGGTGAAAAGAGGTTGTCACTGTAATTGGGATGATTTCGGTCTAATGATCCATGTAGAATCGGACCTTATTTTTCAAGACATTTTTAGAAAGTTTTTTATCAGTTTTCTTTTAATTCATGGTTTGTAAAGGCCATGTTTCTGGTTCCTTGATGATGATGCTGATGGAAAAGACGATGGTTTCCACATGATTTTTCGCTCAATCAGCTCGGCTGTATTTTGTATTCAAATTTTCTCAACTTTTTATTTGTTATTACTTAATATACTTTTACAATTAATCCACTTTTAATCAAACAGTTGAACAATGCATGCTTTTTCAGTGTTCAACCATGGTTTTCATTCAGACTGAGCTAATAAACAGAAACTTCCAGTAAGATTCCACCCGTCGTCGTATAAATTTTATAAGTCATCAGTGATGTAGGAAGCAAGTATCACTCCTACGCGTTCGGAGGTTGAAAACAACATATGTTTTGGTATGTTCTTGTTTTCGCAAGCAGTTTCTGGTGAACTTCAATCTCGTCTCTTTCTATATAAGGAGTGACATCATGCGGAAAAGCTTTTCCGAGCAAGACCGCAGTGGTGGAAAAAGTTTTTCTACACACGATTGCTCTTGACAACAACTTGGTCTGGGTCACAGACAAGCAATTTCTATACTGCTCTATTGATATTTCTTCCTCTTCAGGATGCAGCTGTGCGGAAAAATGAAATCAATTGAAAGTATGTAAAACAAATTTCTGTTTTCCTATCAAATGTTCCAACTCTCAGTTTTGGTCCCAGCGAGATTTATACACCATGTGTGGTAAACTTTTAGAAGTCTTCTCCAATGGCACTGGTATCTCGTGCACGTAAATTACATATTGAATGACAGCGCATTTCGCATCCCGAGAGTGTACATTTCCCCCCTGCACCTCACCACCTCAGACGGACCTCACACCGCACCGGAATGCTTGTTCGGCAAATGGCAAAAACGTCGAAAACAGCTTGCTTCCGAAGCATTCGTGCATGCATACGAGAGAAACCCGGATCGGCTGAAAGTGAAACAGGAAATTCAAAATTTTCCATTTCATTTCACAATTCCAATGCCACAATGCCGGAAGCGGGAAAAGAACTTTACCGAAAAAATTAAAGCTGTTTCGCGCTGATATGTTTGATACTTTTTTGAAAATTGCAACATGACAAAAACTGTCTCCGCTTGATGGAAACAAATCTTCCTCCGGGGAGTTCATTACATTCGAAACAACTTAGATGTGAGTTGTTCATCTGCTCAAAAAAAAAAAAAAGAAATTTCCGGCTGCTGATAGACTCCAATTTGAATTTGATTGATACTAAGCGGTAAGCGGTATTACCGAGGAAAAATAAGCTTCTCAGCGGCAACAAAAAACAAAGCAAAAAATTTGAGTAAATCTCGAACGCTATTTACGCAAACAACTGCTCTTGTAATAAATCAACATTAGGAAGCGAAAATTTATTTCGCCAGCTTCGGCACATATTACGGTGCGAAAGGTCTTGAAACTTTTCCCATAACACGTTTTGTTCCCGGCAAGCCAAGAAACATTCTGGAAAGTCAATTGTGGAAAACTTTTCCCACGTGTCCAGTGCGACAGCCAGCGCAGGGAAAAGGATTGTGGACCTATTGGTGGTTGGTAACAGTTTGACCACTTTACTGTTTTCCACCCGCAACCTCAGCTACGCCGAAACTCGATGACCTCGACCAACTTTAAATACATATGGCCCGGCTTGGTTCGATCGATGGAACGGGCAATCGGGAATATGGCTTCCATCCATGGCCCATCTTCCACAATTTATTACGGTCGTTTGAATCAATCCGGTCTGGTCCTCGTTGGGGAGTTGGGTAGTCGGTCGCTCGGGATGCATAAGTGAGCCGTGTTTGTCTAAAGGGAACGCATGGGGAGTTAAATAACTGTGGAATGTACGTTGCGTGTGGTTGATAAACTGAAAATAATTTAAATTTATTGCTGCGACGATGCGAAGCGATTTAGTTTTGGGAATGCTTCCGCCGGTTGTAGTGAAATATGAACTGTTGCGAATCTTTAGCAAACACTCTCGAATTTGAAATAAATTTCTATTGTATGCATTTATTATTTACTAGATAGCACTGGCGTTCTCAGGCTGAGGCGCACTGGGACACGTGCCCCACATTTTCTGTAAAATCTAATGAACAACAACATTTCTGTAACAGAAGTCCGCAGTTTTTAAACCAAAAGCAAAGCCTTTGATTTAAACGTCTTTCTAAAACTTGACCCTTCTTTATCGACAGACTTCACAGTCGGCTATTAGAATACAGGACAGTTACAGGGCAAGTGCAACAATTCTACTGACTCTATCTAGCTTGTTAGGCCAGCTTCGTACCTTGATACCAACTAAGCGATAGTTTTTAAACCAATCGGTAACTATTTTCAACAAAGGACATTTTATAATGTAACATGGCGACCGTGGTAACCAATCGGTAATTATTTTTGTCACGATCGCCATATTACATTATAAAATGTCCGTTGTTAATAACTCGCAAATAAAAGTCTGGATTGCTAATAAAGTCTCACAGCGGAAACTAACACTTTTGGACGCGAAAATGGTTGGCTACATTACCTGCACGAGCTGTCGACTACACCACTGAGCCCATCACTTGATGACCGAGGTTGAACGTGTATACTTACTATTCTAACAGCTTCGGCCTAAGCTCATCCAAAGTGACAGCCCATGAGCCGAAAGTCCTAAGGAGTCACCAGAAACGGATATGGACGGAAACGGAATGACTAATCAAGCTTAAAGTTGGTGGCCAATTGATTCTTTATTTCCAAAAAACCATCTATTTATACTCGACTTTTAGATATTTTAGATCGATATTTGTCACTTTACAATAATTTTTTAAAGCTAACAGGAGACAGACTTTCGAGATAGTGGGTGTCAAAAAAGGTTCTATTCATATGTATAAAATATATATATTTTCAATATTCAATTGCATTCTGTGCGCAATGATGTAATTCGACTCTTTACCGAACGCTGTTCGATGCCGCCCACCAGCAGCGTGGGTCAGCAAAAAATGTGCACTTGCATGTGCATGCGCTTCTGCTGGTCCCTGTCGATGGTGCTCGTACATGTAACGGCGAATTCATTGTTTGTTTACTTTAACTGATGCTAATTCGAGTGTAATATGTATAGTACAACAGGAAAGGAGGAGAAAAGGACCAGAAAACGAGGAAAAACTGATGTAAAAAAACGAAAAATGGAAATCGAGGCTCAAGACTCAAGAAACGAGATGAAAAATGGGGCAGGAAAAGAAGAGAAAAGGAACGGGGAAAGAGAATGCGCACAGAAAAATAGAAACACGAGAGCAAGGCGATTAAATTGGAAAAAGACGAAACTGGAAATGATAACAAGGGAAGTAGAGTAAATGAAGAGAAACAAGAAAAACAAGGCAAAAATGGCAAGGCTGGACAGAAAAAGAAGAAGAATGGAGATGAAAAGAAGCAAAATGAGAGAAAATAAAGACTAACCACAAAGAAAACCTAGAAAAGGAAAAATAAAATGATGATAAACTGGACAGAGAAACAGCAAAAACGAGATAAAGAAGGAGAAAACGGGAAAGAAAAGAAGGAAATAAAAAGAATTTGCTGGATCAGGCAAATGGAAAAACAGAAAAAAAGGAAAAAACAAAAAAGAGGAGGAAAATTAAAACAAAATGGAAGGAAAAAATGAAAACTGAAGGCAAACAAGATGAAACGCAAAAGAGGAACAAAACGTGACAGTAAAAGAAGAAAAGCAGGACATGATAAGAGGAACGGAACATAGGGAAACCCATAACGGATAAGAAAAAGAGACAAGACGAGAGTCGGGACCGAAGAAAAAAGGAGCGTGACCGAAAACTTTTAGTCATTTAGTCATTTAGAACTGGGCAAAAAGGAAAAATAAAAGAAAAAAGACGAAAACCGAAAATCATAACTCAGAAAAATGCGAAAAACTGGACATGAGAAGAAGAGAAAATGAACAGAGAAATATGAAACAGCGGGCAGAAAAAAGGAAAAAACGAGATAAAAACGAGTTAGATAAAGACGAAAGACGGGAATGAGACGGGAATGAAAATAACAAAATACAAGTGAAAGACTTGATGAAAAATAGGACTAAAAATGAGACAGGTAAAGAAGAAAAATGGAACATTGAAACAGAAAATACGGTCCAGAAAAAAAGGTAAGAGAAAAAGATGTAAAACGTGAGAGAAAAATAATAACTTGCATGAAAAAAGAAAAAAAAAGTGGAAAACAGGAAAACGAAGAGAAATAGGTAAAACGAGACAGAAAAAGTGAAAAATGGAAGAAAAAATAAGAAAAATTAGAGAAAAAGAGGAAAAGGAATCTATGAAGAAAAGAGGAAAAAATAAAACTGCACAGAACAGCACTAAATCGGGACAAAAATGTGATAAATGGGCTAGAAAAGCAAAACCGAAAAGGTGAAAATACAGCAGCAGGGATATGGAGAAACGAGAATAGAAAAATAGGAAAACCGCGGCAGAAAATGAAAAAAAAGGATTCAAAAAAATGAAAACGGAAAGGTAATACAGAACGTGACAGTAAAGATGGTAAAGCAGGAGAGAATAAGCGGCAGAACGGGTCAGGCGGATACGAAAAACGGGATAGAAGAAGCGTTAAAAGCGAAAACCAGAAGCGAAAAAAAGAAACGTGACAGCAAATGAGAAACGGGAAAAGAGGGAAAACGGGCCTGAAAACAAGGAAAACCGAAAGCAAAAAGACAAAAAACGGACAAGGGCGAAAAACGAGACAGGAAACAAAAATCAGAGGGGTTGTGTACAAGACACGACCGCATATATAGGTGACGCAGGACTACGTAAGTGTCTTTGTAGTGATAGCAGCATGTATTCATGCTTGTAATCATTCGATTCTTCATGTATACATGCTATATGCAACATATATACATGCCACATGCGTTGTATGTAACATTTATCAAAGGAGTAACATTGCATACGTTCAATTCTCAAAAGATTGTGCATTTGACAACAATTTAACAAAACCAAGAACACAAACTATTGCATTCCTGCTATCTTACAGAAATTAAAGATTGTTTTTATTACCCATGGTTCCCCACGTTGAAGGGATTTTACTAATTCAATCCTATTCTATCAACGGCACATCTTTTCACTACACTTCTAATGGAACGGCAAGCATGCGTATTCATACAAAGTCGTATTATAACCGAACACTACAGCCATGGCACATTTTTCCAACACAGATATCAAATTCGCCGAGGTTTAATCGTCTCGCAGTAAAGAATTTGCGATCTGTTGGGATAATGAACTTGTGTCATTTTTTCTGGCACACTTCCCTAACACAGACATCAAATTGGACTAGGTTTAATCGCGTTCGTAAGAAATCTGTTGGTACGAGGGGGCTTTGTCACTCTTTCTGGTATACTTCCCAAGCAAGGACATCAAAATGGTCTAAGTTTAACCGCGGTGTCAAGAAATCTTGTTGAAATGAGGAAACTTTGCCACTTGTTTTGGCTTACTTCCCAAGCACAGATATCTAATTGGTATAGGTTTAGATCATCGAAAAGAATCTTCCAACCAATCACAAAGCGAGAATTCTGGTAAAACATAGGTTCATTATATTCAGTTTTTCAATAGTTCAACATCAAGAATCCATACTTTTCTTCATTTGGGTCAATTCTTAGCAGATTTTCCGATCGATTGGTGTAAGAATATTGAAAATCGATTGGAAAACCGCTGAGCTATTAGCGCTAAAAACCTTTCATTTTTCGTGACGCTCGCATTTTTCGATTTTTTGGAATGACACCCTATCTCAAAACTTGCCGTAAGACGTAGTCCTACGTCAAAAAGAACAAAGAACGAGAAACAGCGTGCAGATAAAAGAAAAACCAAGATAAAGGAGATAAAAAAGAAAACAAGGGAAATAGAGAAGAGAAAAGACGGAAACGGGTAAGGAAATAACAAAAAATGAGTGATACACAAGGGGAAAAACAGGACAGAAAATATGAAGAAATGGGACAGGAAACGAAGAAAACCGGAATAATAAAACATAAAATACAGAACGAAAACGAAGAAAAACGAGAGAAAAGACGGAAGAAAAGTGAGCATAGCAGCAGAGCATAGCATAGTTTGACCGCCCATGACTTGCCCGACATTGATCTAGATCAGCTGAAATTGCACAAAGAACCATCCGAATGATGCTAATTCTTTGTGATGATCAATAGCAACGCTGACCACGCCCAAGAAAGTCAATTTGTGAAGGAAAGTAATATTAGTCCGACAAATGTTGCTACTAGAGATCGAGGAATCCTCTGCCTCATCCACAAGTGTCACAGGATGGAGTTGTTGTTAGTGGAAAGGAATGGATTGGATCCACCGAGGCAGGTGGTGCGATCACTGTCATTAAAGCTCGTGTATGACTTGAGGACGGGAAAAAAGTGAGGGGAAAAACAAAGAAAATGATACAGATAGGGAGAAAAAACGTTATAAAAAGTGGGAAAATGGGACTGGAAAAGAGAACCAACAGAACAGAAAAGAGGGAAAACGTGTGATAGAATTAGACGAAAAATGTCAATTCGTGTAAGAAAAACTTCGTGTTTAATTTCGTGTTTATATCCGGTTTGAAGTAAAACTTCAAGTCCAGATTTCCTTTTAATTTAACGGTCAATATCCAGTTCAATTGCATATCCGATTCCAAGCCCAATTTTAAATTTAATTTATTGTCCAATTTCAAGCCTAATTTCTAGTCCAATCATAACATTGCACCGCAAAGACCGCAGTTTTCAATCTAATAGGACGGATTTTTGTGATAAGTAATAAGAGATCCACCATGCTACGTTTACTCCGTTCTTCCAGACCGGAACATCCTTCTGAAAGATCGTGTGCCGCACTTTTTGTTTATGTCTGGGCACGATTGTGTCTCAAATGTCAACTAATGGAGCTATTCTAACGTAATACGAATACTCTGGCTTTGAGTGGGTACTTCTGCGTTATGGAAAATTTCTAGGGTAAATCAAACCATAAACAGATTGTCTGCCGGTAATACGATGGAAGCAAATCCAGTTCAAAGTTGCATCGTTTCCGTAGAGAAAGAGAAATAAATAAAAAAAATATGATCACCAAGATTTTGCACTCTATTGGATAGCAGAGCGACTCGCAAACTGCGGCCAATCGCGGCAAATATGTTCAATGGATGGGGTCGCTTGAAGTGGGATGGCAAGAGACTTGAACCTCTGCAGTAGTTTCTAACCGGTAAAGAAGCATAGCAAAATTTAGAGCAATACATTCAACACCCGCCATGCTACCTGATTGTGTTCACAAAAACAAACAAACATTGGTTTGTGAGAAACGTTCAGTCATGCGTTATTTTCTCGAGGCAGCTTTAATCCAGCTTTACACTCGCTGGATCAGTGCCAATTTTATTTCAAACCGAGCTAAACTGCTTATCGAGCAGAATACGGACAGGTGGATTAGGACACAATGACTGACATCGTTTTTCTTGAGAATTTTTCCCATTTCTCCTTCGTCGGATAGGAAGCCATGCATTGGCATGTCCTTTCCGCTTCGAACAAGAACGAGCAACAAAAAAAAAAAAAAAAAAGAAACAGCAACTCTAGCTCGTTTCATATGTTATTTTATGTTATGTATTACGAACCCACAAGTTCTTCTGCCTGGCAGTTCTTCCGACATCACAACGTGAATCAGAGCGGAATCGGATTGGTATTCGACGGGGCACGTTGTGAAACAGAAAACTATTGTCTGCTTCTGACACGACATCCCTGCTAACGAGGGTGGAACGATTGCCTTTTTATGTTGGAGATTTGCATTGATTGCACCATGCTGGAACATGATGTTCTGCACTTTGTTTTGGCGGTTTTAGTAGACAGTTCTTTTTAAGCGGTTATCCCTAGAAAAGTCATATAAAAGTAGATTTAAACTTTTGTGATATTCAACCAGAAGGATATGTGTTCCTTATTGCTATCCAAAATCAATATGAAAAAACTTTGGAGTGAGTTTAGCAAGAACCTATTACGGCATATTATATGGCTAACTTTGTACCCTTTTACTCCTACACCGCTCAATCGAGCGACTGAGTGAAAACCACAAAAGAAAAAAACACCTTACAAGAGCTCTAACCGAGAAAAAGGTAAACTTTTTTCATTCAATTCTCGTCGAACTTGCACTGAATTTATGGTTCACCGTAGCGTGGAAAAAACGATTGGAAACAACTTCATTCCGAAGGACTTCCGCCGTCCGCTCTAACCACCGCGTTACGTTGGTCGTTCAGTGGTGAGAAGGAAAACCGCAATATTTGAGCTACGCTCAAATTGTGTTTTCCACGCCATAAACATTTACCGGGTAGGTAATGATTATTGGGGTCCACCCGGGTGAGCAAATGGGATTAAAGTTACCGCTCTAGAGTGTTTCAATGGGAGTGTACCGATTTTGTACGCATTACTGATTGAAATATGACCGGAATTAGTTCTATAAATTGATATTTTACAGATCAATTATGGTGGTAATGGATCCGAAATTCTTAAATAAACATAACTTGGTAAGCATATTTGTTCGTTCCAATATTGAGTACCGTACCATTAAATACCGGGCATTGGAAAGGCAAAAGTGATTATTCAGCGGGGATTAACTTTGCTTCAACCAGTGAATACACTCAGTAAAGATACTACGAACGAGAGAGCAAACTATAAACTGTATACACTAATGCTGGATGCTAGATGCGAAAGTTGATAAATTATTCATCAAATTTGGGATCGAATGTTTACCATTCCATGGTGGAACGTCAGAGTAAGGAAAATTCATTACCTTTATGAGAAAACTTATTTCGTTAGCGAAAACAAATCATATCGAGTTCTGGTTCCGAGTTTATTTTTTACTCCCAGTTCAAATCGATTCTAGGCATCACATAGTCGAACATGTTTCTGGATCTTTTATATTGCTTTTTTCCAATAAAATACAAACAAATGACGGTCCAGTCCAATGATTGGAAAACAAATTTGGATAATATTTCCTACTTCGATTGAGATAACAAGTCAATAATATTAATGCTTGCCCTTTATTTCGGCCACCTTCCCTGTCCCACGTTGGCATTAACAGCTCCAATGGAGAGGAACTGCCAATAAAATTATCTCGTAAATTTCCGGCGAACCGAAGCGTAACACATTTCCTTTTCAGGCTAGACGGTATTGGGGTCAATCTCCGCCAACTGGTCCTTTCCAACAAGTGAATAACTTGTTGTGTTTCAAAAGTCAACTTGAAACGTAAAATATTTGCACGCTACTTGAAGCGTTTCAGAAAACTGCACAACTCAACAATACGGTTCTTTACGGATGACAGCTAGACATTCGCCGGGCAAATACTTGGGCTCACATTTCTGCTATTCCAGAACCGGTACTTTCGCCCATCTTGAGATATTTATTCGTTGGACCATTGTTGTTTAGCAGCAAAAAAAAATATACCGGAGAGGAAAAGAATTTTCCTCCCTAGCAACGTTGGCCCAGCGCACTTCACTTGGTTGAGAATTTTTTTACAATTTTGTTTCCATTTTCATCCGCACCTCCCGGACACCCCATCATTCGATGGTTGAGTGGCAGCTATGTTATAACACCGAATGCTACTGCAAATACAGCCATTACCAGCTGTATGTGGATTACATGCTACATTAAAACAAAGTACCTTCATTCGATGCAATAAAACTTGAGTTTAAAAATAACGCGTTGTGGTCATGCAAGTCGTTAACATGAAATACTACAATAAACGTAAACTGGGAGGTACTAATATGCAGTGCAAATGACTCTATGACTGTTTCGAAATAAGGAAAAATTCGTTACAAAGTTATCTTCATGCGTGAATATGAAAAAGTGCTTCATACACATAGGTTTGCGGATGGAAATTACACTCCTCCGAATGGATGGTGTAATAACTCTTTGATTTTTTTTATACATCGTTTTGCATGGAATTCACTGAGGCGGAATAGTAGCAGCCTTCTGGTAATAATTGAATTTATAACTTTGTATGAAATGAATTATGGAATTTTATGGCAATTTCATTAACTTTACTGATAATGAAAACCATTATATTTTTGAAAAGATATGTACATTTGAATTATTATTAGTAATTTTATTTACTGTTGATGAATCGCAGAGTATAGGAACAATACATCATTTCCGACAAGCTAGAACCAGTTGCTCGTTGTCTGTGTGTTTCAGATATAGATCTTTCTAGGTAGGCTTTCTGCACCATGCATTTTTTCGTCTGTATTTTTTTTTGATTGATCAATAAATGTTAATCAATCAGACCTACCGCTTTCGAACAGCACTGTAGCACATTTTATGCAGCATAATTAACCCATTATCAAACACGGTCAACGCAGCCTTCTCAGAGTGCACTAATCTTTCCCACATTCCTCCCATGTGGGGCGCAAAAGTGGGTATTAGTAAAAGTGGGTGGGTATTGGGTAAAAAAAGTGTAATTTTTCAAGGGTGGCGTCTTTGGAGAAGTTTATTAGTAAAATATAGCACATCTCTCTGCACTATTAGGGTGAAGGTGAATTCACCTATAAGGGTCATACATACTTTTGTTTTTTTAAATAATTAAAAAAAATCCGCGTGCTCAGAATGCTTAGTGGCGACGGTCTGTTTTCGATCCTTCGCCAAACGAATTATGGTTTTTCAGTACTCTCGCCCCTGGACTACCGTTCTCCAATCTTCTTGGACACCAGGTGCGGGATCTGATCTGAAGTCTACGGCCTCTACCTGGTTTTCTACTGAAAATAATTTTGACTACTCTTTCGCCGGACATTCTGGCCACGGTCAAACCCCAAGTACTCGTTGATAAGCTTTCTTTAGCGTCCGTGATTCATGTCCGTAAAGAGCCTTCAGGAGGATTGGTGTTCTGTGCAGCGGCAGTTTTGTCCGTAGAAAGCCGGATTCGTAGCTGCAATTCCTCGTTTTACTTCGCGGCTTACATCGTTGTCATGAGTTTTGAGCTTACCAAAGGATATGAATTCCGCAATTACTTCATATCATTCGCCTTCCAGCTTCACCTCTGCACCAACACCACTTGGACTCCCACGTTCCCTTCTAGCAACTGTGTTCTTCGTTTTGGAAGTGTTAATGGTGAATCACAATGCGCTGTTTCCCATGTAAAAGGCCTACAGGGTTCTTCTACTACTCTACAATTGATTCCGATGATATCGACGTCATTCGCGTGATGACAGTTCCGTCCCTTACCACGTTTGCTATCCGTATTGCACCTTCCGCGAAAGCGGCTGAGGTCTCACCCATTGTGCTGATGTATGACGTATTATGCTGACTCACCCAGTGTCGCACGAATCAGCGTAATTAGTTTCATCGAAAAATCATGTTCTAGTATTATCTTCCACGGCTTATTTCGTTTGACGGAATCGTACACCGCCCGAAAGTCCGCAAACAGGTGATGGGTCTGCAAGTTGTACTCTTGGAACTTGTCTAGTAACAGACGCAGGGTTTTAGTCTATGGAATAGGAGAATAGGCGAGAGCATCTTATAGGCAGAAATGAGCAATGTCTTTTCTTAAAAATAGGACAAATAAGACTATCCAATTACTCACCCGACGTTTGTTTTTACTCCTCCATCCTGATAACGATCCAGTGGATTGCTTCGTACAGCCGTTCGCTCCCTGCTTTCAGAAGTTTAATGATCCCAATTTAAGTTCAAAATCGCCAAAAACAAAAGACCACAAGAGGTCAAAAAAGGCGAAAAACAAAGTGATCCCAAATTAAACGCAGAATCGCTGGGAAAAGCTTCTATAAATCAAAAACTCGAATTAATCCACCTAGCGGCGTGACCTAGCCTTTCTACTGCCACAATAATCATTATTTAATTTCTCAGGAACATCTATGTATAATTAACTTGACTATATTTTTAAATATCCGTTCCGTATTCCTGAAAATCCTTATTTGCCAGTAAAATTACCAACGTATTGCGTAGAATAATTAAATTTTCTTTCCTTGGGTGCGTAAATACTTGTAATACCTTATTTAGTTTTATAATCGGTCGGCCTTAACTTTCGGGCTTCAGAGCCACATACGAAACTTGTTTTGAATTGACAATATGAAATATGTGGTTATAACAGATTTTTTGATAATTAATTAATACCATGCGTTCAAAAGTGAGCATCTTTGAAAAACAAGAGTTCAGAAAAATTATTATTATACTTCGCTTTTGAAGACAAAGGATATCGACAACAAAATGATTAATCTCAAAATTTTACTATTAGTTTGCTTGGCTTCAATTTTGCAATATATTTGAATTAGAAAAAATAACTGAATAGAGCATTAGATATGAAAAAGAGAAATTGAACTTTTTCTTAGCTGGCGCTCCTTCAGATAATTATTTTGCATAAAAATCAAAAATTTAGCTTCTTTTGAATGTACTTTCATGAAAAGATAGTCATTAGCTTGATCGCATCGTTTTTACAATGTCAGAGGGTTAGGAAAACAAGATGAGGTCGAAAAATAGTGCAAGCTGCGCCTTAAACATGCTTGAGAATGGGAAATATGATCGATATGATTTCCAGTGCTTGTCATTTTTGATTTATTTGTTCAAACATGATACATGACATAAGACATCTGTCCTTTAAAATATCATTAACGAAAACAAATCCTAAAAAATTACTACCGTGCAAAGTTTACTTCCTATTTTTCATATAACATTTCTAAGCTCCAGTATCTATTGATTAAAAAGAGCGTCTATTGATGCGTAAAATTTGTTTGAAATTTGTATAAATTTATTTGGAAAACTCATTAGTATTTTTAATCCTATACACCACTATACCTACATGCTTAAATTAACTGCTTCTTTTCGCTGTTTGCTTTTCGTGTACAATTGTGAGTAACAGCAAGTGAACAAAATGACAATTGAAATCTGAAATCATAGAAAAGAAATAGCTTTTCGATTAAATCCCACTATTTAATATTTATTTGTAACAGATACGTAGTTCGTCTACGACGTGCAGGCTTCATCAGTGTCTTATTTCAAAGCGTATACGTATTTGTCACAAATAAATATTAAATTGTGGAATTTAGTCGGTAAAAGTTTTTTCTTTTCTTTGATTTCAAATTTCGTATTCCACTAAGAGGCTTCAAAAACAGACAATTGATTCACAAAAGTGAGAAACATCTTTTCTTGAATTTCAATGCAAATTTAAAAATTGCAAATTGTCATCCCAAATAACAATTTGAGTTTTATTACACTCCTATGATGGCATTCAAGACCAAAATTGGTCATGAAAACCACCACAAGAGTACAATCAAACTCACATTGTTGCTTGGGACCACATACACACACACATACATACATACATACATACATATATACATACATACATACATACATACATACATACATACATACATACATACATACATACATACATACATACATACATACATACATACATACATACATACATACATACATACATACATACATACATACATACATACATACATACATACATAC
This sequence comes from Sabethes cyaneus, assembly GCF_943734655.1. NCBI lineage: Eukaryota > Metazoa > Arthropoda > Insecta > Diptera > Culicidae > Sabethes > Sabethes cyaneus. The sequence continues at coordinate 234,578,367 of NC_071355.1, forward strand.
ATACATACATACACACATACATCACACACATTGACTACAATCAACATTTGTTTTGATTTCACGCGTTTTAAGGGGGCATAGTACTTTTAACACCATATTTTTTGCCTAATTTCAAATATTTTATTCTCGATAACGCGAAAAGCAAATCGATTCGGGTTTTTTGCATTCTAAACATTGCACTTTATACTTATATTTACAATTTTGTTTGCATATGTGAACCTCTTCCCCTCTCCCCTACGGTTCCTTGAACATGATCGTTCGAAAAAAACATGATTTGCGGTACCATGGATTGGCGCTGGGGGTCTTATCCGAATTGAAAAATTCCAAAACGACATGAAAGTATATTAAATTATCTCGTGTTTGACCCATCCTTTTTTTAAAATTCGAACGCATAACAAAATGGCGGACATTCAAACATAAAAGTAAGGTTTTTAGTCGAAAAAATTGACTTTAAACATTTCTAACAAATACAAAAATAGTAATATCAAAAAAAGGATGGGTCAAACACTAGATAATTTTGTTGGCTTTAAAACAAAAAAAGAATCATGAGAATTGCTTGAGCCGTTCTTGAGATATTTATGGTACCGAATTTCAAAACCTGGTTTCGAGAAAAACGACGTCGAACTTTTTATTCGCCGTGTAATCGCTCCAGACATGCGCGGTACAAATAGCTGTAACTTTGTCAATTTTTGGAATTCATTGAAATGACTTGAAACACATATGGTCAAAATGTTAATCTTTCGAAATAATCAATAAAAAAAATTTCGATTTTTTTAAGTTGAAAAAGTACTATGCCCCCTTAACGGTTTAATATACGGTGCTTAAGTGTTAAAGTTTAAATAACTTTTGAATGAACCGTCCGATTTTTAATAACTCGGTTTCGTTTGATAGATCTCAGCAGTAATTTTCAAATAATAATAAAATGTGTGATGTTTTTCATTGAATTAATGTTTATATGTTTCAAAAATATGTTTTAAATACTATTTTTTCACATTTCTTTATGTAACTTTCAAACTACAAGCCCAATCGTCATGAAATTTGGAAGTTAAGGGTTTGCAAGGCTCCTCTTTCATATGCAATCAATTTTGTTCAAATCGGTTAAGGGACCTATGAGATAATGAAGTCCCATATTTTTCATATTTTTATACATAACTTTTGAACTAAAAGTCCGATCGGTATGAAATTCAATAGCGACCAATGGGACACCTAGACCTTTCATTTGACACTAAGAACATTAAAATCGGTCCAGCCATCTCCGAGAAAAGTGAGTGAGATTAAAAGCGTCACATACACACACACACACATACACACACACACACACACACACACACACACACACACACACACACACACATACATACACACACACAGAAAATGCTCAGTTTTCGAAACTAAGTCGAATGGTATATGACATTCGGCCCGCAGGACCTTCTTTCCATTTCCGGTTTTCCAAGTGATTTCTATACCTTTATACTATATATTTATATAGTAGAAAGGCAAAAAGGTGACAAAATATATTCCTGAATCACCGAAAAGGTCTTCTAAAGGTCAAAACAGACGAAAAAAGAAATTATCTCAGCAAAGTCAAAAACGGCTTCTGAAAGTAAGAAAAGGCAAATATAGCAAATAGTATTTTTTTTTTTTCCATGTGTGGACTCATTACTGCGACCAGTATAGTTGATCTATTGTAATATCGCCCGGGTGTTTGCTGTATGACCTGCACTGCATTTCTTTTTGCTATAATCGCTATTGAGTGAGCGATATGCTTATTAAATTTTATGCGTGCTTGCGTGTATTGGGGTTTACCCTTCCTTCAAAGCTTAATCTACTTTACCCACTTATTCCTCGCTGCCAGCACTATCCCATATTATAGCCGTCCCTGGCGAGGACTCATTCGTACCTCTGACCAGTACACTTAACTATAGGAGGGACATTTGCACCGTTAAGAGGCTTCAGAGGGAAGAGGGAATATAGAATTCAGCACGAAGGAAGGGTAAATGGAGGGGCCTGAGAATAAACCCATGCTAAAGTCACTTGACATCGAGAATGGCTTGATTCTACTAAGATTCGAACCCACGACCACTCGCTTGTCAAAGCAGACTCGGTAACCTTGCGGCTACGGAGCCCCCCTTAGCAAATAGTATAGGCAAATGATCCTAAATGAAAGCCAGTATGACCGAAAAAGATGTCAAAAGCAGTGGTTAGAATCGAGGTTACGAATAGAGAAATCTGCTCAGCACCTTAGAAGATACGGTACTATCATTTTACTGCCTACACACTCGCAAACGCACGGTCTCGTAGCGTCTTTCGGCATAACCACTCACGAGGCAAACAACTCGTGAGCAGCCAATTACCCGTGAGGGCTAGTGGCACACTAGGATACAGATTTTGCATTACTTTTTGTTTTCTTCTTCATCTTAGGCCCTCGATTTTACACGCGGGTGGGGGTGCGGGTCCTTGCGAGTGATCGGTATCAGTTGCTCAGGCTGCAATCACGAGTGAGAGCGATGACCGGCGCTGTAAGCTGAATACACACTCGCAAAAGTCGTTGCAGTGCATGAATAAACAAGAGCGGGAGTCCGAAAGGAATGCTTTTGCCGGCGTGTTCATTAGAACAAGTACGCGTGTGAGAGAAAATTAGCCTACACAAGTGCGGGCTTAGTATTGCGAGTGTTGTTCTTTTGGATAATTGTCGGTTTCTTGAAACCCATTATTAGAATGATTAACCTTTAACAACTAAAAAGTTTATTCGTTTCTTTGTTTATTTCGGTTCGGTTCATATTTCCTGTTACTTCAGAAACTTCGTTCTCATACCTTACTACTTCATCGAAGATGGCTCTGCTGATTGCGGGTTCTGAAGAGATTCGAAAATCTCTCCCGAAAAATTTCTAAATAATTTAATATCATCAATGTCACTTTCCCACCAAGTTTATCTGAGTATTTTGATTGTTGTGTTTTGTCGCGAATAGATTTTCATCAGAAGGATGTGGAGCGCAAACGGAAAGCGAAGAATGGCGTAGGCGTATGAACCATGCACTGCAGACACTACTTGGAATGATTCTCAAAGTACACTCGTCGAAAGTTGGGAGAGTACGATGGGTCGGTCACGTCGCAAGAATACCGGATGCGATCCCGGTTCTATGCTGCTAAAGGAGAAGGAAGAAAATTTTATATTCACCACTTATTGATTTAGCGCCCCCTCGAAGTGGCACTCCAAGCAGCTGCTTGTTTTGCTTAAGGGAAGTGCTGGCCCTGCTTGATGCGTTCATGTCCGTGTTGTTCTCTACATACATTCATTCTCGATAATAGTGAATGAAATCAAATGTGAATTATTCATTTATTTTGAACTACCAACAACGGTAAACGAAATTACGATAAACGTAAACATTGCTCCGAAGTTTTAATTAATTTCTTTCAGCCTTTTGGTTTTTGGTTGCTTTTAAAAAGTAGGCAGACTTACTAGGCTAAACTTTGAGATCCAAAATATCAGACTAAAGCAAGAAAATTGACTGTCAATGGAGCAATCATTCAGCACAGCAATTCATGAATGAATTGTTTTGAAGGATAGATAACTGAGATAGAAATACACTGTCAGCAGCTCCGTAATCTTTTCCATGAGCTGACAGATAAAAGAATACCACTATTGGTAAAACTGTATGCGCTGAAAGCGTTTTATATTCACCCTGCAAGCTGTTAATGTTTTCGAGCACTGATCAAAAGGCTAAAAAAATTAAAAATTGATCCCACAGTAAGTTTAAAATCACCAGAACCTCAGAATTCTCGAAAACGGCTGCTAATATCCAGAAAACCGAAATCAAAAAAGGCCATAAGTTGGTCTGGTTTTAAGAAAAATACCTAAATCAAATCCAGAAACACCAGAAAATGCGGAAAAACTTAAATAAAACTCAAATTCGCCGAAATAGTTTTAAAAGTTCATCAATGAGAAAATAAGACAAAGATCCCTAATAAAGTCAAAGATCGCCGAAAACGGTACCTAAAGGCCCGGGGAGGTGAAAAGCAGGATCCCGGATTAAGTCCATGATCGCTGGAAAGAGCTCCTTGAACGTAGAAAAACGCGAAAATGCACAATGATTTCAAATTATACCAGAATCAAACGCAAACTGAAAGAGACACAGATACAAAATGATCTCAACTAAATTACATAATCATCGAGAATGGCTTCTAAGAGTCAGAAAAGGTGTAAAAAATGTGGCAAATAGAGTCGCGTTTTCGGCAAAGGGTTTGTCAATACCAAAAAACGCGAAAAAATTAAATAATAAGAAATAATATTTCGCCGGACGGGCGAAATAAATTGAATAAAGCTCAGAATCGCCGAAAATAGTTTCTGAAGTCCAAAAAAGACGAAAGAAGAAAATGATCCCAAATGAAGCCCAGAATATCCGATAATCTGAGATACTCCAAAACGGTTTCAGGACAAGGCGAAAAAAGAAAATGATCCCAAAATAGACCCAGGGTTATCGCAAAAATAGTTTTTCACATTTTATTCAGTCTTTCGTTATAAATTGTAATGCTTATAAACTGTTTTTCGATGGAAAATTAAAGATTAATCTTAGGATTTTTAGATGAGTCCGTGTTTCATCAATCTCTAGATGAGCTAAAATTTAGCTAACTCTTCTTTTTGAAAACATTATTGAGTCGATAATACAATTATGTGAGCATAATAAACCTCTCTTTTCTGCATATCCTGAGGGTAAAACTATGATTAATTCTTACCAATATACCAATACCACTACTATTCTTACATAGTCATTTCATGGTGACAAATAAGTTCTTCAGGGTCGCGTAACACGCAAACAGAATAGGCCCACAAAATCGAAGTCGTCCACAAAGCTTATTAAATCGCATCATAGATTATATTCAATCGTACAAAATGATAACAACTGATACGATTTTTATCACAGAGTTGTATAGCATTATGGAACTAATCATGTTGAATCGGATCTCATCGTATACAAATACTTATGAATGTGAATTGTTTATGCATAATCTGCAGTACGTATATCGTCTCCAAAATAGTACGCATATGTTGGTTTCGTGCAACAAATGTGATTTTTTTTCTTCGTGATTTCTGATTTGCTACTTTGACATACACACGAGAATGTTAGGTAGGGAAATAATTAGAGGCATGCTGAAAATATCATCCCATGCCCTATAACATTTAGGACTATCAACTCCAATTGAATATGACAAATAGAGTCCAATTAGCATTTTAAAAAACTCTCATAAGACTCCGATCGAATCAATTCCATACTGCACAAAACATGCTTTGAACAACAGCTGCAAAAGTTCTGAATCTCATGAAAACAAGAAGTGATCAAATTTAAATTTTCAATAGCTCTGACAAGAATAATGCTTCCTGAAAGTGAAGTAATGGTAGCTTTTTCCCACCTTCGGCGCACGAAAAAAAACACCCCTCTAGGAGCGAAAAGCCTTTTCCCGGCGGCAGCAGCAGTGAAGCGAAGCCGCGTTGCTTTTCCGGTTTGAATTATTCCTTTGTATTCATATTTGCACGCAGAACCAACATACAATCTCAGCTCAGCCCTAGCAGCGGCTAAAAGATAAAGCTTTTCACTCGAGTTGTTTATTCCCCCGCCGTCGCACCATCATCACCTAGCTCCACCATTTCAGCATTCTCAGCTCCTGTACCTGTCTGTATACAATTTTCGCACCGGCGGGACAACTGAAAACTCAATCTGTTCGCTTCGGCGGTGCATGAAATGATTATTCATCACCGGTAATCGAGTTCGATTGGTTCCTGTGGGGGCGGCACCACGCTTAGTCTAATATTTATGAATGAATGATAAGCAAATTGTGAGCGCCACCGAGGAAGCAAAACCGCAACTTTGGAGGTTGTACACGAAAAGTGTTCTCGGTGGGAACGGTTTTTGGTCGGTGGTGCTGCGCTGGCACAGCGCTGGCTGATGGGAAGGCAGCTTCCTTTTGATGTTTATACCGCCCGCTTAGGAAACCACCAGCGAGCGCTCCGGCTGGCGCTGTTTCGAGAAAACTTTGTTTACTCTGGCACAGGAAGTACTTTATAATGCTTGATGCAGTGTACCTAGCAGTTGGATCGTTTTCCTAGCTGCCGTGTGCTTGTTTGTTTTTCGTTTTTTGACATGAACATTTTTAAAGTTTCCCAATTTGCACCGGATCGGTTAAAGGAAACAACAGCAAATAAAAACTTTGTCAGTTTAGATTAAAGTAAGTCCTTATTTACCTATGCTGGTTTTCTGAGCTTGCTTGAATACGATGCCGTCGCTTGCTCCTTATTGTAAGAACAACAAGCGTTTTATCTAGTTATAATAGATTCATCGGTACTTACATTAGCACAAATCTGTAATGAAAGTATGACTAAAAATTTCTACATTTAAAAATATTTATGGTTGGTAATATTACCAACAGGTAATTAATAATAAATATATACAAAGTGCATACAATATAAATAAGCAATTCCACGGCCTTTGAGAACAAAAGGCATTTACTGAATTTTTTACTCGTCAAACAATTCCAGTGCGACCGACATGAACCCCACGCTCTTGGTTATCGTGACCACCGAATCATTTTGTGGCTGGAAAAATATTCTCCCGGTACAACGCAATGTACTGTGAAGAACGAAATTTCCCATTAATTTTTTGCCTCACCAAAGTGGAATTCATTGTGATTAACTTTTTAATTCAAGTGAAATAACCTCAAAGAGTTCCATAATTTGAAACACAGAGAACCCCGCACATAACACTTTGAATATGGTCGGAGCTTTTAAATTCTATTGTTGCTTCATGACCAAAACGGTCGCAGCTTTCAAATCGGAAACAATTTGTCGATACCTACTACCCAATGTAATTTAATCAATTCAATCAACTTCCGGCAACATCCGGCAAGCGCTGCTGCATTGGCGCTTCCGGCGAAGTAAAAAGACAACCAAAGATCGATTTGTTTATCTGACCCGGAACGATCTGTTGACTTGTGGGACGTCGATTTTTTTTCTCTGGGAATTCCTCAAGGAATCAAAAGTTTCAAAAGCGCAATTTAGCGTAACGAGAAAAAAGTTTTCCCCCTGGGGGTACGAAGAATAGCAGGCTGCTGTCTGTTTTTCGCACGGTTTGCATTCTATCCTCTGCTCGGCATTCAATGATGTGGCGACTTTGCGTTCGGTCGTTGGTCTCCTTCAGGGGCAACCATGGCGCGCGGTTCGATGTAGTGGTGCAAACCCTTCGATCCATTGATTACCGCAATCGTGCGTGAAGAAGGCAAGCACAAGATAAGGGGTGGGAGCACTTTTCTGCATTTCCAAGAATTCAGCAAACTGTTGGCGTGTTGCCTTTGGGTATTTAATTTCCAGAAAGCTCACTATGGCCGAAGAAGCTAGCTCCGTTAGCCAATGTTCTTATGAAACATAGAAACAAAAACAATCTTTCTTTTACTTGGAAGAAAGTTGTTTGGTTTAAAACATACTTCTCAGTGCAGTTGCAGAATGTTTAAAGTGCAATCGATGAATTTAAACTTTCCTAGGTATTAATCAAAACCGGGACACTCTGCTGATAGACCGAGGCATACAACCCAAGTAACAAATAGAGTTTTAAGGTGCACTTGTAGACGTTTTCAGCACTTGATCCCTAAAGCTGATCTTAAAGCTTTTAAATCTACATAACTACGATAAACCGGCCTCGAATTTCTTATCAAAATAGAAGGACCTACACTATAGAAGGCTTGCAAGAATATTTCCAAAGGCTCATTTGAAACTTGTAATTGTTATTGATATCTTTATATAGTGACTCCCAAGAATTGCTTAAAACTATAAAAAGACCACTCAATGGGTGCGAGGAGTCCGTAAACTGTGTACAGTAATCGGGCCTGCCACAAAAGACGATCATTAGGGTTTTCGCAATGGCTTTTTAACCCAATGCCCAATTTGGTCTTTATCAGGCAAAGTTAACCGATTCAGGAAATTGCAAGTGTTCCTTTAGAGGAGAACCATAAAACCGTCTGCATTTCGAGTTTTTTTTTGTTTACCATAATACAAAAAAACTCTAAGGGTAGACGGTTTTATGGTTCTCCTCTAAAAGAACACTTGCAATCTTCTGAATCAGTTTACTTAGCCTAATAAAGACCAAATTAACTAAAAACTATAAGAGAAAAAAGTATCCATAGTAACTAGAAAAATAAACCTCAGTGGGCTGTGGTTCGTTTTTCGTTCAGTATCTACTTTGTTACAATCAAAAACTACAAGGTATACAGCCTTAGGGTTGTACGAAAGGGTGACGTAGGACAATATCAGATCAAAAACTAATGTAAACTGCATTTCTGGCATATGTATGTTTATAAGAATCTGCCATAAGAATGGCCATGAGAGCCATTAAGAGAAAAAGTGAAATATTCAGATTCAATTCTTCATTGAATGCAATGGTGTCTTTGAAAATACGTGGACAGGGGATCATAAGTACAACGCCTGCAACCATTGAGATATAAAAATCCACTTGTGTGCATGTGCATGTGTTGTGTGCATAAAGGTTGAAATAGTAATGAATGGCCAGCCCACGGATTATTGTATTAAATATGATTGCGTAGCTTGACATGCTTCAATAATCTTACTTTAAGGCGGAACCGAAAGTGGCTAACGTTATTGTGTTGGTGCGACAAACACTGTACTGTACATCTCATGTGTTCGGTAAAAACCTAAACGTTTATTTGAATATTACATTAGTATTGGTAATATATGTCAAATAGCGGACCTTGCAAACATAAACAGCTGATCCGCAGCCAACCGCACTGACTACAAACATCCCGAAAAAGGGTTTGTTTTCTTTATCAAGACCTTCCGATTCATTAAAAATTAACAGCAGCAACTGAATAATGCGTAGGATCACTAGGATGTTTAATTAATCCGCTTGCATCGGATTGCGTTTTTGATTCCTGCTTTTGCGCTTTGTTTGTTTACTTCACTCTAAGCTCATTGATGCGGCGAAAGTTGAAAGCTCTTTAAAAGCTCATTGATGTGACGAAAGTTTGATACTGTGTTGCTACTTTTTCGGAAATCGCTAGTTCAACGAAATATGTGCGCAACCAAATATCTATTAACTAATTCCAAATTATACATTGGTCGCTTTTATGAACACGTAACGATCGATATGATCAGTAAAATTTATTTTCCATTAGCAATTATGTTTTGCTGAGCGTTTATTGATACATAGCAGATCGACAAATTGAACTACAAGTTTTAGGAAATTATAACAGCACTGGAAGCACTGATTACGTGGCGAAAGCGTGCTCTGCCAATACAAATGCATTTTCAAGGCGCAAAACAATACATGCTTCGAATGGTAGCCATTTATCCAGCCATCTTTGAGCCACTTTCGGTTTCCCCTTAACTCCCTTGTGGCCTTTTAAAGGGCCATTGGTTACAAGTAACGTTAAAGCCAAAGCACGTTCATCGTAAATATGACGTGCCATTCGAATGTCCTTCTCTTTTGACATGAATGGTAACAGGGAACTGGGACGTAAGTTAGCGGCGTCGATTCACTAATGTTTAACTAGTTTACTTTCACACCTTACCGCTTGTTACATAGCAGAAAATATGGCACATACGCAAAAATTGCTGTTTTATTTGTAAGAGAGTCCTTATTCCCCTAGCACAGAAGTGCTAGGAATCATGAATCCATCGTAAAATAAATTCATGCCTCCAAAAACCCCCACGTGCCAAATTTGGTTCCATTTGCTTGATTAGTTCTAGAGTTATGAGGAAATTTGTATTTCATTTGTATGGGAGCCACCCCTCTTAGAAGGGGAAGGGATCTCCGTACACCATAGAAAAAATTTTTACCTCCAAAATCCCTCACATGCCAAATTTGGTTCCTTTTGCTTGATTAGTTCTCGAGTTATGAGGAAATTTGTATATTATTTGTATGGGAGTCCCCTCCTCTTAGAAGGGGAAGGGGTTTCAGTACGCCATAGAAAAAAATTCTACCTTCCGAAACCTCCACATGCCAAATTTGGTTCGATCTGCTTGATTAGTTCTCGAGTTTTGAGGAAATTTGTGTTTCATTTGTATAAGAGCCCCCCTCTGACGCCTTCCTTAAAATTGCTCTCTTACCCCCCATAAAATTGCTGGTCATTTTATCTATCCAACGACACATAAAATGTTCAATTTCATACAGTAGTTCAGTAGTTATTACAATTTGAAATCTTTCATTCAAACGTTACACTTCTATTTTCGTTTTCACAAAGTGCTATCCAGTATAGTAAACAAAGACGTAGTCCTACCTCAAAAACTTCAATCAATTGTTTTCAGGTTTTGGCGTCTATTTGCACAGATTAGTTCTTTATACTAGAATAATTTTTCTAAAGAGTATGATTTCCTTTTCAAGAATATACAGTTTTAAGATAGTTTTATGACAACCTTTGGTAAGATAAATTCATCGCGCAGAAGAATGTTTCAAAAATCTATCAGCTTTAAAGTAGCTGTTAATCGTCGTTTTTAAACGGGTATCAAATATTCTTCAAAACCGTTTATAAGATGAATATCACTTATTAATTATGCCGTTTTCTGGGTCTTGCTTAAAGACTTCTTCAATCATAGTTCAGAACTGTTCATTAAATAAGACAAAATTCACTTGAAGAAACGGATAAAGCGTTTATAGGAAATGGATAAAACTAACTTGTAATAGGTTTGTTATTTCGAAAGTCTTTGTCTATTGAGGTGACCCACGAATCAACGCATTTCTGGGAACTTCATTACAGTAGAATGGTCTGTGGCTTTCAAGGGAACATGTAATAATTGGTCGGCGTAATATCTGGGTAATATGGAGGATGCAGTAGGAATTGCCACTTGAGTATATCCCAGTAGACTTTTCAAACGCTTTTTTATATATTAAACGTTGTCGAAATGCTCTGAAAAAGGCTAATAATTTAAATTATTACAAATAATATGACATACGACGCTGGTGAAATTCCGTATGAATTCTTTCACTTTTTCGTGTTGCTTGATCCACATAGAACTAATCGAAGACCATTATTCTTTGTCCTGTTCTGCAATGAAGTCGCAATATTTTCGGATATTGATTGTAGGCTGACTTACGCAGATGATTTCTGGTGGTATTTAGTTTTTCTGCTGCGCTGCGATTCGTTGATCAATCTCTTTGGCTTGATTTCACTGCACCGCCAGCTTCCGTCAACCCTTGGATGTTAAGACGTAGCGCCGTCTCAGTGCGAAGTGCGAGCCTCCACCGCGTTCAACAACCTTGCGCGAATTTTATACAAGACGTGATGGTCAGAGCCGATATTTGGTCCCTGAAAAGACCGTATAACGATGACGTATCTCAGGTCACTTTGATTGATCGCATATGATATTATCAATTTCCCACCCTTTCATACGCGATGAATTATAACCGTCGCGGCCGAAACCGTCGTCAGAATCGTCGCGGGGGCAAATATCGTTTATTTAGTCAAGTAAATCAATAGCTTACGTGCTAGACAAGCATAATATAAACTTATAACTTACATACAGCCAAGCAGATTCTTTCTGCGACGATTTCTAGCTAACAAAAAAGTGAGCAGCGCGTTTTGTTACCAAAGAAACGGGCAATAGACAACAAACTAAAATGTTAGGGAATAACTAGTTTTGCATTGTGTGTCATAACAATGCTTATATTATTAATAATTTGTGTTGGATAGGACGGGAATAGGCAATTACAACGAAGCAGCAACATACCCTGCCTTTCTACCGCCACTGTAGTAGATTTGGTACTTGAAAGAAGTACCTCAATAGGGTCTACTGCACGGAAATACCTTTCTCCGCAATTTGATCATCGAACTTAGCAGCTGAATAGCGCTGATCCACTCCGAATCGATGTAGCTCTCGAGCAAGCAAGCCAGCTCGTGCCGGTTCATGGAGAGGTCGGACATTCCAGGTACTGAGTTTCCAATCGCTATCCATTAGTCGTTTCTTTGTCCTTTGCCGTATACTACTGCTCCCGCTAATGGGTCTGCCATCTTGGGTATAGCTTGTGGGATCGAGCATTTCCTTTTTAGCTGCTCGCTTCGAGTCAGACGCTGTTTGAGCCGCCCCTCGCGTGGGGAACAAGTGCTAAATTTTGCACCTCCCAGCTTTGCTACTCCGCGGTATGTACATGAAACATTTGCAGGTGTGGCCATCGATCGCCATCGTTTGACTTAGATCTTCTTAGAAAAATCCTTCTACGGTCAAATCTCAATCCCTACAGAGTTATTACACAATTTTACTTTTCAGTTCTGTTTCCCCTAAATTAACTCTGGTGCAAAAAGTATGCTAGCTAGCTTAATTCTGTTGCTTCCTTTGGAAAGCTGAGAAAATTTTACGCTTAAAATTATCCTTAAATCTCTTCATGAAATTTAGAAACTTTTCAGAAGCAAAAAGCTTTAAAATAAGTGTTTCTCAAGGCGTTTTCATCAAATTTATCGTAAAAAGGCGTGATAAAGGTAATTGCTTTTAACTACCAATTCGAAGCTCTGGTATCGTTGACGTGAAATGCTTATCTCTTTTAGTTTCCTAGCAATTTAATTTTAAACGCAGTGTTTTGGGTGTTAAATTAGTAAATATGAGTAATTCTCGCTGAAACGGGGCGACTACTGACACGAGCTCTTCAAATATTGGAACATTTGCGCTTAATTGGTTGAAAATGATTAAAAAAAATAAGAATTACACTTTTGATACCCCGCAATAGTGGACCCCTCGTTCGCCAAGGGACCAAACAGTTTCAAAAAAAGTTAAATTCTTAGCTAATCTTGAGATCTATATCATGTGATATTTCATAAATTTGCAATGAAACAACTAACAAATAGCCCGGTTCTGTAAAGAAAAAGAACAGGGCTTTCAAATGGAGTAAAAAATTTTTGGCGGCCATCTTGGATTTGGTCGCCATATTGGATTTTATCAAAAAATGGCCGTTTTCACCATCAACTTCCCAACCGATTTTCGTTTTAAGACCATTGGAAAACTGAGAAAATCTGCTATAAGAAACATTCATAAAATTAGGTGTGCAATGGCATTAACTAAATAAAACAATCAGTTATTTATAGCAAGGTTCATAATATAGATCTCAAGGTTTGCTCGAAATTCAATTTTTTAATCTGTTAGACCCCTTGCCGCACGAGGGGTCTACTATTTCGAGGTATCAAAAGTGTAATTCTTATTTTTTTTAACCATTTTCAACCAATTAAGCGTAATTTGAAGATCTCGTATCAGTAGTGGTCCCGTTTCAGTGAGAATTACTCATATCTGAAAACTGCACGAATTGATTCATCACGCATAGCACACTAGATTACCGCGTGCGACGGACACGGTCTGATGTGTATAGAAAACAGCAATGAAGCAGACGACGATTCAGAAAACGATTCTAGCAGCAAAATGTAATTTCCGAAAGCACTTGTGGACAGTCACCTTTACTATTGCTTCGCTAATTGTATTGCAACGACAGCCCAGCAGGAGTATGGTTGTAGATTTACCGACCGCTGCGCCGGCGGTAAGTAGGACATGCAGCCGTATTCGTTTTGTTACACAATGATTTTAATTCAAGGGTATTTACGACAACTCACCGTCGCTTCCGAGAAGAAGCGTTGTTTTCAACGAGGCTTCGAAGAGAGCAGAAAGTAGCGTTACCAATTCACCCTGAAATTTTGCGGATTTTGGGAAATGATCCCAAGGCACGCACAAGGCAAGTTGCGGCACAGCCCCGTGTCACACTGCACTGAAAGGCGCGGAGCTTGCTGAACTGGGTAAGAATGCTTCCATTTCAAACTACAGATTCAAGAGAAACACTTATTGTAAAACTTTTTGCTTCTGAAAAGTTACTAAATTCCATAAAATAGGAGGTCCAACGTAAAATTTTCTCAGCATTCGAATAAAAGCCGAAGAATTTAGCAGCATACTTTTTGCACCAGAGGTAATTAGTTTATCTTACAATTTTTCCTCGTGTTGTGTTTCCAGTCATTTGAATGGTTAAACAGGAAGTCCTCCGCAATTTGTCCGAAGAAAAGTTTCTTCGATCGAATCACTGCAAGTGCTTTCAACGAGTTGTACAGACTTTTTCTGAGAGCTCCTCTGAGGTTAATCTCGGTCGTGCTGGCACACCTAATCAAAGAAGGTTGGTAACGCAGTTCACTCGATTCGCAGAAAACGTAATGAAAAGCAAACAATCTGTCAAACTGTCACTACGCTACGCTACGCTGCTGCTTGCTACCGCCAATCACAAGCTTACATAGCCGTAGGCAGAGACGTAGACCGGTCGGCAGCAGCAGCAGCACGCTGAATCAGCAGCAAGAAATGGTTCAGATACCTACCTACCAGACCCACGGGATAGATAAATTAAATTGAATTAGTTTTTTGTTTTATTTTCTTCTGACGGACATCTTGGCTCTTCTCGGAAAGTAATGAATGTAAGCACTAGAAGTGAAGTTTTTGCTTGGCTCAGAAAAATTGAACAGCAGCAGCAAAACAGAAGTAAAACAGATTTTTTTTATCGCTGTAGGGAAAATACTTTTATTTTGTGAAAGTATTAGCATGGAAACGTTTACAACTTATCTATTAGACATAGTCAATTTTTTGGAAGCAAGATAATAACTTCTTGTAATTCAGTTTGAACATGGGGGTTCTGGAATTCGAATTCCCTTTAGCGACTAGATATCCTTGCTCACGTAAAGTAGCGGTCGCTTGTTGTACACTGTGAGTCGAGCACTAGTTAAGCGCGTAAAAAGTAAGATGTGTTCAGAAAAGGGAGTAATTTGGTTTCGTTTTAATCCTCGACTTGTACATGATGTCCCGGCTCGTTTCGGTAAGCTGTCACACGCTATGTCCGAAGGTGCTTATTGTTTAACTTACATGCAACCTCAGATATCTCTTCACAGGATGTTAGTAATGATCAAGACAATTAATTTAAAGAAGGTCTTAAAAAATGCTAGGGGGATTGATTAATCCATACAAAACTTCGGGAAATTGAATGTAGGGTCGGAATGAGCAATTATATCAAATTTGGTTGAAATCGGAGGTGGTCGATTACAACGGATATGACCACTTGAGAGGGGATGACCCCCAAATAACCTTGAAAATTGAATTTCGTAAAAAAAAAACCGAGATAGAATATTTTAAGACCTCCTTTAAATTAATTGTTTTGACCAATACTAACATCCTGTGAAGAGAAATTTGAGGTGCATGTAAGTTAAATAAGTACCTTCGAACATAGCGTGTGTCAGAGCTCTTTTACACCGATGATATAAAGGTCTATCGTCGAGCATAGGATGATATTTTTGACAGGTCTTCAATTATTTAACACTGTTTCTTTTGGTTCTTTACGTAGCTACAGAATCAATCTGTCGTCATGAAACCGATGTAAAAAAGTAAAATAGTATCTGGGTATTGGCATGAAACGCTGATAGCTTTCTGCCAAAATATCAAGAACAAAGAGTAAGCAGATTTTTGAACACACTTCCGACAAATTACATATTATCTGACAAATGGAAGGGCTAATAACATGAGTTTGATCTCCCTCATCATAGATCCGATAGACAAACACAAAATGTTGAAGGAAAGCCTATCCAGTTTCGTTTCAGTAGAGTTTATATCACACCAGCAATCCTGGCATAATATAATTTCTGCTCGAATCAGATCGGCTTTCACTCAGAAAGTTTGTCTACCGCGTGCCGAAGTGATCACCCGTACCGTATGCAATATCATACTGTCTAAAACCCATCATCACATTTACGGCTCAATATTCTCCAGCTCGCTTAATTACGGTCGGGTGCTATTTTTCCCGTTTGACGTCCGCCTCGCACTGCTGTATTGGAACTGTGAGTCGACAAGCATATCGGCAACACCAAACCGCGTAATGAGAAAAGTTTGAAGGCGGTTTCGATGCGCCGAGTAGAGAACACGTTCGCGGGATAGCTTCTACTACATAGGGCCAATCAGATTAGGAATCTCGGAAATTCAACGCGTCGCTTTAACGAAGCTCCGGTGAAGTTTATCTTGTTGATTTGATGAAAAGTTAGAGATAAATTTGGTGTATGTGTAAAACATAAACAAGTATATTTGATGAAAGTCTTGTGAAGATATTTATAACTAACAGGAAGAGAAAACAGTACAGAGCTTCAAAGGAGAGCAGACGTTTCTTGGTAAACGTAATTTGCGAGGATAAATTATTTATTTGATTAACGGAAAAATATTTAGTGAGTTCTAAAATTGTGCGGAGAAAAAATGAGATTTGTTTTAATATTTTTTGCCACAAAAAATATTGTAACATAGGACATGAAACGTTCTTTGCTTTGTTATAATGTAATGTTGTCCATATAAATCACACTCAAGGTATATCTACGTTCACTAAAGTTGAATGGTATTACTTCCTAATTTGTTGGTACGAGATTATCTGCGGACCTACTCATTTAGCTCTCACTAAATCTAAAAACATAAACTACCTTGTTTCTATCAAGGAAGACAAGTGAAGTGAGAACGACCTGTGTTTGCCAATATGTCGATGCCCTGGACTATCGCGTGACGACAACTCATTTTCAAAACCCATGTGTTTATTACCTACAGTCATGAACTTTTCCCAGCTTATTTTTAGTAGCTACTAAACCTCGTTTTAGTTTTGGTTTATTCTACGCGAGGATCTCCTCCTCGCTCCGTATGAAGCAGAATAGTTCTTTCAGGATAGTCATGAAAATCGTTACCGTTGTTCGCTGCCTCCGCTTTCGGCTTCGGCCTTGAAGGCGTGCTTGCTACGGTTACGGGTATAATAAATCTTCGCTGGACGTTACGAGCTGTTCTTGTGCCATTTATTGAAACGTTTCGCTTCCAGAGCATTGTTGTTCCTGATAAATTTTACATTCAGTGATGCGATCCGGAAAATAAATAAAGATTGCGTTCTAAGATACGTTTCGTATCTGAGAGACGTGGCAAGCAAGTAATGAAAATTGGGAGACAAAAGCCATGCAAATCCATTTGCTGAAATGCAGTGGAGCCACCTTGTACTGCACATTTAATTTATGGTACCACGTCTGGCCGCCTTTGCAATTCAATTCCATTATTTACTTTTTTTTAATTGGGACTTTCCCAAACCAATGTGTAGAAGCATCTAATGTAAAGCTATATTATTGAAAATTGTTTTGTTACAAACTCAGTAAATCCTCTGTAAATCCTTCGCGATAAAACTAATTTCCCTTAAACATACAGCGAATTTATTTTTTTACCTGAATTTGGGTTTGCTCAAATCTAAAATTAGTACCAGATCTCCATTTTCAGTGTTTACCAGTCACTCACGTGTCGAAAAAGTTCGAAACTAAATTAAAATCAAACGATCTGTTAGAGACTATACACAATTTTTTTAATCGTGTAACTCACGACAGCTGAAAAGGGGTATCATGGGGTATTAGCCAAGGTAGCCAACGACTTTGTTTATAGGCATTCTAGCTTTTAGTTAGTTTAGTCTAATATTGCGGGTTTGCAAATTTTCATTCCTGAACGTAAATATTACATATTTTTTTGGGGAAAAATTTCACTTTAATTTTTCGCCGTGGCTTTTCAATTTTTGGACTTTTCAGCTTTTCAACTTTTCGTCCTCCCACTTTTCAATTTCACGATTTTTCAGGTTTCCACTTTTTCGACGTTTTCCGATTCTAAAATTTTCGACTTTTTGGCTCATCGACTTTTCGATTTTTTGGCTTTTCGACCTTTTTTGGGTAATTTTTCAAATAGACCTATGTGACAATGAGAGATCCTCTTTGCGTCTCCTCTCTGCCGCTTTTCACGTATGTAGCCGTGATGCATAGAAAAGATAATTTTCAAAACATTTAGCTAACTAGTGATTTCGCCAACCGATTCATGCAAAGCTGATGTGTTAAAATGCCATTAGTATCGTCGTAAAAAGCGGAAGAGAGCAGACACGAAGAGAATCTCTCATTGTCACATAGGTCTATTCGAAAAATTACCCGAGATTTCAGTTTTTGGATGTTTTGGTGTTTCGACATTTCGAGCTTTCCAAATATTTTAACTTTCTGACCTTTCAACTTTTCATTTTTTTAATTTGCGGCTTTTCGACTCTTCGACTTCTCGGCTTATTGACTTTTCTACTCTCAAGCTCTTCGATTTTCAATTTCTGAATTTTTCAACTTTCTATCTATCAGCATTTGTCTTTCCAACTTTTCAAATTTTCGAGTTTTTGACTTCTCTACTTTGCGATTCTTCAGTTTTCTACTATTTTACTTAAAAAATTATAAAAAACTGCGGCTGAATTGAAAGACCTTTCAATTTTTGAATTTTCGATTTTTTGATGTGTTTGCTTTTCGATGTTTTGACCTTTACCGCATTCAACTTTTAATATTTTTTTATTTGGTTTTTCGGCTTTTCGTACTTCTTGGCTTTTTGATTTTTCTTCTTCAGACTTTTCGATTCTTCAATTTTTAAGTTTTTTGAATTTTCTGTTTTTCAACTTTTTCTCCTATCGGCTTTTCGTCTTTTCAACTGTTCAAATTTTTGATTTTTTAACTTTTGCACTTTTTAATTCTTCGGTTTTTGGTCTTTTCTACTTTTCGGTCTTCCAGAGTAGGGTCCCTTCTTAAAAATCATAAAAAATTTCGACTTGTCAACTTTTCGATTTTTGGCTTTTCATTTGTTTTATTTTTGACTTTTTGACTGGTTTGCTTTTCGATTGTTTGACCTTCTCTGTATTTTAACTTTCCGACCTTCAAACTTTAAAAACAACTCAGTTGTTTTAATGGATGGTTTTTCGACGTTTCGACTTCTAGCCTTTTTGACTGTTTTACATTCAAACTTACATTCAAACTTATTTTGATTGAAAAGTCACAATTTTTAACAATTTTAACAATTTAAAAAAAACCTTTTCGTCTTTTCAACATTTCGAATTATCGACTTTTCGTTTTTTTCTGCTTTAAAAATTATAAAAAACTAGCTGATTATCCGATCTTACTCGGGGCCCCTTTGCCTCTCAGTCACTTGTACATCTGTTATTGTAAGTAAAATTCTCATAGTGCAAAAAACAAAACCCTTTTTTCATTTTAATGTATCTACTCTCGTTGTCAGTTTCCCTCATGTAGTACCCCAGCCACTTGTAAATCTGACTTCTTTCCGGTAATCCCTATAAATCGACAAAAAACCGTTTTTGAACCTTCCCTTTGTTATTGGCCACCCTATCCCCCCTTTCAGAAATCCAGCAATTTGTACAACTACTATCGTTCCAATTGCAAGAGAAACGCACCTCTTTACCCATTTGAACCTTTCTTTCCCTTGTAAGAGACCATCCCTCTCTTTTGTCGACCCCTCTGCGCTGATTCTTTTATACCAAAATACATGTGTTTGACAAACGACGTTTAATGAAGAACGATCCAGAAGTCTCGGCGCTATGGCGAAACATACATTCATACTCACGTTATTCGTCCCCCTATTTGCCGATTCTTTCCCAGTCAGCTCCCTCTTTTGTCACGTAACTAATTATGCATTGGTTTGCTCTATGAAAATCACTATAGTGGAAACTAAACAAAGGTCTTTTTTTACCATATATTCCTCTTCGGTGGAACCCCCTCTTTTCTCAAAGTTATTTGCACAACTGCAATCGATTTAAATGCAAGAGAAACGCATCCCCTTTTACTTAGCCCCTTGAAATGAATTCTTGAAATGTTTCAAAAGTTTAGTAACATTAAGACTTTTTCGACTTTTCGACTTTTCGACCTTTCGGTTTTCCCTTTTTCAATTTCGGCTATTCGACTTTTCAGGTTTACGATATTTTGACCTTTTCCGATGTTTTAACTTTCTGGACTTTTCAATGTTATCAATTTCGGTTTTTTCCTTTTCACCTCTTTTAGTTTTCGATTTTTCGTTGTTTCGACTTTTCAATCTTTCAATGTTTTCCGATTCTTCATCTTTTCATTTTCTTTCATCCTCATCATCTTTCGATTTTTAAATTTCATTTTTTCGATTTTTCGCCTATTCCACATTTTAATCTTTTACTCTACGTTGACTTACTAACCTAAAAGCTATTCAATTATTCAAATTTTTGATTTCTTGGCTTTCGATTTTCGACTTTCAACTTTCAGACTTTTAGATGTTTAAATTTGTTATCTTGACAGTTTTTCAATTTTCGGCTTTTAGACTTTTCGACTTGTCGGTTGGGCTTTTCGACTTTTCGTCTTTCCAATTTTATTCGAAATTTCAATTTTCCGACTTGTCAATTTTTCGACCTTTGACTTTTCGACTTTTAGGTTTTTCGACTATTCGGTTTTTTGACATTTCAATTTTTCGACTTTTGCCGACTCTTGAACTGTTCGACGATTCGACTTACCCTTTTTCAATGTTTCGACTTTTCGGCATTTCAGTTTTTCCATTTTCTTAGCCTTTTCATGTTCTGACCTTTTCTATTATTTTAACTTTCGACAGGTCAACTTTTCAATTTTTCGACTTTTAGGTATTTCGACTTAGCGGCTTGTCAACTTCCAGAGTTTTATATTTTTCAACTTTTGGATTTTCCTATTCTGACTTTGACCAAACTCGTGTTTTTAGTCTTTGACCTTGAAATGCGGTCAGGCATTAATATTAATATTTTTTGAAAGGATGCATCGCGATGGTTCTACAATTGATGGAGGGACGGTAGGAGAAAATTTTGAAATTTTTTTGGGAACGGAGGGGAAAGAGTGGAAAGGAAGGAGGGGGGAGGTAATAGGTAGCTACGCTTAACAAGTTGTGGTTGTGACTCCTACCTTTTGTCCAATGCTGGAAGGTGCATGGATCGAACTAAGCTATAATCAGAGACTATAAGCGGATTTGAACCCACAACACCCGTCAGGGTGTGTGGCTTCAAAGGTACACGGGTACCAGCGAGCCACACGCCCTGGCGGGTGTTGTGGGTTCAAATCTTGTAATAGTCTCTGCTTACTTTCCCCTACCGTCCCTCCTTCAATTGTAGAACCATCGTTTTTAAAAAATATATTAATATTCTGACTTTACCATTTTTGAAATTTTTTGGAACTGCACCTTCGAAAGCCATACTGAATACCGTAGACCCCCGCTAATTTGAACAGTTCATTATGCAAACTAACGGGGTTTGTTTTTTAATATGAACAACTGGCAACTCTGAATAGGCTGCAACTTGCATGAACTGGTCGTCCTGCTCTTTGTTATTGTTTCAGTGGTTTGATTTAATTGGTAGTTTCATTCTTCGATCGGATTTCTATCAGAATCGTTGGGAAAACTGAATGTGAAACAGGTTCAACACGCTAGATCAGTACAAACAAACAAACAAATAACAAATGATGACATGCCGATTAAGATATTTGAACCATTTTAAATTTGCACGTCGTGTAAACCAGCGGGGTTCAAATTTAAAAGTATTCAGTTCGTACGGATCCACGGTATAAGGTTTGAAAGTGCTTGAATTCAATTAACGCTATAAAAGCGGCTCTTACCCACTATCATTGGTCAACCATCATCCGCTACAGCTCCTATCACTTCACTGAATCGTGCACCGCCTTGAAATTCACAACAGATGATAAGCTTGCTAGTTGTTATCGCTTGACTTATCTACAAGCAAAAAAATCCTTACATCATTTCTACCGGAAAGATCACGTAAATTTCACTACAATAAGTTACATGCAATTCATTTCAAAATTGATGGTAAAAATAACAATAGTGATTTGACTTTCACGTAAACGCATTGATATTTGTGCAAACCACTTTAAATTTATATTCTATCTAGCGTCTACTGAAATGATGGTTTGGCTGTAATTTAGTGTCGAACTAGATGGTCTCGAGGTACAACGCTGGTCTAACAAACCAGTCGTCGTATGCTCAAATCTTAACTGGGAAGTGCTGTTAGAATCAATAGAATCGTAGGACTAGCTCTGTAGTTGTCTTGTATTCTAACAGCTGTTTGCAAAATCTATCGAATAAACACGTCAATTTCTAAAATTTCTAAAAACAATTAAAAATATCAAAAATATCGTTCAAATGTCATGGTTAGTGGTATATTAGGAAATTTCTTCTTTCATATGATTGCCACGAAAAGTTCACAGAGAAAAAAGAGAGACGGTTTCCCATAGGTGCTCTGCTGGACTGTTTGTAGAAGTTATCACGAAATGCGAAAAATGGTTCTCTAGACAAAAGTTAATCAACGTCAAGTACCGTTTAACTTTAATTTTCTAATTAATGTCACTATACTATAAAAGTAATCAATCTTTTAGCTGATGCGTCAAAAAAAAAAATATTCAGTATTAACGTTTACTATTATCTTGATCGTGAAGAAGAGTTATTTAAAACAAAAATTTTCTCCTATATAAATGTCTGAATAAGTGTAAAATATCTCGTAATAGAACAGGTACTCTTCCAGTTTCAAATGATTCCAGCTAAACAACTCATCGCAACTATCAGCTCGTGAGGCAAAAACATAATTCTGTATGAAAATGCAAATTTGTTAATTGCGCTCGTACGGAATTCCTCTACACCGGCACAATTGCCACTCCACCGTTGGCATTTTAGGCGCACAAAACCGCGAATTCTGTTTAATAAGTTAGAATAACAAATTGAAACGTCCCCCGCACAAAGTTGTCATGAGCAAACATTTCCGAATGATAACTCTTGTGCAACCGACTAACTGGAACCCCCATTTCCACGCACGGTTCCCACAGGAGCAGCCGAGTTTCGAACTTAATTACGTGCACAACCGGCACAAGCACCGTTTCGGTTCACCGGAACCGAGAGGCTCCGGTATTCTTGCTTCGCTTCACCCGTCATTCAATTAGCCTAGAGAGCGGATCTCTCGAGAGGAAACGAAGCGGCACACAAGGTATGCATACAGAGCAAACGAACCATTTCCGAAGCGGATGATATTTTCTTTCGAAATATGAAACACAGAGTCGCTGAGGGTGGTGGTTGGTCTATCAGTGTGATCCACTTTCATAAAAAGGCTCGGAATAATGAGGCTGGAATTAGGGCCTCTCGTACCGAGCATCATCGAGCAGCTTTTTAATGCTACTTGATAACGTTGCAAAGAGCAGCTGACTAAGGTGCAACGAAAAACCAAAAGCGTGCAACACACTCTACTATCCTGTTTGCTGTTTATGCACACAGTTGGAGTTTTATATTTTATAACCAACTTGTTTTTCGGCTCTGTCAAACCTAGCTGATGAAAATAGCTCTGGTGGTTGGTTCTCTAGAATACAACCGTAGAGATACGATTGCCTCTGTGCTATGTTCTCAATTAGCGATAGACGATGGGACGACCCTTTGAGGTCGGGTAAAGTACCATTAAGGTTTGAAGGGCCTAGGTTAAGTGAACGAAATGGAAACGGAAGTGGGTGCTTTTGACAGAAATGACATGGACCCTATCCGGACAGTTTACCGTATTATTTAACTATGTTTTCATCATATCAAAGAACATGTCATGTCGATTACATCCCAGCTAAATAGTAGAGTTTTGTTCTTTTTTCATCAACTGCTCTCGAGGTTTTCCAAACAAAGTTTTTAAGGTCTTCTTCCAAATATTTAAAACAGAGCCGATTGGTTTGCCCATTCTGTTCTGAAAATTTGTCATGGAACATGCCTGGCTCTACAATCAACTGTTAAGCTGTTTACGAACAATTAACTAAACAGTGATAATCCTGATGTAATAGCTTGTTTCTGGCCAGAAAACACATTCTAATCCCTAACCTTTAATGACAAATGAGTTTTCCCCGAATTCGGCTGTACGACAAACTTTCAGCTCTAGGAACAAGCTTAGGCATTCTTTCCGGGAAAATGTGCTCGATCTGTTTCCTCCGATTGTCTTCGCTCCTCCTCCACCTCCTCTTTCAGTTTGCCGGTGCTTAATTCTGTTCCATTAGGAGCACTCAATTAATCTTGTCACGGTCCATTTCCCGTCTTCCGTCAGCCCTGATTTTCATTCGGCCAGCTACAGGTACGGAGAGTTACGGGCCATTCCGTTCAGAGCAATCATTTATTTAGGCGACAAATTGCACTCATTTCGTGGGATGATTGCACGGAGAGTCGTTATTCCTCTTACTAAAATACACGATATTATTAGCGCTGTCATTACCATTTTCAAAATGATCCCATTGAGATTGCTTACTGCCAAACAATCTGAATTATCAAAATACGAAACAGATTTTCCTAATTTTCCCATCTGAGATTTTCCGTGTAACAATTCTCAATGCCCTGCCTAGGAACAGCGATTCGATTGTCTCTCAAACAGATGTCTTTATGAGGTTGCTAGCAGGCTAGCAGGACTCGGTGATTCCATTTCGAGCATCCGTTTCGGCGTCCATTAGTTCAAGGTGGCAGAACAGACTAAACGTGATGCCTCCGTGACCATCCTCCTGGTGCACCGGGGCAGGGCATGACCCATTACCGTCGGTCGGCTACTGTTTGTCCGTGACCGTGTTTCATTACGGAGGGAAAATGAGTTTGACGCTTGCTTCGCGTTCATTTTCTTGCTCCAGAACAAAGTAGAAGGCAAACAATTCTCTTTCTTCCTTCCGAGCGAGCGAGCGGCTGGGATTTATGGGGTGGCTCCGGTGGGTGGTGCAATTTTCACATCCATTAGAGGCGTTCATGTATAAATGATTTGGATCGTTGGAAAAGTGACTCGAGATGGGATGCTATTTATTCGCATGACACAGTGAAATACGTATGTGTGGTGAACAATAAACTTAGTTGTCATTGTCATCGTCATGCGATTCAATTGCAGACAGTTAACATCCCGGTTTGAACTAAATACTTTTCATTGTTGCGTGAGCTGCTCCCATTTACCATTCCATTGTTGCATTCGACGATAAATTAATAGCATCTGAACAGGCGATGATGACATACTGAATAAGTAAATATGACTGCCGTTGCTAAAGCCATCGCTGGCAGGGAATTGCGGAAGATTTATTACCCCAAGTACGCGATGGTGATGTGAACTGGCTGACGTGCGCAAATTTTGAAAGGAGGTGGGGCGCAATTTTCCTACTGGAAAAGCTTGCCTGCGACCTATAGGGAAGTGTCGAAAGGGATTATCAAACTGTGAGATTACGGGCGCTAGCTTACGAGTATGATTCGGGCCTATGGGATTTATCTACTTCCAGCGTTACTGGCGTGCCCGAACCTTAGTAGAAGTTAGACCCAGACCTTGGTATAAAGATAATGTTTGAGTTGTTTTTTAAATTTCCGATTAGGTTGAAAACTCCAGACTTTCGGGTGCAATTGGACTTTAAATCAAAGTTGAAATTGGACTAGAAGTTAGACTTCGATTTGGACTAGAAATTAGTGTTGAAAATAAACTAGAAGTGGGATCTAACATAGGGCACTAAATTAGGCTTAAATTTGGTCTAATTTGGGCTTGAAACTTGACTCGGACTGCAAGTTTACCTGGGAATTAGACTTGAAAACAGACCTCATGAAAATTATTTGCTTGGGACTTGAATTGGCCCTAGAATTTGAAATTAAAGTTGAATCAAACATGAAATTGGACTTGCAATTAAGCTTGGTATTGGTATTGAAATTGAACGTAAATTAGATTTATTTATTATTATTCTGAAACTAGCCCTGGAATTACATTTGATATTAGGTTTGCAATTAGAATTCAAATTTTACTAGAAATTGGACTTGAAATCAAACTTAAAATTTGACCTAAAATTGGTCTTGAATTCTAATTAAGTTCGACTTGAAATTGGGTCTAAAATCGAACATACAATTGGACTTTAAGTTGAACTTTACTTGAATTTGGACTTGGATACGAAATTGGACACGAAGTTTTATTCGAAGTTAGAAATGGCATGCACATTTCATTTTGCTCCCATGCATGTTCTTTCCCTTTTAGTCCGTTTTTCTGCTATTCCGTACCTTTTTCTTTGCTTTTGCTCTCACAACCGGAAGGAATCGGGTTTTCCTCTTTTTCACTCGTTTTTCTTTTTCCCTGGTCTGTGTTTTCTGTTTCATAGTTTCGTTTTTTTTTCATTTCCTGTCTCATTTTCTCTTACTTTCAATCTTATTTTTTCGCCTTGTTTTTCGCTCATTTCTTTGTAATTTTCTTTCCTGTTTTCCATCTTTTGTCTTCGCTATTTCCTGTAGTCGTTTGTATTATTTCTTAGTTTTCGTCTTTTCCCAACTCTTTTTATCTCTCTTCCGTCTCATTTTTCGTCTTCGTCTGTTCGCCTTTCCTCTTTTAGATGCCACCTTTTTTCTTTTTTGTCACGTTTATCCTATTTTGACTCATTTTTACCTTAACGTTTTATTTTACCTTTTACTTTAATCCGTTTTCTTGTGCTTCCAATTTTATCTGACTGAAGTTTTTTGATTAATACACTCAAGCTGCCTTTCACGCGAAGGATACGTCCCGCGTAAATCAAAATCGCGTAAAAAAAACGCGAAAACTCCGAAATTCGCGTAAAAAACCGCGTAAATTCCAAAATTTGCGTAAAAAACTTCGATTTTAACACTACGTGAAAAAATAGACTAGTTGATCACATCCGCGTAAATTCCGAAAATCGCGTAAATTCCGAAATTCGCGTAAAAATAGTCGCGTAAAAAACGAACCGCGTAAAAAGCTACTTCAGTGTACAATAAGGTCTTATTTTACACGGTTTGTTTTTTGCAGTTATCAAAAACAGTACAAATTAGGGACCATTTTCAAATTAGGTGACGAATGTCGGGCCACTCAGAAATGCATTGAGTAGTAAATGAGTGGTTCCCAAATTGCCTCTTTTATCATAATCGAAAAAATAAACCGTTTAAAAAAAGAACTTGAGTGTAGTGGAATTCAATCGTGAAAAAGTTTTCTTTAATTTCAATTTTTCTTGTGCGATTTTCCTATCCCATTCAATTTTATCCCATCTTTCCGCTGATATATCCCGTTTGACCCCTGTTTCTCGTTTTCCGTTTCCCTTTCTTATCTCGTTTTCCCTGTTTTTCTTTCTCGGTTTCCTATGTTTTTTGTCACATTGCTTTCTTTTGTTTCGTTTTTCCTTTATTTGTCTTATTTTTATTGCTGTTAACTCTCATTTTTTTTCCTTTTTTCTGCTCATTGTTTCCTCTTTGCTTTCTTTTCCTGTCCTTTTCGTCAGTTTTAGTACTTTTCTTCTTGTTTTTATCTTTTCAAGTCCGCTTACGTCTTTTTTCTTACGGTTTTCCTTATTTTTTCTCTGCATTTTTCATTTTCGTTCCTCCTCTTATTATGTCCTGCTTTACCTTGTTGTCACGTTCTGTTTTTCGTTTTAATCAGTTTGTCACGTTTGTTTTCATTGTTTCTTCTCTTCCTTTTTTCTTTTTCTCCTTTTCTAACCCGCATTTTCCCCATTTCTGTCCAATTTGTATCTATTTTCTTTCACGTTTTCCCTGTTTCCTTTATCGGTTTTCCTTCATTTCTCTCTCATTCACTTATTTTCTCTTCCGGTCTTCCTATTTTTCTGTCCAGGCTCCACTTTTACGACTTGTTTTTGTTTTTTCTCCAGTTTTCTTCTTTTCCACTTTGTTTGTCTGTTCACGTCCTATTTTTCCTCCCATTCGTCGCGATTTTCCATTCGTTTTCCTTTTTTTTGTCAGTTTTTTTTGTCTATTCCAAATGTCCAGTTTTAGTCACGTTTACCCCAATGTTCTGTTCATTTTTCAAGAGCAGCCGACTTTTCTTTAGAGGGATGTGCGATGTTCGATAGGCATATAGACGTTAGGCATAACAAACTATAGGCATAATGGATGGTTCGCATAAAGGATGATAGGCATAATGGACGTTAGGAATTATTTACAAAATTTCGTTTCCTACGAATACACGTTTGAGTCATTGATAGCTGCGTCACAATACAATGAGAACCGGGGCCCGCTCATTGAACATAAATGCATTTGGCATAACGTCGTTTTCCATAAAAACATTGGCATAAATTGACCCTTAACAATTTGGCTAAACACATTCGGTATAACAACCTTTTGCTATAATTCCATGAAAAATGTTTAATGTCTTTTCATACACGATTCAGGGTGAAACAAGCACAGGCGTGCGGAAAAGCCGCTCACTGCGGAAGCAGCCCCTCCCCCCTTCTCCGCAGAAATTCCATGTGTCTATTATTGGAGTTAGTCACCGTGCACTTTTCCGTCACCGAGCTTTCACCGAAAAACAACGAATTTAAGATAGTATTCTGATGTGTCTAGGATTATTCGCTTTCCCAGGTTCGCCGACTTTTGTTAGTTTTCTCGAGCCCTCACATCGACTCACCGAGTTGGTACTGAATGACCGAATAACAAAGAGCCGAAATCCAAATGGCCGAAATTCACCAACTGCCACAGAAGGTCGAATTTATATTTGGCCGGATCATGAAAGGCTGAAGGCCCTATTTGTCCGAATCATTAAACTTCGAAACATCAAAGGTACTAGGCTGAATCTCGATGAAAACTATTTTTTCGAAAAATATTGATAAAAATAATATTTTAAGGTCAATGTTAGGCTGGTTAAGTTATTATCAGAATAATTAAAAGATGTTTTCATGCGTTTTAGAAAAATAACAAATGATAAAGGGAAAAATCACTTCGTAAAATACTGGCACCTTAGTCTCAAAACAACAAGACACACACACGTTGCACCTTATTTTTAATTTGGTTAATTTTAGTAGGAAAAAAGTGGAATAGAGGGGACAGCCACACCCCGCAGAAGTCACTATTATTTAGGTGCATGCATACCACCATTAAGGTTTCTAGGGGCTAGGAGCGGTCGCAAGTAAAGACAGTATATATCCAACATTTGAGAAGGTCGAAGGCCGCAAATATTTTCTATGACAGTCCACTCGGCCATTCGTGATTCGGCCATGTGTGTTTCAGCTATTTGTGATTCGGCGATTCGTGTTTCGACCATTCATATGTAATCTGACTCACCATATATGCAACATATTTTTAAACCAAGTCGATTAGACCGCTTGCAAGCTAACTGCAGATTGCCTAACGTCCGTTATGCCAATCATTCATTGTGCCTATTGTCCATTATGCCTAAAATCTATTATGCCTATCGCCCATTATGCCAAACGTCCATGATGCCTAAAGTACTTATGCCTAACATTCTGTATGCCAAACGTCCGTATACCTAACGTCCATATGCCTATCGTCCGTATGACTTACAGGGTACACTCCTTTGGGGTTTTCCATTGTCACTTAGCTTAAAATTGAATTTAAAATTGGAAATGAATATAAAACAGCAGAGGCTTGGGCTTAAACGTATTTAATGACTTGACTATTCTTTAACGACTTTAACGACATCGTAGTCGCCTGTTAGAGTACAGGACAGCTACGGGGCTAATAGAATGATCATACTGACTTTATCGTAATTTATTTATTTACTAGCTGATCTTACTCGAGGGCCCTTTGTATCTCAGTCACTTGTATCATATTACTATAAAGAAAATTCTCATAGTGCAAGAAGCAAAACCTTTTTTCCTTAATTTGAATGTGTCTAGAAACGCACCCCTTTACCAATTTGAACCTTCCTCCCCCCTTGTAAGAGACCGTCTTCGTCAACCCCCTGCGCTGATTCTTTTAGATCAAAACACATTTGTTTTACAAATGTTTGATGAAGAACCGTCCAGACTTTCCGGGGTTATGGCGGAACAAACATTCACACTCCTTCCCAATCAGCTCACCTTTCTGTCACGTAACTAATTATGCATCGGTTTGCTCTGTGAAAATCCCTATAACGGAAACGAAACAAAGGTTTTTTTATATCTCGGTGGAACGCCCCTCTTTTCTCTTTCTCACAGTCACTTGCACAACTGCAATCTGTGTAAATGCAAGAGAAACGTAACCCTCTTTACTTATTTGAACCTCCCTTCCTTGTTAAGGATCACCTTCCTTTAGTCAACTTCCCTGCGCTGATTTTTTAGCATCAAGGAACATGTGTGCCAAATTTGATAGAGACGGTCAAGGCGTTTCCCCCCCTTTCAGTTAGGGACCTCCCCTTTAGCCCCCCCCCCCCCCTAGAACTAGAAATTTCATTTATAGCTGGACTTGAAATTGGACTTGAAACTGGGACTATTTTTACGTAATTACGTAATTGCGGACTTAAAGAAATTATTACACATAGCGGGTTGGATGTGTTTGCTTTTCGATGTTTTGACCTTTACCGCATTCAACTTTTAATATTTTTTTATTTGGTTTTTCGGCTTTTCGTACTTCTTGGCTTTTTGATTTTTCTTCTTCAGACTTTTCGATTCTTCAATTTTTAAGTTTTTTGAATTTTCTGTTTTTCAACTTTTTCTCCTATCGGCTTTTCGTCTTTTCAACTGTTCAAATTTTTGATTTTTTAACTTTTGCACTTTTTAATTCTTCGGTTTTTGGTCTTTTCTACTTTTCGGTCTTCCAGAGTAGGGTCCCTTCTTAAAAATCATAAAAAATTTCGACTTGTCAACTTTTCGATTTTTGGCTTTTCATTTGTTTTATTTTTGACTTTTTGACTGGTTTGCTTTTCGATTGTTTGACCTTCTCTGTATTTTAACTTTCCGACCTTCAAACTTTAAAAACAACTCAGTTGTTTTAATGGATGGTTTTTCGACGTTTCGACTTCTAGCCTTTTTGACTGTTTTACATTCAAACTTACATTCAAACTTATTTTGATTGAAAAGTCACAATTTTTAACAATTTTAACAATTTAAAAAAAACCTTTTCGTCTTTTCAACATTTCGAATTATCGACTTTTCGTTTTTTTCTGCTTTAAAAATTATAAAAAACTAGCTGATTATCCGATCTTACTCGGGGCCCCTTTGCCTCTCAGTCACTTGTACATCTGTTATTGTAAGTAAAATTCTCATAGTGCAAAAAACAAAACCCTTTTTTCATTTTAATGTATCTACTCTCGTTGTCAGTTTCCCTCATGTAGTACCCCAGCCACTTGTAAATCTGACTTCTTTCCGGTAATCCCTATAAATCGACAAAAAACCGTTTTTGAACCTTCCCTTTGTTATTGGCCACCCTATCCCCCCTTTCAGAAATCCAGCAATTTGTACAACTACTATCGTTCCAATTGCAAGAGAAACGCACCTCTTTACCCATTTGAACCTTTCTTTCCCTTGTAAGAGACCATCCCTCTCTTTTGTCGACCCCTCTGCGCTGATTCTTTTATACCAAAATACATGTGTTTGACAAACGACGTTTAATGAAGAACGATCCAGAAGTCTCGGCGCTATGGCGAAACATACATTCATACTCACGTTATTCGTCCCCCTATTTGCCGATTCTTTCCCAGTCAGCTCCCTCTTTTGTCACGTAACTAATTATGCATTGGTTTGCTCTATGAAAATCACTATAGTGGAAACTAAACAAAGGTCTTTTTTTACCATATATTCCTCTTCGGTGGAACCCCCTCTTTTCTCAAAGTTATTTGCACAACTGCAATCGATTTAAATGCAAGAGAAACGCATCCCCTTTTACTTAGCCCCTTGAAATGAATTCTTGAAATGTTTCAAAAGTTTAGTAACATTAAGACTTTTTCGACTTTTCGACTTTTCGACCTTTCGGTTTTCCCTTTTTCAATTTCGGCTATTCGACTTTTCAGGTTTACGATATTTTGACCTTTTCCGATGTTTTAACTTTCTGGACTTTTCAATGTTATCAATTTCGGTTTTTTCCTTTTCACCTCTTTTAGTTTTCGATTTTTCGTTGTTTCGACTTTTCAATCTTTCAATGTTTTCCGATTCTTCATCTTTTCATTTTCTTTCATCCTCATCATCTTTCGATTTTTAAATTTCATTTTTTCGATTTTTCGCCTATTCCACATTTTAATCTTTTACTCTACGTTGACTTACTAACCTAAAAGCTATTCAATTATTCAAATTTTTGATTTCTTGGCTTTCGATTTTCGACTTTCAACTTTCAGACTTTTAGATGTTTAAATTTGTTATCTTGACAGTTTTTCAATTTTCGGCTTTTAGACTTTTCGACTTGTCGGTTGGGCTTTTCGACTTTTCGTCTTTCCAATTTTATTCGAAATTTCAATTTTCCGACTTGTCAATTTTTCGACCTTTGACTTTTCGACTTTTAGGTTTTTCGACTATTCGGTTTTTTGACATTTCAATTTTTCGACTTTTGCCGACTCTTGAACTGTTCGACGATTCGACTTACCCTTTTTCAATGTTTCGACTTTTCGGCATTTCAGTTTTTCCATTTTCTTAGCCTTTTCATGTTCTGACCTTTTCTATTATTTTAACTTTCGACAGGTCAACTTTTCAATTTTTCGACTTTTAGGTATTTCGACTTAGCGGCTTGTCAACTTCCAGAGTTTTATATTTTTCAACTTTTGGATTTTCCTATTCTGACTTTGACCAAACTCGTGTTTTTAGTCTTTGACCTTGAAATGCGGTCAGGCATTAATATTAATATTTTTTGAAAGGATGCATCGCGATGGTTCTACAATTGATGGAGGGACGGTAGGAGAAAATTTTGAAATTTTTTTGGGAACGGAGGGGAAAGAGTGGAAAGGAAGGAGGGGGGAGGTAATAGGTAGCTACGCTTAACAAGTTGTGGTTGTGACTCCTACCTTTTGTCCAATGCTGGAAGGTGCATGGATCGAACTAAGCTATAATCAGAGACTATAAGCGGATTTGAACCCACAACACCCGTCAGGGTGTGTGGCTTCAAAGGTACACGGGTACCAGCGAGCCACACGCCCTGGCGGGTGTTGTGGGTTCAAATCTTGTAATAGTCTCTGCTTACTTTCCCCTACCGTCCCTCCTTCAATTGTAGAACCATCGTTTTTAAAAAATATATTAATATTCTGACTTTACCATTTTTGAAATTTTTTGGAACTGCACCTTCGAAAGCCATACTGAATACCGTAGACCCCCGCTAATTTGAACAGTTCATTATGCAAACTAACGGGGTTTGTTTTTTAATATGAACAACTGGCAACTCTGAATAGGCTGCAACTTGCATGAACTGGTCGTCCTGCTCTTTGTTATTGTTTCAGTGGTTTGATTTAATTGGTAGTTTCATTCTTCGATCGGATTTCTATCAGAATCGTTGGGAAAACTGAATGTGAAACAGGTTCAACACGCTAGATCAGTACAAACAAACAAACAAATAACAAATGATGACATGCCGATTAAGATATTTGAACCATTTTAAATTTGCACGTCGTGTAAACCAGCGGGGTTCAAATTTAAAAGTATTCAGTTCGTACGGATCCACGGTATAAGGTTTGAAAGTGCTTGAATTCAATTAACGCTATAAAAGCGGCTCTTACCCACTATCATTGGTCAACCATCATCCGCTACAGCTCCTATCACTTCACTGAATCGTGCACCGCCTTGAAATTCACAACAGATGATAAGCTTGCTAGTTGTTATCGCTTGACTTATCTACAAGCAAAAAAATCCTTACATCATTTCTACCGGAAAGATCACGTAAATTTCACTACAATAAGTTACATGCAATTCATTTCAAAATTGATGGTAAAAATAACAATAGTGATTTGACTTTCACGTAAACGCATTGATATTTGTGCAAACCACTTTAAATTTATATTCTATCTAGCGTCTACTGAAATGATGGTTTGGCTGTAATTTAGTGTCGAACTAGATGGTCTCGAGGTACAACGCTGGTCTAACAAACCAGTCGTCGTATGCTCAAATCTTAACTGGGAAGTGCTGTTAGAATCAATAGAATCGTAGGACTAGCTCTGTAGTTGTCTTGTATTCTAACAGCTGTTTGCAAAATCTATCGAATAAACACGTCAATTTCTAAAATTTCTAAAAACAATTAAAAATATCAAAAATATCGTTCAAATGTCATGGTTAGTGGTATATTAGGAAATTTCTTCTTTCATATGATTGCCACGAAAAGTTCACAGAGAAAAAAGAGAGACGGTTTCCCATAGGTGCTCTGCTGGACTGTTTGTAGAAGTTATCACGAAATGCGAAAAATGGTTCTCTAGACAAAAGTTAATCAACGTCAAGTACCGTTTAACTTTAATTTTCTAATTAATGTCACTATACTATAAAAGTAATCAATCTTTTAGCTGATGCGTCAAAAAAAAAAATATTCAGTATTAACGTTTACTATTATCTTGATCGTGAAGAAGAGTTATTTAAAACAAAAATTTTCTCCTATATAAATGTCTGAATAAGTGTAAAATATCTCGTAATAGAACAGGTACTCTTCCAGTTTCAAATGATTCCAGCTAAACAACTCATCGCAACTATCAGCTCGTGAGGCAAAAACATAATTCTGTATGAAAATGCAAATTTGTTAATTGCGCTCGTACGGAATTCCTCTACACCGGCACAATTGCCACTCCACCGTTGGCATTTTAGGCGCACAAAACCGCGAATTCTGTTTAATAAGTTAGAATAACAAATTGAAACGTCCCCCGCACAAAGTTGTCATGAGCAAACATTTCCGAATGATAACTCTTGTGCAACCGACTAACTGGAACCCCCATTTCCACGCACGGTTCCCACAGGAGCAGCCGAGTTTCGAACTTAATTACGTGCACAACCGGCACAAGCACCGTTTCGGTTCACCGGAACCGAGAGGCTCCGGTATTCTTGCTTCGCTTCACCCGTCATTCAATTAGCCTAGAGAGCGGATCTCTCGAGAGGAAACGAAGCGGCACACAAGGTATGCATACAGAGCAAACGAACCATTTCCGAAGCGGATGATATTTTCTTTCGAAATATGAAACACAGAGTCGCTGAGGGTGGTGGTTGGTCTATCAGTGTGATCCACTTTCATAAAAAGGCTCGGAATAATGAGGCTGGAATTAGGGCCTCTCGTACCGAGCATCATCGAGCAGCTTTTTAATGCTACTTGATAACGTTGCAAAGAGCAGCTGACTAAGGTGCAACGAAAAACCAAAAGCGTGCAACACACTCTACTATCCTGTTTGCTGTTTATGCACACAGTTGGAGTTTTATATTTTATAACCAACTTGTTTTTCGGCTCTGTCAAACCTAGCTGATGAAAATAGCTCTGGTGGTTGGTTCTCTAGAATACAACCGTAGAGATA
Source organism: Sabethes cyaneus (assembly GCF_943734655.1). Lineage (NCBI taxonomy): Eukaryota > Metazoa > Arthropoda > Insecta > Diptera > Culicidae > Sabethes > Sabethes cyaneus. The sequence continues at coordinate 234,613,364 of NC_071355.1, forward strand.
CGATTGCCTCTGTGCTATGTTCTCAATTAGCGATAGACGATGGGACGACCCTTTGAGGTCGGGTAAAGTACCATTAAGGTTTGAAGGGCCTAGGTTAAGTGAACGAAATGGAAACGGAAGTGGGTGCTTTTGACAGAAATGACATGGACCCTATCCGGACAGTTTACCGTATTATTTAACTATGTTTTCATCATATCAAAGAACATGTCATGTCGATTACATCCCAGCTAAATAGTAGAGTTTTGTTCTTTTTTCATCAACTGCTCTCGAGGTTTTCCAAACAAAGTTTTTAAGGTCTTCTTCCAAATATTTAAAACAGAGCCGATTGGTTTGCCCATTCTGTTCTGAAAATTTGTCATGGAACATGCCTGGCTCTACAATCAACTGTTAAGCTGTTTACGAACAATTAACTAAACAGTGATAATCCTGATGTAATAGCTTGTTTCTGGCCAGAAAACACATTCTAATCCCTAACCTTTAATGACAAATGAGTTTTCCCCGAATTCGGCTGTACGACAAACTTTCAGCTCTAGGAACAAGCTTAGGCATTCTTTCCGGGAAAATGTGCTCGATCTGTTTCCTCCGATTGTCTTCGCTCCTCCTCCACCTCCTCTTTCAGTTTGCCGGTGCTTAATTCTGTTCCATTAGGAGCACTCAATTAATCTTGTCACGGTCCATTTCCCGTCTTCCGTCAGCCCTGATTTTCATTCGGCCAGCTACAGGTACGGAGAGTTACGGGCCATTCCGTTCAGAGCAATCATTTATTTAGGCGACAAATTGCACTCATTTCGTGGGATGATTGCACGGAGAGTCGTTATTCCTCTTACTAAAATACACGATATTATTAGCGCTGTCATTACCATTTTCAAAATGATCCCATTGAGATTGCTTACTGCCAAACAATCTGAATTATCAAAATACGAAACAGATTTTCCTAATTTTCCCATCTGAGATTTTCCGTGTAACAATTCTCAATGCCCTGCCTAGGAACAGCGATTCGATTGTCTCTCAAACAGATGTCTTTATGAGGTTGCTAGCAGGCTAGCAGGACTCGGTGATTCCATTTCGAGCATCCGTTTCGGCGTCCATTAGTTCAAGGTGGCAGAACAGACTAAACGTGATGCCTCCGTGACCATCCTCCTGGTGCACCGGGGCAGGGCATGACCCATTACCGTCGGTCGGCTACTGTTTGTCCGTGACCGTGTTTCATTACGGAGGGAAAATGAGTTTGACGCTTGCTTCGCGTTCATTTTCTTGCTCCAGAACAAAGTAGAAGGCAAACAATTCTCTTTCTTCCTTCCGAGCGAGCGAGCGGCTGGGATTTATGGGGTGGCTCCGGTGGGTGGTGCAATTTTCACATCCATTAGAGGCGTTCATGTATAAATGATTTGGATCGTTGGAAAAGTGACTCGAGATGGGATGCTATTTATTCGCATGACACAGTGAAATACGTATGTGTGGTGAACAATAAACTTAGTTGTCATTGTCATCGTCATGCGATTCAATTGCAGACAGTTAACATCCCGGTTTGAACTAAATACTTTTCATTGTTGCGTGAGCTGCTCCCATTTACCATTCCATTGTTGCATTCGACGATAAATTAATAGCATCTGAACAGGCGATGATGACATACTGAATAAGTAAATATGACTGCCGTTGCTAAAGCCATCGCTGGCAGGGAATTGCGGAAGATTTATTACCCCAAGTACGCGATGGTGATGTGAACTGGCTGACGTGCGCAAATTTTGAAAGGAGGTGGGGCGCAATTTTCCTACTGGAAAAGCTTGCCTGCGACCTATAGGGAAGTGTCGAAAGGGATTATCAAACTGTGAGATTACGGGCGCTAGCTTACGAGTATGATTCGGGCCTATGGGATTTATCTACTTCCAGCGTTACTGGCGTGCCCGAACCTTAGTAGAAGTTAGACCCAGACCTTGGTATAAAGATAATGTTTGAGTTGTTTTTTAAATTTCCGATTAGGTTGAAAACTCCAGACTTTCGGGTGCAATTGGACTTTAAATCAAAGTTGAAATTGGACTAGAAGTTAGACTTCGATTTGGACTAGAAATTAGTGTTGAAAATAAACTAGAAGTGGGATCTAACATAGGGCACTAAATTAGGCTTAAATTTGGTCTAATTTGGGCTTGAAACTTGACTCGGACTGCAAGTTTACCTGGGAATTAGACTTGAAAACAGACCTCATGAAAATTATTTGCTTGGGACTTGAATTGGCCCTAGAATTTGAAATTAAAGTTGAATCAAACATGAAATTGGACTTGCAATTAAGCTTGGTATTGGTATTGAAATTGAACGTAAATTAGATTTATTTATTATTATTCTGAAACTAGCCCTGGAATTACATTTGATATTAGGTTTGCAATTAGAATTCAAATTTTACTAGAAATTGGACTTGAAATCAAACTTAAAATTTGACCTAAAATTGGTCTTGAATTCTAATTAAGTTCGACTTGAAATTGGGTCTAAAATCGAACATACAATTGGACTTTAAGTTGAACTTTACTTGAATTTGGACTTGGATACGAAATTGGACACGAAGTTTTATTCGAAGTTAGAAATGGCATGCACATTTCATTTTGCTCCCATGCATGTTCTTTCCCTTTTAGTCCGTTTTTCTGCTATTCCGTACCTTTTTCTTTGCTTTTGCTCTCACAACCGGAAGGAATCGGGTTTTCCTCTTTTTCACTCGTTTTTCTTTTTCCCTGGTCTGTGTTTTCTGTTTCATAGTTTCGTTTTTTTTTCATTTCCTGTCTCATTTTCTCTTACTTTCAATCTTATTTTTTCGCCTTGTTTTTCGCTCATTTCTTTGTAATTTTCTTTCCTGTTTTCCATCTTTTGTCTTCGCTATTTCCTGTAGTCGTTTGTATTATTTCTTAGTTTTCGTCTTTTCCCAACTCTTTTTATCTCTCTTCCGTCTCATTTTTCGTCTTCGTCTGTTCGCCTTTCCTCTTTTAGATGCCACCTTTTTTCTTTTTTGTCACGTTTATCCTATTTTGACTCATTTTTACCTTAACGTTTTATTTTACCTTTTACTTTAATCCGTTTTCTTGTGCTTCCAATTTTATCTGACTGAAGTTTTTTGATTAATACACTCAAGCTGCCTTTCACGCGAAGGATACGTCCCGCGTAAATCAAAATCGCGTAAAAAAACGCGAAAACTCCGAAATTCGCGTAAAAAACCGCGTAAATTCCAAAATTTGCGTAAAAAACTTCGATTTTAACACTACGTGAAAAAATAGACTAGTTGATCACATCCGCGTAAATTCCGAAAATCGCGTAAATTCCGAAATTCGCGTAAAAATAGTCGCGTAAAAAACGAACCGCGTAAAAAGCTACTTCAGTGTACAATAAGGTCTTATTTTACACGGTTTGTTTTTTGCAGTTATCAAAAACAGTACAAATTAGGGACCATTTTCAAATTAGGTGACGAATGTCGGGCCACTCAGAAATGCATTGAGTAGTAAATGAGTGGTTCCCAAATTGCCTCTTTTATCATAATCGAAAAAATAAACCGTTTAAAAAAAGAACTTGAGTGTAGTGGAATTCAATCGTGAAAAAGTTTTCTTTAATTTCAATTTTTCTTGTGCGATTTTCCTATCCCATTCAATTTTATCCCATCTTTCCGCTGATATATCCCGTTTGACCCCTGTTTCTCGTTTTCCGTTTCCCTTTCTTATCTCGTTTTCCCTGTTTTTCTTTCTCGGTTTCCTATGTTTTTTGTCACATTGCTTTCTTTTGTTTCGTTTTTCCTTTATTTGTCTTATTTTTATTGCTGTTAACTCTCATTTTTTTTCCTTTTTTCTGCTCATTGTTTCCTCTTTGCTTTCTTTTCCTGTCCTTTTCGTCAGTTTTAGTACTTTTCTTCTTGTTTTTATCTTTTCAAGTCCGCTTACGTCTTTTTTCTTACGGTTTTCCTTATTTTTTCTCTGCATTTTTCATTTTCGTTCCTCCTCTTATTATGTCCTGCTTTACCTTGTTGTCACGTTCTGTTTTTCGTTTTAATCAGTTTGTCACGTTTGTTTTCATTGTTTCTTCTCTTCCTTTTTTCTTTTTCTCCTTTTCTAACCCGCATTTTCCCCATTTCTGTCCAATTTGTATCTATTTTCTTTCACGTTTTCCCTGTTTCCTTTATCGGTTTTCCTTCATTTCTCTCTCATTCACTTATTTTCTCTTCCGGTCTTCCTATTTTTCTGTCCAGGCTCCACTTTTACGACTTGTTTTTGTTTTTTCTCCAGTTTTCTTCTTTTCCACTTTGTTTGTCTGTTCACGTCCTATTTTTCCTCCCATTCGTCGCGATTTTCCATTCGTTTTCCTTTTTTTTGTCAGTTTTTTTTGTCTATTCCAAATGTCCAGTTTTAGTCACGTTTACCCCAATGTTCTGTTCATTTTTCAAGAGCAGCCGACTTTTCTTTAGAGGGATGTGCGATGTTCGATAGGCATATAGACGTTAGGCATAACAAACTATAGGCATAATGGATGGTTCGCATAAAGGATGATAGGCATAATGGACGTTAGGAATTATTTACAAAATTTCGTTTCCTACGAATACACGTTTGAGTCATTGATAGCTGCGTCACAATACAATGAGAACCGGGGCCCGCTCATTGAACATAAATGCATTTGGCATAACGTCGTTTTCCATAAAAACATTGGCATAAATTGACCCTTAACAATTTGGCTAAACACATTCGGTATAACAACCTTTTGCTATAATTCCATGAAAAATGTTTAATGTCTTTTCATACACGATTCAGGGTGAAACAAGCACAGGCGTGCGGAAAAGCCGCTCACTGCGGAAGCAGCCCCTCCCCCCTTCTCCGCAGAAATTCCATGTGTCTATTATTGGAGTTAGTCACCGTGCACTTTTCCGTCACCGAGCTTTCACCGAAAAACAACGAATTTAAGATAGTATTCTGATGTGTCTAGGATTATTCGCTTTCCCAGGTTCGCCGACTTTTGTTAGTTTTCTCGAGCCCTCACATCGACTCACCGAGTTGGTACTGAATGACCGAATAACAAAGAGCCGAAATCCAAATGGCCGAAATTCACCAACTGCCACAGAAGGTCGAATTTATATTTGGCCGGATCATGAAAGGCTGAAGGCCCTATTTGTCCGAATCATTAAACTTCGAAACATCAAAGGTACTAGGCTGAATCTCGATGAAAACTATTTTTTCGAAAAATATTGATAAAAATAATATTTTAAGGTCAATGTTAGGCTGGTTAAGTTATTATCAGAATAATTAAAAGATGTTTTCATGCGTTTTAGAAAAATAACAAATGATAAAGGGAAAAATCACTTCGTAAAATACTGGCACCTTAGTCTCAAAACAACAAGACACACACACGTTGCACCTTATTTTTAATTTGGTTAATTTTAGTAGGAAAAAAGTGGAATAGAGGGGACAGCCACACCCCGCAGAAGTCACTATTATTTAGGTGCATGCATACCACCATTAAGGTTTCTAGGGGCTAGGAGCGGTCGCAAGTAAAGACAGTATATATCCAACATTTGAGAAGGTCGAAGGCCGCAAATATTTTCTATGACAGTCCACTCGGCCATTCGTGATTCGGCCATGTGTGTTTCAGCTATTTGTGATTCGGCGATTCGTGTTTCGACCATTCATATGTAATCTGACTCACCATATATGCAACATATTTTTAAACCAAGTCGATTAGACCGCTTGCAAGCTAACTGCAGATTGCCTAACGTCCGTTATGCCAATCATTCATTGTGCCTATTGTCCATTATGCCTAAAATCTATTATGCCTATCGCCCATTATGCCAAACGTCCATGATGCCTAAAGTACTTATGCCTAACATTCTGTATGCCAAACGTCCGTATACCTAACGTCCATATGCCTATCGTCCGTATGACTTACAGGGTACACTCCTTTGGGGTTTTCCATTGTCACTTAGCTTAAAATTGAATTTAAAATTGGAAATGAATATAAAACAGCAGAGGCTTGGGCTTAAACGTATTTAATGACTTGACTATTCTTTAACGACTTTAACGACATCGTAGTCGCCTGTTAGAGTACAGGACAGCTACGGGGCTAATAGAATGATCATACTGACTTTATCGTAATTTATTTATTTACTAGCTGATCTTACTCGAGGGCCCTTTGTATCTCAGTCACTTGTATCATATTACTATAAAGAAAATTCTCATAGTGCAAGAAGCAAAACCTTTTTTCCTTAATTTGAATGTGTCTAGAAACGCACCCCTTTACCAATTTGAACCTTCCTCCCCCCTTGTAAGAGACCGTCTTCGTCAACCCCCTGCGCTGATTCTTTTAGATCAAAACACATTTGTTTTACAAATGTTTGATGAAGAACCGTCCAGACTTTCCGGGGTTATGGCGGAACAAACATTCACACTCCTTCCCAATCAGCTCACCTTTCTGTCACGTAACTAATTATGCATCGGTTTGCTCTGTGAAAATCCCTATAACGGAAACGAAACAAAGGTTTTTTTATATCTCGGTGGAACGCCCCTCTTTTCTCTTTCTCACAGTCACTTGCACAACTGCAATCTGTGTAAATGCAAGAGAAACGTAACCCTCTTTACTTATTTGAACCTCCCTTCCTTGTTAAGGATCACCTTCCTTTAGTCAACTTCCCTGCGCTGATTTTTTAGCATCAAGGAACATGTGTGCCAAATTTGATAGAGACGGTCAAGGCGTTTCCCCCCCTTTCAGTTAGGGACCTCCCCTTTAGCCCCCCCCCCCCCCTAGAACTAGAAATTTCATTTATAGCTGGACTTGAAATTGGACTTGAAACTGGGACTATTTTTACGTAATTACGTAATTGCGGACTTAAAGAAATTATTACACATAGCGGGTTACCGAAATCATTTTGTTTTACCTATACCAAGTTTTAAAGAGAAGGTGAGGCGCGTTATTTTTCATACCAACCTACCCAGCTAAAAGTTCTCTCTTCATCGCAAATGTAACAATGCAAAACGATGTAATTTGCCTATATATTAAACAAAATAGCTTGTGACAGAGAGCAAATCGTTCCGGGAATGATTTATTTCCTTCTCTCAAGGCAAAATACCCCGACTATTTCGTTTGTCACTTTGAAGTGAAGAACAAAAACATCGCCTCGAGCAACAGGCATGCCTCTTCTTCTTAGTAAATGAAATTCAACAGACTGAATCTAATCAACAGATTTTCCTAAAGCAAGATAAACAAAAGCTTCCTTCACGGGGGCAAATTGAACCCGCCGGCCGGGCTCGCTTCGCTTGGTTTGACAACGTTAATTAAAATGATAATTCCACAGAATATTCCACAAGATAAAAGCTCTCAGCGGCAAATTCGATTTAGCATAATGCAAGCGGTGGCGGCGTTTGCTTCGCTCTAATGTTAATAAGGAAAATTCGTTCCCAGTTTCCATCTCCCAGCGTTGCGTCCTGCATCGCCATAAACATTGTCATCCTGCTCAACCGAACGTCTCGGTGCGATGTCAAGCGACTGTATCCTGGTCAGATGATAAATTGGTACTAATTATACAAAAGGGACACCGAAATTAGTTTATTTTTTGAATTTTTCTCTCTTTCATCCCGACCCGGCCCGGATCGGTTGCAAAGTGGAAGTTTTATTGCCGGCGTCGCAATTTTTCCGCTCATTTATCTCAATTATAAGTTGTAATTTGAGATCAGCCCCCTATGCGGTAGTCGGTTTTTTGTCGGTGGAAATTTCCCGAGAGAGTTTCCGCATCGATTTTTGATTTGCTACTACGTCGCAGGCTATTTAGAATGCAAAAATAATTTTACTACATAAGTTCAAATATAGAAATTCAAAAATGTCAAAATTTTTTGCCTCTATTCGAAAATGCACTGCTGCACTGGTTAAATTCAACTCAAACAATTGAAATCATTCGAACTTATTCGAAAATTAATGAGAAGCATTCAACAAGTAAAATAAATGATGTTAAAGTGGTTTCGGCGTGGAAAAAAATCACCCAACTTTCACACGAAACTCGTTATTTCTGACTGATAAAAAATGTCGACCATTTGTGTTACCTTTATTGCGGAAGCTCTCAGTAAGCTCTCATCCCTCATCACGGTGACACGTGCGAAGAGGCCAAGACTGCCGGAACGAGCTTGCATAAGCATGAAAAGCACTCTTTTTGAAAAATTGTCATCGTTTGTCAGCGAAATTAATTTATCGGTTCTTTTCCGCATGCAGGATGTACCAGCGCACACTGATCACAGGTCAACATTTCGTGGCATCGAGAAATGTTTTCCAGCACCAGCACCATTATTTAAAACAAACTTTTTAGATATTTTCTATACATATTAAATTGAAAACTAATAAATTTGTGACAAACATAAGCAATTCAATTTCGACGCCCAGTACTTCAACTCGAAGAAACAACCATGTGTTTCCGTTTTCGAAATCGATGGTGCTGCCTGGTTCATTACAACCTCTGCTCGTTATTGAAATCGATGAAAGTGTCATTTTCATACAAGTTTTAAGATAACACTTATACAAAAGTAAGACACTAGTTTTGCCATGATTTGCATTCCTTCCTACCAGTGTGCACAGCACTCACAGCGATGTTCGGGCAAAAAAGTAGCTAACGTTCCGTCGGGTGTGGAGCTAGCAACGAAGCCAACACGAATACGAAATTTTGAACGCTCGGAGAATGCATCTTAGTTGGTATACGTACTTCCTCACTGTGCGGAACTTTCTTTATGCTGCTCAAGAATGCATGACGGTGCATCCATTTCATTATCAGGAGCCATGCAAAGTGAGACAGCTTATACGTGTAGACTGTCTTGCTTACTTTCTCTGCATATTGCATGCAGACAGGCAGTGTAGATCCATTCTTTTTCTGGAAAAGCTATACGTACGTATAAGCCCCGAATTTTTTTCTTTTATCATGCTCAATAAAACCGGAGAGTGAAACCATCGTAGTACAAGGATTTCGTTAGTTTTGCTAACTTGTAGCTAAGATACATATAGAAACTAATTTTGATGTTTGACTTTACATAGGTACATACAACATCTATATAATAAAACCAAGTTGGTTCGTTTGTTTGTAAGGGATAAACTCAAGAACGGCAGAATGGAATTGCATGATTCTTTTTTCAGTTGAGGTGTTTTGGTTTGCTTCAGGTTTATACGCAAAAAAAAATATTAAAAATCTACGCGAAAAACTGAAAAATAGTAAAAAACCGATATTTTACTTTTCCCGCCATTCGTCGCATAGACAATATTTTAGACTACTATGATTATTATCGGTGCAAATCAACCGGCGTCGCATTCAATATGAAGCGTCGTTGCTGGGCTAACAAACATGTTGATGAGGGTAACTTTGATTGAATGGTCAATAGTGCCTGATTTTCACAGAACATCTGTTCGTTACAACTGTGTTAGAAAGACTGAATACTGAAATACTTAGAAACTGAGTTAGAAATGTTTGTTCGATTTAATCGACGTTTTTCGGCGAAATAAATATGAAGATTTTTAAATACCAGTTAGTCTGGACGTTTCGAGCTACTACTGGTCTTCGCTCATCATCTGCGGACAACTTTTTCGTCCATTAGGTTCTACTTGGTTTATCTTTCTCCAAGTCCAAGTAGAACCTAATAGACGAAAAAGTTGTCCGCAGATGATGAGCGAAGACCAGTAGTAGCTCGAAACGTCCGGAAAAATCTTCATACTTATTTCGCCGAAAAACGTCGATTAAATCGAACAAACATTGCGGTGGCAGCGATAATCTGAAATCAACATTAGTTAGAAATGGTAATCTTTCCAGAATCCTAAAACTTATTGCCAAATATTCATTGAAAACATGTGGAAAATGTTGATTTTTCAATTTACAGCACTCAACAGTTAAGCTAGCTGTTAATTTATTTTTTGTAAAAGTAAATTCGATAGCTCTAGATAATGCCTAATTCCGTCTGCTGTAGTTGTCCGTTAATATGGTATGCAATATACATATATTGAAACAGAATCTTTATTCTTGCTAATAAACAGTTTTATGGGCTAGCAAATTTAAAAACTAATAAATGTTGTATAATGCGTTGGGGGTTCAGTTTATAAAAGAGCCTAATAGTCTAAAACTAATTCTTTCACATCATTTATCAAATTAATGAAATTAACCAGAACTGGAAACTTTCTACGTTGTATGCGTTTCTAATGCATGTTTACAAATGTTTCAATGACTAAAAATTAGGTATGAAGTTATATGACCGTCAAGTGAAGAATATACTTTATGTATTAAATTTAATTGAAAAGTGTACTTGAAAAGAATATTAGCTAAAATAAATTAACACTAAAAGTACATGTAACCCATTAGAATAAATCGTATTGAAAACAACGTTAATTATTTTTTGTGCTTTTCTCTTCTGATTAGACTTCTAAAAGTGCAAAAAGGCTCATAAAATTATAATTCTGCTTCAAATTGTTTTGAAATACCAAAGTAATAAAGAAGACAAAAAAGGGTTTAAGACAAGGCGTACATTTATTTGCATTTTCGTATGTTTGAGGAGCCCAGCAAGAAATGAAATTAGCAAATAAAATCAAATTTAAATTCAAAAATTACGGTGGCAATCACTACAAAGCTCTGATTTCGATAGAGGAAATCGAAAGTGTCAACAAATTATATGTTTATAAAGCAAAAATTTGCGTAAAAAAGAACATGCAAAATTTCAAATCAATAATGGGGGAATGCACAAAGGCGAAAGAAAACATTTGAGGGCGTTGAACAGAACAATCATAGATTTGGCGGCAATGAAAATATAGTTGGTGGTGCAATGATTCTGTTCTCAAAAAGTTTTGAATGTATATTGCATATCATTAGACAGTTAGCTGCAGTAGACGGAATTAGGCGTTATCGAGTCTACTTTTACAAAAAATAAATTGACACTCAGCACAACTGTTGGGTACTGAGAATTGAAAAATCAACATTTTTCACATGTTTTTAGCGTATATTTGGCAATAAATTTTACGATTTTGATTGCCATTTCTAACTAATGGTTTAGCACAGTTGTAAGAAACAGATGTTCTATGAAAATCCGGTAGTCAATTAACCATTCCCTCAAAAGATAAACTTCTAAAAAACGCACAAAACTTAACCTACACTTTGAGTACATCCAAAATTTACTATTTACGGCATTTAATTCAATTGGTGGCAGTACGAAGTTTGCCGGGTCAGCTAGTATAGTAATAAAAAAGGAATACATACTACTCTTTCAACGATGACGAGTACCTATTTGTATTACGGCTATGATCTTAATGGCAAAATTAAATTCTAGTTGGCTAACAGAATGAGTTTGTGGGGGAAAGATATTTCAATACGATTCCAGGGACCCATTTTTGATTGCGAAAAATTGTGTTTATGAAAGGTTTAATTTTTTCTACAAGTTTGCATTTTGTGTTCGCCTAATATACCACTTTCCGGTAAAATAAAAATGAATTTCATTTCAACAATAAAAAAATTCAATAATAAACTAAATCAGTTTAACCACAAATGAAAGAAAAATAATAAAAATATTTGACTGAGACAATGTGCTAGTCAAGTGCTAGACAAGTGAAAATAAAACTGTTAACAGAATTTTGGAAACAAATAAACAATTATTGAACTAACAACGTCAGATTTTTCCAGTTTGTTTTTCGTGAAAAATAGGATTTTGTATTAAATAGAAAAAGATTTCTCGTTCAAAATTGTAAAAGTGGAACGTAACTCAATACCTATTGCTGCAGAAAACAACGGAGGAACGGCAATCGATGGATAGTCAAACCATTCTCCCAGTCAATTTTGGCAAAAGATTCGGCGGTAGATAACAGAAAAGAGTGCAAAAAGTTTTTTCTGGTAATCGCCGTCAATTATTTCATAAGAAATTCGGCTGTCCGGTTTCTTTCCAGAATTGCACGAGATTTCATAGTAAATTTTCATACACTAGGAGCAGTGCCCACACTATTGTGGTGTGTGGCTTTCACTACATGTAGCAACCAAGGCTACTTTTGAAATACTGAACACTGTCCCGAAGGCAAGACAGTCTATTTATTTGATTTTCCACTGTGCGTCCCTTTCGTAGGCCTCTTTGTAGGGGTTCTCCCCTAGTAACATTTCTAATCTAACGGTCTAACGGTTTTCTACTAGGGTTCCACCCTAGTTGCCTAAACATTCTATTGGGGTGAATATACATTATTCCCCTACTGCTACTATAATTAAACCCCTATGCTTTTGCGCATGGGTTTAATTTATGGCTTTACATCCCTAAAAGGAAACAGCGCGTGCGCTTCGTTAACCCTACTCAAATAGCGCTTAAAAATGACAGATGTTCAGAATGAAACATCTGCTAGCTTGCTTGTGGTTAGAACGACAAAAAAAAACCGTTGACTAATAATCTGCTAAAAGAAAGCTACGAAAGGAAATAGAAAAGAATAGTGATATCGTCATATCACACTATTTAAAGACGGTAACAGGATAGAAGGCATACGAACGTCAGACTTAACGGATGAAAGGCATAATGGACTTGAAGCCGATAAGACTCGAAGTAGAATGTTGCACCAAGTGTCTTACTTCTTACTGATCACTTTTCACTTCCCCGTGTCACTTTTCACTACTTATTCACTACTCACTACTCATTACTCGTAACTCATTTCTCACTTCTTACTACTACTACTTACTACTTACTACTCACTACTCACTTCACTCACTAGTCACTCTACTCACTACCCACTCTACTTACTACCCACTCTACTCACTACTCACTACTTTTACTTACTGAGGTGGTTTGCCGTCCTAAGACAAAGCCTGTTGAACAAAGTTTCTCCATGTAACTCGGTTGAAGGCTACCGCTCTCCAATTCCTCGGACACTTGCCCTTATTCTGCGAGGCGAGTGACGTGACTATTTGGAGTCACCGCGAATCAGGTGACATTTGTCACCTAGGTGACTCGCTTTGTCACCTAGGTGACACGGTCTGTCACTTAGGTGACAGGGGTTTCTTACCTAGGTGACTCGGCTGTCACCTAGGTGACTCGACAATTGTCGTATTGAGTCACGTGACTCGCAGAATAAGGGTAACTGAGTACTCTCCGTCAGATCTCGCTCCGCCTGGTCTAACCGCAGCAGGATCGCTGCACTCCTGGTCATCTTGTTCCTACCGGATTTGAGACGAACACCATCTTTGCAGGGTAGTTGCCCGGTATTCTTGCAGCTTTAGTCTCCTTTTGGATACTGGGTTCGCCATAGAGTTGTGCGAGTTCATGGTTCATCCTCCGCCTCCATACCCCGTTCTCCTATACGCCACTGAAGATCGTTCTTAGCACTCGCCTTTCGAAAACTCTGAGCACTCGCAGGTCCTCCTGGAACATTGTGCATGCTTCATGCCCGTAGAGAACAACCGGTCTAATAAGCGTCTTGTACAGGGTGCACTTTGTACGGGGACTTAGTCTGCTCGACCGCAATTGCTTGTGAAGCCCACAGTAAGCACGACTTCCGCTGATAATACGCCTCCGAATCTCACGGCGGGTATCATTGTCCGCAATTACTAGAGAGCCAAGGTAGACAAATTCGTCGACTACCTCAAATTCATTGTCGTAGATCAATATACTACTTCCCAAGTGGTGTCGGTCGGTCTCGGTTCCGCTGGCCAGCGTGTACTTTGTTGTAGTCGTATTTACCTTTAACCCATTCTTTTCTGCTTCGCGCTTTAGTCTGGTGAACTGTTCAGCCACCGCCACAGATGTTCTGCCGATAATATCCATGGCATCGGTAATGCAAACGAATTGACTAAATTTGTTGAAGATCGTGCCCCGCATGTTGATAACACCTTGTAGCGCTAAGTTGAACAGCAGGCATGAAAGACCATCACCTTGACGAAGCCGTCTATGTGATTCGAATAAACTTGACAATCCACTCGAAATCCGAACAAAGCATTGTGTACCATCCATCGTAAATTTAGTCAGTTTGATGAGCTTCCTGGGGAAGCTGTTGCCGTCCATGATTTTCCATAGCTCTTTCCGGTCGATGGTATCATATGCGGTTTTGAAGTCAACGAACAAATGGTGCGTTGGAACTCTGTATTCACGGCCCTTTTGTAGGATCTGCCGCAGTGTAAATATTAGATCCGTTGCAGACCGACCTTCGTAGAAGTCGGCTTGATAAGTTCCAACAAATCTGTTCGCCATTGGTGATACTCACTACTCACTCTATTCATTACTCACTAATCACAGTGTTCATTACTCTCCGTATTCACTAATCACTCTTTTCATTACTCATTCTACCTACGCATTACTCTCCGTACTCACTATTCACTCTACTCACTACTCATTCTACTCATTACTCTGTACTCACTATTCACTCTACTCACTACTCATTCTGCTCACTTGACTCACTAATTACACAACTCATTACTCTCCATATTCACTACTCACTCAGCTCATTACTCATTCTACTCACTACACACTCTCAGGGATGGTTCGATCACTTTGACTCAATTTTGATTCATTTGACAGTACCGTCTCAGCCGAGCAAAATTTTGCAAAATTGTGTATGACCATTTATAGAACTAGTTATCTACAATTTTGCTGAATAATTTTGCTGTAGTTACGGTGCTACAATGCTAGTATCTCATTAGTGATTAAATGAACGTTCATATAGTTACTATAATGAGGTATTAGCATTGTAGCATCGTAATTACAAAAGATACAACAAAAGATTATTCAGCTAAATTGTAGATAATAACTAGTTTCACAAATGTCCCATATACATTTTTGCCAAATTTTGCGTCAAATGAATCACAATTGAGTCAAAGTGATTGAGCCATCCCTGCTCACTCTATTCACTACTCACTCTAATCAATAAACATTCTGCTCACTCTACTCGATACTCTCTCTACTCACTACTCATTCTGCTCACTCGACTTACTAATCACATAACTCATTATTCTCCGTACTCACTACGCACTCTGTTCATTACTCACTCTATTCACTACTCACTCTAGCCACTGCTCAAACCGCCCAGTTAGCTTCGAGGCACGATGCTGGTCTAACAAGCCACAAACCAGTCGTCGTATGTTCGAATCTCGGCTAGGCGGTGCTGCTAGATAGAGTCAGTAGGATTGTTGCACTAGCTCCGTAACTGTCCGGTACTCTAACAGCCGGGTGCGAAGTCTGTCGATAAAGAAGGGTTAAGTCTCAGAAAGACGTTTAAGTCCAAGGCTTTGCTTTTTATTAATCACTATTCGGGGGCCATTCCGGGGCCAGAAATTTGCAAGTCATTTGATCTGATAGAGAGGCATTTTTTGAGAAATATCTTGGTGGGTTTGCTCACTGCAGATGTAATATTTTACTTGCGCTTGCGAAACGCAGAGATGGAAATCTGGCATGTTTTTTTTATAATCTCGTTTGTTTGATTTGGCCCATTTACGGTAGCTTAGAGGAGCCGTAAGGCTTTTATAAAAATAGTACACGAGGAGTACTGCTTACATCTATGTTAGGAGGTATGATCGATACACCCGATTTACTGGGGTTAATAGGTAATAACAGTGGGGGCTGGGTTAATAGGTAATAACAGTGGGGGCTGGGAGAAATCGGGCATGCGTACAGAAAAAATTGGCAATGTTGTCAGCTGATTTGCAGCAACCATGGTAAAAACAGTCTATCAACTACGCTCGATGCTTTGTTCGTACTGCCAGCTCCATCCCGGAGCACTTATAATGGGTCACGTGACTTACCTTAAGCTACATCGCTCCAACTAGCAGGAGACTGACTGCTTTACGTCCCCATCAAATTTATTTCCTACACCAAGCTCTCGAAGAAGGTTCTTCTGTAGCAGACGGCCAGTGCTATTAACGGAGTGATATTGTGATATTGAGTGAGTGATATTTTGGTCGGACCTGACCTCGAACCATTTGCCCAGACCAGTAGGTAGTATTAGATTGAAAAAACTCGCTGATTCCGTTTAATTCGAGTGCTTTGAGAATCATCTTGGTTAATATAAAAATGTTCAGTTTAATACGAAACATCGCTCATTGATGTTGAGTGTGATATAATATGAACCCCGGTTTGTAAAGTATTTTGCTATAAGTATAGTAAAGTTTAGTCTGTCACGAAGGACTTAATTAAATTTTAATTTTACTTACGTAACGATTGCTCCAAGCCGTTCTCGTTTTCATTCGCTAACCAAAAGACTTGCCCTTTCCCAAGTTTGCATGTTTCGTACGATGAAGTATGAAAAAATTACTGTAATTTTCAAGACTGACTGGTGCAATATCGTGTGCTTTAGAAAATATTCGATGCAGTGTTAATTACGATTTGATGATGAAGTAGTTAATACCGAGCTTGTAACAAAATAGGTTTTTATTACCTACCTGCTAGTTTCTTATACCAAGATACCATTGATTTGAAATACTCTTTAACTGTAAATAAAAGAAAATAATTGAATTCCAATTTACCAAAGTAGTCACAGGCGATGCTATATAAAGGCGTCTCCATTGCATTTCAGCCGGTGGATTTGCATGGTTTTTATCTCCCAAACGTCATTACTAATCACACACCCCCAGAGATACGAAATATATCGCAGAACGTAATCTTTATTTATTTTCTGGATTGCATCACTGAATGTAAAATTTATCAGCAAAGGCACAAGAAAGCTCGTAACGTTCAGTGAAGATTTATTACGCTCGTATCTGTAGGCAGGCACGCCTTCAAGGCCGCCGAGGCACGAAAGCGGAGGCAGTGAACAACAGCAACACTTTTCATGACTATCCTGGAACAACTATTTCTGCACCACAGGGCACCAGTAGAATAAATAAAACTTAAAACCTCAAGTTTAGTAGCTACTAAATAAAACTGGGTAAAGTTCATGATTGCAGGTAATAAACACATAGGTTTTAATATGGGTTGTCATCACGCGATAGCGCAGCGGGGCATCGACATCAATTACTTACACACCGGTAGTAATCACTAAACTTGTCTTTCTTGTACGGGAACAAGGTAGTCCCTTTATGTTGTTAGATATATTATGATATTAGTGATCGTAATTTGATATCAGATTACGTAGTGCCTCATGAGAGGAGGTGAGGTGGGAAGATTGTCTCGTACCAAACAAATTAGGAAGCAATAACATTCACTTTGAGCGATCGAAGATAGAAATTGAGTGTGATTTATAATCAAAGGTTAGGATTTATAGGTCAATCAAATAAATATATTATCCTTGCAAATCACAAAGAATTATCTGTCTCCTTTTCCTTTAATCACTGTAACGTTGTTTTTTGCGTTGCGGGTTGAAACAAATCCCTAATTAGTAGCCAAACTTTGATAAGTTGCATAAAACTTCTAAATGGGCACAACAGCTGTTTTACAGCCAACATAGTCCCTGTTTTGGAACTTATTTTTAGTTTTCAACGAATAAAACTTGCGTACTCTGTTGTAAGTACATCCCACACTGTTGTGCTGCCTGCTTTCTGTTTTTAATCATCAGAGCAAAAGTCAAATATTTGTAACACCCACTCGTCCTGTTCTGCTTGCGCTCCGCACAAGCACGTGCTGGGTGCTGGTCCAGTGTTTACTCATGGCTACCATTTTGTTCTACCGATTTTCACTATGTTGATCATTTTCAGCGTACGACCGAGCTGCTATTTCCTGTGGGCTTCATTCAGCGTACACAATGGGTTGGGGTTGGACAGTGAAGTGCGTTTATGTGCTAACAGCACAGGGTCTAACCAGCACATTGCTACTCTTCTGTTTTACTCTACAAACATTGAATAAAACCAGCGGGTATTTGAACGTACTATGTGAACAACGCAAGCACACGTTGCAAATCGATTTGTTGGAGGGTTCTCTCATACCGCCGTATCAATTCGCATAGGTGTGCCAGCTGGAGCTGGACCGACCTGGTCGTGCCCTGTGTATCCTTGGTCCACCCTTGTTCATATGGTGAAGCAACTATCAACAGAGCCATTAACACACCAGATTACCAGAGGCAGTCGTCTCAATTAATGTATCCCATTGGATCTACCTACGTGTTTGTTTCCAGCATTTTCTGCATCAGGAAATTTGCTTCCGGAGCATTTCCATTTTGTAACAGTCAAAGAACCAATTGACAGGAGTTACATGTATATCATGACTGGTGTGCCTAGGCTGGGGCATACTGCGGTACGTGACCCACCCTCTGTTTATGCCTGGTGACTTACTTTTTCTATAGTCTACGAACTGGACACTATTTTTCAAAATTAGGGTACAATTTGGATCGACAGATCTAGCAATTTTATAAAAAAATTTACACGGTCATAGTTTATGGACGAAAACAATTTTAACAATTTATAATTCTTAAATAGGTATGCAAAAAAAAGATTGCTCAGCAATCAATATAATATTTTAAAATTATTTTCTAAATTCTTAATGCTGTCTTTTTGCCGTCATTTGTAGTCTTTTTGGCATTTATTGTCGCTGTTCCATTTTATGGCTCTTTATCGCCTTTTCTGCATCTAGTAATTGCAGTTTGTCACTTTTTTGTTGCTTTTTGTTGCCCTTTTTGGCATCTTTTCAGCGTCTGTTCGGCTACTTATACTTTGTACTTGTCATTATTTTTTGATCGTCTTTTCGCTGCCTCTTCACCGTCTTTTCCTCGACTATTTGCTGCCTTTTCGTCATTTTATCTGCATCTCATTGTTCTCTTGTCAACGTCTTTTCATCACCTCTCTGTCGTATTTTTGGGTTCTTTTCATGGCATGCTCTCAGACATCATTTTTTAATCGTATTTTCGTCGCTTTTTGACGCTTGTTTTAAACATTTTTTTCAGCGGCATTTTGTCATTTTGGTTGTCTTTCTTGCTGCTGTTTTATTCGCGTCGCCCTCGGTTGTCGAAAATGTTGTCTTTTTGCTGTTTTTTCTTCGCCTGTCTGTCGCCTTTTCGTCATCTTTTCATCGTGTTTTTTAATGTTTTGTCAATTTTAGATGCTTCTCAAATGCCTTTTTTGTCGTTTTATAACGTCTATTTGTTTATTGTTCCTATTGTGTCAGCTTTTTGTCATTTGTTTTCGATAACTTGTTATCTTCTTTAGTTTACAAAACTGACATAAAAGTACACAGGAAATACACTGAAATTGGTTTTACGGGGTTGGTTTTTTACGCGACTATTTTTATACAACTTTCGGAATTCATGCGGTTTTTTGCGCGAATTTCGCAATTTAGGCGGATGAGCTATATGAGTCAACATTTACGCATAGCTTTGATTTTGGAATCCACGAAGTTTAGTTACGCGAATTTTGGAATTTACGCGGTTTTTACACGAATTTCGGTATTGACGCGGTTCTTTTACGCGAGTTTTTTACGCAGCTTCGATTTACGCGGGACGTATCCTTCGCGAAAAAATGACTTTAATGTAATAATATAACAGCAAGGAACAAGAACGCAGAAAAGCAAAAAAATTAACACAAAAATGAAACATGGTAATGAAATGAATCAAAAATAGCATCTAAATATACAAAAAATTTTAAAAAGATTATTAAAAATTTATACAAGAACATAAATTATTACAATACATAATAATACATAATCTATACCTATAAAAATGGATTTCTGTCTGTCTGTCTGTCTGTCTGTCTGTCTGTCTGTCTGTCTGTCTGTCTGTCTGTCTGTCTGTCTGTCTGTCTGTCTGTCTGTCTGTCTGTCTGTCTGTCTGTCTGTCTGTCTGTCTGTCTGTCTGTCTGTCTGTCTGTCTGTCTGTCTGTCTGTCTGTCTGTCTGTCTGTCTGTCTGTCTGTCTGTCTGTCTGTCTGTCTGTCTGTCTGTCTGTCTGTCTGTCTGTCTGTCTGTCTGTCTGTCTGTCTGTCTGTCTGTCTGTCTGTCTGTCTGTCTGTCTGTCTGTCTGTCTGTCTGTCTGTCTGTCTGTCTGTCTGTCTGTCTGTCTGTCTGTCTGTCTGTCTGTCTGTCTGTCTGTCTGTCTGTCTGTCTGTCTGTCTGTCTGTCTGTCTGTCTGTCTGTCTGTCTGTCTGTCTGTCTGTCTGTCTGTCTGTCTGTCTGTCTGTCTGTCTGTCTGTCTGTCTGTCTGTCTGTCTGTCTGTCTGTCTGTCTGTCTGTCTGTCTGTCTGTCTGTCTGTCTGTCTGTCTGTCTGTCTGTCTGTCTGTCTGTCTGTCTGTCTGTCTGTCTGTCTGTCTGTCTGTCTGTCTGTCTGTCTGTCTGTCTGTCTGTCTGTCTGTCTGTCTGTCTGTCTGTCTGTCTGTCTGTCTGTCTGTCTGTCTGTCTGTCTGTCTGTCTGTCTGTCTGTCTGTCTGTCTGTCTGTCTGTCTGTCTGTCTGTCTGTCTGTCTGTCTGTCTGTCTGTCTGTCTGTCTGTCTGTCTGTCTGTCTGTCTGTCTGTCTGTCTGTCTGTCTGTCTGTCTGTCTGTCTGTCTGTCTGTCTGTCTGTCTGTCTGTCTGTCTGTCTGTCTGTCTGTCTGTCTGTCTGTCTGTCTGTCTGTCTGTCTGTCTGTCTGTCTGTCTGTCTGTCTGTCTGTCTGTCTGTCTGTCTGTCTGTCTGTCTGTCTGTCTGTCTGTCTGTCTGTCTGTCTGTCTGTCTGTCTGTCTGTCTGTCTGTCTGTCTGTCTGTCTGTCTGTCTGTCTGTCTGTCTGTCTGTCTGTCTGTCTGTCTGTCTGTCTGTCTGTCTGTCTGTCTGTCTGTCTGTCTGTCTGTCTGTCTGTCTGTCTGTCTGTCTGTCTGTCTGTCTGTCTGTCTGTCTGTCTGTCTGTCTGTCTGTCTGTCTGTCTGTCTGTCTGTCTGTCTGTCTGTCGTCCCTATATACCTTATAGAATCGAAAACTACTAATATAAAAACAAACATGGCAATGAAAAATAATACAGCATTGTATCAAAAATGATCTCGAAAAATTACAAAAATAATATAAAAACAATATACAAAAGTAGTATAAAAATGGCACAAACTGATATAAGAAATAATACAAAAGTAAAGCAATGATGGAACCAAAGGAAAATAAAAAACACCAAAGGCAAAAAATATAAAAGATAGACAAAGAAATGAAAAGTGGTGAAAACATGATTTTTTATAACAGTAGTTTTTTACAATCGACGAACGGGATGGTTGAAGAAAGTAATGAAAAATGATGTTGATAGGATCCAAACAGAATAGGACCAGGCTTGATGGGGAAAGAGCGGTTAAATAAGTTAAGGGAAGGCCATTGAGATTGAGCAACGAATCTAGCTGTAATCGGAGTCAATTATAACCTAAAAATAAATAAATTATGCCTAAAAGATGCGAAAATGACACAAAATGTTATTAAAATAACTCCATAATACATTAAAGCCAGATACTAAAGACACTAAAAGTCCCACAAAAACGAAAGAAAATAACAAAAAATGGAAAAATATACATAAAATAGCACTAAATCTACAACAAACAATAATTAAAATGACGGAAAAGAACCCCAAAAAGCGCAGAAATAGCAAGAAAACAGAAAATGAAAAAATGGTACAGAAATACCACAAAACAAACAAATAAAACAACCACAAAACGGTACAAGAATAATTCCTGACATCGAAAAGACACAAATAATGATAGAAAAATGACTTTAAAACGACAAATATGATACTAATGGCAGACAAAAAACAAAAAAAAAAATGATGTAGAAGCATTCCCAATGCACAAATATAGATATATGTGAAACAAATATTGAGTCAAATGTGAAAAATCATGGAAAAGTGAGGTGAAATTTTGCTTCAGAAATATTATTCCAAAATAAGATAATCATTAGATAAAATTAAGCTCAGTAAATGCAATTTACAAAAAGATGGAGAAAATATAAATAAGATAAATAGTTAATAAAATAAAAAACTTTATGATATCATGACGATTAGAAAATATCAACAAGTACTTGATACGCTAGTGTATATTGTTGTTTTATTCTTGTGAGCTGAGCCTAGATTTGCCTTGTGCTGTTGAAAAGGCTGTATTTCTTTACTTGAGCACTGTTTATTGAACCATACAAATTTTTATTTGATTTAAATCTTAATAGTTTTTCAATCAGAAAGTGTTTGGTTAACCTGCAAAAGTATGAATAATTGATACATTGAGAAGGTTTGGTCAATGCAATATCCATAGTTAGCAAAGTTTAACCAATACAAGTTTCATGCATCATAATTGAGTTTTATTGTTTGTGCTTTGTTATTGCACCCGGTAGAACAATGTACAAAATTGCCGGCAGCCAACAATTTGGTCCAAAATGAATCATACTTCTAACGATGAGTCCATGGCAGGAGTCGCAAAACTTCATAGAGAAACATTTTTTCCTAAACGACAAAGTTGCACAACCAACAGAACCTCAACTCGCCGTCATCGTCCAAACTTCCAACTGCAGCTCGTTTCGTATCAAATTTAATTTCTCTTCCTTTTCTTTTTCCTGTTTTCGC
Organism: Sabethes cyaneus; assembly: GCF_943734655.1. NCBI lineage: Eukaryota > Metazoa > Arthropoda > Insecta > Diptera > Culicidae > Sabethes > Sabethes cyaneus. Next base: position 234,635,751 of record NC_071355.1, read on the forward strand.
AGCCGCCCTGCCGGAAGTGATACAGCGGAACTGTCGAAACTGTTCGCCACAGCAGGCCCAGAATGCCCAGAAGCTGACTAATTTCCTGCAGACGCGCTACCCGGAAGTGTGGGCAATGTTGATACGCAAATACGGTGCCGTCTAAAAGCGGAGCTGAACTACGTAATTTGGGGCGCCGCTGAAAGAAATTGCAACGAATTTTCAACAGTTGTAGAACAGTTGTTAAGCTGAAGAGTTAGAATGCAGAAAATTGTGATAATATCATATCCCCTCCGTATGACGCATCACATCCCCTTTTTAGATTCGTTTTATCATCCATTGTATCTTCTTCGTTATGGTATCAATCTGATATATACTTACAGCGTCTATCACCTTGTGTTCGTGTAATTATTTAAGGAGGCACACAGCTTACTATTAAGTGAAAAGTACAATATCAAAGTGAGCGCAGAGACACTGACTGCGAGTATGAACGCGCAAAGTTCTCAGAATAGTACACCGGAAAGCAAGGAGGCTGACATTATTTGTAACAAGCCAAAAATAAACGATGCATAAAATATGTTTTAAACAAGTTTTATTTGGAAAGATGGCCATTATAATTTTGCCATTTACAAGACTTTAATTAAAAAAAAGGTAAGTTGAAATTTCATAATAGTTTAACTAATACGCCATTCAGTATTATGACTTGTCAAATTTTCTCGGTCATATTTCAAAATGCACCAACCAACATAGTTTTTGCTTACTCCGGTTTGCAGCATCAAGCGGCAACGTACCAATGAATGACATCCCTGACGCTTGCTGTAGTAGGTGTTTTTTCCAATTTACCCGCACCGCCGCCACCGTCGCCTGTCATTGTTATGGTCAGCGAGATTGGAAGAGAATACAGCAAATGCATCTCGGACTGGGATTCGTTTTTCCCAAGAATGGAATAATGGTTTCCGCCGTCGTGCAGAAACCGTTGCGTTGCGTTGATGCGAACAACGAACCAAAAATGAAAAGCTGCGTCAGCTGCTGTCACGTCCCACTATCGCAATTCGAACGAGCGTATCCTAGCAATCCGGGTACGCTAGGAAGTCAAACACTGTCATCACAAAGAACGCTTTTTTATCTCTACGGTATTCAACGAACCAAACGAGAAGTCGATGTATAGTGAAACAATAATATACTCCATGACTTGTGAACTAAGTTTCCGACCTGTGTAGGTTGAAGCTTGCTGTTGTCATTAATCCGAATTTTCAACTGCAGCACAGAAGAATGGCGTTTTTCTTCCTTCTGAGTTGAATGAAATGCCAGTCTGGATTCTTGGTAGGAAAAACGCCTTCCCTTGGGATCAGAATGTCTTCAATAAATACATTTCATATTTCATGCTACGAAAGGTAAGGAAAAAAATAATCATTTACCTTTGGCCTTTTCTATCATTTTCTTTCAATCTCTTGAATTATAAAAAGAAGGTGTATGGAAAAACTCATTACCGTAAATTGGCCAAAGCAAAGAAAGACGGTAGTATACTTACCAGGAGGTAAATGTTTACAAACTCTAATAACAACAGCAAGTAGACTTCATTACTAATGATCGCGTGACCTCTGGTTTTCTCGAGTCTGTAGAACGGTTGTTTTTCAGTGGAGACTTAGACGTGTTGTTGAAGATAGACAGCCACGTAGCCAGGGGGGGTGCCCTGGGGGCCTTGCCCCCCCCCCGAAATGTTTTGGCTTACATTTTTCAAAAAAATTTCAATGCAGAATAACAATACACCAAGCTAAAACTGTAGCACTAGTATATTTTTTATGAGTGCGCCTTTGAATAACAATATAACCGACATCATTTTGTATCTCTCATAGTCTGTGAAAATTCTCAACTATGTAGCTCTCCGTTACTTGGAACATTCGGCATGGACAAAGGCGACGAAATATGGACATGGAATGGAGACTTGGTACCTGGAACTGCAGATCGTTAAATTTCGTTGGTGGCGATAGAGTGCTGCTCGATTAGTTAGGACCCCGAAAGTTTGGCATCTGGAACTGCAGCGGAGATATGTCGCAAAGGCGAGAAGGTGTGGAGGATCCGTGGCAGTAAAGCCCAAATTTTTCAGAGCGGTGGAGCGACCAACGAGCTGGGAACGGGCTTCGTAGTGTTGGGCAAAATGCAGAATCGCATAAAGGACTGGAAAACGATCAACGAGAGAATGTGCGTGTTGAGGATAAAACGCCGTTTCTTCAATTAAACTATCATTAACGTACACGAAGGTATACTCGACGACGAGAAGGAAGCGTTCTATGCGCAGCTGAAGGCAACGTACGACAGCTGCTCATGATAGGACATCAAGATCATCATCGGGGTTATGAACACCCAGGTCGGCAGGGAAGCAATGTATAGACCTGTGATCGGGCCCCATAGCCTGCATACCGACGCAAACGACAACAGCCAGCGATGCATCAACTTTGCAGTTCCCGAGCATTTTCGTTTCCCACAAAGATATCCACAAAGCCACCTGGAGATCACCTGACCAACGAACTTCTAACCAAATCGACCATATTCTCATCGAGGGCCGGTTTTTCTCGAACATCACCAACGTATGCTCCCTGTCGACTCGGACCATTACCTAGTAGCAGTACATGTGCGGTTAAAACCCCGTTTTATCTCGCGACAAAACCGCTCTTCTCGGTTAAACATTCGGCAGTTAAACAACCCGCCAGTTGCCGAAAACTACGCGCGCGTACTGGATGAAGCTCTGCCTTCTTCTGTGGAGCTAGATGCTTCAACCCTCGAAAACGGATGGAGTATGATACGCTCGTGCATACATCGAGTGCACGAAATGATTGGTTTGACGTGGAATGCCAACAAGCGATAGAATTGAAGGAAAAGAAGAGCTTGGGAAAACTATCCAATCATATCCACGAGAGAGAATTTGGCCAAGAATCGACAAGCGCGGAATGAGTTGACCATGATCCTGAGGAAAAAGCGCCAGAAGGAGGACAGAGCTGGAACAACTATTCTGGGTTAATGACGCGCGCACGTTTTACGAAGAGATAAACCAAACTCGTAAGGGCTACACACCTAAACCTGACATGTGTAGGGACGAGGGAGGGGATCTAATCACAAACGAGCGCGAGGTGTTCGATAGGTGGAGCAGTATTTCGATGAGCATCTCAACGGCGATATAGCAATAGGAGACGCAACGGAAGTTAACCTCGGAGTGCCTACAAACGACAACAGCGTGCCGGCTCCCGATCTCGAAGAGATCCGGCGAGAAATCCGTCTGCTGAAGAATAGGATTATCGGTCTGATTAGCGCTTTGTACATCGTCTGCTTTGTGCGGTGTATGCTCCTTGATCGAAGCGTCTTGCGGAGGGAAAAGTAGGTTCGATGCGAGAGTGCCAGAAGCTATGAAGTTTTTAAAAATCCTGTAAAACATTTTTCTCACCAGCAAACTAATAAGCATAAATCATATTGTACGCAAACTTATGAAAACCATTAGAAAGTTACTTGTGTTACATGAATATTTAGTTAAACAAATTAATTAATTAATTCGAAAGAACATTCTGTAACATAAGCATTAAATATATTTCTTAAACAAAAGGTTTTCTGCATACTAACTTGGCCTCCCTCCAGAGGTGAGTGAACCTCTTAAGTTTAAAACTTCTCTAATAAAAAAATGACTTGGCCCCCCCCGAACGAAAATCCTGGCTACGTCACTGAAGATAGAGTATTTATTTTGACGTAGGATTGCGTCTTACGGGGAGATATCAGCATCTGTGGCTCCAGTAGCACGTTCCACAGGAAAGTAAGGGTGTAAAATCGAAATCTAAAAGGTGAAAAAGTGGTCCGATTTTGTCCGTATAACTGCAACATCGTAAAAACAATGTGATCAAGCTAACAACTATTTTTCCCATGAAAGTACACTCCAAAGAAGCTCAAGTTTTGATTATCATATCAAAATAATTATCTGCACTAGCACTAGGAAAGAAATACTGTCATTATCGATCCTGCGTCGAACAAATTATAGTCCTTCAGTACTGTCCGTTCTAGGCTGCCGTTCTCCAATCTCCTCGAACACCAACTGAACGTGCTCTTCCTGGTTCACTGGTGCAGTAGTTTTGGCTACCATTTCGTCGGTCATTCTAGCCACACGCCCCTACTATATTGTGGTGCAGAATGCACCGCTTAAGCAAAACATCATTTTGCAGAGCAACGGCGTGTTTGTTCCACGTTTTCAACTTCTAAAATACTTTGGGATCTTTTTTACACTTACTCCTGGTGAAATTTCCTAACAAAAACCAGTATTTTTTGTTATTTTTGACGATTTTTGGTAAGAGTCAAAATCATTATGTGAGGCAGAACGCCAAAGCCCGTGGACAAAACGCTTCAAGTTTGCCCAGCTAGGCGTTAAACGCAACCAAAAAATTTACGATTCAATCACTTGTTGGATAAACTCCTAAAACTAGGCTGCCGAAATGGCGAAAGCGTTCGTTATAGCGTTTGTTGCAAACGCAAGTTTGCTGTTTGCTGGACATAATGGGTTCATATCTCAACATAATTGGCAATAAAATTTATTCATCTACTTTTCTCCAACTGATGTGTGATGAAATATTGTAAGTTAAACAATGTACAATTAGATTTAAGGCAAATTCTAAGTCCTACACAATACATAATATTGCTACATTTTTATAAATAATCCGAAACGAAAGATGTACTGCAAATTAAAAATATTGTATAACCACAGAGACCAGACTACCAAGTAATCGACAAAAAGTGTGTAAAAGGTTTTTATGTAATCTACGAGTAATCCTTCAATAGAGCACCCCTCGAGCAGTAAGTGGCAAACTAAATCTTGATGTCGCTGCCATAGCTGCTATGTAACTGCAGCACAAAGAAATATTGATAAAGGTACATGGATATTTTTAGATGCGTTTGGCAAACTATTTCTGGAGGGCGCCACCGACAGATTTTACACACAAAAAATCGATTACTTCCTTCGAGCCTGTTAATCTGTTCTCTGTGGTATAACTGTTCGATCCCGCTGTGATGCATTCTACCCCTGTTTTGTATTTTGAAGATTTTCGCAATATATGTGAAAAACATGCCTAGTTAATGCCGTTTTTGTGATGAATCATCGAATATGACAGTATATCAATTAGATAGACTGTATTTATTATGAAATTTGCATACCGACTAGTGGTAAAAGCTTAAGAGAAAACCGTGATTTCTTACATGTGGAATGAGATCGCGGATAATCGCTTGATTTTATTGGATGTGGCTATGTTTGATGCTTTTACATGCTACATAATTATGAATTAGCGCGTGTTACACCAAAATAAAATGCGCATTCATAATTTTACCAAATAGTTTCCGCGTTTTTAAGCAATTAATAGCATGGGCCATTCTACCCCCACGGTGCGTTCTGGACAGTTCTACCCTAGTCATCCTTTGGGTGCCCTTCTTCCGTGTTTCTGTATATACAGACATCATGGAGACATGGAAAGTAGGTGCCACAAATGGCCATTCCACTGCACAGTGCTCCAAAAGGGCGAAAAGTGGAACTTCTTTTCTAGTATCTCTTGTTTTCATTTTATCATTTATGGTCTTCAGCACCTTTGTTCATATGAATATCCCCCTTAATCTAAAACTGTCGAAAGTTCGTCATCGCTTATTATATAATGAAAATAAGAACTTGCTTAGTTATCGCACAGTCAAGCTTTAAATTTCCAAAGCTTCACGAGCCCATGGGGTAAAATGGGGCAAGCGGATTTATGAAATCATCTTGAAGCTTAAGTCGAGTACTATAAACTTGTATGGGTTCCACTTGTCTCCAACTACCCAAATGAGAGTACGGCAAGCATACGTTTTAAGTGTTTCGCGTTGGCTCAAGTAGATAGACACATGGTTTCTTCGGCAAAGTTATGGAAAATATAAAGGTAAACAACTTTTCTTTAAATGTCATTTCTATTCCTATCGAGTGCAGAACTATAGAGCATTTTCCTTGAAAATTCTTTAAAAATAGGTTTTCCATACTTAGCTTATGTTGGTTGCATTTTCCAGGAATATATGGTTCTAGGCGATTATTGAAGGACTCAAAATACACATTTTTGCAGAAGATTGCGAATCTCTAGGACCTTTCCTTACAAAGTTATCGCTTTTGGCTCGTGAAGTTTAAGAAAAATATAGCTTAAATAAGCGATAATTTTGATAGGAAAGGTCATACAGATTTGCAACCTTCTGCAAAAACATGTGTTTTGAGTCTTTCAATAATCGCCTAGAACCATATACTCTTGTAAAATACAACCAGCTTACGCTGAATATGAAAAACTTATTCTTAAAGAATTTCCGAAGAAAATGCTCTGTAGCTCTGCACTCGATAGAGATAGAAATGTCATTTTTAGCAAAATTGTTTATCTTTATATTTTCTATAACTTTGCCGAAGAAACCATGTGTCTATTTACGAACTCAAAAAAAAAGAACGTGAATTAAGCTTTTCGCGAACGCGAAACATACAAAACGTATGTTTTCCGTACTCTCATTTGGGTGGTTGGGGACAAGCGCAACCCCTACAAGTTTGTAGTACTTGACTTAAGCTTTAAAATGAAGCGCTGATTTCATAAATCCGCAAGCCCCATTTTACCCCATGGGCTCGTGAAGCTATGGAAATTTAAAGCATGAATATGCGATAACTCAGCAAGTAAAGGTCCAAGCGATTTGCGGTCTTCTGCAAAAACGTATATTTTGAGAGCTTCGGTAATTGACGAGAATATTGTATTCTTGTAAAATGCAACTAACAAAAGCTAAGCATGAAAAACCAATTTTTAAAGAAGTTTTGAAGAATATGCCCTATAGTTCAGCATTCGATAAAGATAGAAATTTTATTTCTTCAGCAAAGTTGCTTGTTTTTACAATATTTACAACTTTGCTGAAGAAACTATGTTTATATTTTCTAACACAAAAAAGTTATTTTTTTATTTTCATTATAGTAAGCGATGACTAACTTTTGACAGTTTTAGATTAAGGGGGATATTCATACGAACAAAAGTGATGAAGACCATAAATGATAAAATGAAAACAAGAGACACTAGGAAAAAATTTCCACTTTTCGCCCTTTTGGACTACTGTGCACCGGCCGTGGCAAAACGTCAGGTCGTTATCATTGGTCTTCCTATGACAGGACGAAAGGATTCTTTCGGTGCGTAAACGTTGATTACCGTTCTGATTCAAACTTCGAATACTTAAGCTAAGCGGAAACATTCTTCAAAGTAAAATGTTCGAAAACATCTTTATTCTACCCCCATAAATGTTATTTTACATTGAAAAACACTAATAAGTTACAGCTCGGTTTTGATTCAAACTTCGAACACCTTCATGATCGACATTCAAAGCTCGAATATTTCAGTTTCAGTCATCGAACACTTGTATTACTTTGATAAGTATCAATGTTTTAGTGTCATTCTACTTAACCGTTATGTGTGCAACAGGGTACCCGGGTACCTTTTCAGTTTTAAAATTGTTATAACTCATTCAATCTAAAACATACGTCATTGAAATTTAGCGACATCGTAAAACTCGTTGATCTTAAGTAATTGAGGGTTTTTGGTGCATATCCATAAAGGGGATTAGCAATGAGAGGCACTTGAATTTTTTTATTACGTAGGAGGGCGACAAGGGTACCCGGGTACCCATGATTTGCTATGTTTATAACTTTGGCTATCTTGAACCGATTTGGATGAAACCAGTGGCATTTGATTCGTACATTTATCTAGTTTTGATTAGACAAAGCATTTGGCCATCAAATGACATGTAGTTCCCGGGAATCGGTAATTCCGGAGCAACGTCCGGTAAAACGTGGGAAGCCGCTTGTTTTGAAAGAATATCAGCTTTCAGCAAAGCTATTAACTTTGAACTTGACATTGTGGACCCTTTTTTCATCTTATTATATAAATTGGTTACTTTAGATCGCATTGGCCATTCCAGAATTGGGTTCCTGTAGGGTTACAGATGACCAGTTGGGTGCCTAATCCAATATTAGGATTGGTTTAGCGGATCTTTTAGATGTTTTGAACTGATATGGCCAGTTTAGTACTGATTAATAATTTTGGAACTTGTTCCAATTGTATAACGGATGGTTCTACGTTTTGAACTGTTCTGATAATGGTAAGCATTATCTTGAATCCTGCGGTATCATCTGGGATCCCGTAGAAACCATTTTCGAAATAACCAATCAAAATACATCTAAATGTAAAAAATATCACCTACCGAACTAATTCCAAGAACTTTGATACCCATATTGCTAGGTTTTACCTCCAATCCTAGACTGGCCACCCATGACCCCACAGGAACCTACTCCGGAATGGCCAACCTGATTCATCTCGTTATATGAAATAGTTCATTGTATGAATTTTTAGAGGTTTTATATCCGCGTGACTGATTTTCGAGCAATACAATCAGTTCTCTACCTCACAGCGGACACTCTGTCGGAATTCCGGAATTTTGAGCCCCGTATGTCTTTTAATGGCCAAATGGCCAAATAATTCAAAACTAGATAAATTAACGAATCAGATGACACTTATTTCATCAAAATCGGTTTAAAATTGTTGATGTTATGGCAATATCAATTTTGGGTACCCGGGTACCCTTGTCGCCCTGCTAAAGGTGTTTTTTTTGTCGCACACATAACGGTTAAACGAGTGAAATTATATTCTTTTTCTAAACACTGTCTTTTTAAATGTACGTAACAGTGTGATTCAAAATAATCACGCAATAATTTGTTTTAGTCCATATATCTGTACTCAATTGCTAATACTTTCGCACTACATGTACCACATCTAAGCAAGTTGACTTTGTACACCTTTACAATGCAGACAATTCATTTTCCCGCAGGAAACCCCGGAAAAACCTGATTAATATCGTAGTTGTTCGAAGTTTGAATCACTCCTCAAAACATGCTTCAAGAGTAGAGGACATTCTAACGGACATGGTGGTGTACAATAAGCATAATATTTAATAGATATACCAGCATTTTAAATATACCTATTTATACCAAAACCAGTCAAAATGACTGGTGGATAAGAAACGGTTGATGAACGACTGAATAATGTGCAGCACAGACCCTATAGTGGTCCTTAGCCTCTTATCCAGCAACTTCTATCTCCACCTCCTCGTTGTAGGGTAACCAACCTGTTTTGGACCTCATCTGCAGCTGTACATAATTTGGACACTTCCATTTGACTTTGCTGTAAGTGTCCAAATTATGTACAGCTACAAATGGGGTCCAAAATAGGTTGATTACCCTACCAGCCGGAATACGAGCAATCTTAGCGGAGATGTGGTAACCAACCCTGGTGGTAACTAAGGTCGTATACCGACAGGCAAGGAGGCACTGTCTTGTCTCGGCACTATACGATGGCAGCCCCATCATGAGACTCGGCAGCATAGCCCTAGTAAGGCAAGATTTTTATATCTAGAATATTACGAAAAATCAAGAAAATTCAACTCGAAATATTTAGCATGGACAGGCGATGAAACAAGGATTTGGAATGGATGTTTCCTACCGAATTTCGTGGATGGCGACAGAATGTTGCTCGTTCAGTTAGAACCGCAAAAGTTCGACATTGTGGCACTACAGGAGATCTGTCGCAAAGCCGGGAAGGTTTGGGGGATCCGTGGCGGCAAGGCCCAATTTTGCCAGAACGGTGGAGCGACCAACGAGCTGGGAACGGGCTTCGGAGTGATGGGCAGAATACAGGATCGAGAGAGGATATGTGTGTTGAGGAAAACAAGCCGCTTCTTCAACTACACCATCATAAACGTGCACTGGCCATACGAAGGTAGACCCGACGACGAGAAAAAAGCGTTCTATGTACAGCTGGAGGCAACATACGATAGTTGCTCGAGTGCTCGCCACGGGATATCATCGTCATTGGGGACATGAACGATCAGATCGACAGGGAAGCAATGTATAGTGATAACGGCCAGCGATGCATCAACTTTGCAGCTTCCCGAGGCCTGGGGATCAGAAACACATTCTTTCCTCACATAGATCTACAAAACCACCAGGAGATCACCTGACCAACTAACATTGAACCTAATCCACCATATTCTCATCGAAGGTCGGGTTTTCTCGAACATCACCAACGTATGCTCCCTACGGGGTACGGATATCGACTCAGATCATTACCTAGTATCAGTACACGTGTGCTCAAAATTATATACCTCACGACAAAGCCACCTCGGTTAAACAATCGATAATTAGCAGGGAATAAAATTTTCACTCACATGTAGGATAAACATATTTCGCTCACCCATTCTTCTCACATGACAACTAGATGTGGTAGTTATCTGTTCGTATAAAGCGGAAGAAAAACATTTTTCCGCTAAAGAAAGAGAGTTGATTATATTTCGTTTCATTTTTCCCTGAAAAACATTTATCCTCTCTCACTAAAGGCATGATAAATAAATATCGCAGGTAGACTTGGCGCGAAAATCTAATGCAATAATAGGTATATAACAGAAAACCATGGTGATACTCAAATACATAAACTCGGTTGTTTTATTTCACTCTCTTGTTGGCTGGTTGTTTGGTAAATTCAATAGTAACCTGTGCATTTTCGTCTCTGGAAAAAGGCTGATACAGCTTTATCCTCTCACACAAAGAGAGGATAAACTCGTGTTACGAAAATTTAAAAATTAAACAAATCATGATCGTGTATTCCTTGGGATAAATGAAAGTCTTGGTAGCCCATGCTCACGAACGACTATACATGGGTATAAAACATTCTCGTTTCACATTTGTTCAGTTTTTTTCGTAGTAGGCAAAATTCATAGATTATCGCGCGTTTGAGAGGATAAATTGAATGCCTGATAATTAGACAACCCGGAATGTGATGAGAACTACGCGCATACTATGCACCTTCCTCTGTGGCCAGGTGCTTCGACCCTCGAAGATAAATGTAGCAGGATACGTTCGGCCATCAGTGAGGCCGCAAAACGCCAGAAGGAGAGCTAGAACCACTATTTCAGACTAGTGAGATGCGCAAGTTCTATGAGAAGGTGAACCGATCTCGTAAAGGATGCACACCGAGGCCTGATATGTGTAGGAACGAGCAGGGAAACCTGGCCACAAACGAGCGCATAGTGGTTTGTTGAGTGGAAGCAGTTATTTGATGGGATCTCAATTGATGATATAGCAAAAGGAAATGGAGCAAAAGTCAACGTATGAGAGCCTAAGGGCGCTTCGACTTCCGATCTCAAAATGATCCGGCGAGAAATTAGTCAGCTGAAGAATAGAACCGCCGAAAAGGACCGACTCTCGACAAAACTCTACAAAAATGGCCAAGAACCATTAGGAACGGCATTTCACTGAATAATTTCATGCTTCGAACTCACCGTTCTCCCGAATTGCTACATTTCTTCATAGAATCTTGCACCAGTCATTTTGACTGGTGCTGGTATAAATGGCAAAAACAAAAATTATATTTGTTACTAATACATTTTATGAACTTAATGTTACTTTGTATATAAGTAACATTAAGTTCATAAAATGTATTCTCTACTTATAGCTACAAAAGTCATAACATCGTTTCTAAAGTCAAATGTTAGATGTTGTAGAAATTTCAAATTGAAATTGCACGACCAGTCAAAATGACTGGTCTGGTATATCTAGTGTTATCATATTAGCGATACTAACAAGCATTTTATTCTGAAGTGTTCGAAGTTTGAGACTGTTCTAAGTTTGAATAAGAACGGTATATTGTAGCTAAAGAACAAGCAGCATTCTAGTTATGATCGTTGCAAACGTTGTCATGAAAGTAGTCATCCCATAGCCTACACTATGCTACATTTAAGTTCCACTCTAAATCCAAGTTCAAGTTGAATTCCGATCTCAAGCCTAAGCCCAAGACAAAGTCTCGTTGTGCAAGTCAACATCGTCGGTAGCAGCATAGAACCGGAGTGGCTCGTGCTGTTTCAAGCAATCGTCACCATTCCACTTGATCTAGGCGAGTCGTCACCAGTTTTCCAGTTGTCTCAAAAGCTATAAATAACTTTCGACCTGGTCGAGCCATCTTGCACGTTGAATCCCTCTGTTCCTGGTGCCGGTGGGGTTGTTGAAGAGAACTGTTTTCATCGCACTATCGCCCGGCATCCTTACGTAGCCTACCGACTTTCACCAGATGTACGATGGGAAGCTTTCCATGTACCTGTAGGTCGTGATTCATACGCCCCTGCCACTCACCGCTTTCAATTTGTACTCCACCAGATATCGTCCGCAGCACTTTCCGCTCGAACACGACAAGGGCGCGTATGTCTTCTATGAGCTACCAGTCTGTTAGGGATTTGAACATTGTCAGCTTCGTACGGCGGCGTATAGTGCTTGATCGTAGCGTTTTGCGAAGCGCAAAGTAGGCTCGATTTCCCGCATGAATGCACCGATAGATCTCTTTCTTAGTGTTGTTGTCCGCGGTCACCAACGATCCCCAATGCACAAACTCAGTAATATGTCTAGTTCGTCGCCGTCAACGGTTACCGTCCGTGGAAGACACGCGTTTGTCTCCTTTGAGTCTCTTCCTTTCATGTATTTGGTCTTCGACGCATTTATTTTTAGCCTAATCCTCTTAGACTCCGCTTTCAATCTGACGTAAATTGTCTCCACCGTCGCAAAGTTTCTTGTGTTTCTTGTTTCGCCGCCCGCTGGTCGGATCACCCCCTCAAAATGCTGTTGAACATCTTTTTTCGTGAACATCGTGAAAAACGAACATTAGAAGAACTGGGAAAGATGATATGCAAACCGTGAAAACTAATGGGCTTTTTCTAACCAATCATCCCCTTCTGCGTCTATCTCTAGAAAGTCACCAACTTCTTCCGCTCCATTGGTTCATCTGGATCTATCGGCTACTAATCAAGTACGACTACAGATTTCTACAGATAAAAGGGGGAGATGCAGAGGCCCCTCGAATCAACCATTGTGCTCAGCTCTGCACACGATGGTTATCGCTTATGTCTGCTTCTGTTTTCTCGTTCAAGCCGTTTTAGACAGCTCTGTTAATAAAGCCAGTTGTTTAGACTAAATATACACCCTGAGTAGATTGACAGAGTGGCGACATGCCATCCTAAATGTGCGGCTCCATTGCTCTTTCACCGGATCCCTCTACTTAATCTTCAATTGATCAACCAATCTGAAAAGCAATCTGATCAACCGGGTCCAGGTACAGGTAAGGAATATATCAAAATCCGGTTGACTAATTGAGGGTTAACCCATCGGCTTAGCTTAGCGGTTCATAAATTTGTTGGCTTTTACCAGAATATTGCAAACGGGTTTCTGTGGAAGTTAGAGATAGATGCTGTTTGAATGATTGTATGTTTATAAAAATTCAGCGTACTTCGTATTATGGAAGAGGAAATATTGTCCAATCTACTACCATATAAAGTGCTTCTACATTCTGTTTTTAATTTGAAGGTATAATTTTTCATTGATAATTGCTTCAAAATGCATTGGAATGCGAGAAATTATGGCAATACCACGATATTGAGAAAGGTTCTAAAGCAAGAAATTTGTTGTCATATTCTTTATTATTGACGTCACTTTCGACATTTGCTATACAATTACTATCTACTGTAAAACTTTGTAAAGCTCTGCTATACGAAATACGAGCCAAAACTTCTCTACTGATGAGGGAAATTTGCAGTTAGAAATTTCAAATATACGAGCTGTCAAACAACGATGGAAACCAATTAAAACGCGAATTAAATTAAATTTCCTTCATTTAGCAGCAAAGCATCATTAATATCATTTAGTACTTCACTACTACAGCGAGCTATGCATAAAACTTTTCGACATCTAGCACTTCAATGTGCAGGACGGTGCATACCGTACCGTAAAGCCCGCCTTTTTGTCTGCCATACACCAAAGAGAAGAACTTCGTAACGTGAAAGGGCTTCCCTATTCTTGCAATGCAAATTTTACGTTATCCCTTTCCCGAATGAAGCTTGTTCCGTGCTCAAGAAGCGAAACGGAAATTTCAATGAAAGTGTCACCATAAAAAAAGACACGGGGTATATCGGATTAAAGATCAAAGTTCCTGAAAGGAATCGGCTGGACGAGATTAAAAATTGTTCTAAAAAACCTAAGCTGGGGTAAACTTTTACTATCATGGACAGCAATATGGCCTATATCAAAAGAAAAGATGTACTATTTTACTCCACCATTCCAAACGCAATCAAGGGATCATTTCTGTAGTTCAAAGCAAACGTCAAACGTATTGTTCTTTACAGAAAAGAATCCTACCATTCATGTTTAATTGGGCTGCAAACTGTGATAATTGGTTAATCTCTCAGTGTAGAACACAAACAATATACACTATTCTATTTGATATGATTCTTTACATAAGAATAGAACACCGTCTCTGAATGATTAAATAAACTACAGTCGATACTTGGAGGCACGGAGAATGGGAAATTTATCCCCAGCACAGTTACCACGGAAATCATCGTTGCCCAGGTCGAAAATCGATATTCCTCCCAGTCCCTTCGCCTTCACGTAGGCAGCCTTATTTCCAGCCGTTTCCGGATCCTCGTAGGACAGCCAAATTCCGTGCTCTCCGTTTTCGTCCGGTACGCGGAAAGCGTACGCTCCGAAGCGTCTCGTGGGATCACCAATTTTGCGCAGTGGATAATCCGCACCCTTCAGATTGGCATTTCCCGGATTGGGCAGCTTGGCACATACTTCGGCCCAGCTGTAGAATCCTGGAATTCCAGTGTACGGTCCCGCAACGGCCGGTCCGTCAGCTCGCAACGGTGGGACGCCTGTGATTCCGGATTCCTCCGTTAGCTTCCATCCCCGACCGTACGTGGGAATGCCAACAACCAGCTTCGAAAGTGGTGCTCCTTTTCCCATCCTTAAAGTTAAAATTCATATTAAAAATTATGTTAAAATCAATTGAAAAAAAGAATCTCACCAGTGGCTCACTTTGGCATCGACATTATTCCCAACAACACGCTCCGTTGGCTCGTAAAGCGGTCCACCAAAATCGGCCTCCTTTGGATTTCGCTCTGGAGTTTGCTGATCGAATGCAGCCAAATTAATATAGTCCAAATTGTCCTTCAACAGGAAAACATCTAGGAAAACGCTCTCGTTAACATGCGGTAACACGGTCAAACCCAGCTGGAAATTGTCCGGAACAAAAGCATTCTTCAGATCGCGAACCAGCGCTACGAATTCCTCCCGATGTTCGTCAGCTTTAGGATCCAGCACACTGTCACCGGTGAACAATTTCTTGAATCCATGCCACAGCTTTCCGGTCCAGCCTCGGATACGTTTCGGTTTGCTCTGCGGGAATTGCCATGCTAAATCTAGTCCATCGAAGTTATAGGTTTTTAACAGTGAATACGCTGAGTTAACAAAAGCCGTGCGACTTCCGGACGACTCCAATAATGTCAGATACTTTTCGAACGGTTTTTCTTCAGCAAGATCTTTGTATCCACCAACGCTCAGCAGTACTTTCAAAGCCGGATAGCGTCGTTTTAAAGTGGTAACCTGTCGGTATTGCCCTTTTCCCGAGTCCAAATCCAAACTTTCGTCGATGGCACGAAGCTTGTAGTTGTTAGCTGCATCCACTCCAGCGTATCCGTAGATAAGGTGCGTACAGAACGGCAGTGCAAGCTCAATGTCCGAAACGATTACCTTACCGAGGCCTGTAAACAAACAACATCAAACGGAATGAATTATACTATTTTGATTGACAGCAATCCGGCTGTTTTGAATGAGGTCAGCAAGATTGGTTCTAGGAATAACGCTCTCGCTGATAACCGCCAGTCAGGCTCTGACTGAATACGAGAATGTTTACATGAACGAACACCGGTCCTTGATTCAATCAGCTTGATTGCTTCACTATTAATTAATCAACTGATCCCGCGGCGACGTCTATCTGAAGGTCAACACAAAATCTGGAAGCTTCGCACACCTACCTTCTCGCAGTGCAGCGGATCCATCGTAGTAACACAGGACCTTCGTCGTTCCGTCGGTGCTATTTGTGTTGGCCCGAACCGTTGCCACCAGCACTGCCAGCAGCACCAGCAGCAGGGAGTCTATCTTCCGCCACATTTTTTTTTGTTAGGCCTCTGATCCTCTGATCGATGATTAGTTTCGTTTTCTTTCCGCGAACGATTCGATGTGATCCCCTAGAAGTGAAGAAACTTACTGACCAACGATGGACGTAATGACGATCATTTTATATTTAAATTAGTGTCAGATTATACGGTTTCGGTTTAAAGTAACTCACTCTCGCTCTGCGGCGAGTGGTTGTTGAAGTTGATTTTGCTCGAGTACAGGAATCACCGCTCAGAATAAACGACATCATTCGAATGTTTATGTCAATCGCATAGCATTAGGTTCGGATTAGTTCACTTACTGAAACTGATTACAGTGAGTCCTAAACAAAAACATTCACATTCATGGAATAGTGCAGTACTAAGCTGCGTTTCTTCAACTCAGTTCCAGTTTAATCCTATTATGATTCAACGAAATATTTTGTCTAAATGAAGAGCATTGATGAGAGTGGTAGCATTGCTGTGTTTGGTGATTCACATTGATTGACAATAATTCAATTTTGTTGTAATTTTAGTGGCAATAAACTGTGTATTTTAAGATTTTTATATATTTAGCTACAAACATTAGAAACCAAAATTTAATTTTATCAGGTTAAAATTGAGTTTTACCTTATTTCATGCAATGGGCTAGTACCATTTCTTGAACACGGTCATATTTTGCAACGGTAGTTTTTTCACTTGTTTGGTAGTTTCATTTGAATTCTTTGTTGCTTGTAGTACCATTCTTCTTCTTCTTCAGTTAGCCGTTCACACGGAGGTAGTTCTCAATCAACCTAACTTTCGAGGTATTGGTTAAATTTCACTCTTTGAGAATTACAGTGATATCATTCATCATCAATTTGAATAGCGTTACCTTGCCAAGTCGGTCCAGAAAAGGCAATCAACCTTATACTCCTACAGGAAAAGTAGCAACTTATCCTGAAGGTACTCCTCGTGATAAACTTTCTGGTTCAATTCGCAGCTGCTGATTGTGTGCCAAACGAGGAACTTTGACCTTGTGGCATTCTACCGTTCAATCAGATTTTCTGAAAACGTTCTTCACTACGATTCTGCATCCATATCGACGCAATCGTATTTCGTCAGCAAATTCCCGTAGAGCCTCCTTGAACAATTCTTTCTCTCCCTTCAGATTTTGCTTCACGTTGTAAAATCTGACGGTCCACCTACAGCTTGTGTCTTGAAACCAACCCTCTTTTTCGCTGTCTGGACATACGATTGCGAAATTCATACTATTTTCATCCTGTCATTTAAATCACAACTTTCAAATGAGTTTCAGGAGCAACTGGCCTTGCCTTTTTCCTTTTGTTCTCCAAGATATTTCGGAATATTAAACAACGTGAATTTGGGTTGAAACAACTCCTCAATTCAGGTAGATGACCCGGAATTTCCGTTACGAGCGTACAGGATGCACTGAATGCGTGAATCAATGTGCTTGTTCCGGTGCCGCCATGATATAAACAATTTAACTTATCCTGACAACGAAAGCCTACTGTGATTCTATACGGGTGCGCGATGTTAGGCATACAGTTGATAGGCATATGGACGGTAGGCATACGGACATTAGACATAATGCACAGAACGAAAAAATGAATCTCACATTCGACGTAAACTGAAATCCGATATATTTTTCCTTTAAATAAAACGTAAATAGCCCAAACTGTTTTATAAGATGTATTTTTTACATCAAACTAAACGTAATAAATAAGCCTTTAGGGGTCAATCCCGGCGTAGTGGTTAGTATTCACGCCTCTCACGCCGAGGACCCGGGTTCAAATCCCAACCCCGCAGAAGTCACGAATGACCTAAGCTGTTAAAGCTGGCATTACTGGTCCTGGACTGAATAGGTCAGTGACAATGGGCAAATGGCCAACGGTTTTTCAAGCCGAAATATATGCTATTCTAGAATGTACTTCAATCTGCTTAAAGAGAAAATATAGGTATGCAAATATCTGTACTTTCTCAGACAGTGAAGCAGCTCTGAAAGCTCTAAAAGTAATGAAAGAGCAGACGAGTTAGCCAGATCTGGATCTGCTATGGAATTTATAGGTTCCGAACCTTTCTGTGGGGTATCTAATAGTACGTGCAAGATGGAACTGAAAAAATGGGAAGAGAATCAGGTCATATTGAACTGGAATAAAACTTTATCAGCCCGTCATGCAAAACGGTTTATTAAGCCAAATGCCTCAATCACGCAAAAGCTATTGAATCTTTCAAAAAAGATTTGAGTACTTTTAGCGGAGTGGTTACTGGTCATTGTTCAAGCAAATATCATCTGAAGGTAATAGGAAAGCTTAATGATGATAGATGTCGTTTCTGCAATCTAGAGTGTGAAAGCGCTCATCATATACTGTGCGAATGTCATTATTATTCAATAAAAGGCGAAAATTTCTTGATAAAGGACTGTTGGAGCCTTCGGTAATTTGGGCTAGTTCTCCTCAGAAAGTAGTACAACTTATTCTCAACATATTACCGTGTTGGGATGATGCCTTCAATTAAAATAACAATTACAAAACGACGTAGTAGCTATTCATAAGTAAAGGCATACAGCAAAAGAGGACACACCACAATAGATCAAAAAACTGGTCGCAGTGGTTCAAGGTCCCCAACAAAAAGTTGTTAAAGTGACTATAATCAAACAAAAAAATAAGCCTTTAAGTGGAATAATACGTAATTTTATATTATTTGCGATGTTCCATTTATGTGCATGTCAGAAGACGTAATATCACAAGATTTTTTCGAAGTGTGTGGACAACAGGCATGATGGACGGCAGGCATAATAGACGATAGGCGTAACGGACGTTAGGCATAATTTACAAAATTTTCCTTCCCTGCGAATACGCACTTGAGCCAATCATCGCTCCGTCACAATACAATGAGAACCAGGGCCGCCAATTTTACATAAATTTATTTGGCATAACATCGTTTGTCATAAAAACATCGGCATGGACATAAGGGACCATTTAGTAGAAAACCATATGGAATAACGACTTTTGGGTATAATTCCGTGAATAATGTTTTAGGACTTTTCACAGATAATTCAGGGCGAGACGGGCGCAAGCCGCGAGGAAATCACGTCTGTCTAGTTTTGTTCACTTTCCTACCCAAGTAGCAATTTGGGTTTTGTTACACTCTTATGATGGCATTTAAGACAAAAATTGGTCATGAAAACCACCATAAGACTACAATAAAACTCACATTGTATCTTGGGCTAAGTCTACCGACGTTTGTTAGTATTCCCTAGCCCTCGCATCGACTCACTGAGTTGGTATGGATTGGCCGAATAACAAATAATCGAAATCCAAATGGTCAAATTTCAACAACTGTCACAAGGCCGAAATTGCACTTGGCCGTGTTGTGAAAGGCCGAACCGCTATTTGGCCGAATCATAAAAGGCCGAAACACGAAAAGGCGAGCCCCTACTTTGCTGAATCTCGCCGAAAACTCGTTTATCGAATAATATTAATAAAAATACTGTTTTTAAGGTCCATGTTAAGCTGGTTAAGCTATTAGCAAAATAATTAAAGGATGGTTTCCTGCGTTTTAGAAAAAAATATTATATATGAGCCAATGAGTTACACTCATTATAAGGTGCGAGACCTATTTACTATGTCAGTAGCAAACGCTCCCTCGATGATTTAGGGCGAGACGGTCGCAAGTCGCGAGTGTTCGCCGGTGGCCTGCCGTCAGAAGGGCCGAGTGTCCAAATTTTTCGTGTTGAACCGCCAGTCCTTTTATGTCAGTCAACAAGGCTTACTCGTAAAGTCGTAAATTTGATTCAAACTTCGGTTTTTCAGGATCTTCCTTTATAAATATGAATTGTTTTGATAATAAAGCTTCAACTTGCTTTAGAATTGGTACGTGCCATTCGAAAAAATTACCAAATAACTACAAAAATATGGGTTAAAACTAATTTTTGCGTTAAAAATCCAAGCCGTACTGCTGGGTGGATTTAAAATAACAGTGTTTAGTAGAAAGCGAATAATTTCACATCATTAAGTTGAGTGGCACGACGAACATTAATATTTATCAAAATACTATAAGTGTTCGATGCTTGAAATAGCAATATTAGAAGTTTGAATGTCTGCCTTGGAAGTGTTCGATGTTTGAAACAAAGCCGAACCGTAACGTTTTAATGTTTTCAAATGTAAAATAATATTTTATCTTCATTTTTCCGCAAAAATAAATAAACTGTCATGCTGCTATGTCACATATGGATGTAAAACAAACGCATTTTCAAACATTTTACTTTGAACAAAGGTTCGCTTAATACGTGTGAATAGCTCAATAAGTTTGAATCAGAACGGTACGTAGTTTCTTCCACGCGATTACTTTCACACGAATTTTTTATTTTATAAGATATTTTTTAAACGAATTGTAAATTATGCGAGTTTTATTTAGATGGAACTTCAGAGTGTCATTTAGGCTCCTTGGACTAAAAAGCGAATTGAGTGTCATAACTCCGGAACGCCTGGCCCGTTCTCTATCAAACTTGGCATATGTGCTCCTTAATATAACGAAATATGGGATAGAACGGCATAGAGAGGTTGTGAAAAGAAGGTGTTGGCCACCGTGAGAAAAGAAAGAGATATGGAAGGAGACAGAAAAAGAGAAATCTGTAGAGAGAAATTGTTAGACAGAATTAGGTAAAGAAAAGCTGATAGAGAAATATTGGTAGAGAAATGAGTAGAGAGAAACTGGTAGAAAGGAATTGGTAAAAGAAATTGAAAGAGAGAAACTAGTAATGAGAACTTGGTAGAGAGTTATTGATAGAGAGGAATTTGGAAAATTAGCTAAAGCTCATAAAAATGAGCGTTTTAGTGGAATACGAAGATTGAATGAAAGAAAAAGTCTTTCACGATTAAACTCCTATATTAATTCTATTTACATCTATATGAATAAATACATAATTAGGTACAGAGAAATTGGCAACGAGTTATTGGTAGGGAGAAATTGGTAAAGAGAAATTGATAGAGAGATTAGTAGAGAAAAATCAGTAGAGAGAAATTGGTAGAGTAATTAGTAGAGAGAAATTGGTAGAGTGAAATCAGTAGTGTAATCGTTGGTTACAAATTTGTGTATTATCTCTACCAATATGCTATTTCAAATTGTTCGAAACCCCTACATCCTAAATCCAAGAGGGGCTCTGTAGCCGCAAGGTTACCGAGTCTGCTTTGACAAGCGAATGGTCATGGGTTCGAATCTTAGTAGAATCAGGCCATTCGATGTCAAAGTGACTTTAGCATGGGTTTATTCTCAGGCCCCTCATCGCCCTTCCTTCATGCTGAGTTCTATATTATCCCGATATGGCCTATTGACAGTGCAAAAATGAGACCCTTATAGTAAAAATGCACTGGTTTGCTACGCCAGGGATGACTATAATTGGGGACTGTGCGCTGTCATGTGGAACGAGGTGGGTAAAGTAGAGTAAAGTATTGAAAGAAGGGTACCCAATTACACACAAGCACGCATAAAAAAAAAAAAAAAAAAAAAAAAAAAAAAAAAAAAATTCAATAAGCATATCGCTCACTCAATAGCGACTATAGCCAAAATAAATGCAGTGCGGGTTATACAACAAACACCCGGGCGATATCACAATAGATCTAACCATAATGGTCGCAGTGATGAGTCCATACAGGAAAAAAAAAAATCCTAAATCCACCTCTGAGCAAACTGTTGACAGTAGGAGTGATAGCTCTTCAAGTCTTCGAACGGAGAGGTCAAGTGTTCTCCCATGTGGATTGGGAGTACCCATCTCCGGGCGAGCTGTTTTCTGTGATGAGTGATAACACTCCAAGTCCATGGACGGAGTGGTCACACATGCAGGATGACTTTACAAAAGTGGCAAACAGATGGCATGGTAAGGGTGATAGCACTCCAAGTCCTCGGGCAGACGTGTCACTCATACAGTAAAACTTTTTAATACAACCATGAAAACTCGTAACTATATGGGGGATAACACTCCAAGTCTTAGGACGCAGGGGTCACTCATACATAACCGCGTTCTGCGACGTCGAAAAAACAGCCAAGGTATTCAATATCACAGGATGAGGATACCGAGGGAATTGTTACCAGTAAGGCCTATTATTTGGAATCGGAAAGCTTGCAAAAGGCCGAGTTCAAACATACAGACGCTTTGAAAAGGCTTAAAGCAAACAACTAAAGATTATTGGATCTCGTGATAGAGCCTCCCATTTGACAGTTTTCAAGTAGGTTTCATTTGATTCGGCAACGTGAAGCAAAGCGTTGTCATGCTGTGGAATCCCTTTTTTATTCCTCTGTTTACATTGTGGCCGCTTCACGCGTTGTGCTTGGTTCAATCGCATCACTTAACTTTGATATCGTTCTTCTTCAGTGATGGTTTCGTTTGGTGTTAACATCAAATGACTTAACTTTTCAACATCAAATGATTAACTTTTCAAAAGGAGCTAAGTAACATTCACAGACTCTCTTTGGCATCCCTCTCTTCAGATTATTACGGTGACATAAACACATCTAAACCCTTGTTTAGTGATTAAAATCATTTCGATTTTTGTTGGTAGACGTATACGTAAACTAAATTTTACGTAAACTGTAAACTGAGTTTTAGAAAAAGACAATAAGACCTTTCGTGTTAACTAGAGTGATAAAGGACAAATCAAACAACACAAAATAATAATTAATGCGTTCATTCATTGTTCCAAACGTTTCAACAAAGAAAAAATCATATTAACTGGGGGTGCTAATCAAACAATAAAACTTCTCTTACTCTTACAATCTATACTTTGCCGCCCGCAGAATCGGGTACTTTTCCCCGGCACAAGTACCGCGGAAATCGTCGTACGCCAAATCGTTGATAGCAATACCACCGAGACCCTTCGCCTTCACGTAACCTGCCTTGTTGCCCGCGGTATCTGGATCCTCGTACGAAACCCACAGCCCGTGTTCACCGCTGCTGTCCGGCAGACGGAACGCGTATGAACCGAACCGCTTGGTGGGATCGCCAATCTTACGCAGCGGAGCGTCCGCTCCCTTGAGACCGGTATTGCTTGGATTTGGCAGTTTGGCACAGGTTTCAGCCCAATTGTAGAAACCATCCTGCTGCAGCTGTGGCCCAGGTGGTCCAGCACCGTCGGCTGGCAGTGGTGGAACTCCCGTAATTCCCGATTCGTCGGTTAGTTTCCATCCGAGACCATGAGTTGGAATGCTGACAATCAGCTTGGAAGCTGGAGCGTTGCTATTCAACCTAAAATAACACAAACTGAGCTCAGTTTCAAAACTAATTATATTTTCATTTAGAGCTTACCACAGCTTAACCAATCCATCGACATTGTTTCCGGCAATTCGCTCGTTCAGTTCGTAAACGGGAGCGGCAAAATCGGCTTCCTTGGGATTGCGTGCCGGTGTTTGCATGTCAAAGGCTTCAATGTTGACAAAGTCCAAGTAGTTAATGATTGCCGGAATGTCCATAAAGATGGTGGCATTCACATGGGGCAGCACGGTAATTCCCAACTGGTAACCATCGGATCGGAACGCGTTCTTTAGCTCCCGCAGCAGAGCGGTGAACTCCTCGCGATGCTCGTCAGCTTTCTCATCCAGCACCTGGTCACCGGAGAACACCTTCTTGAATCCGTGCCATATTTTACCGCCAGTCGAGCGGATCTTTTTCGGTTTGTTCTGTGGGAATTGCCAAGCTAGATCGATTCCATCAAAGTCGTAAGTTTTCACAATCGAATAAACGCTGTTGATAAACGTAATTCGTGAAGCGCCGGACTCCAGCAGTTCGAGATATTTAGGAGATGGAGCGGAGAATCGGTAACCACCGATTCCAAGCAGAACCTTGAGGGCAGGGTATTTGCGCTTGAGTTGCGTCACCAGCCGATAGTTGCCCTTTCCGGTATCTAAGTCAAGGTTCGGATTGCGCGACACGGCTTTGAAGGAGTCCGAATCGACAGCCGCGTAACCGTAGACCAGATGCGTACAGAACGGAACGGCCGTTTCGATGTCGGCTAGCGTAACTTTGCCTAGACCTAGAACGAGAGGAAAAGAAATAACAGCTCAGTTATTATGCGTTATCGGAACCGGGGTTTCAAATCAGTTGAAACTTTCTAATAATTATGCAATCTGTGACCTTCTCTAAAGCAGGGTTATCGGTGGAGAGCAATTGCTTCGTTAGTCGCATACCTACTTATTCAACGAGTCGCATCAAGCGGTTTCATCTGGCGTGTCATAATTGACAGCAGCGTTCTATAGAGTGCACAGAAATTATTCGTTGTAAGCCGTTGAAAGCTTGTACTTAAACAACGTTTATTTACTGCGATATAGCAGCGACCGGTGCGGTGGTCAGAAATAAGACGATTATGAAATAAAATAAATCTCATCTGATGATTCACCGGCATGCCACCTAATTGTTGTTGCGGTGGATTTCGAATCCGAGCGGTCGGTTACCATTGTGTGAAATTACATTTTACATTTTCTGTGCTACTAAAACCACTGAATAATGAATGTAAAATACGGTAGTGGCGATGCATTGATAGATTGATCTGAATTATTTATATGGTGAACATGGTTTTGAATTGCAATGTTCATTTGCATTTGATCCTTAGTTTAGGCTGAATTAACCATGCAATCAAATGATCTGTGGTGATGTAGGTAATATTTTACATGCCGTTTCAACGATCATAAAACAGATGAAATTTTAAAATAGGATATTGAACTAATCTTTTAACAACACATTTTTCATACCATGTTTGAATCTGCCCACTTTCTTAGAAAAAAATTTTTTTGCCAAAGATAAGGCATCAGTTTTCAACGTTCAATTAACGACTTCCAGTAAGGAATAAAAATATTGTTGTTCACCTTCTCCATAAGTCAACAATGAAATTCACTGGAAATTTACTCAATACTATAATAGCAACGGCAGGGCAGGACGGTAAACACCAGCCAGCCGTACGTTTGAAATTGTTTGCGTTTTGTATTAAACATATCGCTTAGCCTCCCCGAGGCAAACAAAATTCACTTGCGATCCGTGCGCTAAGTTGCTTTCGGCGAAACTTGGAGGTCATCAACGGGCGGGCGTTGATCAACAAGCTTGAATTTCGAGAAAGAAAGAAAAACAAACAAGCTTGAAAGAAGTCTTACAAAGCGAGGAATTTCAGACAGTGAGATAGAGATGGAATTAGATGTTTTTATCACCCGAAATGAATAGCGTTTTAGTAACGGAAATCACAAAAATTATTATTCATTGATATAAATAGCTCTGAGTATTTTAAATAATCTTAAGCGTAAAAACAGATTCTAAAAACAAGTTGCTCACAATTATAAATTACCAGGTAGGTTGAGATTTATGACCATTTTCAATCAGAACATCCTAACTAGATATGACAACTAGACAACTGCGAAATCGGTAATTTTACTTCTTCTGGCCTGAGCAAGCAGTCTTCTACATTTAAACGGCTGTATTTGAAATGCACATGAAGAATATAATATAAAAGTCGGAAATGAAGTCAAGTCTTGTCCCAAGAATTCCTTTATTTACGCAAAAACGAAATTGAAGTTGCCCCTCGACTCTCGACCTTCAATGCATCTCGACAGGCAAATAGGACAGAATAATACTGAAATTTCTTAGCCAACTTTTTTGAAGAAGTATACACCATATTTGTCGAATCATGCCGAGACCCCGACTGTTTCTCCTATTTTCCTGAACATTCAAAAAGTACATCTGTAGACTACATATCTGAACATCAAATTTACACTACACTAGACAACCTGGACACCTCCAAAGGTCTAAAAACTCTAGCAGAAGAATAAACTGCTTGTTTACAACAACTGTTTAATATGTCGCTGAAAGAAGGAATTTTTCCAGAAGTTTGGTCAGCATGTAAAACACCAAATTACAGCTAAACAGCATGGTTTTTATAAAAACCACTCAAATCTTTCGGAATTTTCAGAATATTCACTCTGAATACAGTGAACAATGGCAACCAAGTACAAGCTCTTTACACTGACTTTTTCTGTAGTCGTTTGATAAATTGTCATAACTTTACTACTCTTTAAATTGAAAAAATATGGAATAGAAGAAATACTTTTAAAATGGTTACAGTCATATCTCGCAAAATGCAAACAAATTGCTTCAAAGCGCGTTTTCCAAACCAATACAAGTCACTTCTGGAGTTCCACAAAGTTCTCACCTGAGCCCTCTTCTTTCCATCTTGTACGTAAATAACACCTTTTTTTTCACAATTTAGTATGTGGTTTTGTATATGCAAACGACATGAAAATGTAATTCAAATGAATTGAGCAGGGAAACACAATCATATTTATGTAATAGAGATCATCTAACATGGCAATTTATGTGGAAAATTTATTATAGGTACATATTTTAGACGACACATAAAAATAATCTACTGACAAAGCTTAAGTAAAATCATGTGAAAATTAAAATACACAAAAGATTTCTTGTACAAATTTAAGATCGAAACCAAAAACTCCAATATTTAAACTTCGTAGCTCGTTGAACAAAAGTAGCTGACAATTACTGCTTCCAAATCCAATCCAAATCCAATCCAAATCCAATCCAAATCCAATCCAAATCCAATCCAAATCCAATCCAAATCCAATCCAAATCCAATCCAAATCCAATCCAAATCCAATCCAAATCCACTCCAAATCAAATTCAAATCCAATCTAAATCCAATCCAAATTCAATCAAAACTCAATCCAAATTCAATCCAAATCCAATTCTGTGTAGATCCAATCCAGATTCAATACAAATTACCCTAAATCCAATCAAAATTCGATGTAAAAGTGAATCCAAACCTCAATCCAATTAAAATAAATCCAAATACAGAGATACCTTGGGAGGGAATCTCTGCAAGCAGTACCTGTAGCTCGAGGTTCATAGGCCTACGCTACGGCAAGGGTGCTCGAACACGGCAAGGACGCTCGAACACGGCAAGGACGTGTTTGTCCTTCGTGAGGTGCGTCACGGTTTCAAGTTCCTAAAGAACTACCGGCCTAATAAGAGTTTTGCACATTGTCAGCAATAAACGCCGACGTATGGTGCTTGATCGTTGCGTTTTACAAAGGGCAAAATAGGTTCCGGAATTTATTTTTAGCCCAATCCTCTTAGACATCGCTTTCAATCTGTCATAGATTGCCTCCGCCATCGCGAAGTCATAGCCGCATAACCAAGAAGGTTATGCTTTTAACTTCATCTGCGATGCCTAGGAGCTCTCTCCCTTTGGTGAAAAGCATAGCTTTCGTTTCGATGCCCGTTCGTCGGATCATCCCCTCAAGAGCGATGGTGAACAGCATGCATCCGTCACCTTGTCTCAACGCTTGCCGCATCTCGAAAGGACTCAAGTGTGGCTCAAGGGTTTAGCCGAGATGCAGGTGAAACACATCATTTGATCTGATGAGCTCTGATTATTCGCTTTAGTTTGTCCGGAAATCCGTGTGCGTGCATTAAGTGCCAGTGCTAGTCTCGATTGACTGTATCGTACGCTGCTTTGAAGTCAGTAAAGATGCATGTTGAGTGGGCATGTTGTACTCTCGACATTTTAGCAAGATCTGTCAAATAATAAGCATTTGGTCGGTAGTGTCGCGAGCTCTCATGAAGCTAAACCCTGTGCTACCGGTGACAACCGGTGTAACAAGATCTGGTAGAGTACCTTATAAGTAGCATTGACCAGCGTTATACCCTGATAGTTACTGCAATCGAGCTGACCACCCTTTTTGTAAATGGGACAAACCACTGCCTCCATTAATTCCTCCGGTAGCTACTTTTCCTTCTAAATCTTGAAAATAATGTAGAGCCGTTGCCAGCGTTTTCGAACATCTTACCAGTAAGTACCATCAGCTACCCGATTACTCATTTGAGTCGTTTGAGACCAGATGCTGTGGCATTACTATCTTATATTTTGTATTATATCGATGTTGCCTTACTTCGAGGTATTTACAATTCAACTGCAATCAGGGATGTAAAATCAGTGATTTTGATCAAATCTGCGAGTTATCGCCACATGCACGGATGTACAGTTGTACTGAACAGTTTATGACAAACAGTGAATTTATAGCTTTCATCACAAGATTTTGATCTCTTATTAATTTTAAAGGAGGGTTACTCGTGTTGTTTGTATTGAGATGCACGCACTGCACACAACGGATCATCTATATTTGTTATATTTCCCAACGCAATCAAGTAATGAACATGATCTGATATGATGTTTGTCATAATCTGTACAGATCACGACAAAGTACTTGTTGCTTACAAGTAGCGATGTTAGTGAATCTAAATCTGATCGCTTCTATGTTCTTGATAGCGAGAAGCGATTATTTTCCATCCCTGACTGCAATACTAGTCAATTTCAAATTCAATCCAAGCGTAATCGAAGTTCAATAGAAAATCAAACGCGCTGTGTAGTGTAAAATCGATCGATAGCGACTTTCGAAAAATGGATAATTATGCGCTTTCATCTGCTGTCAATCTGTCAATCTGCTGTTTCTCGAAGGACGACAAGTTAAATATATAATAATACCGCTGACCCCCGCTAATTTGAATGATTCCTCATGCAAACTAATGGAGTTAGTTATTAATTTGAACAACTGGCAACCCTAAATATGCTGAAACTTGCACTGCTCTTTGTTATTATTTCGATGGTTTGATTTAGTGGGCAGTTGAAAGCAGCGAATATTTCATTCTCCAATCGAATTTCTACCAGAACTAACGTGCAAACTAGCAGGGTTTTAATTAAAAAGTGTAAAATATTAATACTTATTGAATATATTGAATGAGAACAAAAATTGATGGCTCGAGTTTTTACCTATTTCTATGGATTTTGTAAGAGTGCGTCGTGTGGTCGAATGAAATTAAAGATTCACTCTCGAATGGAGCACACCGGTACATTAGGAAAACTATAAAATGCTGGAGAATGCCAGTTTATGATTTCTATAACAATCACTCAAGTCACTTTTTAAACCAAATTTCGCGTAAAAATAAACGGTGTAAATTCCAAAACTCACGTAGAAATAGTAGCGTAAAAAGTGACTTGAAAAGGTACTTTCTTAGATATGCAATCAAAAAAGTCGACACTCTCAAAATTAAATTTGTCGCACTGGGAAGAAACAAAATCTATGATCTATGACGTTTTATTGCTATCCAGCCCTGTTTCGTTTCCTTCCAATGTCCTGACTGCTTCCTTATTCCTGAGCTGCAATGACGATGACTCAAAAGTCAAAAGAAGAATGCAGCGGACTTGTTTGCTCTCTTATATATCATTCCACGCACGAGGATTGTTTCACAGAAGCTAATTTGCATGCGTCGTCTGTTTGCGAAGTCGAGACAACGTGGAGGTAATCTATGGATTACCCTTCTCATTTATCATTAATATTCATCATGGCAATTGAGATTCGATCTCTTTTTCCATGAAAATCAATTCGGAAAAATGTCTGATCGATCGAAATACCTAAACCATGTTTGTAAATACCGGAATTTCTTGGGAAAATTGAAGACTTTGAATTTTTCAAATTGTATTTTTTTATAAATCCATAAACTTCGAGCGAGTATGAATTTTCATAACATTCTGCGACCCTTCGGCCCAATCATGTAGGATTATTGAAAAAATATCTTCTTTAACCTTATGTGCACTTTTATGCCGCACCGTGGGATGAAACCCAAATCTAGGTAGACAAAAGTAATTACATTCATTTTCGCTTTTTAAGCCATTCTGTTTACGTGAAAATTGTGATTTTGGCAAGTAAAACGGTAATTTATACTTCAATATTCAATACGGTTTAGCAAAAAAGAACCGACCTGGACCAATGTGAACTCTATTAATTTCGGAGGCCACTATATTACTAAACATCTATTCAAAATTTGATTTGCTGCTTTTGAGCAGTTTTTACATTATTGACATTGAAAAAAAGCAATTCTTTTTAGAAAAAAATGCCTTTGGCTTCAGAACCTAAAGAGATAGCGACTTGATTCCTTCAAACAAAATGTGCATTTTTTATGTATGTGAAAGTGCTCAGAAGTCATGATTTGTGAGAAATAAACAGGAAAGGAGATATAAAGAAAAAACGAATTTTTAGGTCCACCCCGACCAAATTACTCCAAATAAAAGTTCATTGGTAACATTTGATAAACAAATAAACCTACTAAAATCAAGGATAAAATTCATTCAACTATTCAACTATTTAAGGGGTCATCCATATACCACGTGGACAGCTTAGAGGGGGGTGGGGGTATGAAAATGTCCACGCTTGTCCACGGAAGGGGGGGAGGAGGTATGGAAAATGTCCACGTGGACACGTTTTTTTTCCTACAAAAAATAGAAATTAAAAACATTGTCCATTGATCAGTGATTGTTTTTGAGCTTAAATAAAATTTTATCTTCTGAGGCATATGTTGACCTAAACACATGAACCGAGCATTACGAGAGCACATATCTGGCATAAATCTTGTTGAAAAGATTAAGCCTGCGTTAGTACACGTAGATCATGACTGCCTAGCCTCGCTGTATCCACAAATATTGCACCGCTTGCATCTAATGTGGATTGCATTTTGCCTCAAAATCAAATGCAGCTCGCCACAAAAAGGGTATCCATGGGCAACGTATTTCCAAAAGGATGCCTTCAGAAAATTTTACGAATCACATCGTGCCGGAAAGATCTTGTGTTGTGTTAAAGTAGACGGCCAAGCTGAGGTGCTCTGGTTAGACAAAGATACTAAGCATAAGCATAAGCATAAGCATAGGATACCGCCCGTGAGCTCTGGTTAGACAAAGATACTCTGGACAAAGAAGAATCGTCAAGCGAAAGTTAAGCTGAAACGGACTTTCGCAGTCGATAATAATAATTTGCAGTAGAACAAGAATTAAAATCCAAACACCTTGTATGCGGATTTTAAGACGCTGAGGAAAATTGATGGAAAAACCATGGAAAAACTCAAATTTCCGCAACGACTAAAAATACGTATGCATTGTGTCGGTGCCTTTAGACTGGAGCTTCCTTTCACATAAGCTTTTTCAATAAATATTTCATAAATGAAGTTGAAAACAAAATTTACAACAATGTAAATATGTCTACGTGGACAAACTGAGGAGGGGGGTGGGGGTTGAGCAAATGTCCACGCTTGTCCACGGAGGGGAACGGGGGGGTTGAAAATTGGTATTTTTCTGTCCACGTGGTATCTGGATGACCCCTTATCAAACAGTCATAAATCCGTACATGGCAAATCATCCTTCAAAACCTCTTTCAAATGTCGAATTGCTATCTGATATCTCTTTTTGGTTCTGAAGAACATTTAATAAGTTCTAAATTACCGTAAATGTCAATAACTCTATGAGATTGATATTAACTTAATAGCTTCTCTCAATCTCCTTCAACAGCAGATTAAAAGCGAATTCCGCCTTAAGCCCAATATAACCGGAAAATAGGTTGTACACTTAGTCTGAAATGGCTTTGTTTTGACTCATGAAGGTAGCAGCTATTTAAATTTTCGTTGGTGAAATCTTCCCAATCACCTGATAATTAAAACTACAATTCATGAGATCATCAATAACAATTCGTAATCTGCTAATTAGGTATACAGGCGTTCAACAAATGTTCACAAACTGAACAACAACTGATTTCATGAATCCCAAATTTACAACTAAAATGGCTGCCGTGCATTATTTTAGTTTTTTTTTTCAGATTGTTTTTATTCGCAGTACAGCAGATAAGTAAAGCAAAACACCGGTTGTATTATCATTTCTTGGATCAGTGTACAAAAATAGTGTAAAGGCCAATGGCTTGATGTTCAATCGAAGAAGCAATCAGAGAAACACTCATGTATTCATTGATTGCTGCAAATATAGTTTCTGTTGCAAAGAAATGTTTTACTTTATATTGCACACGTCGAAAATATGATATATATGATTTAACCGCAACGTATGGCACAATTAGTGCCAATTGTCACAGTTCTACTGCGCTGCTGTACTGTGTTAGCACTAGTAGAGAGACGCGATAATCACATGATTTCGTTCATTTTGTACTGTACACACCAGCAGCAATAGCAACAAAAATAAAAAGTACCGGCTTCTGGCAAACAATCGTTCAATCTTGATGCGGAAAGAAGAAACCTCACAAATCACCGACCGCAATCATGGCACAAAGGTGATGTCACTCCTGAACGGCGCCGCGCCGGTATCTAGAATAACAAAACACGCACACCGTGTGACTTACCTTCGATCAGGAAGTTTGCCCCGTCGTAGTAGCACAGGACCTTGGCTGGCTGTTGACTCTGTCCGCTGTGAATCAGCACCGCCAGGATCAGCCCCAGTGACAGGACAGCTGATTTCTTCGGTAGCCACATTTTGACACTACCAGATTGGAATCACACACTACAAAGTTGACGATCGCCCGCGAACAACACAAGATCAACTAAGCTAAGCCGGTGCACGAACGCACGGTTTTATATGGAACTGGGTTCTCAACTGGCACGAAGATCGGTGCCGGTTTGATGGCGGTGAGAGATCGAGGATCGGCCGCTGATCGCCGTCACTCGTAGAGGCGAGTACCGGCGGAGAGAACTACTCCGCAACCTGCTGGACCGTGAAGAACCTATTTTATGGCTAACTAGATTGCTTCGCTGTTTGCCATAGTCGTTGAATAAATAGGATGGTTCAAATCATTTGGAATACTGTAGGGCACAGTATAATGTTGAGTAAAAGTTACTTTCAATATTTTATCAAAGTGCTCTTCATTACGAGAATAGGAATAAATCTATTGGATTGGGTCTTTCGCAATCTTTTGCATTAACAAGCTGTTTGTAACATTGACTTGGTAGCTCTTTTTGCTACAATTTTGCTCTTTTAACTGTACCGCTTCAACCAAATTAATCAAGTCAGCATTGCCTCTATAGTATTGTATTTATAGCTCTCTAGGATTGCTACCCTATTGGTAACAAAAAAGCACTCTGCAGTACAGAAAATCAGTAAAAACAATCAAACGGAATACTAAGATATTCATCATTAGAAAAAGTATCCTACCTACCTAAAAGAAACTGTGTGATTTTGTTCCAGCACCTGTAAACATAGTAGCAGGTACGCTGTCCCATTCGAGTTCTTTGCAAAAGCACAGTGATAACGAACTGAGAATCGTAAGTGAAGTATCATCATTGAAAAAAACAGCAGCAAAAACAACCATATTTGAATTGGTCTTTCCTATTTCATTACTTGCATACAAGTCCATTCAACGTAGGACTACGTCTGTGTTTACGTTTTGTACGCTGATAACACAGTCATTTCTTATCAAAATTTTCATTTTTGACGAATACCATCCACTTTCGTTCGACAAATTCATTAGTAAGATTAACCAATCAAACAATAAAATTTGCCAGACTATTTTGAATCGAAAGAAATAAAAATTTAAAAATTATACAGACCTACGTCGCCCTCACGTATAGCCCATTTGGATGTACACCTTGAAATTTATGTGCATTGGACTCAAACGGTATGCTGCTAGTGAAGTTGCAGAACTGCACACGGATCACACAAAAAAACTACGATCGTACAGTATAATCTATTTCCTCGCCCGGAATGGTTTTACTCTCAAGCAGGATAGTCAAACAAAGCATTCATTCCGATGTACAGTCAGTGACCTGGAACTGGATGGCGGATAGAGGTTAATTTCATGATTTAATGAACTAAGGAAACATTTCTACATACTAATTCATTTGAAAAAGGGTATCTTGTTTGCATTAACAATATTGTGTTTGTTCACTATTCTTTCGCAAACATGTTGCTGGACAGGAGAAAAGTGCCAGGCAAAATAAAATATGCAACGCTACCGATTTGAAACTTTCTAGATTTTACCCATCATGGCATAGTCAAATAGATTTTTGATATGATTATTATTCATCTACGGCTATTCTGCTGACATTCTGCGTCCAGTTGCTTTTTTACTGATTTCAGTACTTGTTGCTACTATCGTTTTGTTGAGAATAGAGTTGCTAGTAGTAGGTAATAATCTGTTCTGAACAATTATGAAACGTAGAATCGCGTATCTATTTTTGCTGTTGAACTAGATCCGACAGTAATTCTCCCACATAAAATGTAGTTTACGGTGAATTTTATTATCAGTGAATTTTATAAGTATATTACCGACACTCTACGACCTTTAATTTAATAGCGAAAATAATTGGTCAATTTCATGCTCAAATGTTTACGTTGGCATCACTCCACATAAACGTCCGTTCCCTTGGCAACGTACAATAACGACGGTGGCGGATTCGGAATTGCAATCGAAACGAAGTGAAGTTTTTCCTTTCAATTAAAGTGAACAATTTAGGCAAAATGATTATAATATCGTCCTAAATAACTGTTCGGGTGGCAAATTAAAGTTTTCTGTGTCTCAAGTTAAGTTTCGCGAGTAATATGATGACAAAAACGGCCAAAAAAGTTAATGAAAAATCGACGGCGAATAAGTGAAAATATAGTGATGAATTTTAATTGGGCAAAAATCTCAGTTTTTAGTATAATTTATGCCCCAAAAAGCAATAGAACTTATATAATGCAATGTTTAGTAGTTCGAGTTGCAAGATCTTATTACGGCTAGCAGGTTAGTTGCACCAATTATTTTTGTGATGGTTTCCCGAGTCTATGGCAGCATGTTGGTACACTGAAGAAGGGAGGGGAAGGGTGATATTCGGTGCTGTACTGACTGCCATAAATGGACTCTGACGACCTTGTCGTGAAAGACGGTGGATACCGCTCACACAAAAGGGAGGATAAACTCGTGTTACGAACGTTTAAAAATAAAGAAATCATAATCGCGTGTTTGTATATATAAAGGAAAATATGGGTAGCCAACGCTCACGAACGACAATACATCCGTATAAAACATTCTCGTTTCTCTTTTGCTAGCTTATTAGTCATAGCAGGCAAAATTTATTGAATATCGCGCACTTAAAACATCATTTGAAAAATGATGCAAAAACTACAAGGTATACAGCCCTAAGGGTTGTACGAAAGGGTGACGTAGGACTATATCAGATCATCAGATCAAAGACTAATGTAAACTACATTTCTGGCATATGTATGTTTATAAGAATCTGTTAGAGTCATTGTTTACGTGAATGTTTAAAAGAGAAGAGTGATATATGCAATGCAATGGTGGCTTTGAAAATACGGGGACGTGGGTTCAAAAGTACAAGCTCTGCAACCTTTGAGACATAGAAATTTCTTTTAAAAATCACTTGTGTGCATCATAAAGGTTGAAAAGGTAATGAATGACCAATTTCTGTTTTATTTGTATGAGAGTCCTTATCCTCTTACTACAGGGGATAAGAGGTCTCAAACCATCACAAAATAAATAAATTCAAAATAAATTTATGCCTCCAAAAACCCCCACATGCCAATTTTGGTTCCTTTTGCTTGATTAGTTCTTGAGTTATGAAGAAATTTGAATATTATTTGTATGGGAGCCACCCCTCCTAAAGAGAGGAGGGGTCTCAATTTACCATAGAAAAAATTCTTGTCTTCTGAAACCCCTACATTCCAAATTTGGTTCTATTTGTTTGATTAGTTCTAGAGTTTTGAGGAAATTTATATTTCATTTGTACGGAAGCCCCCCCTCTTAGAAGAGGAAGAGGTTTCAGTACACCATTGAAAAAAAATCCTACCTTCTGAAACCCCCACATGCCAAATTTGGTTCCATTTGCTTGATTAGTTCTCGAGTTTTGTGGAAATTTGTGTTTCATTTATATAAGAGCCCCCCCCTCTTATGCCCCCCTTAACATTGCTCTCTTGCCCCCCTATAAAGTTGCTGGTCATTTTATCTACCCAACGACATACAAATTGTTCAGTTTCGTTCAGTAGTTTAGTAGTTATTAGCATTTGAAATCTTTCATTCAAACGTTACACTTCTATTTTCGTTTTCACAAAGTGCTACCCAGCAGCCCCAGTATAGTAAACAAAGACGTAGTCCTACGTCAAAAAACACGTTAGTTCGAAAAATGATGTGTAAAAACCATGTGAATTCAAAAATCGCCACGAAAAACCGCGTTAATTCGAAAACCGAGTTAATCGGAAAAAAACGTGTAAAAAAAGAGACTTGAATGTATTTACATAAAAAGAAGTAAAAAAGAAAGATGAGACAGAAGAAGAAAAAATGGAAAAGAACACAAAGAAAAACGTGACAAAAAACTGGACAAACTGGACAGAAAAAGAGGAAAACACCGAAGAAGAAAATAACAAAAACTGGCATGAAAAAAGAAAAACGCAAAAATGTGACAGAATCGGTAGGAAAACAAGACATAAAAATAGAAAATTAGGAGAAAAAGGATGCAAAAGAGCCAAAAACATACAGGATACAAAAAGAGGGAGAATGGAAAAGAAACGCAGGAAAAGAAAGAAAAACAATAAAGAAAATTAGGAAAACGAGCAAGAAAATGAGGCCAAAATGGACAGAAGAAATAAAAGCAGAAAAGATAAAATAGGGTAGCAGGAAAAATGAGGATAGGAATAGAAGAGAAAATGGAAATGAAAAACGAAAACGGCGGTGGAAATATAACGGAAAAATAAAAAACCGTGAGAGAAAAAAGGACAAAATAGGAAGAAAAACTGAATAAACGAAACCAAAAAAGTAGATAAGGAATAAAATGGAAAAAAGGTAAAACCTGGTACCGAAAACAGGAAAAACATGAAACGAGACCGAAAACGACAACAAATTAGAAGGAAAGGCAGAAAAATTCGGCGAAAATCGGGACAGAGAAAGAAAAAAAAACGGGTAGAAATAAGTTAAACGTGGGAAAATTGAGAAAAAAACAAGACCAATAAACAAACAAACGGCACAGAAAAAGAAATAAACGAGACAAAAAGGGTGAGAACAAGCAAGTGAAAAACTGGAAAATGCGACAGGAAAAAAAGTACGCTAAGAGAGAAGAGAGAAACTATAAAACCGAGAAACAACGAAAATGAGAAAAAGAAGTCAAACGGGATATACAAAGTGAAAGACACAAAGTGAAAGAACAAAAACGAAAAAAAGTCGAAAAAAGGCAAATATAAAGGGAAAGCCAGAGAGCAAAGCAAAAGGAGAGACAAAACAAGAATAAACGTGACAGAAAAGATAGCAAAATGGAACATCTAAAAGAGGAAAAACCAGACGACGATGAAAAACAAAGAATAGTTTGAAATTAAATAAAAACTATGGTTTACTTTCATTTCACTCGAAGTGTAAAGTCGTGTGTAAATACACTTCGCGTAAATTATGGACTGAATCATGAATAACGCCAGGATATTTCTTAAGCGACCAAATTAGATTGCAAAAAAGTTAGACAGTGTGGAATAGAACAAAATAATAACAAAAAATCTCGATTCTTAAAAATTTATTACGCAAATCATTGTTCGTTTTTGTTGTTGTTACTTATGAAGCTAGTTTTTTTTACTAAAGATTTTCTCTAGCAAGTAGTCATCATATGGCCGAGAACCAGCGGATCCGAGTCCCACCATTAGGTGGGATCAAAATCCGCTGGCTTTTCAGAACGGCACAGTTCCATCCGAAGTTGTTTGAACCAGCCTTTGAACGATCTGTAATAAAAAATCAAAATGGAAGAAAATCAGTTAAACTAAAGTATTAATTTGACTTATTGTTCAAGTGATAACTTTTACTTACCTTATTTGTATAAATTTCCACGGAATGCCAAATTAATCGACACAATGCCTCGATGGTTGAAGATGATATGATTTCATTCCACCACCAGGCCCTGAATTTATATGGATAAGTAAATCGGTTACCTGTAACCTATCCCAAAGAACGGTAAACATTTTTATCAGGCAACATGTTTTTTGCAGTCGGTAAACCCCCATTTTAAAGAGACATCAAAATTACCTGACTAAAGCGCCTAGACGTCTCTAGTCTCTAGATAGAGAAATGAATTGTCTTCTTTGGTAATGGCCGGGATGGGTAGAATGTGGTGATATGTTTACACTGAAAGAAATAGATGTGATAATGAAGTTTCTTATATCTTCTACAATTTTCCTGTGTGTTAAAACAATCCACAAGTTTCCATGACTTTACCCAGCCCAAAACCATTGGCCTATCTCATTACCATTTCTAGGTTACCAAAATTGTTAGCGTAAATGTTTATTTGCATTTGTTTTTCTTCAGAAGAATTTTTATTTCACGAGGTGGAAAACAACGAAATCACCACATCTGTTATCAGTTGTGGTCCAAGTTTGCCATGATGCCAGCTGGCAAAACATAAACAGATTGAGCAATGTTTGTGGAAATTCTGAGTGCACTTTTCAGTTTTTTCGCATAGAAGATAGATTTCACCTGCAACCCGTTCTATTTTTTCAGTTCTTCCGTAGTTTGGTGTGATAAAAAGGTGCTGTAAAACCAAATTCCCCAGAATCGCAGAAACGAAAACGTGGCATTCTGACTGTAATAGAGAAACCAACGCTGGTAAGTAACCGAGGAAGGATTGCACTTTTTACGGGAATGTAAAACGGAAAACACAAAGCCCGCATGAGAAAATTATCACAGAAAACAGACATTTAACCCATGCAAAATGAGTATAAGATTTGTGTTATGATTCTCGGAGAAGGCGATTTAATTTTGTTTAGATTAGAGATATACAAAATGATTTTTTTAAATTGAGTTATTTTTCAAAATCTATAACCATGCGCTTGATAAAAATTTATTTCTGATGGATTGTCTTTTCTATATTGTAGCATTTTTTAGTGGTTTACACAGATGGGTTGCGCATTTGCGCTTCAGCAAAAATGCACACTTTGTAAACACTACACGATAAGCTATATTCCTACTGCAAAATATAGAGCAAGCAGTGCTTAGTTGTATATTTTTTTAACCACAAAAGCGGGCCTTGTGAACCTCTTTATAACTGTGGTTCGGTTTTTTTCACAGAATGCCGCGAGTTCTTATAAAAAATTCTTTACATCGTTTAATATCATCAGTCCATTATTACCGGGCCGTAATCCCAAAAATCAATTAAAAAATCAACATGAAACATATTGCCTTGGAAACATACGACAACAGGCGGAATTCATTTATTTGCAAAGTTTCCCGCAGAATTCTGCAATCGGCGACATAGAATGCACAATTTAAATTAAACCAGTAAAAGTTCCCACAATGCAGCTCATCCACCACCCGAGACCCGACTCGTACGATTTCCATTATTAACTTTGTAAGTAGGTATATGAATGGCACCCCGCCAGTGTCCTTGCAAAGTATGCAATGAATGCATGCAAACGACAACGACGGAAACGATGACTGTATGCTGCTCTGTATGTGTCGTACGAAATAGTTTATTTTCCCTCTTTTCCTGAATTGTCTTGCACTTTTGTACTTTGTGACCACTGCTGGATGAGCTGGTTTGGAGACTTTTCGTTTCGGACAGAAACAATGTTTTGTCACATAACATTACATTTCCAGTTCCGGTGGTTGCCTCCCAATTTCTGTTGGATATTTCTCTCTCTCTCTCTCTCCCTGTAGAAGGAAAACACACATTGCTTTTGTAAAGTTTTCACTTTTTTATGGCCACCTAACATTTAGTACGAATTTCACAACTTAGTCTTTTCTTTAGTCTGAAACTTTTCTCTCGGAATACTTAACACTTGAAATCAAATTCCCGTACAGAAACAACTGTTCTAACTGCTCCTAAGCAGCGCTCTTATTCAACTTCTCGAACTTGCTCTTGTAAATACCCTCCGGGTCGTACTTGTCGAGAAGTTTCTTCCACTCAGCCTGCTTCTTGGTCTCCAAATGGTTAATAACCTTGCGGGAGTTGGTCTTCTGTTTTTCGCTGCATTTTTCACAATTTGTCTTCAGTGCATCGGGGAGGAGTTCTGAAACATAAAGTAAAGTCGACATTAAATATCAATTTTGAGAATGAGAAAATCAAATAATTTCCAATAGAAACTGTGTCTAGATTTTGGTGCTTAAATTCTAACTTTCTCTTTAGTAAAAGGCGAAACTCTAGCAAGCATAACTGGTTCTAACGAAGTTTTCCTCAAACCACCAGCTGTCAGCTCAAGTGAAGAGGATATGTTGAACGGTGTCGGTCGAAGCGTATAGCGCATTTAGTAAGACGAGAACGTGGCTGCCACTACTGAAGGGATTTGGTACGACCGCTTCTTCCCAACAGTGGGAAGCACGAGAGAAATATTTCCCGACACAGCTGCCATACCGTGATTCGGGGAAATGTATTTAAAGATAACACCTTCTTCATCAGCGTGCAAAACGAAATGATTCAGATTATTTTAATCTATCGTTATTTTCATATCAAAAGTTACAGACAATGGGAAACATTAAAATGCATGTGCATTTTTTATCCTTCCACCATTCCAAAGCGGATCATAAGTATTCATTACTTCAACATCGAATGATAATTTTGAGATTAAATATGATAACATCATCCAGCTAGCCTGGCATTAACACTGGCTTGCCCAGGCTGGGGCACACTGGGGCACGTGTCCCACCTTCTTTGTAAAATTTAATGGAAAACAAAATAATTTCCAATTTTATTTCCTACTTTAAGTTCAAATTGAAGCCTAATTTCATGTCCATTGCCAAGTGTAATTTCAATGCAAAATTCAATTTTGATTTTAAGCCTAGCTTCAAGTATAACTTCTAGTCTGATTTCAAATCCAATTTCAAGTCTAGTATCAAGTCCAATTCTAAACCAATTCATTTCTATTTTCAAGTCCAATTTCAAGTTACATGGAAATTTTTTGAAATATTTTTTTCTTGTTTGTCAATTTCCAATATTTTTATGGTAAAAATATCTTTAGCTATATCTGAAAGAGAAAAAGAATAAAAAGTGGCATAAAAAAAGAAAAATGTAAGAAAAAACACGGGTTTGCGACGTTAGGCATGCGGACATTATGCATAATGAATGATAGGTATAATGAACGGTAGTCATAACGGACGATAGGCATAATGGACGTTGGACACAATTTACAATTTATTTAAAACCGGAGCCGCTCATTTAGCACATATTCATTTCGTATAATGCTATTTAGCATAACGTCGTTTGCTATAAAAACATTCAGGGCGAGACGGTCGTCGGAAGTTTCGGCCACTGCAGGGGGCAGCCCTGCCCCGCATAAATTACATCGGTCCAGATTCATTCACTTCACCCTACATGCAGCCCTTCTTTAAACTGAGTCAATTGGATCTTTTGCAAGCTAAACGGCAGATTGCTCAACTTCCATTATGCCTATCATCTATTATCCATATCGACCATTATGCCTAATGTATTTACCTTTATGCCTAATGCATGTAACCTCGAGGTTGTCTTGACCTTGAAATGCGGTCAAACATATATATTATTTTTTTTTTTTTTGAAACGGTGGTACTACAATTGATAAATGAACAGTAGGAGAAGTAATGAAAATTTATTTGGAAAATGGAGGAAAGGTAAGAGGTGAGGAGGAAGGGGTAATTGGTAGCTACGCTTAACAAGTTGTCGTTGCGACTCCTACCTTTTGTCCAATGCTGGAAGGTGCATGG
Source organism: Sabethes cyaneus (assembly GCF_943734655.1). Classification (NCBI taxonomy): domain Eukaryota; kingdom Metazoa; phylum Arthropoda; class Insecta; order Diptera; family Culicidae; genus Sabethes; species Sabethes cyaneus. The sequence continues at coordinate 234,677,322 of NC_071355.1, forward strand.
GTGAAACCAAGATATAATCAGAGATTAAAACCGGATTTGAACCCACAACACCCGCCAGGGCGTGTGGCTCGCTGGTACGCTCCATAGAGGCGCTGGACAAAACGAGACTGCATAACCCCCCTTATTAATGTAGCGACGTATCTGGTTTTGGGTTATTTTCAGACACCCAAATTGTGCCCCTTCCTCCGTCAACGGTTCGAATCCGGTTATAATCTCTGATTATATCTTGGTTCGACCATGCACCTTCCAGCATTGGACAAAAGGTAGGAGTTACAACGATAACTTGCTAAGCGTAGCTACCAATTACCCTCTCCTCTCCCCCCCCCTCCCCCTTACCTTTTCACTCTTTCCCCTACATTTTCCAAATAAATTTTCATTACTTCTCCTACTGTCCCTTTATCAACAGTAGTACCACCGTTTCAAAAAAAATGTATTCATGCCTAACGTCCATTATGGCTAACATCCATATGCCAAAACGTCTGTAAGCCTTTCATCTGCATGTCTAATGGGGAACACTCGGAAAAAACGTCAGAATAGAAGAGAAACGGAACACAAAAAGAGAGAAAAAGTGGAAAAAACTAGAGAGGAAATAGGTAAGACGAGGCAAAAATCGAATAACTGGATAGAAAAAGATGAACGGAACAGAAAAGAGCAAAAAGAGAGAAAAGAAGAAAAAATCATGTAAAAAACAGGCTTCATTTTCGGTTTTTCGCTCAATAGATGCCTCCCAGTTGGCTTCGAGGTATGACGCTGGCCTAATAAGCCAGTCGTCGTATGTTCGAATCTCACCTGGGAGAGGCTGTTAGAGTCAATAGGATCGTAGCAACTGTTTCGATAACGGAATGTAGCACCTAGGCTTTGCTTTGCTTTGCTTTAGACGCTCATTACACTACAGCGTCTCAGCGAAACAGAATTCGAAAGCGTTCATTTGGCTATAAAAGATAAAGCTATACTTTCTTCAACAATATTGTCGATAATAATAAACTCTACAATTGTCTCTTACACTACTTTTTGAATTCTGTTTCGTTGAGACGCTGTAGTCTAATCTACTGAGCGAAAAACCGAAAATAAAGCGTAAAAAATGAGAATGAAAAAACGAAAGAAGAGAATACGGGAGTCATAAAAAGGGAGAAACAAGGCCATAAAAAGAGGAAAAACGGGACAAACACAAGAAAAAAAAGGCAAAAAGTGACAACGGAAGACAATAAGGATAAAACGGACAACAGAACATAACAGAGAAGGAGGAAAAGCAGGAACGACGAAAACGAAACCGAAAAACAGGATAGAAAAGGAAGTTTGAAACCGAAAAAAAAACGAAAACCGGAACGGAAAAATGAAAAACGTAGAAAAAACGCAAAAAACAAAACAGGGAAAGAAGCGAAACAGGAAACGCGGGTAGAAACAAGAAAGGAAAAGCGGGCAAACGAGACGAGAAAGGGACACGCAAAACATAGGAAGAAAAAACAAAAAGGAAAAAGAATAGTAAAAGAAAGAAGAAAGAAAACCAATAGAAGAAACGAGGAAAATAAGGAAAAAGGCCAACTTCGTTGTTTTTGTCTTGACCTTGTAATGAGGCCATATAACTAAGTTTATATAACGGTGGTTTTTACAATAAGCGGAGGGAATGGTAGAAGAAAGTAATGAAACAAAGAGTCGATAGGATCTAACAGATTGAGATCAGGCGTGAAGGGGAATCTGTTAGATGCTATCGACTCTTTGCTTTATTACTTTCTTCTACCATTCCCTCCGTAAATTGTAAAAACCACTGTTAGAGAAAAAGAAACCGGATACAAAAATAGTAAAGTGGGTCAAAAAACGGATGAATGGGACAGAAAAAGAAGAAAAGAAAGCAGAAAAAAAGGATAACAGAAAAATAAAATAAAACGGAAGAGAAAAAATGATAAACGGAAAATAAAAAAGGAAAACCGGCAAGGAAAAGGAAAAAAGGAGGCCTCAAACAGAATAAAGGTCTAAAGTTTTCGGAGCGTCTTAGTAGAATACGAAACCTGGAATTAAATAAAAAGAAACCTTATTCCTTTGAAATTAAATTGGATAAGTTTTCTTTTTATTCAATCCCAGTATAAATGGGACAGAGAAGACAAAAAACTGGGTATCTAAAAAAGAAAAAACGGAACAGACGAAGACGAAAAACCATAACGAAAGGTAATAAAAAAAGTTAGAAAAAGACGAAGACTTGAAACGGAAAAAAGGGGAGAAAGAGAAGTGAAAAGGCGGAAAACGGAAAAGAAAATAACAAAAAAATCGAGTACGCAACATGAAGAAAAACAAAACAGAAAATTATAAAAAATGGGAAATGAAACGAAGAAAAACGGAACAATGAAACAGGAAACACGGGACAGTAAAAATCGAAAACGAAGGAAAGCGAAAAAAAGAGCCAAAATGGAAGGAAAGTGAGAGCAACAACCAAGAAATCGGTGTAGAAAAGGAAAAAAAACAGGCAATGAAAGGTGGAAAAACGAGACTGGAAAAGAGAAAAAACGGAAAATTAAAAAGTTCGAAATTATGAGGCGGAAAATGTTAATTCTAATTCAAAGTAAAATTACATATTCACGTCCGGTTTGAAGTAATACATCAAGTTTAAATCAATCCAAATTCATATCTAATTTAATTTCCAATATCAAGTTCAGTTTCAACTTCAGTTGCATGTCTGATTTTAAGTCAGATTTTAAACCCAATTTCTTGTCTAATATTAATCGGCTGGTATTTATGTGATAGGTAATAATAGGTTGACTACCCTACGGTTACTTCGTTTTTTCAGACCATTGCATTCTTCTGAAAAGTCGAGTGCTCCACCTTTTGTTTGGTCTTGAGATTAACTATGACAACATCATCCCACTAGTCTGCTGCTGATACATCAAGGAACAAAACTATAATAACTCATTAACATAAATAAAAGATAAAATAATTCTTCTAGAAGGCGTTAATGGACAGCTTATTTATATCTGGCACAGTATTAATTTAACTTAACGTCGGCTTAAATTTTGTCATATACATGCAATTATTGCAGACAATTTTTGTTTGTCATGAGAAACTATTAAAACAAGTTTGAAGTTTATTACATAAAACAATTCAATAATAAAATTTTCTATCGACTGCCAACTGCACTGTATCACTTTCGCATAATTTAATACTTCATACATTTTATATGCCACCATAAAAGACACTATATCCGTTCATAAAACGATAAAGCGTGTGACATGAAGTAACCTATCGCATATTATATTATCACAAGGGTGCTGACGAGAAAAAAAAACAGCACACGGAAAAATCCAATCTCCATCGTTGGCAGACGTCCCATCTGTTATCTTTCGAATTTCAATTTCTCTATCGTTCTGGCAGACGCTCCCTAGGACTGTTTCTCCCATCAGGAGACAGTGAACCGAAGCCCCTTAGTGGTTCGAGTCGAAAGTCAATCCGGTGTTTGTGCTGGAACGAAAGCAACCGAAACAAAAGCTTGGCTCTTGTTAAAGCCACCCAACAATAATGGGGCAATATTAGTATCGACATCGACAGTATCCAGGGAGATAGGTTAAAATGAATTCGGCTTGAAGGGAAACGCTTCTGGGAAAAAAGTAACTAGCTCATTATTTCCTCACCAGTTTATCATGTCTGAGAGGCGCTTCTTCGAAGCGACTCCTGCTTTCATAATCGAGACAAATTAATCCCACCTTCTGCTCCTGTTGATTGAGTTTTTGCTACTTATCTCGTACCCTTTCTCTAGTAAAAACTCATTAACTCAACTTTTGTTTCGTGACACCAGCAGCAGCATCCGACCTTGATTAGTCGAATATGTCATCTAAACTTTTTGGAATGATACTTAACTTTAACACGCTACTCATGCTTCCTGGTACTGCCTACCAAAAAAGCGTATCTCCGAAAGCAATTTCCGACCCAACAGCATCCTATTTTGATCTCCCAATTCCTAACACTAAAAAGCTAGCGGACCAAAGTGATACTCACTCTTCAGCTCCCGTCCCTCCTGGGTGCACGGTCCCTTCTCCAGCAGGCACTTGAGGTAGTTGTTCAGGATGCGGTCGTTGCCGAGCACCTGATCGACGTTGATGTTGTCGAATTTATCGGTGTACTTTTGTGCGCTCACGACGACGGTCAGCATCAGACCGAACACGAAGACCAGTGACACGGACAGCGACGGCATCATCATGAGTGTGGGTATTGTGTTGTGTAGCTGCGGGTGCTTTAAGCTTCTATCAGCCAACCAGCCAGCCAGCCAGCAGCGGTAGTGTACTTCTACTGTGTAAATGAAATGTCGCCTAGCGTCCTATCTGACGCTACGATGGTGGTGGTCGAGTGGGTGTCGTGGCAGTTTTTTTTTTGCTTCCTCGTTGAATTTATGTCTGAAAAAAGCGAAGGGTACAACGGAAATGTCTGTTAAAAAGATGGGTTGTCGAAATTCTGGAAAATTCTTTGTCAAACAACGACAAAGGCAATGGCATCGGCTGGAGTGGTCCGGACCCCGGAGCAGAGTAGTTGGAAGGGAGACCAAAAAAAACACACGAAACGACTTTGTGTGCTCGATGATAAATAGCGGTGCTTGGGAAAAATGTTTATTCGGGAATCTCGTCGGCCATTATTTTGAGGGTTCGTTTGATGTGGATCGTTTGATTTAATGTTTACTCCCGACGCACTGAAATGACGTACTGTCGTCGTGCGGAGTAAAGATTTGAAGGGACTCACTTCATTTTGACGTTGTACAAATATTGTTGTCGAGCCGTTTGGTTCACTAAAACAACATCTGACTAAAATGCTAAAACTGTCAGCCGTGCGTGGTTGTAGTTAACCCCAAGTAACCAAAAAGCTTCGATCAAAGTGGATTTTTTGGCTTAATCAGCTACCCAAATGATCATGAATAGAATTCTATTCAGCTTAATTTTTAGGCAACTAACCGTACTTTCAAGTTCGCATTTGTTGAACAAACGTCGAAAGGAATGCTAAGCAACTTTCAAACAGAACTAGAAAGTTCGTAAAAAGTCTGCTGTTCAGCTCAAAAAGGAACTCCAATAATCTTAAAAATAAAAAAAAATATTGGGAGAATTTTCTGTTTTGTATATTCATGACATTTCCCATTTAAACTAAGGCATGTAATTTCGGTTAATAGTGATAACCAAATCAATTATTTTATTTAATGAAAGATCGTCAGAAGAATTATCGACTGTTTTTTTATAAATATTAATTAACTTACCACACACCACCAACCAAACCTCGGAATATGCGATTTGCATCGATTTTACTCGATGTGCTAATTTCGGATTTACCACTTCCTCGAAACGAACTTGCAATCAAGAACAACTCATCGGCAGAACTTAAAGTGCTATTTTATAAATGTTTGACAAGGTTTCTTTAAAAGCTGCTTAGCGCTCTACGCAGCGAACTCTATGCAACTTTAAAGTACGGTTATTTACAGGTAAAGCTGTTTAGCAAGCTATAGATCCATAGACATAAAGCTTATTAACCCTTCTTAGACACCATTATCGAAACTCTTAGTTAATTTCAAGTTGCTTGTTGAACTTTCAAGCTGCATGTTGAACTTTCAAGCTGCATGTTGAACTTTCAAGTTACTACAGATATTAACGTTACTTTATAGAGAACGAAGTTCGGTATACATATGTAGCGTCTGGTTGTTCAGCAAAAAAGTTCTGTGGAACTATATTTGAACCAAATATGAACTTTTAAGTTCGTTCCTTAAGTGAAATTCGAACTTTTGGTTGCTTGGGACGTATACTGTAAATTACTTATAGACTGTTCCGATAGTTATAAGTATACTAAATAGGAAACCGTCATTTCATTTTAAATATTATACTTAGTATTTAACGAAATTTCGTCTGGGTCCTGTTGTTTATATCCAAATAAAACAGCTGTGTTCATTCTTTCGGTATTTCGCTCAAAAGTTCTCATTTGCGTTGTCTTTCTTCCGATCAAAGAAATCCAATTGTCCACTCGGTGGTTGGTGCCCCAAGTAGTCTTTTGCTTAGAAAACTAGCCTAGGACGAAGGTGTGAGCGTCGAAGCAGTTCAAACCGCGTTGAGAAAGTATAGACAACAGTGCACTCTCGAAGATTCTCCGAGAAGTGGTAAAAACCTGGTCCGACTGACCCTAAAATGGTCAGGAAGATAAAGGATTACTACAAACGACATACTTTGGCATCAGTACGAGATGTGACAAAAAGGATAGGCACCTGAAGGCCTGCAGACCCGCCGGATGCAGAAGCAGCCATAATGAAGCACAAAACAGGTTGAATCCGTTAAACCGACAGCCCGGAAGACGTTTAATTACGAAACATACCGTAGCGACTGTCGGCAACGCACTGTTTGTTTCTATCGAACTGACCGAGTAGATTACAGTCTATCTTCAAGGCGGTAGGAACAAAGAGCACTCATATAACAATAACAATAACACAATTATGTTCACGTTATTCTAGAAATAACCAGAGTTATGAGATGATTTCGAACGATTGATAGGTATAAACCATACAGAGCAGCAAACTTTGAACGCGTTTTTCTCGAAATCAGAGTTTTGTCACTTGGTTCGGTCTGACTTAACACCGACCAATTCTATTTCTATTTAGGAACGGCGGAACACAAAAATTCCCCTCTGATATGAAAATATAAATCAACTAGAAAATATAAATAAATCAGCCCGAGTCTTACAATCCGGAATTATCTCCAATGTGCTGATTCTATAGGTGGGCAAAACGGCTCTTTTGTGTGAGTGACTCTGAGCCGTCCATTTTGTGCCGCGAACCGATTCAAATGAGCGGCACGTTGATATCGCGATGAGCGATAGAGTCGAGCAGCCGAATCGAACAGTCCAATCAAGCAGTTATGTCGAGCAGTCGGGTCGAGCAGTTGAGTCAAGCAGTCGAATCGAGCATTCGTGTCGAATAGCAAGGCGAGCAGCCGAATCGAGAAGTTGAGTCGAGCAGTTAAATCGAGCTGCTCAGTCCAGTGGTCAAGTCGAACGTCCAATGGAGCAGTTGAGCCGAGCAGTTCAATCGAACAGTCCAGTCGAGCAGTTCAATCGAACAGTCCAGTCGAGCAGTTCAGTGGAGCAATCAAATCGAGCAGCCTAGTCGACCACTCCAGTCGAGCAGTCCAATCGACCGGTTGGACAATCGGGCAGTCCAGCAGTCGACCAGTGAGGTTACTGAAAATAGAACCCATTGCTAGGAAAGCATGACGTTCCTGTAGTTACCGATAAACCTCTTGTGACGTCCTATCAGAGACCTGGTTTTGGGTACAGACAAGCCTCTTAGGGGAATGTCGTCGTGGTTGGGCCGCCTTTTGACATTCGCCTATACCTACCGTTTCACAAAGAATTTATAAAATCTAAATAGATCGTTGGAAAGGTCTAAGAATAAGCTATATTTCTGGAAAATCTTGAACTGATTGCTTAAAAAATAATAAAGTTGTAGGCATTTACGTGAAGACAAAAAATATTGTCATACTCGGGCCACGTTATATAGGTTGGGCCACCGCTCTTAATCCAAGAAATACGTATTTAAATTATATGTAAAGACATCAAAAGTATGAATTTCATTAGCAACGGCCCATATAAGTATAAATATTCTATTTTCAATAACATCTTCGTGAAATTTTTGGTGATCTTGTAAAATCAATATTACTACATTCGCGTTTTCCGAAGTTTTCTGCAATGAAAAATCAACAACAATCTAGGTTTTTATTGTACTAATTTTGCTTTATTTTATCACATTTCCCGCGACTGACGTTCTCTAGCCAATATTGCGCTTCTGTGCCTAAAATTATGGTGACCCAACCATGACTACACAAGTGGCCCGACCTTTACAATAAGCGCTTTTGTAGCATCTACCTCCTTACCCTAGATAAACACCTAACTGGTCGGGATTTTTCGATAGCCTTCGAATAGAACACAACACACTTAATAATTTTTCAATATTTATCCCGATAATTGCATTTCAGGAATCATTTCTTGAAGAAAAGTTTACTGCGCCTGGAAAACTTTTTCTGTACTGATTTAATCAGCGAATTCAGTACACGTGTTTTGAATACACGATTGAAACTCACAATATTGTGAAAAGTTAGCTGTCACAGTAAGAAATTTTATAATGATACATAGGTATCACGAGAACTGAAAAATCGTGGTTGCACGACCATAACAGTGGCCCGTCGATAATGACATTACCCTATATATATATTGAGGAAGAGGATAGAAGATAGAAGATAGATAGATGGATTTTCATTCACTAGCAATTTGCAGCATTTTATTTTTAATTTCAGCCTATGGTGCTCTATTTACATTACTAGAAATATGCGTGTCAGATGCGCCTGAAGCTCTTCCATCATGTTAAAATAGCTAGTTTTTGAGCGACAACCACTTGCTTCTGGTGCTAGTGTATATGGACGATTTAATGTATAAGAGCACCAGAAGCATTTGACCCTCTTTTGATCTGGTGATCTGCAATCCACCGAATAGGCCCTTAGGTGGTGCTGTTTGTTAATCGAAATTTCTCAGGTTTCTTCAAATAGATATGGCTGGTATCTAGTAGAATAGACGATAAACTTTTGATAAGCCCCAACAATATGCTTACAATCAGCTTTATTGTTAATTGCGCAACTAAGAAATTACGGTGGACGCCCGCGCAGTACCGACCATACAATTATTCGGGGGATTACTTTATAACTGTTATGGTTTGTACCATGCAGACACTCCTGAATATTGTTCAGGCTACCGCTTAATGGGCCGGAAATACCCATACATAACCTATTACACTACCTAATATAACGGGCGGCAGTAGTTTAGCGAGTAAAGCATTCGGGTGGGTGCAAGCCCCACCTGCCATTGCACAACGCAATATATTGTTGGCCTATATCGATATTTTCCAGTTCATCCAGTTGATCATTTTTCGCATCAGATACTGCTTATCTTTTCAAAATAGGTTACATCGTGACCGCGTTTAGAGTAATATACGAGTAAATAAAAAAAATCATGCCAAAAACAATCAAGTTAAAGCAGCCACGTTGGTCAGATAATAGAACAACGAACGATGGCATAAAATAAAATAATAAAACATTTCTAAGAATGCGCGGCTCAGTTTCTCCAAGGGCGCGCGCAATGAAATTGTAATTAAGTAAAAGCTTAAGCTATTTAACTCCTTCCGCGTGCCTTGCGGCCCGGAGAGAGAAATAAACGTAATAACATTTCCGCGTGGCTTGTAGAAAAAGCACAACGACCGTTCGTCTAAATAGCCACATGAGCGCCAAAGAGTTGTCGCTCTGCAAGGCAGATGGTTCAGAGCAAGCGCAAGCTAAGTGGAGAGAACACAAAGACGCTCTCCACCTACCTGACTTTTGTTTACTGATCCTTGGCCACCATGGCTTAACAGTGAACCCGCGAGTGAGATAGACAAAGAAGAACGCAAGCACGGTATGGAATCTGGCTATTGCCAAAATAGGAAGAAGCGATTTTCACGACTAGAAAACGCCACTACACAATCACACTGCTTGGAGAGATTCCAAGCGTACACCTAGCGAACGTTGGGAGACTACGGCGGGCCGGCCACGTTGCAAGGATGCCCAGTTCAAGGACAACTGTCTTTAAGAACCCCACCGGTACCAGGACTAGAGAGGTCCAACGTGCTGGACTAGATTAAAGCCGACTTGTGTGTGTCGAGACTCTCAACGAATTTTCGACGAGTAGCCTAGGACCGAGTACAATGGAGAGGAATAGGAATTCTTGCTACAGCAAGTGCTCCGGCTCTCTGCAATTCAAGATATGAACATATGGAATCATATTCAACAGAACAGCACAGCTGTAGCGCACTTTCCTAACACAGATATCCCACTAGCCTACGATTAAACCGTAAAGAATCTTCGACCTGTCGGGATAAAGAAACTATGTTACTATTTCTGGCATCAAATTAGTCTGGGTTTATTCGTCGTAAGTAAAAAACCTTCGACCGGTTGAGACGAAGGAATTTTCTGGTGTACTTACCTAGTACAAAATTCAAATTGGTCTAGGTTTTATCGCTGTAAAGAATCTTTGACCTGTTGGGACAGGAAGATTTCGTAATTTTTTAAAAGGAAAGTAATCGAAATCAAAGTATGGTGCGATTTAATTGTCGTTCCTACTTCTGAAGCAAGACGATCACAAAGAAAATGTTTGGGGAAAATTTATCTTGAAAGTTTTCGTAAATTTTCACTATTTAGTGATCGGAAAAGAAAATTATAATAAAAACAAAGTAATCGAAAAAGGAAATTATAAAACAATTGTATCTAAGCCGTCAAAATTCCGCTCATAATTGGCAGAGCTTTCACATTTCGTGATATTTCCGTGACGATTACTAGAATTTAAATTACGGAATGACAGTCTGCGGTAAAACATAGTCCTACGTCAACAATCGTTATGTGTACAGCCCCTATTAAAGTTGAAACCCGCTTTTCCAACAGTTTTTTGATGAAGCAGAGTCTGGATAAAACTTGTTGTGTGAATCAATCAGCTGTGTTCAAGTGTTCCCTACAAGGCTTTTTCAAACAATGCTTCCTCGGGGCAGAATAGGTAAAAGAACGATAAAAGCTTGCCAACGTTGCATGTTGCAAATGCAATCCCGCATTCGTGACAGAATAACATGTTTTAAAACAGTAGTAGGCTCAGAGCTGCTAATGATAACATCACATCATTGCTTTACTTTGCGCTACTCCTTTTGCTTGAAAATATTGCCCAACAAAATTCAGTGAATAATGTCCGATTTAATTCAAACGAAATCAACTAGAAACAAAGGTAAAAATAAAACCATTCCGTCGTGTCGATGCAGCTCTAAGTGAGTGGCAGCACTCTGCTGAAATGCTATTTCGACAATCGGTTTTTCCACTCCACACGAGGATGCTTTCGCCATTCATTAAACGATTCTGCCGCAGCGCGATTCGATTTGTACGTATTTATTCACATCACATCGGCTGGCATCAGTACTGAATTCTACCCTGAGCAAGGGCACGTTATTACGTTGTCAGGTAGCAGGTCAGCCGGTCCTCGGTGGGGGGTTCGGAGTGCGTTTGGTGGAACTCCCAAGCCTTGCCCGATGCTGTTGTTGATATGCTACGAAGTATACGGAAAACATTCCCCGCAGAGAAGGAATAAATAGGCGGAATATTTTTTTTTTATAGAAGCCGAAAGCAAACGATAACAGTGCGTCGATCGATTTCCTGGTTGGAGGTGCCTAGTAGGTATGTGGGAAGGAATGGAAGGGCAGCTGAATGGCGTATCAAATAAACGCTTCCGATTCCGGTTCGCTGATTGATAGCATCGATATATTCGGGTGTGGACGGACGGCCGGGGGAGCATAAGCTCCGTGTTATTGCTCGCCGTTCCAATCTTGTTTTTATTATTGAATCTTTATTATGATGATAATGGTGATCATGGTGGCCCAAACAGGCGAATTAAACTCGAATAAATCGTTTCGAATGAAACTCGTTGTAAACATCAAAATATACAGCAATTGAACCTTTAACTGTATTGGCAGTTTAAGCAATCAATTTACTCTAAATGAAAAAACATTGTCGCCAGTCCGTGTCGATTGAACATCCACTACCATTTTTAGGAAACGACCTGACTTGGTTTAAGGATATGTGCAGTAATTTGCATACTCGTATCGGTGCGAGACGTTAGACTACCGCGTTTTGTCAATGTGGGATGCGGATTTGCATAAAGTCACTCTTCCGAATATGACTATCGCCACTGGCGTGAGTCGATCTACTGTGAAGGAGTGTGACTGTCATGTGCTACCCATCGATGCTCAGCCTGGTCACGTCAATGGTTTCAAGTAGATTCCAAGAACGGAGGCAGCTGTTCGGCTAATAAAGTGCCATTAAACTTTATATGAGAACATATGATTGCAATGTGTTCTTCATTGTTTGCTTCCGTCGAGAATTTCGTCATAAAGTGCCTGTAAAGCGGAATAACAAGCGGCAGCTTTGTTAAATCATTTTACAATGTAATTCATTGTTTTATAACTTTCATCAACATAGAATCTGAAATAAGTTCCAATGCACAGACTTAACCATTTTTCGTCCTTTTTTGCCACTCGAGCAATATTGTTTTTGTCGTCAAATCAATTACGTCCGTTAACTATTTCCATTATTTCGTGTCGGCTTACTCGAAAAAGGCTTCACGAGCCAATCTGCTAAGCAGAATATTTTTCGAAATACCTACGTCTATGGTCTGACGTCAAACCGGTTGCTGCTTGACTTGCTGGGGAATCGTGTTGCACAACAGCCAGCGCCCGGTGATGTCTGCTTGTGGCGTGAGCTTGTCTTTCAGTTCTAAACCCAAACGGAAGCCCGCGTACTAACGAGGATTGTGGTTTCCTGTTGCGAAACGGTAATAGCAGCATTAAGAGCGTTTGCTTATAACGATAATGGTAATTGACGTTTCAGTGGTTTGCTGTACGGTAGATTTTGGAAGGGATATTTTCTTGGCAGTAGTGGTTCACCAGTTCTGCACCGTGGGTTAGCTCCCCACAAAATATGGTCACTGCGGTAGTGCGATAGTCCAATCATTGTCGCTATCTTTGCATGTGATGGCGGATTAATTCGCCATTTCTTTTGCAGAAATTGAATGGATATTTTCAGACGGTGAAATTAAATTAAATGTTCAGTGATAATTGCACAGCGTGTCGACATAAAACAGATGTCGTGTACCTGGGATATTTTTGGAAATTTTTAGTTTGATGTTATTGTGGTGTGAAATCTGACATTGAAATGGCGGTTGAGTTTTTCCCCAAATGGAACGGTAGGCCATGTAGTTCGTTAGTAAGAATACGAAACGGACAGTGTCTGTCATTTTGATGTAAACTAAATTTATTATTTAGAAGCAAAACGGAGTTGAATTAGGTTTCCTTTCTGGTTTCTCTTGATTCCTTAGAACTATCTCTGCCGTACATGCTCCTCAGATGGTCTGACCATTGACAAGGAAAATAATAGAAATATCACTGGTGTACCCGGACTGGGACACACTGGGGCACGTGCCATACCTCCTCTTAAAAGTTTACTATAACACAAAATGATATCTGTAACCCAAATGTCCGCAGTTTTTAATTTAATCTGTAACTATGTTGGCGATAAGTAAATAATTGCGTAAAAATAGCTCTAATTTCAAGTCCAAGTTCTTATACAGTTAATTGTGTATTTTATCGACTGGATTTCATTGAAATTATTAATATTTGGCAGGGCAGTCTTCAGAGAAATTTATCAAGACTGAGGTTTGATGTTTTCCCGACGTTTCGACATTTTGTTGGAGTCTTTTTCAAGGGGTACTGTGGTAAAATACATTTTTAATGTTATTTTTAAGTTGCTTACATAGATTTTCGTTTGCTTGCAAATCATTTACGTCCTTCGTTCTGTTTTGAGGAGTGTACATATTACGGTCACGGAAGGTAGTTCCGATTCTAGCTTACGTACCAACGACTACCCTCGATGACCGTAATTTGTAATAATCGAGCATAAACGAGAGAAAAAAAACTGTCAGGAAAAAAACGAGAAAAAAATTACAACGCAATGGGAGAGAAAACGGGATGTAAAAAAAGAATAAACTGGAATAGAAGATAACGAGACATGAAAAGGAAAAACGAGGCAAAAAAGAGAGGACTGGACAGAAAAGGCTGGCGAACGGGAGAAAAAGAAGAAAAATGAGCGAAAAGGAGGTAAATGATAAAGCGAGCAAAATAAGAAAGAAAATTTGTATAATTTGTACAACAGAAGACCCAAAATGGAACAAAAAGGAATAAAACGAGATGGAAAAAGAGGGAATGAAAAGAAGAAAATACGAGAGCAGTAAAATTAAGAAACGAGAATAGAAATAGAGAAAAATGGAGAGAGAAAAAACAGAAGAAATGAAAAACATAGTGACAAAAAACCAAGAAAAGTAAAATCTATTTATATAAGAGGCTGTGTCTGTACCGAAAACCAGGTCTCTGACAGGACGTCATAAGACGCTTATCGATAACTAAAAACAGGTTCCTGACAGGAATCCTGCTTGATTCCACTGCTCGACTGGACTACTCGACTCAACAGCTCGAATGAACTGCTTGACTCAACTACTCGATTGGACTATTCCAATGTTCTGCTCGACTCAACTGCTCAACTCGATTGCTTGATTAAACTGCTCGACTAGACTACTCGATTTGATTGCTCGACTCAAGTGACAGCTTGATTCAACAGCTCGACTTAACTGCTTGATTTAGTCACTCAACCCGACTGCTCGACTCAACTGCTTGACTTAACTGTTTGATTCAACAGCTCGACTTAAGTGCTCGATTCAACTGCTCGACTGGACTACTCGACTGAACTGCTCGACTCAACTGCTCGACTCAACTGTTCGACTTAACTACTCGACTGAATCGATTGACCTGATTGCTCGACTAGACTACTCGATTCAACTGCGCGACTAGACTACTCGATTCAACTGCGCGACTAGACTATTCGACTTAACTGCTCGATTAAATTGCTCGACTCGACTGCTCGGTTCAACTGCCCAACTCGACTGCTCGAGTCAACTACTCGGCTGGACTGCTTGGGTGAACTGCTTGAGTTAACTGCTCGACTAGACTACTCGATTTGACTGCACGACTCATCTGTTTGACTTCTGTTTGATTCGACAGCTCGACTGGACTACTCGACTCAACTACTCGAGTGGACTACTCAACTCAACTGCTCGACTCAGCTACTCAACTGTACTACTCGAATAAACCGTTCGACTGGACTACTCGACTCAATTGCTCGACTCGACTGCTCGAATGAACTGCTCGACTCGACTGCACGAATGAACAGCTCGACTGAACTGTTCGACCTAACCGCTTGACCCGACTGCTTGACTAAACCATTCCATTCAACTGCTCGACTCAAGTGTTCGACAAGACTACTCGATTCAACTGCTCGACTGGACTACTCGACTTAACTGCTCGTTTAAACTGATAGACTGGACTGCTCGATTTAACTGCTCGACTTGACCATTCGATTCAACTGCTCGACTCGACTGCTCGACTCAACTGCTCAACCGGAGTGCTTGCCTGAACAGCTTGATTTAACTGCTCGATTTGACTGCTCGACTTGACTGTTCGACTCGACTGCTCGAGCCAACTGCTTGACTCGATTGCTTGATTCGACTGCTCGACTCGCCTGCTCACTCGATTGCTCGTCGCGATATCATATGATCGGTGTTAAATCAGACCGGATCAAGTCGCAAAATTTTAGAAAATGAGTTAATGATAGCAAACGATCAAGAATTTTATAAGCACCATTTTACTCTAATCAGACTACATAAATGTTGCACACAGCCAAAAGTTTTTCTTCAGTTAAAAAAGCCAATACGACCATAAAAACTATTTGTTTCAGTTTCCGGCTTGCGGCTGTGACTCTTTTATGTACAACATCTTAGAGCTATATTATGCAATATAAGAACTCAAAGAACTAATACAAAGATTACACATCTTCGCAAACACTGGCCAATGGAATGTATGCGCTGTTTTCGGAATTCTGAACAGACTTTTATATTTCCCGGATCGTAAGATTCGAGCTCAACTAGTGATAAATAAAGCGAGCAAAATAAGAAAGAAAATTAGGACAATTTGTACAGCAGAAGTTCAAAAATGGAACAAAAAGGAACAAAACGAGATGGAAAAAGAGGAAATGAAAAGAAAAAATTACGAGAGCAGTAAAATTAAGAAACAAGAACAGAAAAATAGAAAAATGGAGAGAAAAAACAGAAGAAACGAAAAACAGAAAGTTACAAAAAACCAAGAAAAGCAAAATACAATATTAGGAAGAACGGAACATACCAAAACAAAAGTATTGAAAAGAAGTTACCGGGACAGAAAACAAAAAACTAGACTGGAAAAGGGAAAAACGGGTCTGAAAATGAAAGATAAAGACTCAAATCAGAAAAGAAAAGACGGAATGGACATGAAATGGAAAATCAGGTCTGAAAAGAGCGAAAAACGGGACAGGCAAAAAAGCAAAGAAGAAACAGCGGACAGAGAAAAGGAAAAACGAGAGAGGAAAGGAGAGCAAACGACATGCACAGGCGCATATAAACGATGAAAAACGGGAGAGAAAATCAGAAGAGTAAAGACATAAACAAAATAAATGACAGAAAAGAAGAAAATCCAACAGAAATCGGGGAATCTAATGAAATGACGTAAACCGAGAAGGAAGACATTTTGAAAGAGACGAAAACTGAAAACGAAAAGAGGAAAAAGGGACGAGAAAAGACGAAAAACGGGTAAGAAAATTGGGACATGTGACAGAATACAAAGGAAAACGGAGCAATGAAACAGAAAACATGATACAGAAAAGAAGAAAATCAAGAGAAAAAGATAAAAAACGGAAAGAAAGAAGATCATTGTGAGATAAAACCAAGCATTGTACCGTTTGCTAAAACGGAACAAGGCGTGGAAAAACGGGACTAGGTAAGAGAAAAAAAGGAACACAAAAGAGGTAAAGTGTGCGAGAAAGTAAATCGAAATACTCTCAATTCTCGTTTCACGTCCACTATTGGGGGAATGTAAAAAAATCGGTCGTAAAAAAAGAGGACGTTAAAGACGACCTTCAGAGTACATTTATGGCAGTCAGTATGGCACCGCATTTCACCTTTCCCTCCCTTCTTCAGTGTACCAACATGCTCCCACAGACTCGGTAAACCATCACAAAAAAAAATAAATTAGTTCAACTAACCTGCCAGCCGTAATAAGATCATGCAACTCGAAGTACTAAACATTCCATTCTATAGATTTTATTCCTTTTTGGGGCATAATTAACACTAAATTGTAATTGTCCTGTACAGGAGGCTTCGAATCCAGTCGATAAAGAAGGACAATTCCTAAAGACGGTCTAAGCTCAAGGCTTTGCTTTTAATTTCCAATGTCAAGTTCAATTTCAAATCAAATTGCATGTCCAATTTTAAGCCTAATGACTAGACTTTGACTTTCTCTATGTCAAATCCGATATCTACTGCAATTTCAACTCTTATTTTAGTTCAACTCCAAGTCTAATTTTAGGTCCTTTTTTTTCCAAAATCCGTAGTTTTCAACCTAATCAGCCTGTATTGTTGTGATAAGTAATAAAAGATTCGCCATCTTACGATTACTCGATTTTCTAGGCCAAAACTTCTTCTTCTGAAAGGTCGGGTGCCCCACCTTTTGTTTATGTCTGTTACATTTAATTTTCTACTAGAATTGAATACTGCTGCAGTGATCTGATCAATGTGATCCATAGAAAAGCTCTCCAAATTGAATAAACAACATCAACACTTCGGTAGGATCTACCGTGCTACTGCAATGTCGGTGCACGTAATACCCTGGCACAAACTCTATTAAAGTCTTACGAAAACTCTACTCCAACAGTAGTATTTAAATTTGCATATAAACACCGGTTTCTGTGACGGAGGAGAAAACTCCAAGCCCACAACCAATAGGTACGGTACGTGTATTCGAGCCGTCATCGGTTGTGGCCATCGATGGAAATCGATTCGGAATACTGATGAACCCCATTCTCCGGTGTGTACCGATCGGGTGTTGCCGTGTTGTTTTTAATGAATATTCTAAGCACTATGTTGCACAGTGACAAAAGAAAGAACTGAAACAACCGAGAATAGTATATTGAGAGTCGAAAACTTTTAACAAGTCATTCTACCACGAGGATATAGACTCGCTCGTTCGAGTTGTTAAAAAGCTGCTAAAGCTTAACGCTGTAATACCATTTTGTGTGAAAAATTTGATTTACTACCAATTACTTCCCACTTCATTACATTCGATTCATTCTCCATCGAAACCAGAATCGAGAAACATTCGAGTGCTTCATATTCAAATATTTCAAGCATATTTTAAATAGCTCTCCAGTAAACCAAAAACTCATCATTTAAAAGCTTTAAAATCCCTTATCACCAATCGAACTGGTATCGAAAATACTCCGAGCTAAATATTGATCATCTCGTTTAAAATAATTTAAGTATATACTCCTACGTATGCAAAATAGCCGACGGCACACGCACCACCGACCAGTCGGTCGGTCGGTTGGTCCGTCGGCCGGTCTATCGGTCATGGGAACTGGAAAAACCACACACCCATGTACGGAAACAATTGTAAACAGGCAGCCACTAGTGGCTGACTGGCTGACTGACTGACTAACTAACTGCCGCTATGTGGAGTGCCTGTGTATGGAGCAAGGTTCCCAATTTAAAATCCACACGCTCGTCAAGGCCAATATGCCGCCAGCGAAAACAAATGCTTTTTGCAAAATGGTCAGCCTACGCCCAACGCCCGAGTGGTCTCTTACTGGAAGAAGTCTTACTTAATGATAATCATCCGGTCTTCTTCGCTCGGACGGCGGTTCGAAAAACACACTCAAAGTCAAAGCCTTGTTAAGGAAGTTGTGAACTATTGCGTGATGGGTGGCTATCCGCAACACCAACTGCCTAGCTTTGGATGCCCTACCGTAGACCTATTTTCGTTGATTACTATCTCGGTGAGAACAGGTAGTCAGGTGTCTTAATAGTGGCTTTCGATACTGGTACACGAGCCATTCTCTCAGTTCCGAGAAATACGGCCGGACGGTGGTGTTTATTTGCCAGCCCTGAGCCGGCTAATCTGGATGAACTTGAATGTTAAATGCAGTATGTAAATCGTTTAATTACACATATCACTAGAGCTTACATGATATGATGAGAATCTACTGGATTGGAATTTTTCAGCACTTTACGTGATAATATTGCCTTTTGAGAATCAGATTATGATATGGGATCGATGGGAAGTCCAAACAATGTGATTAGCATTTAAGATGATGAACGTAACCGATTATCTGGTGCTCTTGAAAACTTACACGAGGTTTTCAAGTGGCACTCTTGATGCGCTGAAAATGACTTTACGCAAATTGCCACTGTTTAGTCATAAACTACAAAGCAATTAAATAAACAATGAGTTAGTAATTTGTATGTGCATTTATTGTAATAATTCTTTGACGTCACTAGTTGCTAAGATCATTATAAAGAATTACTAGACCTAAAACAAATGACTTTTTGAGTAAAACATTTTTTAAGAAGTACTAAAGTACTTATAAAATAAAAAAGAATGATTATGTCGCAGTGTTTTACCATTTCCGGTGACCATTTAGATTTATCTGTTTTCCTGTTTTGTCGGTGACAGACAATACCTACCCAATCTCATAATAGTCAAGCATCATTCGGAGGGAGGGATATACCGCCACAATCTCAAATCTTCAGAAAGCACACGACCAATCTGCAGCTGTGACCTAATAAACGTGCAACAAAATTCTAAACAATCGAAAAAGTACACTCAAAACATGTTGTTAACGTTTTGTTTTCAATGAATATTATCAGCAAATGCTCTTATCAACGAGGAAACCACACTATACTCCCGAATTACTCATTCGATAAAGCTGTTATCAGAAAGACCCAAAAAGTGGCGATACTATAAAAATCAATGCATTTCGATAATGAACTCAAACCAATTATTGCTATCAATCCATTCAGTCACAGATAGGCAGTTCAATTCAATATATTCATCAACATGAAGTTCACTATCACCTCGGTTGTTGTTATGGTCGCACTGCTTGGCACTGCCTTCTGTGATCCAATTTCCATCAGCAGCAACAACGTTGGTGACATTGTTTACGCGGGAGTTAATGTGGAGGCAAATATCGACACCAAAATCGAAACCAATCTGATTAACATCCTGGTCGCTATCCTAACGCACATCGGAGAGCTGCCTGCCCTGCCGGAAGGCTCCGAACCGGGAACAGATCCGCTGAATTTGTTGACCGCCCTTGGAGAGGTGCGAGATATCGTTTCGCAACCGAACAAAACTAAGAAAGAGCGAGAGGAACTGCTCCGGGAAAAGGTCCAACAGTGGGTGAAACTGCTGTAGGACAGTTTTCAATGATCAAATTCGTTAATACGATGGCAAATTTTCGCAAACATGTACCTGAATAAAACTTTTTAGTTGTTAGTAAGATATTTGTGTGTTTTAACTCAGTCAACATGGTTTATTTTTTTATTGCCGGAGGATCTCACAATCACCACTCTTGCAAAGTAAATGATTGTACAAAATAACCTTCTAAACTTTCACATTTTATTCTTTTTTAGGAGTCCAAAACGAATGTTGAACTCCCTTAACCCGCCGAATTAATGTTTAAAATAATATTTTTATAGCATATTTCTTATAACTGCCCGCTGCAGTTTACGGGTTACTCAAATACTGGTCTAACCAGCTAGTCGTCATATGTTCGATTCCTCGGCTGGGAGAGGCTGTTAGAGTCAATAGGCTCGTAGCACTAGCCCCGCAGTTGTCCTGTACTCTAACAGCTGGTTGCGAAGTCTGTCGTATAAAAACAGAAGGTAAAGTTTCGATAACGGAATGCAGCACCTAGGCTTTGCTTTGCTTTTTTGCACCGTAGTCTACTGATTTTCGGATGAATGATGGGAATCTCTCCAAGCAGTACCTGTAGTTCGTGATTCATACACATTCGCTACTCTTCACTTTCAGTTTGTGCTCCGCCAAATATTGTCCGCAGCACATAGCTTGTCACGCTCTTTTCGCTTTGATTTTGCTCTTTTGATTACTGCACCTCAGCAAGCAGAATTTGAAAAAGTAGTGTATGGGGCATTTGTAGAACTAGTTATTATCTACAATATTGCTGAAATAAGCATTGCTATGCCTTTTGTATTTAGGACACTATAAGAGTGCTCTTTTTGCCACTAACGGCATTGTAGCCTTACAGCGGCGTAAATACTAAAGATAAAACTTTACTTTCTTTAGCAATATTATGGATAATGACTAGCTTTACAAATGCTTCATACACCACTTTTTCAAATTCTGCTTAGCTGAGGTGCAGCAATCAAAAGAGCAGAATCGAAGCGAAAAGAGAATGCCAAGCCTGCTCAGCACCTTCCACTTGAACACGGCAAGGACGCGTACATCCTCCGTGAGCAGCATCACAGCTTCAAGTCCACAAAAACCACCGGTCTAATAAAGAATGAATAAAGAATGTCTAGAATGCACTGCTGGATCTCCTTACTAGTCTTGTTAACTGCTGTCACCAGTGATTTCAACAACACGAACTTATCTACAAATTCTAGTTCGTCACCGTCAACGGTTACCGTCCGTCCGTTTATCTTCTTTGAGCCTCTTCCTTTTATGTATTTGGTCTTTGACGCATTTATTTTTAACCCAAACTTCCTAGACTTCGTTTTCAGTCCGGCATAGATTACTTCAGGCTTCGCAAGGTTCTTGGCTATGCTATTAAAGTCATCTGAGAGGAGTTGGCTACCTTTGGTGAAAATTGTGCCTCTCGTTTCAATGTCGGTTCATCGGTTGATACCCTCAAGAGCGATATTGAATAGCATGCAGGATAAGCTGTCACCTTGCCTCAATCGTTGCCACGCCTCGAAGGGACTCGAGAATGTCTCCGATATGCACACGAAACACATCACTCGATCCAATGTAGCTCTGATCAGTCGCAACAGTTTATCCAGAAACCCGTGTTCATACATGCCATTGCTGGTGTTGATCGACTGTATCGTATGCTGCTTTGAAATTAAGTTGTGATGTGTGGCGGCGTTGTATTCCCGAAATTTCTGCATGATACGTCGGATAGTAAAACTTTGATTTGATATCGCGCGAGCTCACATGATGAAACCCTACGAAACCTTGTGTTATCGAAGACAACCGGCGCGGTGTAACCGAATCTGAGAGAGTATCTTGTATTTAAGCGGAATTTACTAGTGTTATGCCACGATAGTTGTAGCAATCGAACTGATCGCTCTTATTGTAGATGGGACAAATCCATCAATTTCTGTGATAGCTTAGCTTCTTCTCCTCCCAAATCTTGGAAATAACCCAGTTAGAGCCGTTGCCCGCATTTCTCGACCAAGTTTACAAAGCTCTGGTATACAGTACTTACCGGCGGCTTTGCCGGTCTTCAGCAGCCCGATTTCTCGTTTGATTTCTTGGAGATCAGATTTAGGGACGGTACTATCATTCATGGGCACTTCTGGTTAACTTCAGTTCCGTTTCTGTAATTTTACCACTTAGATGTTCATCGAAGAACTGCTTTCACCTGTTGACCACCTCGCACCCATTTGTGATCAGTTTCCCTGATGTCAAGTCATGCCACAGTTGGTTCACCTTCTCGTGAAACTTGCACGTGTCATTGGGCGGAATAGTCGTTCTAATTCTTCACAGTCTGTGTTATCCTTCTGGCGCTTTTTAGTCCTCAGAGTTGTGGTCAACTGGTTCCTTGCTCGTCGCTATTTGGCCATATTCTATCTAGTGGCACCGAACTGATAATTTTTCCAAACCATTTTTCCTATTCACCGCTTGGCATTCCCCATCAAATCAATCATTTCGTAAATTCCGGGGTTCTTCAATTAACGCCAAGAGACATTCTGTCACAACCACCTACGAGAGTTAAAGCGCCTAACTCTTTGGATGAAGGCAGTCCCTTTTCCAGTATCCACGCGCAGTTTTCGGCAGATTGCGGGCTATTGAGCTGCCTGATGTTTAGCCGAGGAGGATGGTTTTGACGTGACCTGAGCGCACAAATATACTGCACTGAGAATATGATTTAGTATTTAAAAAAATATTTGTAAAACTGTATTTGTAGCTGATAAAAGAAGTTCATATCCCTTAAATCATTTGTAGTCCTGTTTTCTATCGCAAATGTTGTTATTACAAATGGTTCGTATGTGGTTCGAGAATACATTCGTAGCATATTTTGCACCAGAACGCATTTGATGCACGGTTATTGTTTGGAATCGTTATCGACTAGATCGGGCTATGAAGATTGTATAGAACAGAAAATATATTTGCGACTTTATGAAATTATGACTAGCTTAACGTGCAGTCGTCGTGGATCTGTGGTTTATGTGGGAATAAGGTGCTTTGGATCATCAGGCCTCGGGAAGCTGCAGAGTTTATAGATCATTCGCCATTGTCGTTCGTGTTGATGTACGGCCTATGGGACCCTATTACCGGTCTACACATTTCTTCCCTACGGATGTGGGCGTTCAAGTGCCCGATCATCATCTTAATGACCCGTGGGGAACAGCTGTCGTAGGCCTGCAGCCGCGCGTGGAACACTTCATTGTCACCGTTGGGTTTTCGTTCGTGCGGATAGTGCACGTTGATGATGTTGTAATTGAAGAAATGGTTTTTATTCTCAGACACATCCTCTCATTTTCCATGGCCTTTGCACTGCGAGAGGCTTAAAAATAGAGTTTGCAGAATTCAAGCTGTTCGAGCAGCACTCAGTCGCCACTTAGGAAATTCAGTGATCTGCAGTTCCAAGCACCGAATTTCTGGATCGATGGGTCGAGGTACCATGTTTTTTAATGCATTCACCTGCTCCAGACCAAACGTTGTCGTGAGCCGCTGGTGCCTGGTGCTGGTGCGAGCCTAACCTGGTGTACAACCGTTCACTTTGCTTACGGAGTTGGTTACCAGATTTCCGATAGTTAGTTCATATTCTGGCTAAGATAGTTCATATTCTGGCTAGTATCACGAAGAGATAGGTATAGAAGTTGTTGGATAAGAGGTTGGAGTCCGCTGCGGGATCTATTTTATTCCGTAGGCTCACGAGGCATTCACCAATCTGTCTACTGCAATACTTGTTGCAATTCTGTTAGACAGAGTCAGGCAGGCTTGTTATTTCCTCACTCATTGTACAAAAAGGGTAACTTTTTTTCGACACAATGAGCAGAACTCCTGTCCGAAATGAGAAATAAATCCACACAAGGAGAAACATACTAAACATAAAGAGAAAAACTGACGCGAAGAAAAACTTCTTTTTGCGCACTTTAAATGAGAAACTTTTGGTTTCGCTCTCAGTCCACTCGGTAGGTACAGCAGTAAGCGTGAAAATGAAACAACCGGTGCGCGTACAGAAACTATAGACTCTGAGACGTCAAGGCAATCAAAAGCCGTTAAATTTTGAATCTTAGCGGAGAATTACTTTTGTTTATAATGGGACTTTCCTGTAAGTGCACGTCAAGAAGCAAGCTATTTTGATGGTGTGACAAATGTGGAAGAGGTGCCAGCCCGAAGATAGGTGAAGTTGGCCGGAAAGGATGGCATCGGAACGGAGCTTATGGGCCCAGAATAACTAGCCACTTGTCTGTATCGACTGATTGCAAGAATTTGGGATACAGAACGTCTACCGAAGAAGTGGAAGCATAGGGTTATCTACTCGATATACAAGAAAGGTGACAAGGTAGACTGTGAATTATTGTCGATCACCGTTCTCAATGCCGTTCGTTAAAGAGCTATAAAAAATTATGTTCGAGAATGGCTTTCTCAAGAAGATGATCAGACTAGTCAAATCTACGATCTAACAAATCGTGCTTATCCATTGATTGACGTCGATAAGTTCGAGGTAGTTGATCAGTTTTTCTTCCTAAAACCTCCCAAGTAACAATATTAGTTTTTTGATAATCTTTATACTATTGTTACGACCATATTCTTAAATCTTCTTTTAAGTCTCGTAAACATGAAAGGCTATAACAAATCAATGAAAAGCCTTACTTAAAACCAAAGAGGACCATGCTACAGGATAGAGTTAGAACCAAACTTTAAAATCATCTACATACTTCTAAGTTTTACAGCACAATATCCTATCGTAGTTTTAAGGCGGTCATTGCGATTTTAATGAGAGCCGTATTCAAAAGCAAGAATTTGAGTTTTACTGTGTTCTTTTAGCGGTTTTAATGACCAAATTTATAAAATTGATGAAAACTTCTTCATGATAACTGCTATAAAACCATGTTAATGCCTAGTGCCCTCTCTTCAGATGGTTTTTAGAGCAATTTTTGGAATAACAATAATGCTTCTGTAGACCAAGTTATATGTAGCCTCTGTATTTTACAGGAGGTTTTTACAAACTTTTTAAGAGTAGTATTAAGCGTGAGTAGTTTTATTACGCTCCGCTGGAAGCAGTTATAATGTGAATTGGATTTGTTGTTGCTTAACAGCAGCTGTCAGAAACTGATGCAGCTCTTCGATTTATTTAACAAAGCTATGAAACATAAAGTACCAACCAGCCTAAATCAGCCAGCCTGCTTTGTTAACTTGAAAGTATGTGGCCGTACAAAGGAAAGTTCTAGACTTACTGTCAAATAAAAAAGAGTTCAGTTTGAGTAAACTGAAAATTTTCAACATCTTCCGTAATTACACATCATAAACGCATTAAATTTTATCGTAAATATTGGGATGATAGGATGATAAAATGAACGCGCCTTCAAAATAGTACACTTTAAGGAAGCCAGTTTTTAAAAACAAAATAGATGAATCCGATTAGTCTTTTCCAATTACTAGCAAAACCATTCTAGTTCCATTGTGTAACATAGAAAGGCATTGCTAATGTTTTTATCTCGGTAATTTTTGCTTTATCCTCATGAAATAGCTTGAATTGTTGTTTTAGAGTCAAGAAAAATTCCAAAATGTCAACATGGCCCAGCAAAAATACAGGGTTTCCTTGATAAACACTATTTACTCTTCATAACAGCAGGAAAAAATCTATTTGGTCAGAGAATTACCACTTCAAAAACATAACAAAACTAACAGATTTGTTGCGGTTTGACAGCAACCACAATAAGATTAGAGCGGTTTAATGAAAGATGTTGTATATAGCCAGCAGCTTTTATAGTGGTTGTAGAAACAACCGCAATAAAACTTTTGTTCTTTTTTCTGAATCTTCCAGACTGCAGTTGGTTCACACGGTTCAAAATAGCTTTATGCAATCCCTCAAAGCAATTTTGCGCTTCATAAAAGTATTTGCATAGTTCGGTTTTATAAACAGTTTTATAATAAATATAAGATGGATTTTCGGCAAAAATACTGTTAAACCAGTTAACTAAGCAACGTCTCTCGTCAAACTTCCCTTAGTACTCCCATGAGAAGGCATAGCAATAAACGTCTCAATACAAGCTTAATCTCATTGTGGTTGCTTGTCAAGCCGCAACAAATCTATCAGTTTTAAAGTGCTCTTGAAAAGGTAATACCCTTACCAAGCATATTTTTTGCAGTTGTTAAGAAGAGTGTATAGAGATTATCACCGAAAACCTATTTTTTAGGCTAGGCTAGATTTGAAGATTAGGTTAGATTTGAAACAAAAATGCTAGCTATTGCATCAATGCAGAGAGAGCAGCAAAAATGAAGTTGATATCGATGTGTTTTCGTGTTGCAGAATGCAGCCGATGCAGTTTGGTTATTACGATTACCTAATCGAATTTATTTGCGTTGTTTAAACAACAACAGGCTAGTTAAACATATTTAGCATAGTTTCATGCCTTATAGTTTTGGAGAGCGGAACGAAAAGCTATATCAGTTTATGGTGGCTGCTGTCAAGTATCGAAAAATCCAGTTGACTTTATTGCTGCTTTCAGTCAGTGTAATAAAGCTACTTGCACTTAACATTACTCTTATAGAGTTCGAAAAAAATCCTGTAGAATATAGAGGCTACATCCAAATCGGTTTAAAGCAGCATTATAGTTTGCCTGAAAATTGTTTTAAAATTTTTCTGAAGAGCACTAGTCATTAAAATGGTTTTACAGATGTTATTAGGCAGATGCTTTTTATTTGGCCATAAAAACCGTTCAAAGAATACAATAAAAATCAAATTGCTGCTTTGAAATATATAGTTCTCATTCAAGTCGAAACAACCGCTATAAAACTACGATAGGATATTGTGCAGTAAAACTTAGATATCTGTAGATGATTTTAAAGCTTGGTTCCAACTCTCTCCTCTATCGTTGCCCTCTCTGGTTCTAAGTAAGGCTTTTCGTTGATTTGTTATTACTTTTCATGTTTACGAGCTTTAAAAGAAGATTTAAGAGTATGGTCGTAAAAACAGCATTGAGATTATCAAAAAGCTAATATTGCTGCTTGGGATAAACTAATAATAGCTTTAACATTGACTCAAACTGATAACCAAAAGGCTAAGAGTCTTTTAATACGTATTTAGGACATAGTTGAATCCTTTGTTGAGGGGCTTCATTTGGTTTTAATGAATGAGTTTTATTTGACACTCATATATCCCTATCAAACTTAATTGTACTTTATTCGCCATTATAGCCTATTGAAAGAGTTTTAAAAGGTCGTCCCAAACCATTTCAGGATATTTTGAAGATAAATTTATTTAATGCAGTATGTTGCTTTATAAAAACAAATTAGCTTCAGTACTACCACCATAAAACTCTTATAAAATATGCCTACGGCTTTATAGCACAGAAATTGTTACTTGGGCTGTAACCGTAAACCTTTAAGGCTGTTTACTCTGTGGAAGTCATGCTTACTAGGGGTTTCACACGCATTAATAAATACATTTTAAGTTGTTACGGTAAACCAACTCGTCATTTTTCCTCGTAACAATTAACATATAGGTATCTACAGTAAGCCAGTCATCGCCAGTATGTTCGAATCTCGGCTGGGAGAGGCTGTTAGAGTCAATAGGATTGTAGCAACTGGCCCTGAAATTGTCTTGTACTCTAACAGCTGGCTGCGAAGTCTGTCGTTTAAAAAAACAGAAGGTCAAGTTTCGCTAACGGAATATAGCACCTGAGCTTTGCTTTATCTACAGTAATGTTCCGATTTTATCAGCTCCCGATTTTGTCTACCCCCGATTTTATCAGCCTATAATTTTTTTTAACTTTTGTGCTTTTAAACATGATTTATAAAACTTTTCAGCCTGCTTGAAACTATTATAATTCTCTGGATAGAGTTTTTGAATAAAATGATACTTTCTTGCGAGTAATTCGGGGTTAAAATTAGAGCATTTTTATAGTAAAAGTTCTATAGTTCCTAGACAAGCAAAGATAGAGGCATGCTATATTCAGCAATGTTGTTTATTTTTACTATTTGTACAACTTTGTAAAACAGGTAAAAGTCATACAACAACTACCAAAACAGCTAAAATAGAAAAACTGATTTTAACGATTTTTCATTTATGAGATTTTTCTCTCTTTCCTGAAGAGATAGAAGGTTACTGTCTTCAGCAAAGTTTCTTGTAATAATATGCTGTAAAACTTTACAGAACACATCAATGTGTTATTTTGAAACTGAAGAAAAATAAGTTTTTTATTGCACTTTTAGGGGGATTAATCAAAATTTGAATTCCGCTGGACGATAGAACTTTTAATTTTTAGAAACTCTTCCAAAGGTTCCTTAAACCTAAAACTAAGTTTTCCCGCTCAAAGTTAATGCGCACCAAAAAAGGTTCTGAACCAGTGAGCTGTGCCCGGTTCATTGAGCTTTCGGTTGAACAATTGAGGGTTAAAATTTAATTTTTAGTAAAAGTCTTCAATATCTTAAGTCACAAGGTCTTACGTCTCGAATTTTGAAAAAAAAAAAAAAATTTTTTCCTGATTTTGTCAGTTTGCCCATTTTGTCAGCCCAAAATTCAACATGAGGCTGCAAAAATCGGAACATTACTGTAATAACTGTTCGCGCGAGATTTCGTACGGATCAAATAGGTTGATAGCACATAATCTTCGGTGTCGGTAAACTTATTTCTGTTTTTTTCTTATAACGATATTTCCAATTTCCACTATCTGTTTTGCGATGGGCACGTAACCAAGGACGTCTCCAATGCATACGAAAACTCGAATAACTCATCGTTCCACCTACCAGAGAATCCAGATCAATTCCTCCCCACTAACAACAATTCCTTCCTGTGACACTTGTGGAAGATGCAGGATGGATTCCTCGGTCTCTAGTAGCAGCAAGTGTCGGACCAACATTCCTTTCCCTCTCAAATTGACCTGCATTGGACGTGACCAGCTTTGCTATTGATTATCACAAAGAAGTGGATCACCTGAAACTGCATACTGAGAATGGTCTGCTACACCCAAGTATCTTTCTGATGGGTCTTTGTGCAATTTCAGCTGATCATTTGAGAATAGTATTATTTTTAAGGAAAATATGCAGGTGCGCAGAATCAGATGCGTTTAGGGTAATCAAGTTAAATATATATTAAAGTTTTACTATTTGTACTTAGAGACTTCTTGCATGTAACCAAAATATTTCATCCGAATAGAAAACTGAGTGCAAGGATTGAAATGATTAAACTCCCTCTTTAATTTAGAAATCTACCCATTATGTGTTGTGCTAATATCAAAAGAGCAATGAGCACATTAACCTTGCACACTATGTGCCATATCATTAACCTTCAGTAGACCTAAATGTACCTACATAAATTAGTAGTGAGGTTAATGTTGATAACAAGCAATTTTCCGTCTGTACAAAGTGTAAATTGAAATCGTTCCACCGGCGAGCTACTCTTGTTAATCCATTTTATTGCACTTAAATGAACATACAAGCAAGCCCATTTGGTAGCGCTGCTCAATCACGAACTCCGGTTTCTTCCTCGACTAGGAACCGATCTAAAAAGCATAAACCTTATCCGCTTGCATAACGACGCAACTGCCGCTGTTTAAAATGGCCCTGTCAGACCTAAATACAGAAGCAACACTCCACCTATGGTAGTCAGTCACTCAGTCAGTCACAGTGCCCGCGCGGCTTATTACCGATTTCGCAGAGCTTTCAATGCTACCAGCTAACCAGGGAGGTATTAAATTATGAAATCCATTAAACTTCATTATATCACCGCACACCGCCGGTCGGCAGAGGAGGCTTTCGAAACCACAGCCCATTTGTAGACTTCCACCTACCGACACCGACCGACCGAGCGATAAACACTGATTCGGAGCGGCACCGCACAAACCACAAGCAAGCATCAAATCGGCTAAAAGTGTCACATGCGTATTTCTCAAAGTACAGTGCCACACACAAACACGTTTCACCTACCAGATCAGAGAAGGATTATTTCTTCTAAGCACCCTTGCACAATTCTAATCGATCCAGTTCCAGTTCTAAAGGAGGCTAGTAAAAGTAGTTTCACTTTCGCTTGTATGCCAATGAGGCTGACCCACAAACCGGCAAAACATTACCTCCGGCGGCAAGGTTTGGCAATGTTTCTCATTTCAAATGCAATTTACACCGGTTTTTGCTTTTCTCTCTCCTGTTCGGGGACTCACTCACCTTCGTTCGGTCTCACTAACTGGACTCGTCTCGTCACGATAAGGATCTTTTCGCGTCAAGAATTAAAACTCACAACGTCTACACGCGGCTACCGCCAGTCACTAACTCACTCACTTTCTGCGCTAGAAAAGCTCTAAACTACTACTAATCGAGCCGCTCGGTCGACTTATACGTTTTATAGCTGCCACCACTCTGCTTCCTTTTACCCGCTGGCAACGCGGTCTGTATAGTAAAGCAACACACACCGAGCGGGACCACCGTGAATCACACCGACCGATCGGTGTGCCTCAGGTTGTATCGGATCCGGGGACTATAGGCGGCAACAGGTCCGATGTGTGTGACAGTGTGACCAGCTGTTTACTTCAGCTACTCCTCCTTCTTCTTCTCGTCTTGTTAACCGACGAAAAGTTTTAATTGTGGTTAAGCTGAAACGTTGTTTGATTGTCTTGGCGATACCAAATCGGGTTCCATCCATGCGTTTGTTTTGTTGATGCAACATGTTCTAGCATTCGGAATATTTATGCACGCTGTGCATCTGACAGAGGGAGCGAGATTGGGATTTACCAAATGTTGAGTTATACACTGGCTGTGGGAGCTTTTGTTAGTGTTTATAAATGCACCAATGCTACTTAAACTGCGGTATTGGATGAAGTGACTTCTACAATGTTAAGCTACGAACCTGGATTTTTTTCCATTTTTTCGGAATACCTAATGTTATCTGATGTCAGATAAGAAATGTCAGATGATATCTGAAAAGAAATGTCAGATCTAAGATCCAAGACTAAACAAATCTGTTTCAAATTTATCGTTTATCATTTCGTCCCATAAACATTAGATTATACATTGAAAGATCCACACAAAAAACTATGAATTACTTTACCCAAAGCCTGCATCTTAATTAGAAATTATATCTGTCATAATGTTATCTCAAAATTATTATCAACTACTAGACACCAACCTGTGTTTTTCCTGTCGATGAGGTCATTCAAATGCATAAACATTGAAATTTCATTAGCTCTAATGCCTGTCGAGGTGAAATTGATGCTGCACATTCCAGTGCCTTCACAAAGGATCGAAGCTAGGCATAGAGCATAAATTGTCATATACACTCTGCAATATACTTAATCATAACATAACGGCATAACAATGCATAACATATGACATATTCTCATTCAAATCTCCAGTTTACCAAAGCTATGTGTTTACCAACAGTCTATGGTTGTGCGATTGAATCTCGCAAGTCTATTCTCTATTTAATTGAAAAACGATGTTCCGGCTCCATCTCGTCGTGACTATTTTACTCCTCTAGTCTCAATTAAATGTAGCGTTAAAAGGCTAATTTTAGACTTACTCTTTGCTTCTGTTCATTCGCCAGCCAGCCGTTTTATTAGCCAGTCTTATCACGTGTTCGACTACGTCTAGCCTCAGCCGAAGGTCGTTTCAGCAGGTAAACGAAACCGTGACTTGATAACACTGCACTGACTCACCCGGCTCCGAGTGAGGATATGTTGACAGGTCAAACGCCAAAGTCGGTGACCTGAATTGTTTCGTTTGTTGTTTTGGGCGATTCCAAAGTTCCGGTTAGTTGGGAAAGAGTAACATACTGATTTCGATTGACTGACTGACAACACTCTGAAACCGGTTAAGTCACCAAATAAAAAACAACGAAACGAATAGTAAATAATGAAGTTGATCGTTACTCAACAACTTAACATATTTTTTTTGGTCTGTCAATTTATTCTTTATTTACAACCCATTAGAAGCTGACGTATCAGTATATTTCAGAGTAATCTATGCCAATATCAATCAAGCTGAAGCACTACACATCATAGCTAAGGAAATAATTGAACTACAATGCAACTCCATGTCAAACAAAATCTACTTCAAAATCTGAATCTCGACGAATTCATTGAAACCAGCTTACTATCGATAAATTTATAGAAAACTAAATATTTATTCGGAACATAGATTTTAGGGTCAATTTTAAAAATATCCCTTAAAAATGAACGCTGGTTTCACCACTAGCAAAAACAAATCTCGACCTTGTTCTCCTCTATTTTCCCCATTTCAACAATATGCTACTCCAGCAGACTTATTTTTCTTTGATACAAAGAAAGTGTCGTGCTATGCTGCGAGGCGAATGATATGGCGCAAAACAAATCGTTATGCCGGTTGTCTTCCGCTTTGAAGTCGATTTCCCAAGTGCACAGAATGAAAGCCTACCTTGTCTGTCGGAGGCTCACGTTCACGCTCTTCTTGCATTGCGCCGAATGCAATGGAGCAGTCACACCTTTATCTCACATCACATCTCACTCTCTCCCGTTCACTCTGCCGATAG
Source organism: Sabethes cyaneus (assembly GCF_943734655.1). Classification (NCBI taxonomy): domain Eukaryota; kingdom Metazoa; phylum Arthropoda; class Insecta; order Diptera; family Culicidae; genus Sabethes; species Sabethes cyaneus. The sequence continues at coordinate 234,709,769 of NC_071355.1, forward strand.
ATGTTGCTCAATTAAAATTATTGTATATTATGAATTGATCGAACATTATCCTTGTCACAAAAACGCTTATTCCTAAGGTTCTTTCACTTTGGATTTTGAACTTGAATGTGCGGTACCGTCTCGGTTTTGTTGATATTTCCAATTCTCGGGTCACCAAAACAGCGATTATTGCAATAAACACGCCGCGCCGTCACTCAAATGAATCAAATGATAAAGCAAGTCGCAAATCATAATATACTGGTTTGAAAATATTGCAATAAGTATCAATAACGCAGTTAAGCCAAAGTCTAGTTAACTTATTAGAGGAATAATTTATTACAATGCTAATTGTTTACAAATTCTGCATGACAACTGAAATTAATTGCACCTAGGTTATCATATAAAAGCGTTACGCCAATAATTAGAAATGAATAAATCCGAGCGCCTTTGGTTATGCAAAAGCGACCGTCATTTGGAAAAGTCTTGCATCGAATGTGACAAATTGCATCGAATATTGCGTGTAACTAGTAGCGTACCATGATTACTTGCCAATGCACAGTGGTCTAATGGTAGAACAATAATCAATAAATCAAGAGAATGCACAATGTACAAAAACGAGCTCGTAATCCCAAGAATTAAAAGCTGCTGGTTTGAAATCTTGCAAGATGCCTATTCCTATGTAAAAGTACAAGGGTCCATGCCTAGTGGCACGGGCGCAGGTTTGAAGTAGGATTACGAATATAGAGTAATTCGTCTCCCAATGCCAAAGCCAGTGATTTTTGTACGAATTTCATATACAGTCAAATTTCGTTAATTGCACTAAGGTTATCGGTAAGGTTATCGCCGATTTTGAGAAAAACTTTGCTTAATCGGGCTGATCTAATAAAGTCAATCGATGACATGAACATCAATTGAACTGTTGCCTATCACAGCACAGCCCAAAATGAAAGTTTTTGTGAAAATCGGTGATAAGCTTAGCCCAATTAACGAAATAGTTTCCCCAGTTGCGCAGTAACGGAAGGTTTACTCGCGCTGTTGTTTTTTGTACAACGCCTGTGAACCACTGACTTTATCTCGGGAATCCAGCAATAAATAAAATTACTGTTTTCAGTAAGGTTGATCCGCAGACAAAAATCTCTCAAATGGTGGAAAAAGTTCCATAAGTTTTTCACCAAGTGACATTAGTATTCGAGTGAATATATAGGCATCCTATCGGAGTTGGCGCGAGTAACGAAAGGTAAAGGATTGAGTTCTTACATGTGAGAAATTCATAATTTCAAATCTTCAGCTAATATAAATGGTGGACCTGAAAAGGTCCGTTTGTTAATCTCGAATTATCAAATTTCTGACTCGAGGTGTCCATTGTCTACTTTCGTCCATCAGATAGGTTATTGGTGTGTGGATTAATGGTGGGAATACTGTTTATCGGACAAACGCTACTGGTAGGATCTGTAATCAAGATAGACTTTTATGTTTATGATGTTATGAGTCGCAAGCTAGCTGCTTGCCGATGTGTCTCCAACGAAAGCCGGTGACCGACTGATGACGTGCACCGTAAGACAAAGGCAAACAATGTTTCAAATACAACCTTTAAAATTATGCCACGGATGTGACTCGAAAACTGGCCTAAAGCCGCTGACCGAATGACGTGACGATCTGACGATTCGGTTTGTTGACGTCTCATTTGGTGAATTTGGAAGTCTTCGTTGCCTTATCCGGAGAAGCAGCAACAGCTGTAGCTCAATAATTTTCGATCGGATTCTATAGGGCGTAAATTAAATACAATCATAAGGAAGATTAACCCATAGCTCATCTCGTATACCTAAAAATAAAAAATAAGAAAACTTATCCAATTTAATTCTACTATGTGTATTTTATTCAATGACAGATACGTATTTCCTTTATATTTTCTGCGTAACGTTTCAGGCTAGTACGCTTCACCTATCGTCAGACGCCTAAAATAATTCGTTTATTGGTCAACTTTACAATATTCAATAACTACTATACAATTTTCATTAATATAAACTTCACATCACAAAAACATTGCTTACATTTCCAATTTAATTATTTTCTTCCCAACATCACTGACGCTGAGATCCACTCGCACGTTGATGAATGATCATCGCCTGCTTGTCATTTTCATACTGTCGTAGCTTATTGACTAGTCCGTTGTACATTGCGTTGAACGTTCCGCATTCACGCTGTAGGTTGACCGTTTTTTCTTCACCCATTTATATCTTGATATGGAACATCTCCGCGGTTTCTCTGCTCTCTTGGCTCTCGATTCGCTCCAGTACGCGTGTGTTAGCGAAATCAAAGATGTGTCCGGTTTCACATGTGTGCTGCGATAGTCCAGATTTTTCTTCTCCTTTCCTCGCGTCATTCTTGTGTTCAGCCGGAATATTGTAAAGTTGACCAATAAACGAATTATTTTAGGCGTCTGACGATAGGTGAAGCGTACTAGCCTGAAACGTTACGCAGAAAAGGAAAAGAGTCTTTTTTTTCACCGAGAAGAATCAACGACACATGTTATTAGATACGTATTTCGCCTACGACTTGCAGGCTTCCTCAGTGTCTGTTTTCGGACTCTGAGGTCTCTTTTCGACACTGAGGAAGCCTGCAAGTCGTAGGCGAAATACGTATCTGTCATTGAATAAAATACACATAGTAGAATTAAATCGGATAAGTTTTCTTATTTTTTATTTTTAGGTTTCGTATTCTACTAAGACGCTCCAAAAACTTCAGTCATCTCGTATATATTTCTGTCATCCGTGCTAGGGAAGCACTGACGTGGGAAGGCAAAAAATGCAAATAATGAAATATTAAATATTCGTCTCATATTTTCTCAATTATTAAACGTCTGTTAGGGAAACATGTAATTTACTGTATTGTAATGGATTTTTTGAAAAATTTCCAATCGATTGATACCAATATCTATAGAATCTATTGACGGATGACTGAGTTATAAGCGTGCAAACTATAACCACTTTTCGTTACATGTTCCCTTTTCGTTTTTAAGTGCACCCCAATATAGAAATCAAAGAAGTAGTCCTACTTCAAAAAACGCAGGAAATCGATTGGTGATGGTTTCATCCTGCGCAGACTTCGGAAAGTGGTCCATTTTGCCCTATTACCTCCAAAAATCATGAAAAGGGCTAATTAAACAGTATAAAAACTTATTTGCCGCCAGTGAAATGAACTCAAATAGCTTCCAAATATTGTCAAAACATCAGAAGATTTAAATCCCATCCATTCCATACTGTGGGAAATGCAAAAATAGTCCATTTTGCTCAATTCACCCCCATATACATAGACAACCTAATTAAGCGAAAAACCAACTCAAAGGCAAACTATACTGTCTAATTAGCCTTTATCATGGTTTTTGGGGATAATGAGGTAAAATGGACCACTTCTCGAAGTCTGCGCAGGATGAAACCATCACCAATCGATTTCCTGCGTTTTTTACATAGGAATAGGTATCTAGCAAGATTCCAAACCAGCGGCTTCTAATTCTTGGGATTACGAGCTCGTTTTTGCCCATTGTGGAATGGGTTAAACCATAAATCAATAGGAATTGGTTCAATATAATTTATATGACTTGACAATGTTCCTACCAGGTTTATCATTTTTCGTATTCGCCACTTATCCAATACTTCGCTGCATCGCATCGTATGGAGTAATTTCTGATGTCGATGGAAAAAAATAAAAAAAGATAATTCAATGAAACAAATTTTTCTCAAATCCTAGGTTTATTAGGCCTCCTATAAAAATACTTCGATCGATCGAATTAGGACTTTAGGAGACATCATCCATCGACCGTATAACTTTTATCTTCAGCTGGTTCATCTCGTCTAGTGATCTCTTAGCATGATGGGCCAAGGCCACATCCTTTGCGCAATACTTCTCGACGAAGATGGCTTTCGGTAGGTACTTCGTACTGTACCTTCGTGGTCACCTTGCTCTCAGTCTTCATCCCAGTGTAGTAGTTCTCCTCCATGCATATACGTGTCAGGTTTAAGTATCCTCCCACCTTTTTTCCATGCGTTGTTCTCATGTTGTTTCAATAACCAGTCTTCCTAGAGGCTTATCGATTCTTTCACGGGGATGCTTAGGAATAAGGCCGTAACATCGAAAGAGACCATTATGTCGTCTTTTGCTAGTTCTCCCGATGTTTTAGATGCTCGACGAATTCTGGTGTTCTGCTGACAGAACGGAACTCGATTACCAACCACTTAGCAATCTTTTCCGTGGGTGATCTGTGTGCCGTAATTATTTCCCGTATTTTCGTTCCTGGTTTGTGTATTTTGGGTTGTTCTTTAATTTTAGGTAAGGTAGGGTTTGCTGTCCGTAGTTTTCCGATACAGTCTCCTAGTGCTAGTTGGCATTCTTTAATTGTGCGGTTAACTCGTTTAACTATTTCGGATAGTGGGTCGGTTCTTTGGTGTCTGTATGGGCCGTTGTTGATTTTTTCTAGCATCTGTTTATCGTAGTCCTCCTTGTCCGTTATAACCACCTTGTTTCCTTTGTCTGCCTTCACGTAGTACTTATAATAGTTTTTCTTTCAGTTCCTTGATGATGAGGACTTCAGATTCCGGAAAGTTTTCATTTTATTTAATTTCAGGTATCTACTTCTGTCCAATCGAGTTTCAATGTTCGAAGATCTCGTGTTAGTAATGGCTCCGTTTCAACAAGAATTACTCAAATGGTTTTTTATATTGTTTAATAAACATACAAAATGCTTCCTAATGAGCTTTGAATAACACGCTCTAACAATTTTTACTAGAAAGACTAACAGCGACTATAATAGAGCAAAAATTAAATTGGCTGTTGAATTTTGACTTCAAACTTCCTTTCAAAACAGATACTGATGACGCCAGTGCATATCTGGCAAAGCAAAGCCTAGGTGCTGCATTCCCGTCTATGAAACCTAACCTTCTGTTTATATTCGACAGACTTCGAAGCCAGTGATTAAGTACAAGACAAGTGCGGGGCTAGTGTAACGATCCTGTTGAATGTCCAACAGCCTCTCTCAGCTGAGATTCGAACCTATGACGACTGGAATATTAGTCCAGTGTCGTACCTCGAGGCCCTTTGGGAAGCATTTCTGACAGAATATTAAATTTTAGATTAGATGTGATTCTTTATTCCGGGGGCTTACAGCCTACGGCTGGATCGCCACTTTAAGAATAATAAATACATAGTAGAATCTAATAGAAAGAATCTTCTTCTATTAAAAATACAGAAAAAATATTCCTCAGAATAATCAAGCCGTTTGAAACTGTTCCAATCGTTAAACTGATTACTAACTTCACAGGTGGCTCAATTAGAGCTCTAAACATATAAACAATTTTCGACCGTTTCCGGCGTGGCCACCAGAAGTACTTCTGTATAGATTAATTTGTTTTCTTGCTGCCAAAGACAACCCCCAATCCATAATCACTCGAACAAAATAATAGCTCTTAGGGATATAACGCCTCACTCTAAAATCTTGATATCTTGGGACTTGATACGTGACTAATTCCCAATCATGGTTTCGTTGCACTGCAATACATTACCTAATCAAACGAAAAAGTCCACTCATTGTGATGACTTTTCAAAACACTGTGTTAATCTCATATCTTCAATTAACATTATCAGCAACTGCTGTTATCAACGTGGGAAGCACTTTACTCGCGTTACTCATTCGATTAAATTTATCGGGAAGAACCTTTCGAATTTTGTGAATGAACAACAGCTGATTCGAAAAATCTAGCTCTTGTTTTGTGGCACTATAAAAATCAATTCGTTTTGGCAGTAAGCTCAAACCAATTATTACAATCAATCTGTTCAGTCGCGCAACTCAAATCAACCTATTTACAAGCATGAAGTTCACTGTCACTGCAGTCGTTATTGCGTTCGCTCTGTTGGGCACTGCTTTCGCCGATCCAATTTCCATCAGCAACAACAATGTCGGTGACATTGTTTATGCGGGAGTCAACGTGGAGGCAAACATCGACACCAAAATCGAAACCAATCTGATAAACATCCTGGTCGCTATCCTAACGTACATCGGTGAACTGCCCGCCCTACCGGAAGGTTCCGAACCGGGAACGGAGGTCGGGGAGACGTATACCGCCGGATCACCACCGCTGAATTTGTTAACCGCCCTTGGAGAGGTTCGAGATATAGTTTCGCAACCGAACAAAACTAAGGAGGAGCGAGAGGAGCTGCTCCGGGAGAAGGTTCAACAGTGGGTGAAACTGCTGTAGGACGGTTTCTGTTCATCAAATTCGTTGAGATAATATATGATTCGCGCAAAAACTGTACCTGAATAAAACTACTTAGTAATTGATTGTAAAATATGTTTGTTTTTAGTGTATTTTTCTTTAGATTCTTGAATTCATCTAATTTTGACGTTGTTTATTTCAACAGTATACTAAGAACTGTGTTATTGCGACCACAAATAATTTATATTTATTCTGACTTAAACTTAACCAATAGACAGCCATTTAATTATCATTATTACTTACCCACCGGTTACCCAGGCTTGGATATACTGGAGCACGTGTCCCATCTGCTCTTAAAAAATTAATATAAAACAAATAAATTTCTGTGACTAAGAAGTACGCAGTAATAATTTAACCTGCCCTTACGATAAGCAAATTTACGTAACTACGTAATATTAGCTTCATGTCCAATATTAAATTATATTTGAACTTTAGTTGCAAGCCTGATTTATGCTTAATATTAAGTTCAAATTCATTTCTTATTTCATGCCCAGTTTCAGCACTGATTTCAAGTCTAATTTTAGGTCTAGTTTTAAGTTCTATTCCAGCAAAGGTAGAGGTAGTCCGTCTCCTGCTGCTTCTGGCAGGCTTGGCATACACTTTTCGCTTTGATTTTGCTCTTTTGATTACTGCATCTCAGCCAAGCAAAATTTGAAAAAGTGATAGTGTTTATAAAACTCATTTTCAATTTATGTAATACGTCTGAATTGATGCAATACGTCTCAAGGATGCGGAATACCTACTGCTTATTCTCAACATACTGCTCATTCTAATGAAATGAATTCACTATTGCTAATTAGGTTAACCTGAAAACAACGATTCGAGCGAATCACTTGCGTTAATGTTCGTGTTGCTCTTTACATTCATTCATTCTCGATAATAGTGAATGAAATCAAATGTGAATCATTCATTCATCTTGAGCTGCCGACAGCGGCAAATAAAATTACAATAAACGTAAACATTACTCCGAAGTTTTCATTAATTTTCTTCAGCTAGGTTTTGGTTGATTTTAAAAACCAGGCGGTTTAGAAAAACTAAACTTTGAGATCTAAAACATCAGCCAAGAGCAAGAAAATTGACTGACAGGTAAGGTAAGGATGGGCAAACGCTCACGAGCCGCACAAAATGCATCCGGTTCACAAGAAAGAGCGTTCAAATGAACGGCTCTTGAAAAAGAACCACGGTTCGTCGAACTGGTGGCACGAAGTTTGGTTCGTGGATCGTAATCTGCCGAACTGTCAACTTAGCGAACAACCCGTGAACCACGAGCCGCTGGCTGATTTGAATCGGTTCGCAACAGAAAATGAACGGTTCAGAACCGCTCACACGAATGAACCGTGTTTCCCATCACTACTGACAGGTTGGTCGAGCAATCATTCAGCACTGCAATTCATGAATATATCGTTTTGAAGGGTATAAAACTGACAAAAAGTAACATCTGTCAGTCAGCAATTCAGTACCCAGCAAACATTTTCGTACGTATATCAAAGTAACAAATATGATATATGTACCGATATATATCTAGAAAAATCGCATTCGATGCACGAAACCAGCATTTGCGTACTGTTTTGGAGGCGATATACATACTGCAAATTATATGAAAACAATTCACATTCATAAGTACTTGTATACGATGAAATCCGACTCAACATGATTAGTTTTAGTTCCATGATGCTATACAATTCTGTGACGAAAATCGTATGTGAATCAGTTACTGTCATTTTGTATGAATAAATGTAAACTAGGGTGCACTTTATTAAGCTTTATGTACGATTTCGAGTATGTTTAGCGATATTTAAGATGATTTTCACACATTATTATACGATTTGTGGTTTGCTGGGTAGTCATGTTCATGGGCTGACAGGTAAAAGAATACTACCAGGGGTAAAACTATATGCGCTGAATGCGTTTTATATTTGCTTTCATGTAGGGCCTTCAATTTTTTCGAGCACTGAGAAAAACTGGAGAGAAAAACGAAAAACGAAGGTAAAATCGCGACGCAATACGACGAAGAACGGGACACTGAAAGAGAAATAAGTATAAAAATGAGACTGGCCAGATAAAGAGGAAGAACAGACGAGAGAAGAAAGATAACAGAAAGGAAAAAAAGAAAGAGAAGAGGAAGAACGATAAAGAAAACAAGGGCAAACTGGACAAAAGAGAAGATAAAAGCAAGGACCACGAAAATTGAGAATTGAGAGCAGGAAAAGTGGAGAATGGAATGATACAAAAGAAAACGGAAGACAAGCGAAAAAAAATGGAAAACAGAACGTGACTGAAAAGGAAGAAAAGCACGACTCAATAAGAGAAAGAACGGAACAGACGTTAACAAAAATAGAGAAAAAGCTAACGGAACAGAAAACAAAAACTTAGACTGGAAAAAAGGAAAAACGGACCTGAAAATGGAAGAAAAAAGACGAAAAGCGGAACAGAACAGAGGAAAATCAGGACTGAAATGGGCGAAAAATGGTACAGGAAAAGAAGAGAAAGAGGAAACAGCGAACAGAAAAAGGAAAGACAAGAGAGAAAAGGAAGCAAAACAAGACAAATAGAAGAACTTAGAAAAAGGAAACAAAAAACGCAAAGAAAAAGGTAAAAACGAGACAGAAAATGGAAATCGAAACCTAACACAAGAAACCAAAATTGAAAAGAAAAATGGCGAGAGATAGTCGATGGAGGAAACGATGAAAACGGATAAAACAGAATCAAACAGAATCAAACGGGATATAGAAAGAGACAGATAGGACAAAATGGATATCGGCTATATAAATTGAACAAAAAATAACAGGAGAAAAACAGGAAAAACGGTGAAATTTTTTTGGTGAAGGAGGGGAAAGTGCGGAAAGTGAGGAGGGAAGCGGGGGAGTTATGGTAGTTACGCATAACAAGTTGTCGTTTTGACTCCTTCCTTTTGTCCAATGCTGGAAGGTGCATGGGTCAAACCAAGCTATAATCTGAGATTATAACCGGATTCGAACCAACAACACCCGCCAAAGCATATGGTTCGTTGGTACTTGCACCTTTGAAAAAAAATTCATTTCTTTTCCCTACCGTCCCTTCATCAATTGTAGAACCGCATTTCAAGGTCAAGACTAAAAACATGAGATTAGTCTAGGAAAAATGGACCAAAGAAAAGGGAAAACTATAGAGAAAGGATAAAAAACGGAAGATAAAAAAAACAAACAAAAACGGGACAGCAAAGTGAACAGGCAAAAACAGAATAAACGTAACAGAAAAGAAGAAAAACGGGGTATTCAAAGGAAAAGACGTTAAAAAAAGACGAAAATTGGAAATGAGAAAAGAAAGATATGCAAAAGGTAAGGGGAAAGAGGGAAAACGCGGAAGAAAATTACAAAAAAAAACACTGAAAAAGAACAGGAAAAACAGACCGAAAATACCAAAAATGGGATAAGAAAACGGAACAATGAAACAGAAAATGTGGAACATAAAAAACGAAAAACGAGAAAATAAGAGGAAAAACTGAAAGGAAAAGAAGAAGAAGAAAACGAAAAAAAACGCAGAACGAGAAGTGGAAAAACGGAACTGGAAAGGAGAAAAAAGGAACAGAAAAGAAGTAAAATGTGTAGGAGAGTAAGGGCCCGTACGGAGTGAACACGAAGCGACTTTGCTCACGTTCGTTTGAGTACGCAGCCCTTTTTCGTTGGAAGAACGGAAGAGAAAAGAAGGAAAAACGATAAAGAAAACGAGTAAAATTAAAATAAAATTAAAGTAAAATTAAAAGTAATTAAAACTGGACAGGAGGGGAAAAACGGAACAAAGAAGGGAAAACGGGATAAAAGGGACGAAAAGAAAATTAGAAAATATAGGAGCAAGAAAATTGAGAAACGATAACAGGAAAAAAAGGAGAATGAAAAGATAAAAATGAAATCGGACGGCAAACGGAATAAAACGAAAAACAGATCGTGACATAAAAGAAGAAAAAGGCGAAAAAAGCAAAGTCTTGGGCTTAAACGTCTTTCTAAGACGTGACCCTTCTTTATCGAAAGACTTCGCCGCTGGCTGTTAGAGTACAGGACGATTACGGGGCCAGTGCAACGATCGTATTGACTCGAAATAGCAAGTATCGCAAAACCAAGATTCGAACATACGACGACTTGTTTGTTAGATGAAAATCACAAGAGAAAAAGAGTTAACGGGACAAAAAACAACGAGACTGGAAAAGAGGAAAGACGGACCTGAAGAGGCCAAAAAAAACCGAAAACGGAACAGAAAAAAGTAAAACCAGGACTGAAAAGGGCGAGAAACTGGACAGCGAAAAAAGAAAAAGAATAAACAGCGGACAGAAAAACGGAAAACAGAGCGCGACAGAAGATGAGGAAACGCAGCTCATTATAAGAAGAAGAATGAAACAAACGAAAAAAAAAGAGTGAACGAGTTAAACATAAAACGAGACTGGAAAAGAAGAAAAACGGAACAGAAAAGAGGATAATCAGGACTGAAAAGAGCGAAAACCCGGGACAGGAGAAGAAGAGAAAGAGGAAACAATAAGCAGAAAATGAGAAAAACTAAAAAACGAAGGGAAAATGAGACATATAGAGGAAAAACGAGACAGAAATAGAAAAAAAACGCAATGAAAAAGAGGAAACAGAACAAGAGAAAATATAGAGCCAGAGAGAACCAATAAAGAAAACGAGGAGAACAGGAAAAAAGTCAAACAGAATATAAAAAGAGAAAGATTAGACAAAATTGGGATTGTAAATGAAAATGGGCCAAAAAATGATAAAAGAAAAACGGACCAAAGTAAAAGGTAAAACTACAAAGAAAAAGATCAAAAACGGGACATAAAAGAGCAAACAAAAAACTGGACAGAAAAGGGAAAGGAAAAATATAATGAACGTGATAGAAAAGTAGGAAAAACGGGGCGTCTAAAAGAAGAAAAACGGAACAGACGAAAAACGAGAAGGACGAGAGTTAGAAACAGACGAAAACTGGAAACGAAAAAAAAGGAAACAAGAAAAACGCGAATGAAAATTACAAAAAATGAGTGAAAAACGAAAGGAAAAATAGGACTGAAAATTACAAAAATAGGACAGGAAACGAAGAAAAACGAAACAATGAAACAGAAAACACGGGACAAAATAAAAGAAATACGAGGGAAAAGAGGAAAAACGAATAAGAAACGAACAAAAGTGAGAGCAAAAACCAAGAAAACGACACAGAAACGAAAAAAAGCGGAACGAAAGGTGAAAAAACGGGACTGAAAAGAAGAAAAAAGGAACAGAAAAAGAGTTAAAACGTGTAACTTTTCAGAAGCAGGGCTAGATATTTACACGAATGTTCGCAAACTCGCGTTTACTCTGTACGCGCTCTGAGACGAAATCTTTCAAACCTTACTACTAGTACAGCTTCGAATCTAATTTCATGTTTAAATCTATTTTAACGGTCAATTTCAAGTCCAATTGCATGTGCGATTTTAATTCAAAGTTTAGATCAGATTTAAACTCCGATTTCAAGTCCAATTTTTAGTAAAGTTTGTATTCCATTTTCAAATCTAATTTCAAATATAATTCCAAGTCTAACCTGTAGGTCAATTTAAATCCAGTTTACTTCCAATTCTCTTTTCAGTCCATTTTCATGTTTAATTACAAGTAAAACTTCCAGTACAAATTACTCTAAATATAAGTCCAATTTCCAGTTTAATTTGATATAAAGCTTTAAGCCAAAATTAGTCCAAATTCAACTCTAATTCAATATCCTATGTCCATTTCGAATTCAAGCCAATTCTAATTTCTAGTTCAACTTCAAGTTTAATTTGAAATCCAAGTTTTCTGTAGTTTTCTACCTAATCAACGGGTATTTTTGTGATAAGTAATAATAGATTCGCCATCCTACGATACTCAACTTTCTGTTTATCTTTGGGCACACTAGTAGAACTACCTCTCTCAGTGATTGTTTACTAAAGATGCACTTCTCGATTGTAATTCAATTACCAAAAAAGCTGCTTTTCCATTTTACTTTGATTTACTGTCACAAAAACAAAAATTCAACACTCGTAGCAAAAGAGAACAGACGAGAGTTTTGTTACGATATCCCCGTGAAATCCTGTAAAGCTAAGTACAACACCCTTTTTTCTATTTCATCTTCTTCAAAATTACTCCTGGCATAATCCATAAATCGCATTATCACACAGCTCCAGGCTTTTGTTGCTACCTTCCTGGCTGATGGAAAAGTAGGTAAATGCTACGGTACAAACCGGAGAATGCTCTAATCCTCGATAACAGAAATAATGCTTTTCTCCCATCAGAAACTATCAGATTAACTTTTAGTTACATGCAGTCTACTTTGAACGAAAAGAAGTTATCCAAGAGTTGAACGGAAACATTTCACTTATCGGATATGAATTAAATAAATGTTCTGCTGTATTTAAATCAACGTGTAATTGGTTATATATGCAATGTAATTTCTTATCGAATTTCCTCTCACACAAGTTCATACCTGTAGCGTCGAATCTTGTCCCGATCCAACAGACTGCTTCTAAACCCTTCTCCAAGCTAACCAAGAGTTTTCATATGTTACTCAATTTTCCCGCAAGAAATTTAAGTACAAATTGTTATATTTGCATTTGCAATAAAATTGTTTATCTCCTAGCATTTTTCACCACCGGCGAGGAGCTTCTCTATCAATCGAAATTCTTAGCTATACAGATAATACCTTAATACTCTAATCAGAATATAAGTTAACGTAACACGGCCATCAAAATAATGCCTAAAACGGCAAGATCCTTTCCATCCATCTATCGCTATCTTTCATTGAGTACTTTTGCTCAGAGTCTACTACACCAGCTCAGCCGTCTTTTAACTTTTAGCTTTTTCATCATTCCATCTCGAATGCATCTCAAGTCTCGTGTCTGTGTTCCAGAGGGGGGAAGGCACATGACGGAAAATCAATTGCTCCTCAGCGACCGTTTGTGCGCCTGAATGTGGGAAGTCACAATCACGTCCACCGTCTTGCGCAGCATTCCGGCGATGGCATCGGCCGTCGTGGCCAGCTTGGTTCCGATCTGGTTGAACAGACCCACGAATGGACTTCCGTTGTTAACGTTGTTGACCGACGCTCCTCCGCCCTGGCCGGGTGGAATAAAAAAGTGATCGATAACATTATTCGGGGTTGTCAAGCCAACAGCAACTGCGGCGGGGGGCGCCGCCGCTTGGGGCAATGGTTGTTGCTGTGGTTGTTGTGCGAGTGTTTGTGGTACCAATGGTTGTAGTGGCCGTGCTATAATTTGAACCTGAGCCTGGATCGGGATCGGACGGAGTTGGACTACTGCCGGGGCGATTTCGATCTGTGAAGGATACGGAGGTGTGCGTATGTGTGTGTTGCCCACGAGCAGCCAAGCCGGGATAGGCGGGAGGAATCGAAAGAGAAAAAAAGGAAAAGAGAACGTGTTGGTGCAAACTGTGTTGTGCTCAGTGTTGTGATGTATGTAAATGATTTTGGATACAAGATTTAAATAACTATGTCCTATACAATTGAAAGTTCAAAATTATTTAAAAGCATTCGATTCCTTGCATCAATTTGCACAATCTTTTTCATCAGTAATCCGTGCAAAGAGCATATAATCCCAAATAATTATAAAAAACTCAACCGTCATGACGAATCAATCAGTCAATCAATCTGTGCAGCATTCGACCGAATACCACTTTTAATTAATGACAAACTGCTGATTCGAATCGCCAACCATGGTTTGTCGAGTGCAATGTTCACAACTCCCGACGGATCTACACCGTCAAAGCAAAACCCTACTGTTTGCCTTCTAAGCTTCCCAGAGGAACTTGTCCGATGTAGGTGTAGGAAAGGACATACTCACCGGCCGGGCCTGGGTGGTGCGCTGAGTAACAACCCGAGAAGTGGTCTGCCTCACCACCGGTCTCGTTGTCGCTTGCGGCTGCGGTCGGGCAGTAATTGGACTTGGTGCCGGTGCTGGTGTCGTTCCCGGAACGGTTGGCGTCACGGCACCGTTGTTGCTTTCATCATCACCGAAGCGACTGTTAACCGATCCGACCGATGGAAGCTAGAATGCATCGGACGATAACAGACGGATTAATTTTCTTTGATACAACCAGTATGCCATAGATAGAGAGAGAGTAATGAAAACGGGATTGACCGGAAACGAAATGGAAAAGATTCCGAAGATCTGAAGCCCGATAGCAACGGTTTTCGCGGTATATGAGCATATATCTAGAATTTAGAATGTGAATAGTGCAAATCTACCGTGTCGAAATCCAGACCGGCGGCGACCGGTCTGAGGATGAGTCGATTCGTGCTGATGGTGGTTGTCCTGGCCGGGGCTGCCGATGGCAATGCTTCCGCTGCATTCGATTGAACGAACGAATTCGAACTCGGGCTCGAATCGAAAAGGAACATTTGAAAATTTTGACCGCCATTCGCAGCAACTGACTGGCCGGGACGACGTGTTTGCATGAGTGTGTTGGGTGTATTTTGGTTCGTTACCAGATTCGGAATGAATAACTCTTGCGATGACAATACTACCGCTGGCCGAGGATTCCGTACCACTGATGGGAGCTACAAGAACAAATGTTTCAGTGAACATGCTTTTTACAATGATTGTTGACTGAAATGGGAGATGTTTTTCCAATGGCATGTAGTGTGAGAAATAATGATCAGTCTTGTTGCGTAAAAGTTCATTAATAATAATAACATTCCGTCTATTAAACTATACATTAAATATCCAATTAAAAACCATACCTTCACCTCGTGCAGTCCTTTCACGGCTAAATTTTATGACAATCCATCATCATGGAATCCATTAAATGTGGAGTTAAACCAGCACCAGCATTGAAACGGTAGTTGCTATATGCAACAAATAGAATTTATAATCTTGAAATAATACCATATAAGTGCTTGATTCGTGTTCTTTTTCTCTATGCCTGACACCAAGGTACAGCTAATAAATTTTTGACATCCAATCATGGTATTTGAATAGGTTATATAATCGTATTAAGGACCTAAACCTGGACCTACATTGGAGCGCGAATTTGGACCTGAAATCAAATCTGAATTTGTACTTAACCCTCTGATGGGCACGGACTAGACCGTGAAGTTGATTTCGGATTTGAATTCGGATCTGAGTTTGGACTTGAATCCGATCTGAAACCTAAATTTGGACCTAAAATTGAACTAGAAATTGGACTTGCATTCGGATTGGAACTTGAACTTAAATTCGAAGCTAAGGATTGAAATAAATTTGAGCTTGAATCTGAATTTAGACTTGGATTTGGACCTGAATTTGGACTTTAATTTGGGCCTAAATTTGGACCTGAATACGGGCCTGTAAACAAATCTGAACTTAAACTTTAATTTGAATCTGGAATTGGGCCTGAAGTTGAATTCGGGTTTAAATTCGGACTTAAAATAAGACGTAAATTATGACCTATACTTTGATTTGAATTTGGCTTGAATTCAGACCTAAACTGCCCATAAATGCATAACAGTCCCATCTGACTTTTCACCACTTTTGAGATAAACCTGGGAATCATCTTTAAATTAACTGTTCTTTCAATATTTCAAACAAAAAAGTTATGTTTGTTCCCAAGATATTGAAAAAAATATCAAACTATGTCAGTCCCATATTACAAATAAACGCATAACAGTCACAGTAGTAAAAATATATCAATAAGCATCTGTGTTCGGGAAATGCCTGGACCGATTCGCCTGTAGCAACTACCAAACGGAAGATTTTCTGGCCTAGAAGAACACTATTGAGAAGAATTTGGATCAGATGTACGATTCCGAAGTTACAGTGGGAACAAGTTCTGGAATATATGGGATCATAGAAGCACCTTGAATCACAACAAACCCATTAAGTGACACCTATAAATACACGGATTTGCAAATCTAGACTATTGGTAGTCGTATAAAGTGTTCAAGACGCCATTGGCCACATCTAAACATTTCCGTGAATGTTCCAGAATCCTCAACGGGGATCAGTTTCTGAATTTAACTAAAATACAACATGTGCCATCTCTAACTCCTTATTCGAAATTGCAAAACTAGTTTGAAATAGTTCATTTGTTGTCACATATAGTGTTCAGGTTCGCATTGGTCATACTCGGACACGTTCTGGGAGTGTTCCGGACACACAAGAAAGCGACCAGCTTCTGAGTCAAAAAGGACATTTTGAACAATTGAATTGAACGAGCACGTGAATTATCAAAACAACAACGACACGTGGTCTTGAAAATACTGCAGAGTCACCGACAGCGCAAGGATCAAGGCATGCTGTGCCTGTGACTGTTATACGTTTATTCTTGCTTATTCAAGCACAAATAAACGCATATCAGTAACTTCGGCAGTTTTTCTAAGTTTGGAACAAATTTTAGGTCACTTGTGAACAAATTGCTTGTAAAAGTATTCTGTTAGGTACATTCAAGTGATTTTATGGCGATTTGGACGATTTGTTTCCAAAATCGATTCAATATTAAAGAAAAATTATCGTGGCTTCAACAGCATTTTTCGTAGTTGCACGTTTTTGCAGATGTGACTGTCTTCCATTTAGGGGCAGTAAATCGAGACCTTAATTTGAACTCGAATTTGAATTTGATGGCAGATTTGGATTTGAACCTGAAATGAAATTCAAAAATTCGTAAAGCGATTCAGAATGGTCATTTCGATTTGGTTTACAATTTACAAATTTAATTTTGACGTAGGACTACGTCTTACGGCAAGTTTTGAGATAGGGTGTCATTCCAAAAAATCGAAAAATGCGAGCGTCACGAAAAATGAAAGGTTTTGGGCGCTAATAGCTCAGCGGTTTTCCGATCGATTTTCAATATTCTTACACCAATCCATAGTGGTCCAAACAGCGAAATACGTGATCGTTTGATATAGCGCCGAAACGTGAAGTTATTGGCATACAGTGTCTTTAGGAACATTTCTTGGTATAATAAGCCCCTTCTTGTGAGAGAAACCTTTGGGCGATTAGTTCCCTTAAAAGTGAGATACGAAATTTATTTTCTCGCACATTCGAGATACAGGTTTGGTACTTTCAGCAAAGTTGTAGTAAATATCAATACAAACAACTTTGTTAAAGACACCATACTTGTATCTTTTCATGGAAATTGTCTATGAAGCGTTATTCGTGGACAAACCCTTCAAAACAGTTTTTAAGCCCTGGCTTATTCTGGTCAACTTTTATGTGTTCATAGTGTTCTAGAAAGTTGTTTATCTTGCTAAAATCAACGTTTTTGTAGAACATTATTATACTCGATTTCCTGCAGTTTCGGAGATTTTGAGCATTTTTGATGAAAAATAGTACTAATTTGAGCCTCAATATTTCCCAAGGTGGCAAATGGTGGCAGACCAAACAACTCCTACTTAAAAGTACAACAAAAAACCTTTAAAAGCAAGTGTCAATTGTCTGTATCCGTTTGTATCCTCAAAAGTTATAGTTGTTTTAAAAATCCATCTCAGTCATGTTTATAGAACAATTAAAATGTACTTCGGATGCAATAAACGCCATTTTGTTTACGTTGACAATCTCTTTCTAACAAGTTGAGTTACCAGCAATTTTTTCGCCTATTTTCGAGTCGAAAATTAATGTAGACTTAAAATTATTTGCCGCAATTAATAAGAGCAAGACTTCCAAGTAACTAACTTAAGTCTATTTTGTTCAATACCTTCGATTGGTGTCTTTTCAAAAGATCACACTCATAATGGGCTGGTACCGAATGGCCGAAACACAAATGATCGAATCACGAATGGCTGAAATCCAAATGGCCGAATTTCAATAACAGTCACAGAAGGCCGAGTTTTCTCGGAATGACTAAATAACTATTTAATTAGAAAACACGAATTAACAAGCAGTTAACAATTAACTTTACTCAAACCAAAAACAAAATAAGCAACACATCTTTTGTTGTACTTTTAAGTACGAGTTGTTTGATCTGCCACCATTTGCCACCTTGGGAAAGCTGAAAGCTGAAAAAAGTACTATTTTTCATCAAAAAAGCTCAAAATCTCCGAAACTTCAGAAAATCACGTATAACAATGTTCTACAAAAACATTGATTTTAGCAAGATAAACAACTTTCTAGAACACTATGAACACGTAAAATTTGACCAGAATAAGTCAGGGTTTAGAAACTGTTTTAAAGGGTTTGTCCACGAATAACGCTGCATAGATAATTTCCATGAAGAGATATAAGTATGGTGTCTTTGACAAAGTTGTTTGCAATAATATTTACTACAACTTTGCTGAAAGGACCAAACCTGTATCTTGAACGTACGAGAAAATAAATTTCGTATCTCACTTTTAAGGGAATTAATCACCCAAATATTTCTCTCACAAGAAGGGGCTTATTATGCCAAAAAATGTTCCTAAAGAAACTATATGCGAAAAACTTCACGTTTTGGCGCAATATCACACGATCACGTATTTCGCTGTTTGGACCACTGTGCAATCGATTGGAAAATCTTCTAAGAATTGACCCAAATAAAGAAAAGTGTGGATTCTTGATGTTGAACTATTGAAAAATTGAAAATAATGAACTTATGTTTTACCAGAATTCTCGCTTCGTGATTGGTTGATGGAAATGACGTCATCAAAGTAGAAACGCGTTTTCACGCTTCGGCTTATAATTCAGTCAATTTTCAATAGATTTCCAAGATATTTACACCAATTGATCGGAAAATCGATTGAAAATATTGAAAATACAGAAAACTATTGATTTTGTTTTTGAAATTGAATTTGGAAAATTGTTGTTTTTGAATTGATTTTGAAAATTTGAATTATTTTCATATTTGCGCCTTCCCTAGTCAGTGCTTCCCTAGCACAGATGACAGAAATATATACGATATAAGCTATGGGTTAAGCTTCCTTATGATTGTATTTAATTTACGCCCTATAGAATCCGATCGAAAATTGTTGAGCTTCAGCTGTTGCTGCTTCCCACGGATAAGGCAACGAAGACATGCAAATTCACCAAGCGAGGTGTTGGAGCGGAAGCACTCGTTTCACTGCCATGAAGGAATATCTGGCTACTGAAGTTCTGGAATTGGCAGGAAATATGCTGCTCACGACAACGAAACGATCAGAATTATCGTCACTTGCAGCTGGCCATCCGCAACAACGAAGAGTTGAACAAATTGTTGTCCCGTGTCACCACTGCTATGAGAAGTGTCTTTCCGAACATCTAAACTGTTTTGTTGCTGCCCAAGAAGATGGAAAAAAGGCTTAAATTTTCAGCATATCACGTCGAACCGTTCTTTTAAAAACGAAACATATGTTCACGAAGATTTAAGGAATTTTCACTCACTGATTTTAATTCTATTTAATTTAGATTGATCTAATTATTCGCTTTTTATCAAATAATTTTAACCGATGACCTCTCGCGCTTCTGTTCGCTTGTTGCTGCTGGATGCTGGTTCAGTTGGCCGTCTCGGAAGGTAAGAAGCAGTCAACAAATATACCAGCTCCAAGCAAATGTGTTCGGTCAAGCGTCAAAATAAATGGATTTAATCAAATGAAAGAGTTTTAGTAACATCTTTTGCATCTTAGCATCTTAGCAACACAAATTTATCCATCACCAATGCTACAGTAATAATACGTAGCGTAATTTTTCTTTGGCAGCAAAAGGCGAACGACTCACTGGTAACTTTGCTCTTTTGTTCAGACTGAAATTGAAATGCTCTATTTTATTTAACGTAGATGATAGAATGAAGGACCATGAAAAATAGGTGTGGCCGATTCTTGCCGCTTGCTCTGGTACATAACACATGGTAAGCCGGCGAACAGCATTATTCAAACGCTAGCTGAGCTACTGCCAACATCGTTTGCCAGGGCAAACAAAAGTCACGCTCGACTCGTACAAATCAGCGGGGTTCAAATTAAAAAATGTTCAGATTGAAAACGATCAAACGAACGGGGCTCCACGGTATCCCTTTGCTTATAAACGTTCTTTTGAATGGGATTGCTGTAAATTATTTCATCCAAACCAATGTGCATAGTGCTATCCTCATCGTATTAAACAAGCAAATCACATATGTTACCACGATAACTCAAAAATGGTGTAACAAACATATCAAATAGTTCGTGTGCGGTGGAGTAAATCTTTTTGTTGTGCAGGGCAAGTGACGAAACGCTATTGTATGACGTAGGTAGCTGGTAATATCTTCTAGTTACTTCTGTTGTTGTAATTCACATGATAAAATTTTGACAATTCTTCCGTCCAGTCGTTGGAAGACATAGCCTTCATCTGTCGACCAATGATAACGGTCTGAGGCAAATAAATTTTGCCACGGCCAAAGGAATGGGCATCTGTAGCACCTACTTTCCACGTTTGAATATTCGGAAACATACCTGGAGGCATCCAAATGGAGACTCTAGCTTTCAGATCGATTATATCTTGATTGACGGTCGACACTTTTCGAATGTCATCGACGTACGGTCTTTTCGGGGACCAGATATCGACCTTGATCACTATCTCGTAGTGTCTAAGATTCGTGCAAGGCTGTCGAACACGCCAAATACGCTACGTTTCAACATCCAGCGGTAGACGGCAGATGACGTGGCAGTGGAGTATGCCAGAAAGCTTGATCAACGAATCGCAGAACAGCAGGTAGAAGGAGAAAATATAAATGGGCTGTGGAGGTGGGAGGCACGACGGGTGGAAGACAGCTGTACGAAGGGAGGAAGAACAAATGCCGGAGGAGTGGTTGGATGGCCTCATTTGCCCAATTTTTAAAAAGGGGCATCGACTCGAGTGTAAAAACTATTGAGGAATTACACTGCTCAATTCCGCCTTCTGGAGGTGCTCTCCCATATCCTGTTCTGCAGATTGAGACCGTTAGCGGAGTCCTTCGTCGGCGAATACCAAGCTGGTTTTCGTGAAGGTCGCTCCACGATGGATCAGATGTTTACCCTGCGTCAGTTACTAGACTAGTTCCGGGAGTACAACTTGCAGACACGTCATCCGTTTGTGGACTTTAAAGCGGCGTAGGATTCAGTCAAACGAAATGAGCTGTGACAGATAATGATAGAACATGCTTTTCCGACGAAACTAGTTACGCTGATTCGTGCGTGGCTGGATAAGTCTAAATCTTACGTTAGAATAGCGAGTGAGACCTCAGCCACGTTCGTGCCGTTAGATGGACTGAAGCAAGGGGATGCGCTCTTTAACCTGCTATTCATGGCTGCTGTCAGGGATCGTGGGAACCCAACTGCCAAGGTAGAGGTGAATGGTACAATATGAAATAGTAGAGGAATTATATATCTTAAGTACGCTCGGGACATGTACAACAATGTAAGCCGCCTAAAAAAACGATGAATTGCAATTGCGGGCTTTCTATGGCATACATAGCCAATTGAAGTCCCATCAAATTCGCACAAGACTGACGCTTTACTTAGGGGTTTTGAGCGAAACATTCTGCGAACAATACTTGGTGGCAAAATAGAAAATGGTGTGATAGCACAGACGCATGAACCACGGATTGAAGATAGTACAATGTGGTAGGCTGTGGTGGTTTGGGCGCGTGACCAGAATGCCCGATAGTCTAAATTACTTTCAGCAGAGGACCAGGAAGGGACCGTAGATATCAAGGCAGACTTTGCACCCGATGGATGTGCGCTGTCGAGTAGAATATGGTAAATAAATCGGTTCGACACACAAGTGATTTTGTTTAGCGTCCTATTGGCTTCGACAAAAAATGGCCACTGAAACGCATCGCGACCTCCAATAGGTTTACGGAATTGCTGTTCTAAGTGAAACAGCTGGCCATTGTTGAACAGTTCCGCTCAAATTAAGATTATCAAAAACTGCATGAGTCGTGGAAAGCTTCAAAAGACAAAGATTTTTGCCGTACTCGGAAACTAATAATAATAAGAAAAGTGACTCACGATTCCAAGTTTCAAGTGTATTTTTTATGGAAATACGCCATGAATAATATTCACAATACCACGATTTTTCTGCAGATCAAAGACAACGTAAATTATAAACTTTATGATTCCTTGATTTTATTCATGCAATCATAATCGGATTTTCCCGGGTAACGGTATTCAAGCTTTGCCAGAAAAGGGGGACTAAATTGTAGTTAGCTATATATTTTAAATGATTCAATTTTATTCGCAATGAAGTTGTGTTTTCATATAAAAACACAGCAAGAACTTAGTTCTGCACCGAGCATCTGGTGATGAAAATACGATCTTATTCCCCATGCAAATAGAATTGCAGAAAAATTTCTAATCAACTAATGTGAAATTTTTGCTAATCAATGCAAAACCCATGTACTATGAGCATTTAATACTTAACCACTTTACGATTTTACGTTTTTTGTTGAACGTGACATTGTAGTACTTTTTACTTTTACTAATAATATCAAGTTCATTGAAATGGCTATTTCGGTTTAGAAATCATGGTCTAGATGATAATTAGTGATAATATTTACAATATGGTCCAGCAGAGAAGAAGAAGGTTATTTGTACAAATGCCTACATTAATACTTAAAACTAACGTTAGAAAAGCTCGTTTACATAGCGCCCGTCTAAAAGCTACCAAATCAATTAGAAAGCAGCATGCACAATACCCCACCGGTTAGACTCTTAAAACTATCATAACAATACTCAACACTCCCTTAGTGATACTCAGTGTCATATTATGTACCGAATCCGTAGGCGTAGAATTTGGTAACGTCGTCGACGGTGGCGGTGTCGAGCTGGCAGCGGTCGAAACCGTTGCCGCCGAAGCAGTACTAGATTCCTCCATGCTTCCACTAATGTTGCTACTACTACTGCTACTGCTAGTGGCACCGGAACCAGTGGTACTATTGACTATGCTAGTGGTTGTTTCAGTAGTTAAAGGGGTAGAGGTAGTAATAGTAGTACTAGTAGTTGTTGTAGTGGTAGGGGAAGGAGTAGTAGTTGTAGTACTAGTGGTTGTTGTGGTAGTAGAGGTAATTGAAACGGGTGCTACCGGTTGTGTTATCTGTGCCTGTGCCAATTGGGGTTGTTGCTCGGAACCGCTGGCGATCGCGTTCGGGCGCGGGGGCGCCGTCGTTGTTGAGGTCGACGACAGTAGCAACGTCTGCAGCAGGATTTGCGACTGATCCCGATCGAAATCGTTTCTTACCGGAGTATCGATGGCATTGGTGTTGACACCAGCGTTACCGCCGTTACTGTTGCTACCGATCTGATTGAACTGCAATCCGCGCAGGTATTCCTCGAACCGTCGGTGATATTCTCCGGAGGGATCCCATCGGTTACGCAGGGCCTGATACTGCTGCGGGTAGTTGGAGTACAGTGTGGTGATGATTTTCAGGGCATTTTCCTTCTGCGTCTCCGAACAACGTCCGCACTTCGTACGAAGGGCCTCCGGGAGGATTCCTATATCGCGCGAAATGAAAAGAAGAAAGTTTAGTCAATTTCATTTAGCAAACGTACAAACTTTTATGTAACTTGTCAATCATCGGGTTGCAATCGTTCAACGAGTACCTATGGATTATATACCAGAGTGAACCACCCAAACTCAGTTCGCAGAAATCGAATTACAAAAGATCAAATTGCAACGTAATTACTGCACAAACGAACCATTCACCGCATTCCAATTGCACGTGTTGAAAGTTTTGCCGCAACGAACCACTCCCCGCGGTACAGAAATCCCAGGGAACAACGCATGCATTCAGTTTTCCGAGCAGCAAACACGAAGCAATAGCAATAGCTGGCATTCACATTCGTTGGCATCTTTCACACCCGCACACGCGGTACAAGAAGATGTGCGCCGTGATGCATAGTAAAATCGAGGGAAACTGCACACTGAATAATGCAGTTAGTTTGTCTGTACATACATGTTGCACCGTCTGAATAACTACTGCTGAGAATGCAGCAGTTTCAATGTCACCCTTCTGTAATTTAATTAAGTCAAATGCGAGAGACGTATTTCACATTTGGTGGAATGCTCGAAGTCAGCACATTTGTATAACGTTAGCTAGAGTGAATCATACAATCTATCACGTAGAAGCTTCGAAATAATAGAAAATCCATTTTAGATTGAAGATCTAGTTTTAGATTCATTACCTTGGGTACAAATGCTCCGATCTTCAAAAGAAAAACAATTAAACTGAAAAAAATTCAAGCTCTAGCGATTATCAGTTGTAAAACATTAACTATCGTTTAGCGGAACAATGGGTCAAGTAATGGAAACTAAACGATTTGATCTTTCACACGACACCTGACAAGTAAGTCACACGTAATTGTGCGGTACCCGTGTTCATGAATTCATCCCTTGTTGAACAGCATTAGAAACAAAACATATTACAAGTACTATTCATGTATAAACTAGCCATAGCACGAAGGGACGGAATTATAAACGGAATATTCCTCCCGACAATATGCCGCAAAGATGATTGGTGGGTGGTATTGAGGGCACCTACTTCACATCAGAACATATTCGATTAACCTTCTCCAACAGATAGGCATAACGAGTACCTACTCTCGTGAAATCTAATCTTCAGTGGTTACTCGAGAAGATAAGCTCCGAAAAAGGGCTTACACACTTCATTGTTCTTGGCTTAGCTCAATTAGTACCATTCAGTAAGTAGCTCTGGCCCTAACTAGCATATGTATGTTTGTACCCGGTGCCAACGCACGGTACTCTACCCGGTCGATGATGGTGTGTTGCCGAAGGCTAAACTTGAATGTTTTCATATGTTCCACTAATAGACGCACTACTGCAGCGGCAACAACCGACAAAGGCGCGTGGCGATGTTAAACCAATTGAGGCAGGGGTCATGTGCATCCATTCCAGCACACCGGCAACGCACACCGGCCGAACCGGTGTTTTTCTTTTGATTTATTTTTCTCTAAACATGTGGATTCTACTAATCATTTGAGTAGCAATTTTCTAACTATTATTAATTTGATAGTTGAACAAGTGTGTGGAATGCAGCAAAATCGAGTTAATTTGATAGTTTGATTGAGCGAAAATACAATAACGGTTCATTAGGTAAATGAGAGAACCAATGTTCCCCAATTGCCAATATTTTAAACCATCATCAAACAACTACTTACGTTTCAAATCCTTTCCCTCCGGTGGGCACGGTTTCCGGCTGAGCAAACAGTCGACGTAGTTATTCACCAACCGGCTGCTGGCCAAAATTGTGTCGATATCCAGATTATCGTATCTGTAAAGACGGGAAAATACACTGTACAGTGCATCGAAAACAACGAAGTTCAATCATTTGGGCGAAAATTATTGTTTGAATTTTGGTTGGTTGATTAGTACGAAGCCGTGCCACCAAGCGTACACGTCATGCTGTGTCGCTTTCCTGCTTCCAAACAAACAACTACTGGGTGGTTGTGGGTGTTAAGCCTTCGATTGCGAAAAGCGTAATTTTCCTCCTTCCCCTGCTTGACATGGTTTATTGCCGGTTTCGGAACGATAACAATATGATCGTTGATGGTTCGTATTGCGAATGCAGAGCATGAAGCCCTGCTAGACAGCATGATGTCGAATCATCACAGAGATTCCTAAGTTATTCTATAGAAAGGAGTAAAAGTGAAAGGAACAAAATATGTTGAAAGAAGAAAAATAAAGCCGTACTAGAATTGATTGCATTTTATTGAAATCAGTGGCAGTACAACAACGTGATGGGGTGCTTATAAATGGCTTTGTAATTTCAGTGCAGTCTAGCTACTGATCGGTTATGGCAAGTTCACCATCAGCTTAACACGGCAAATTTAGGGTTCTATTCTACCACAAACGAACTGTAACTTCAGGATGTAAATGAAAATATTTTAAAGTTGTTGGGAATATTTTTTTTACTTCTGTTACTGATTTTCGTTCTTGAACATTCTTATTATCTTTAATATAAAATGATTATTATTATAAATATTATTATCGCACTTGAGCTTTTGATTTTCAAAAAGGTTCTGCGAGAAATACAAACGAGAGACAAATGTAGACGATGCAAAGACGGTTCATTATTATATACCTAGAGCAATACCAACTCAGCTTGCAAAATAATTTGTCTTGATTTTGATTGAAATGAAATGTTGCTGATGTGTTGGATACCTCGCAAGGATTCATTTTCCATGAAACACAATTTTTTTTCGTCAAGAGTAACTTTTCAACAGAGCGTATTTAGAAATGAGAAACATACCTCAAAAACTACTTAATCTTATAAAGGGTGTCCCACATCAAATTGCATCTCGGAAAAAACGCTGTAGAAAATTACCCATTGGGTATTCTCACTTGCAAATTTGGATAGAATTAGAGTGTATTGTTTATACTGTATTTTTATCGCTGTCAGTTTTTCAAAAAGTGAAAAAAATGCCGTCAATCGAAAAGCAACATCGCGAAATGATTTTGCGCACGCACCTGGAAAATCCTCAATTCTTTCATCGAGACATCGGAAAACAACTCGGAATCGTGAAGTCAACGGTGAGTCGTATGATCAACCGTTACTCCGAAACTTTGAGCATCGAACGGAAGGAGAAATGTGGTCAGAATGGATGTTTACAAGCGTGTGGTGAAAACGTTTAAGCCGAATTCCAATGCTTCGGTCAGGGATGTGGTCAAAAAATTGAACCAGTCCAAGTCTTTCGTTCAGAGAGCCAAGAACCGGGAGGTACTGCAAGTCGTGACGAACGGCAAAATACTGTCGGAAAGTCAAGGGCTCGGAAACTCTACACCCAGATGCTGACGAAGCCTCATTGTCTCATCATGGATGATGAGACTTACGTCAAGGTGGACTTCCGGCAGCTTCCGGGGCTACTGTTCTTCACCGCCCAGCACAATTTTGATGTTCCGGAGGAAGTAAGGAAGCAAAAACTTTCAAAGTTTGCCAAGAAATACATGATTAGGCAAGTGGTAAATTTTAGGTTTAGAAAGAAATCATTTTCACATTTTGAAAGTATGAAAGTATTTTCATGAAATCCAAAAGAAAATATAATTTCCAACGGCAATGCTAATATTTTTTAATTCGATTCGAAAACAAAATTTCCACTTTTCTCTCAAAGAGTACAAATTGATTTCAAAAATTTCAACCCAGATGTAAATGCTTCCGCTGAGTGTTGGCAAGAAAATTAGCCTTGCCAGCCGCGAGTGCCTGTCTCCAGGTTAGGGACGGCTCACGACGGTAATTCCACTGAACGGTGAATCGCCATGTCCGTACCAGAAATGCGGCTGTTTCCCAGGTTAGGGGCGGCATACTTAGCGACTGATCCCGAGCGGGCGGCTGACTTATGAAACACTGTGTCTCACCAGCTATACCCAAGTGTCATTTGGTCTATGTCGCAGATGTGCGATCCTTCCGGGAACCAAACGTCGACCACTATCTCGTAGTAAGCAAGATCGGTGCCCAGTTGTCCAACGTATTCAAATCGAAACCAACGAGGAAGACTGAGGCCAACGAGGATGACTGAACATTCTGCGGTTTCGCGGTTTTCAGCGGAAGGAGTGCAGAATGCTCTCGGAAGACTGATGAGCGGATCGGTGAACAACTTGGAGAGAACCTGAGCGAACAGTGGAGGCTATATAGCACTGAATTGAGAGACTGGCCATGTCACTCAAAAACTCGCATTATTAAACCAACGACACTCACCGATTACGTGAAACGTATGTCGCTGGTTAAATGATGACAAGTACTCGCGAGCTACTGAGCTACCATGGCCAGTCTCTGTATTCAGTACTCTAACTACAGCTACCGAAAAGAGACTTCACCGTCGTAAGAAACGCCAGCACTAGGATCGAGATCTTGGGGAAGCGAAGAATTGCTTTAAGAGGCACGATACGAGAAGCTTCTTCAATACGATCAACAAAATCAGGAATCGGGCCAACTCCTGTTATGTGCAACGACAAAGAGGGGACCCTGATAAACGCTCCCTGGTGGCAACTATGACGTTTGCGAACAAAATAGGTGAAGCCAACATTGGTTGAACCACTGGATCACTAGTATGCAAGTGTGCCAGCAAAAGAACGAATCACACGGAATTTCTACAGCACAAGCAGTAATTTTCGTTGGATTGTCGTCTATCTCAACTAAAAAATGACGAAGAGAAAACTCTTAGTTAAATGTAAATTTCAATTATCAATGAACTGTTCTTAAAAATAACCTCAATTACATATCACCTAATTAATACATACGTGATTCAGTTTCGTTGGCTTGATCACGTCAGTTGCGTCACTTCCACTGTTGTGTGAATCTGCTTATTAAAAGCAAAACGTATGTAGCGCCACGTCAAAATGTGGCGGTTTCAGGAAACATGGTAGATACCCGGGGGTCGGATAAACGAAAGATCAGAGATGACTAGGCGTTGGAAACAACATTTCGATGCATTGTTGTATGGTGAACAAGATAGAGCGGTTAACAAAAATAGGATAATGATTGACGATGATGGACAAGCTGTGGATCCACCAACGTTGGACGAGGTTTAAAAAGCAGCGAGAGAGTTGGAAAAAGGCAAAGCAGCTGAAAGGACGGCATTCCCGACGAACTTTTGAAAATGGGGAGCGAACGGCTATATTGTGCAATCCATCAGGTTATACTAAAGGTATTGACTAAGGAGGACCTATGGACTGGTTGGAAGATTTCATATGCCCTATTTACAAATAGGGCCATCGACTCGAATGCAGCAATTTTCAAAATTCAAAGTTCTCTCCCGCGTCGTGTTTCTCAGACTGAGGCCGTTGCAGGAGATCTTTGTTGGCGAATACCAGTACGGTTTTCGACGCTCCACGTAGGACCAAATGTTCCCATTGCGTCAAATCCTCAATTCCGGGAATTTTACTTACAGACTCACCATTTGTTCATAGACTTCAAGGCGGCGTACGATTAAGTTAAACGAAATGAACTGTTGCAAATTATGCTTGAACGTCATTTCTCAACAAAACTGACTATGCTGATACGTGCTACCCTTGATGGTTTAAAATCAAGCGTCAGTATAACGGGTGACACATCGGACTCGTTTGTGACGTTAGATTATTTGAAGTAAGGATACGGATTATCTAATTTGATGGTCATCATTGCATTGGTACGTGCTATTCGAAGGGCAGGCGTGCAGAGAAGCAGCATCATCATCACGAAATCTCATATACACCTATACCAAAACAAAGTATATGGTGGCTGGTAGAGAGCATTGTAGCCCTTCGAAGTGGTCGATGAATTTGTTTACTTGAATATTGTGAAGCAACTAAAGCACGGCAGGTTACAATGCGCTGGCCAAGTAACAAGGATGTCGGATGAGAGACCAGCGAAAACAATATTTAGCAGAGAACCCGACAGAGGCTGACGACTTCGAGGCAGACCGTAAGATACCCGTTGGATGAGCGCTGTTGGCGTGGATACTAGAGCATCGGGTGTTAGGGACGACTGGAGAGCGGCAGCCCAAGACCGAGAGACGTCTTCTGAATTCGGCATGGATTCGATATTTTTTTTTCAACATAGGGATTCTTGGACTGAAAACAGGTTTCAAATGGCTTTGGGGCATAGGTCAGCTCCCCAGACAAAGGTTTCAAGAGGCATGACCAAACGAGGAAAAACAACCTTTTTTTATTGTATCCTGCATTATCCTGACCAGACGCTAGTCTAAGTCTAAACATATAAAAGGGGTCAGTCCCGGCGTAGTGGTTAGCATTCACGCCTCTCTCGCCGAGGACCCGGGTTTAATATGATATATGTTTTATGTGCAGCATTATAACTCTGGAAGGCCAAGATGCATCTTCATCAAACTTGACATGTATGTTCCTTGACATAAAAGAGCCGCTACTGGCTCGGAGGTGGTCCACACATAAGAAAAAATAGTTTGGTGTGTGTGTGTGTGTGTGTGTGTGTGTGTGTGTGTGTGTGTGTGTGTGTGTGTGTGTGTGTGTGTGTGTGTGTGTGTGTGTGTGTGTGTGTGTGTGTGTGTGTGTGTGTGTGTGTGTGTGTGTGTGTGTGTGTGTGTGTGAACATTTCGTGCTAGGATGTGACTAAAAAATATTCGACTTCGGGGCTTGTTTCGCCTCGGAATCCGATCATTTCTAGTCTGTGGACCAACTCTGAAGATAATACGAAAAAATCTGATCACTACAGGACCTGATAAAATTCGGGTCCGTCGTGTTGTTTTAAGCTAATATTCCCTAATATTTCCTGTTGTTGGAAATCATACTAAAAACTGAAAAGTTTGCAATACCAATGCCAGACCAGAATACAATATTAAGGGGGCATGAATGACTGAATTTATTGATTGAATTGCTAATTTTTCCATTCTACCAACTTTTCCTCATATTTTAATACAGTGGTATTCCGATTATATCTACACCTGGTTTAATCTACACCCGATTTTAGGTACCCCCGATTTTGTCTACCATTTAAACCCGGTTTTATCTACCTTTTTTTAAATTGTCATTTCGGCATGAAAATTTGCAAGATTTCATGAATTTATGCATAACAGGGAATATTTCTCTGTATTTTATAGTTTACTATATGGCATCTGTGGTATGTAATTATACACAGAATGGGTATAATAATGCTGAAGTCAAATACGCAAAGTAACTTGCATTTATTTTTGTAACGCATATTTTTAACATTTCGCATAACGCATATTTTTAACATTTCATAATGATCCTTTGTGATATTTTTCTATACCGTAACGCTAACGGGCACACCCCGTCTCCGCTAGAAACTATGGTTATCACCTTTCTTTCCTTAAAAATTTTAATCTTTTGAACCATTACTACTTTTTGAAAACTTAGAATTTCTTTGGTCTGCACACCATGGAAACATAAAAAGAGAATGTTTTCAATATTGGGATTTGGTCCAATATTTTTTTCTTGAAAGCTCATTGAAATACTTTCCATTTGGTATTAACATCATTGAAATCGGTTCAATGGATCAAAAGTTATGAATTTTCAAAGAAAAAAAGGTGGAAAAAATGGTAACTTTTGGGACCACACTGACTCAGAAAAGAGAACCCTAAGTACCAAATAATAATACGGATCTAAAATTTACTACAAAGGAATAAGTACACAAAATTTGAATAAAATCGGAGCAATTTTGAATTTCGATATGTCTTTTTTCATAATATTGCTGAGTTGACGTGCGTTATGGCTAATGGTTGATATGAATAAAATGAGCCCTACGCATCAAATTACGCTAAAATAAAACATAATTGAAAAAAAATGATCAATATTAACAATATTTTTTGTTCATTTAAATTATTTTGGAGCAATTTATTTTTCCCCAAATTTGTCTACTTTCCAAATATATCTATCAAAAATTTTCGGATGGGTAGATAAAATCGGTAAACCACTGTACTAATTTTGTTATGAGCCGACCATGAGAAGTGGATGAAAAACTCGATCATTCACGTAATTCTAGTGCCGCACAGAATAAACTCGTCATAATAAAACGGCGCTCCTGTAAAGACACGATTTTCAGACTATATGTTCCTTTTTCTCGGAAATTAAACTAAACTAAACGTAATGGAAGTTTTTTTTGTTTTGTTGGCAGACATTTGAGAAAAAAGAACATTTTGGTGACGTTTTAACGTTAATACGTAACGTTAATGTTATCTTATTATTTCACAAGTAATTAAGGGGTTATATACCTACAGTTAGAATTTTCAAACATTCGCTTTTCTGATTTCTTCATGTTCGTAGTATATAGATATTTAAGTATTCACACAGAAAATTTCATTTTATGGACAATTTATGAGTAAAATTTATGCCGAAAATCGAGTTTTTATGTTTAACAAACCGCCATTACGTCAGAAATGATTATTTTGCTAGTTCCTTCGATCAATCTATAGATAGGGTATGTTGCTGCTTCGTCGTAATTGCCTATCCCCGTCCTATCCAACACAAATTATTAAAAATATCAGCATTTTCATGATACACAATTCAAAACTAATATTTAAGTTTGTTGTCTATCATACGCGATCAATCAAAGTGAGCTGAGATCTATTTCATTGAAGAATTCCTAGCAGCCAAATTTCCAACGTTTTTTCGTTTCGTTGTTATTCTGCAGCCGAGAAAACTTGCATAACCTACAGAAATTTTGTAGAATAACATTTGTCATGCTGTCCTACACAAATACATGCGCGCTAGCTTCGTAAACATTATTGTGATTTTTAGTTCGGACGATGAAAAATTTTGATGGACGGATTTTAAAACGGAACGACGAATTCAAGATATAAACACAGACAAACAGACATAACTCTTGGAAGAAAAATCAACAAAAATTATCGTACCTCACATTTAACCTGAACACTAGCACCATCTATGATCGACATTCCCAAATATCAAATAGCAATATGGGTATCCCTCGAAGTAGCAAGTATTTTTTATGGGGAATTCCCCTTCTTTCGTCAAAAAGCGCCACTTTAACCAAAACGGAGACATTCCCAACTAAGCCCAAATTTGAAATGACGGTTTAATCGGTACGATGAATGGAAAACGAGTGTTATGTCTGTTTGTCTGTGATATAAAGTCAGTTGCGTGATTTCAACCAAATGCTTTATTAATCGCTTTTTAGGGAATTCAAAGGGCACGGATCGGAAGGTAAGTGTGTTTGAGTCAAATCAGCAGCAGAGCTTTTGGTGTATTCATTAAATCCACCTAAGAAATGATGAAAATTAGAGTGGCTTTCCTTACTACGACGGGAATTAGACATAAACCCTAGATATCATGCTCACCACAAGACGTCTTATTGTAGAAAAGTTCCAAGTTAAGTTAACTATAGCAGATGTTTCAATAACTTTTTTCAAGAACTATACAAATTTTCATTTTAATCGTTTAAAGAGTTTTCTCTTCGACTGTATATTACCCCTTAATCCGCATGTTTTCCAAAAATGGCTGCAAATAATTCGAACATGCAAAACCATCCTCCAAAACCAAGAAATTAGCAAGCATTAGCTTTATGTTCCATAATTGCCAACAATGGAACAATGGAGATAACCAGCTTTGAAGTTACCTGGGCTTGCTAATGGCGGTAGTGTATACGAAATCGTCCATAAACGCCACCGCAAGCCATAAACAAGTTGTTGTGTTATCAAAATTAGCTACATATCTTCATTGATCCATTGCATTGGGTGTTGTTACAGTTGGCATGCAACTCATTAACAACAGTCATTTGTTCTTCAGCATTCTCAAACACTTAGTCTCACGCACTCCACAGAGAGCCACAAACTATTTGCTAATGCGGCTTACAAAGTTTTGCCAGAGCAGTATCAATCAATTGTTTATACCGGCGCAAATGAGAAACGGTTTTGCAGAATTCCTGCCATTTGATGAAATCGGATTCCTCCGCTGGCTTGCTGTCCTACTCTATTACGAACAAACCCCATTGGTTACGGAAAAACTTAGTCATGCGAAAACAGAAGAAAAAGATAATTTATTTCAATATGTTTATACAACAACAAACTGTTTTTAAGTATGACAGCTTTTATTCCTGCATTGTTTCAGTTTTTAATGATATTACACCTTTTGTTAGATACCAAGTGGAGTAAAACAAAAGATCAAGATTTCCGAAACAATATTACCTCACTTATTAATCTTATACCAATTATTAACTACTCCATTAAGTACCATTGACCATTCTGTTGAGTTAAGTATGATTAATATCTACTGAAAATAAAAATTAAAAAAAATCACTTCACTCACCGTGAGCTGTACAGGTTGCGGGACGTTTCCTGGGATTTGACAAAATTTGCGAACGCCAGCAGGGCGCTAGCCACCACAATCCACACGTTTCGCATCTTCGGCTGGACCGTTCCGTGCCACCGTTCACAACGCTCTTCACCGGAATGCAAGCAAGCAAGCAGGCAAGTCAGAAGTCAGTCACTCACTCCGTTAGCAAACAACAACAAACGAAAAACAAAACAGGATTCACTAGTTATCTAATGGGAGCTTTGCTTTTGCACTCGGATATTGCACTTTTTCAACAGCTGGGTTTTTTCGCTCGTAATTCTTTATTTTTTCTCACATTGAACGCACTTTTTTCTCTCAATTATTAATTTCTTAGCTTTTCTTCATCGGCCTGGTGTGAACTCCGACAACAATTGCCTGCGATGCATGGGAAATAAGATCTAGATTGGAGGGGGGTTTTCCCGATCTAAACAAACCACTTGCACTTGATGCGTGTGCGGAATACGGCAAACGGTTCGGTTTAAGTTCCTTTGGTCATACCTTACACATCTGGCCCGACTATTGCACCAACGACTCTACTAGGCAATTGCATTAATTACAAATCGCAGCTGTTGGGATACATGCATTTGATTACATACCAGATTCTAATTCAATTATCACAGTTTTGCAATCAATCTGGTTGGGGGAGAAGAAACACAGTTAACTGTCTTGGATGTTACGCTAGACGCAGTCTTTTTTATCGGATTAGTCAGCTGGTTGCTGCGTAGCGGACATGTGGTTTTTTATTTTAGTAGCTTGTTTATTCGAGAGCATTTTTCAGCCGCAGCCGACGGACCGAAGAATCACGGCCTCAGAACGGTAAACTTTACGCAACCAAAAATGATGTAATAATTTCGCAACTGAACGCTGATTGACATTTCCAATGGAAGCAGCGTTCGAGAAAAAAAATTCGGATGCCTCTTGAAGAGATCTTACCCGCCACGGCAAGCGGCATACCTACTGCTACGTACTCGCTCCAAGAGGTGATAATTATGCGTGAATTACTGTTGAGGCCGTTCCACATTCCTCCGCCACCACCGGTAGGTCTACTCCAACGGCGGGCGAGGCGTTGAATTGGTTTTGGCTGTACATTTTTGATCTGTTTGCACTCTAGGTACGGCGATACGTAGCGCCGTATCGTATCGTTTATAGTGGCGATTGGAAGTATCGCAACTAGCAGGTTGCTCGGTTATAGGCTTCCATGCCCAACCTCTATGTTATTAATAATAATTCTTTAAGAAAAATTATGGTAAATTAAGAACAACGTGCTTAGTACGGTAATAACACGTTACATAAATATTCCATTGACCTGTATTGTGGTAAAACATAATGGCGTATTGATACTAACAATTCATTAAAAATCGATTATAAACATTATCGTTTAAATGCAAGTTGATTTACTTCGCCAGAGGTGAGTTTGCACTTTCGATTCAACCCATTGAACATCACGGTAGTACAGGTAATGGCAAACGGTATGACATCCGGACAAAAGCTATTATGACAACATTATGGTGTTCATTACCTTATTAACCGTATTTTTTTGCTAATAAATTCACTGACACCCTTTGACCATTCATGCTTTATATCAAAAATATTAAACTGTACCGATTAATGGAACACAAACATTTTGTTTGAAAATTTCTTTAATAATTTATTTAGCAACTCCGTTCTCCGTTCTTCATGTTTTAACTTCAGAAGAGCTTTACTTGAAACTAGTTGAGATGATATCGTTTGTTCATGAGACAGCCAACACCAATCGGTTTCATTTGAAAAAAAAAAAACAAAAACGTTTTTCAATGATTTACACGTTTTGTTGGGTGATTTTACAATCAATGTGCTTAATTGTTTTATCATATCACTCCAAACTTTACTGAAATTTCATTTTTTAATCCAAAATTAATGTGTGGTTTTCTTATGTGACCTCCCAGGCCTCCCAGTTGGACTTGAGGTATGATGCTGGCCTTATAAGCCAGCTAGTTTGAATCCCGGCTAGAAGCACCCTGCAATTGTGAATTTGCAAGACTTTGCTTTTTTTCTTATGTGACATAATTTATTCATTTAGAATCAATACATGTCGCAACTGTACCTTGATTTTCTGTCTAATTGTTATTAAAATACTGACTACCTAAAATTTGCTTTAAAATTTTCTAATTTTGGTCAAGTTTTTATCATTATTGTGGCAATAATATTGCCAGTTGTTTTCAGTTTCGTTAGTTTTCATGAGTTCCAGTCACTGTGTCAAACTAACTCAGCAATTTCATTAACGGGTTGAAAAAAAATTAGTGTGCATTTGAAAACGGTCCGTAATCGGTTGTTCGGCGAAGCTTTCGTTTGACGTCGAAACAGGAACGTTGTACGGCCGTCATGTCAGCTTTGCGAATGCATCTCTTGATTCTATCAATCAACTCTTTGCAATTCGTGGCTTTCCAGTTATTTTTGTACACCAAGGAACTCAAAATCCCAAAAAAATCTTCGATTGGGCGTACTGAGACAGATTTTTCGGGTCGTGGTTTTTGAATAAAAATGGGATCGAATGGGTATTCAGGAACGATTGTGTTTTTTTGGCGTAATGCAATGATGCTCTATCCGGCCAAAACACGTATTGTGCATCTGCATGATATTTTTGTAGAAACAAGATCAAAATTTTCTACAAACATTCGTTTAGTACATCTTAATTGATAGCCAAACCATAGGGCTTGTTGTTAAAGAAACGAGAAAGTGAACGATGTTCTTCTACGTCCATAATTTTGGCTGGTCTTCCACTACCTTGCTTGCAAATAGTTGTAAACAGTCGAAGCCGCAACATATTTGCTTTTTAAATGTTATACCGTATACTTTTTGCCGAGATTTCTGTTGCAGTTCGTAGGAGTGTACAACACGCTCCCGAAATGCTTGTTGTTTCAACGCCATTTTTAGCAAAACTGGGCAAGCATAAACAAAACAAAAAATATTAACAAAAAGAGGAGAGAGAAAGCAAAATTTGTCCATTTATCGAGCAAACTAGTAGTTTTGTCTGGACCGTTTGTAATGAGGTCCGGACTTTTAATCAATTTTTTATAACGCTAGTTTTTTACAATTGACGGATGGAACGGTAGAAGAAAGTAATGAAATAAAGGTGTTGACACTGTCTCCCGAGCGAGACAAAATGTGAACAGAAAGAGCAGAGAATTAGGCACGGCAGGTCATTGCAGCAACGCTTACTAAGATTGTATAACGTTCCTTTTTATCCAAGCTGGGGGATCCACGGATCTAACCAAGCTAAAGGGTGTCCCACATCAAATTGCATCACGGAAGAAATGCTGTAGAAAATTACCCATTGTGTATTTTCTCTTGAAAATTTGTGTAGAAGTAGTTTAGAGTGTATTGTTAACACTGTATTTTTATCGCTGTCAGTTTTTTCGAAAATTGGAAAAAATGGCGTCACCCGAAAAGCAACGTCGCGAATTTATTTTGCGCAAGCACCTGGAAAATTCTCATCGTGGATGATGAGACTAACGTCAAGGCGGACTTATGGCAGCTTTCGGGGCGACTGTACTTCATCGCCCAGCACAAGTTTGATGTTCTGGAGGAAGTAAGGATACAGACACTTTCAAAGTTCGCCAAGAAATACTTGATTTGGCAAGCGATCTGCTTATGTAGCCAACAGAGTGCGCCGTTCGTGACTACCGGGGGACTGTAAACGGGCAGATCTACCTCAAGGAGTGTCTACAGAAGCGTCTACTTCCTCTGTTGAAGCAACACGAGGGCCCTACGATCTTCTGGATCGATCTAGCTTAGTGTCACTATTCAAAGGATGTCCTGGAGTGATACGAAGCCAACGGGGTTACTTTCGTACCCAAGGGCATTAAACCCCCCCAATGCACCGGAACTAAGGCCCATCGAAAAATACTACCCTATTATGAAGCAGGCACTATGGAAGCATCGTAAGGAGGTCATATCTGAGGAAGACATGAAGAAAAAGTGGGTTTCCGTACAGAAGAAGCTGCAGCGTGATTTTTCACAAAATTTTTTAAGTGGAGTTAAGCGTAAGGTGCGAGGTTATGGAATTGAAGTTGTATGAAAAAAATATGCCAAAAGCTTACTAATGGGTTATATTTTATTGACTGAAAGTCCGGCGGGTTGAGTCTTTTTAGTTTAATCTAACTCGGCTTACTTTAAATAAAATGAATGTCCAAGTATCGGCGAGCGCGAAATGAGTTGACGACGATCCTGAGGAAAAAATGCGTCAGAATGAAGAGATGCAAAAAATGAAGGTTCTGTGACTGCTGAATAAGGAGCCGTTAAAGTCGATCCACTTCTGCGGCCTTTCCTTTCTCGAAGAATAAAGAAGAAGAAGAAGAATAAAGTGAATCCTGATATGCATATAGACGAGGAGGGATACCTGGCCACAGACTAGCGCGAGGTGATCGAAAGGTGAAAACTTTTATTCGATAGGCATCTCAATAGCGATTAACAGAAGAAGATGTTAACTTATTGTCACTGTAACTTAGAAGTGCCTCTAAACGAAAACAGCGTCCCGGTGAATGATAGAACCACTGAAAAGGATCGACTTCCGGCAGAGCTCTACACCACTAGCAACGGCACTTCACTGGATTTTCAAGGATTTGGGAGGAGTACAAACTACTGGACGAGTGGATGAAAGGTGTG
Organism: Sabethes cyaneus; assembly: GCF_943734655.1. Taxonomy (NCBI): domain Eukaryota; kingdom Metazoa; phylum Arthropoda; class Insecta; order Diptera; family Culicidae; genus Sabethes; species Sabethes cyaneus. The sequence goes on from NC_071355.1 coordinate 234,748,295, forward strand.
ATTTGTCTCATCTACAAAGAAGACGATCGACTCGCTTGCTGTAATTACCGCGGCATTACGTTGTTCAATGCCGCCTACAAGATGCTCTCCAACATTTCGTTACGTAGTCTAACCCCAAAAGCAAGAAATTCCGTAGGACAGTATCCGGTGGGCTTTATGAAGGTTCAAGCTACTGTGGATCAAATTCTTGCTTTCCGACAAATTATCCTGAAATGTCGTGAATACAACGTGCCCGCATCATATTTTCATGGATTTCAAGGCAGCATACGATACAGTCGAGAGTAAACTGAAGCGGCTGATTAAAGCAACCCTCGAGTGATGTTTCGGGGGCACTTCCGAGTCCTTTCGAATTGCACAGAGTGTTGCGACAAAGAAATGAACTCTCTCTATGTCAATCAACATCGCTATTGAAGGTTTGATCCGAGAGGAATGATCTTCGGCAAAAGTAGCCAACTCCCTAGCCTTTATAGATGTCCTTGGCATCATCCCTAGAAACTTTGGCACGGCAGAGGCAATCTACGTCAGAATAAAAACGGAAGCTAGGAACCCCACGGTGGGCCAGCCACGTCGTAAGGATGCCGGACAACAGAGCGAAAACTATTCTGTTCAAGAGTCCCATTAGCACCAGGAACAGCAGGGCCCATAATGCTAAATAGCTCGACCCGGTTGAAGCGAACATGCCTGTGTCAAGACGCTCTACCATTTGGAGATGACTAACCCAGGTTTGAGTGCAGTGAAGACAAATTTTTGATATAGCATGAGCCACCCCGGCTCTAAACTGCTAGAAGAAGAAGAAGGATGACTAGCATTTTTAGGTTTGATTTTGCTTGCTTCCTGCAAAAGAAATTGTTTGTTAGTTATGGATTAACTTGTGATTAATGTAACTTTTGTGCCAAAACGATTATGGCGGATTCAAATTATTATTAAAATGCAAAGTTTAGGCAGTACGGTCCGTTTTCGAAGTTAAACCTTCAGATTTTTTGTCTGTCGAGATTCGAAGATACGACTGGATTGTTAGGTCAATGTTGTATATGAACTGAAACTGAAACTGAACTGAAACGATATAACTTTCCTTAAGTTAACCCCGAGCTTTATTGAAATCGTAATTTCGTAAATATGTTCTGCTGACTCACTTACATGGCCGAAAAATTACAGAAGGGTTAAACAAATCATCCATAGTTATTGCAAAAATGTGCAAACTTGTATAAAGGTAGCCAGAGGAAAAACTCAAGAACGGACATCTAGGACAGCTCATGTGTTGATGGAAGAAGCCCTATTTCGTGCCAATAGAGTGAGTTTGTACTTAATATTTATCCCATTTTGCTCTCCTTATCTGTTTAATTTTATTTCACTTGTTGGTTTTATCAATGTTAGATTGATTTCAAATTGATTTGTTGAAATTTCATACAAACGAAATGAATTGAAATTGAATCTTTTGCATTTGTACTATCCGAAAACTGTACAAAATTTATTCTGTTTCGATTTTCCCTTAGTTCTGTACCTCACTGAGAACATAAGTTTTGTTTTGATTGTGTTTTAACAAACCATCAATTAAAATCATGTCCACGAAGCTATAAATCACAAACACGGTAAGCTTTCTCCGCTAACATGTTTGTTTCAATTTTGGGCAATTGCATGCCCAAGTTTAACATTATACGCTTGCATCGTACGGCACTCAATTATGCACGATACAGTTTCTAAAGAAAACAACGGCATGCAGCCCGGGTCGGTGGTACTAAACTTTTCACCGCCGCGCCGCCCTTGGGTAAAAATATAACATTTTTCCACCCCCAAACGCCTTAAGTGAGCAATAATACGCGGAGTGCCATAACCAACCGGCAACCAACTGAAGGTTAGCTTTGCAGTTAGCTGCAGCCAGCAGCGCCGTACAGAAACAAAATTGACAGACCATTCAAAGTTAACATGCGACCGCAGTAGAAAGCCATTTGGTTTATTTCTAGAATGACTAGATAGAAGCTTATGCCGCTTTCTTAAAAACAATAAAATCATTAATAGACAATACCCACAAAACAGGAAAATAGTTTAAGATTTTTTGTGATTGATTGTAAGTCAATTACAAATAATCCCAAACTATTCTGCTGTTTTATTGATAAAGAGAAATGAGTCGTCATTGATTCTATAAATTTCAAAATTCTGTTTATGAAAATCTCTGCATTCAGATTGGCAAGAAGAATACAGTAAACACATTTCTAAAAACCTAAATTGGATTTTCCGACGAAAAGTTAATGACTGCTCATTTCCCCTTAACCTTGATTTGCTTATACATACAACAATTCTCCTAGACATTCAATTATACCATTTAAATCTACGAGAATAATAAACAGGTAATTGCAAATTCACTTATCAAAAACCTGTTCGAAATATACTCAATATATTGTAGTCAATCTTGTTGATTTTCCATTTCATTCATGTAACATATTTGTTGTTCCCACAACCGCAATAATCGATTCCATACAATAAGTGTCAATTTGTTGGTGGAGATTTTTAACGAATCGTCGATAATGACAGAATCGAAGTCGAACAACTGTCAGATAATTTTATTGGAGATGTTTTATTGCCACCACTCGATAATTGCACCGGACGCTAAAAATTCCTTCCTCCACTATCGTCCGCCGATCGGATAAGTGTTTTTCTACCTCATGTCCACTTCAGGCTAGAGATCCCCTCGATTAATCGAAAGTCATAATAATCATTGTTGATGAGTAGATCTAAAGCGGCTACATACTCTCAGCACGGCCTCCTAGCCGGTCCAACGTGATGGTCGAGTCGAGATGGCCGGCACACTTCCAGGTACCTACTGCCGTCGAAGCTACGAATCACATCAATAAAAACAACACCGGAATGGTGAATAGCTATAACAATAAATTGAAGATTTTCCGTACTTGTTCATGGAATAGAAACAAAGCGATTTGCAAAAGGCAATTTATGCGATTTATCTTCGCAGTCATTAAAGTTTCTAGCTGTTTTTATTAACTACCTATTAAAAGCTGATTTTGGCAAAACGCTTCAGGTTGACCAAGGTTGACCAATAGCGATTTCCTAAAACGGTAATGTACCAAAGTTGCTTATTAAGTTCGTAAAATGTGTACTTTAGTGGGAGGCCAAATCTCCACCAGAATACAAACCGACCTCGTACACTACCGGGATTGACCGCCCAATCACACACGGTAATCCCAATAATGATATCCTAAATTTCTACCTTCGAATCGGCAAACGATCCTCTGCGGCAGCCACATGTATGTGACCTCCAAATCACGATGATCACGGCATCTTGACGTTCTTCATCTATGAGGTAATAGGTCGGTACACAGAGATATACGGTGAAACGGCTACCGGCTCTCTTAGGAACATGAACAGGAAAGCGATAATTTGGGTGTCACTCCGAACTGCCAAAAAACAAGCATCCAAGGAAAATGTACGACCCTGCCGCTCGCTGCGCTGAGCGATCCGATGCACTGCCTTTTTGTCTTTCCTTCCGCGGCAAGAAAAAGTTGTGATTTCCCCTCACAAAATGAGCTTTTAAGTTAAGATTCACAAACTAATGTCATACATTAGATATTTGCTTTAACGCGCATTTTATTCGATGTTTCAATCAATATTTTCACACAATATCACAGAAATCGATTTGAAGGTTCTTGAGACTGTCCTAACAAAATTTGATCACAAATAAATCACAACGTCTAGAAGGTTTAACCACACTGTTAGGTGTATTAGGATTGGTTTCATCTAACGATTCTCTCTGTGAACTTGAACTTGAAACATTTGAGTCGCACAAACACTTCAAGCTCGAGTAATCTTGCATTAATTTGAACTCCCGCGGTCGATAGGTGTGACCAAGCGTGAATGGTAAATGGTAAGAATCGATCACAACATCTATAATGGTGGTAATCCAGCCACATTGCTTAATACCGCAAAACATTTGGTCATTTTTTGTTCTACGCCCCAAAGGTGCGACATCGAAAAGTTTATGAAAATTATATATTACTAGAGAAAGTCAAATATTATTTCAACAGTCAGCTACCAACCCGGCTCAATAAGATGAGCAAGTTTGTTTTGATTTCCGGAAAAGTATTTTCTTATCATTAATCTAGCATGGCAGACATAGGTTTCCATAGGAAACACTATTATGATTCTCACGAGTTGCGATTTACTTGCACTGTTGTTGGTTGCAGTATTCCAACACTTCCATAAATAATTGACAGGGATCATCGTCATCAGGAAATTGCACGCGTAAATGCAGTAAAAATTAATTGCTTATTTTGTTCAAGAGTCCCGATAGAAGTCACCTTGTGATGCCCTGAAGGAGAGAATTTATGATAATAAATCTAATAAAGCAATTCAAAGCTTTTCGTTAAGTATCGTCATGCAACGATGAAGCAATGAATCTTACGTCAGCACAGCAGTGAAGCGAGGTCAACATCGACAAACGTCATGATAAAAAGTTAAAAAATCCGGACATGAAAAATGATACCATTAATTTATTATTTGACTAAAAAAACAAATAACGACATGAAACTATAAGCTTAAAACTATAGAAACTGATCCCAAAAAGTCATTTGAAAGTAGTGATTGTTCAATTGGAGCCCGAAGTTGTCATTTTAGGGCAATCCCGGACAAGAATTTTATCCTTCGTTCGACCGGTTTGCAATTCCCATAAAAGTTCCTCGTTTAGCAAAGAATTTGCTACAGAGAATTTTTCAAAATTATTGCACAAGCTTGGAACAAAGAGCCGATAACCATAATTTCGCGAAAGCGTTATTCACGGTTTAACACGGTTGATTTGCAGTGGCCATGGTGAAAACAGTCAAGCAAGTACGCTCGATGCTTTGTTCGTACTGCCAGCTGCACCCCGGAGCGAAGAAAATGGAAACCGCGAGGCACTTTGTGTCGGCCATATTCAACATCCTCTCCCTTCTGACCAAAGGCGAGAGCGTCGAACAGAAGCTTGGGGTTCTGGCTGCCTTATGATGCTGTGCGAGCGCAAATTGAAGCAGCCGCTAAAGACAAAGACCGAGAGCCAGGTGGCCTCATCGTTCTGATTAAACGGTGCGTAAGAACTTGGGGAAAACGAACTATTTTATGCGGAGGCGTCAGCCAAGACCGACCATGGCTGCATAGCAGGGAATCAGAAGGGACGGTGGCAAGGTACCGGTGAAAAACCTCTGTCCGGCAAAGCGCGACGTCTTGGTCATAATGGGTGACGAAACCTACTTGACGCTAGACAACAATGACTGGCAGGGCACTGGCAACAGAATGAAATTAGACTTGAAATTGAACTAGAAATCAGAGCTGAAATCGAGCTTAAATTGAACTTGAAATGGACATGAAAATGCACCTGAAATCAGAATTGAAACTGGCCTTAAATTAGATTTGAAGTTGTACTTAAAACAGAACATAAAATCGGACATGAAACTGACTTGAAATCGGAGATGAAATTAAAATTAAATTGAACTGACCAATGACATGGCCATAAAATTGCACTTCAAATTAGATTTGAAATTAGACTTTAAATCTGAGTTGAAATTGTGATTAAACTAGACTTGAAATTGGACTCATACATATTGGACTTGAAACTGGATTAAAAATTTGTTTTGAAATCGGACTTGAATTGAAACTAAATTAGACTTAAAATTGGATTGAAAATCAGACAAGAAATTGGACTTAAATGGGACATGAAATTGGACTTGTAATTGCACTGTCACTTTTACCTAGAATTAACATGAAATGGATGTAAATTGGGATGAGTTTACTTTCCTTGATTTTAATTTAAATAAAATTAGGTTTAGGAATTAAGCCTAAAGTTGAAATTGTGACTGAACATAGAATTGGGCCTAAAACTGGACTTCAATTTGGACTTGAAATCTTACTTGAAAATGGCCTTATGAGGTATTTGAGTTTGACTAGATCTTCTTTTACGCAATTAATTTACTTATCGCAAAGATACCGACTATTGAAATAACTAATCTCCGGAGATCCGGCTTGCACCTTAAGGAATTATTTACGCTTCACACAGTTCCTCATGTGATGATATTATTTGTATTCTACCGCCGAGAAGATAGACTGTAATCAACTCGTATTTATCAAAATTGTTGATTATTTTTGGTGAAATGATGACAACTTTGCATTCCTTTCTTTAATACGTGACGTTTCAGTTTACTATACTTCGACTATCAGACGCCTACAATATTTATTAACATAGTTACACATTGAATTGACTCTTAATTTTACATTCAACATAATTTCATAAGCTAAAGCGAGCACAACACATAATTTTCTTACTAAAAAATCGGCAGGAATATTCTCCTTTGGCACATCAGTTTGCTTCTGGTGGGCTAGGGTTTATCTCGCTAATGACATTATCATGTTAAATGTAGAATTAAGTGTCAATTCAATGTGTAACTATGTTAATTAAGATTGCAGGCGTCTGATGACAGTCGAAGTATAGCCCAGCTAGCATTTTCATATGTATAAAAAGGTAAAAACCAGCATTACGTACAGATATACATGCTAAATAAATCGGATTTCATGCGCAAAATTGGCATATCCGTACTATTTTGGAGGCGATATACGTGATTACGAATAATTTTGAGCGTTACGACTATATAAGTATTTATATACGATAATATCCGATTAAGCGCGAGTCGCTCCGTACTACTCTACGATTTTGTGCTGAAAATCGTATGTATGTCAGTCATTATCATTATATACGACTGAAAATCAACTTGATCCCACTTTATCCAGCTTTAGCTACGATTTCGAGTTTGTTGGGAGATATTTACGATAGTTTTCGTACATTGATATGCAAAGTTGTCATCACTTCACCGAAAATAATCAACAAATTTGATACATAATTAACCTACGGTGACAAAACCCCCCAAAAGATGCAATCAACTCGGTCAATGTGATAGAAACAAAGCAGTGCGTTGCCGATGTTAACCACGGCAAGTCTCGGATTAAATCCAGCACCGGATGTGTTTTTTCTCTTTTATATTCTATCGCCGCATGGGGAAGTGTGTGATGCGTTTACGGGTATGATTAAATTCGGAGAATAACACAAGTTTTGGAATTAGACTACCTAATGTAGCAGGTGGCTGTAGGTTAGTCAGTAAGTACGTGAGTGCGATCTTCACCTGCGATATATTTTTGGTCTATATCGAAATTTTCCAGTCCCTCCAATTAATCATTCTTCGCATCAGACACGTCCTTCGTTTCCAAAACAGTACGAAGTGCCTGTCGGAAGTTGTCGCCTTCATCAAGAAGTATCACGCGAAGAAATATGTGGTCTTCTGGTCAAACATGGCCTCAGCCGAGGCATCACAGGAGAAGGTGAACTGGCTGAAGATAAACATTGTCCCAAAGATCTCCACATCACCTAGCTGCAACCGATAGAAAATTTTTGGAACGGAGAAACAGCTGATCGCCAAGGACACGAAACAAGTGGAGAACATTCCGACAGCCATCTTTTCATTAGCCATGACTACAGCTCCGATGAACTGGTGTTAGGCTGCCCGATAGAGCGACGAAGCATTTTTGTAGAAGGCTAAACAAACTGTTTTACTTGTCTGTTGTCTCTGGCTCTGTCGCGGTCCAACGTAAACTATTTTATTAAAGTGGAGGAGCGTTTGGCGAGAAGAATGGTAGACTGGATGAAACTGCTAAACTTCCATACGAGGCCAAAAATATATTGCATAGTTCAATCGGCAAGTGGGACTCTAACCCACACTCTCTCAGTTGGCGTCCGGGTTTTTTGACAGTTAAACTATCACCATCAGGAAATCAAAAATCACGAGCGCACAAGAGACAAAGATATTGTCTCTACTTCAAAATATTACGACAATGTATGAAGAAAGTTTGTCACTATTGCATAGAAGTTAGGACAAAGACAAGTTATCGTAATTGTTTATCGTGCAAACAGATGTTTCATGACAACGATCAAGGTTAGTCAAGAAAGGTTTTCTGATGTTCAAATTTGTTTTTCCCCCCCGCTGGGTTACTCTTGACGACCACCGATTTTTCAAAGCGGAAACTGTTGAATGTTTAAACGACGTCGATGGTTGCTAACCAATCGTCCCGCGCACTTCTGTTCTACAAACTGTGAAAACTAGATCACCTATTTTAACTCACCTTGACAACGATGTTGTTGCCTGCGAAAAAGACAAACTGCTGTTTACAACACGTATTGTACGCAACAAAAGCAATCCTAAACATGTCACACTGTGTCGGCAGCGGCAGTGTTTGGTAGTTACCAATGTAACGTTGGTAAGTTTTGTACGCCAAACTTTAGATCAAAAATTTTTGCTGTTTGTCCCTTTAGATCAAGTTGCTGATAAAGTATTGTCTTTAACCAGCCGACTGGCGACAAAGATACATTTTATTGTATACTTACATCAATAACAACAAGCGCTTGTGAGAGCGAGTGTGTATCAAAATAACTAAAATTTTGGAAATTTTTTAAGCCCCTATACTCAACAACAAACGAGCTCAGAGAGAAATGAGAGTATGTATGTGTTAGCTCTCTCTCCTCCTCTCTCCTCTTTTTGTCAATATTTTTTGTTTTGTTTATGCTTGTCTTGTTTTGCTTAAAACGTCGTCGAAACAAGAAGCTTTTCGGGAGCGCGTTGTATACTTTGTACGAACTTCCACAGAAATCTCGGCAAAAATTATACGGTACAACATGTAAAAAGCGGCTTCGACTGTTTACCATATCCTAAGATGCCCAACAACTATTCGCAAGCAAGGTAGTAGAAGACCAGCCAACATTACGGCACAGAAGGACATCGTTCTCTTTCTCGTTTCTACAACAAAAAGCCCTCTGGTTTGGCTATCAATTAAGATGCACCAGACGAATATTTGAAGAAAATTTTGATCCCGTTCCTACAAAAACATCATGCAGATGAACAATACGTGCTTTAGCCCGGCGCCAAAAAAACACAATCGTTCCTGAATACCCATTCGATCCCATTTTTACCCAAAAACCACGACCCGAAAAATCTGTCTCAGTACGCCCAATCGAAGATTTCTTCGGGACTTTTTCCTTGGGGTACAAAAATAACTGGAGAGCCACGAAATGCAAACAGTTGATCGGTAGAATCAAGAGATGCATTCGCAAAGTTGACATGACGGCCGTACAACGCTCCTGTTCGGACATCAAACAGAAGCTTCACCGAACAGCCGATTACGGACCGTTTTCAAATGTACACCAAGTTTTTTCCAACAATGGATAATGTATCTTTAATTTCGGTAAATCAGATCTTCTTCATGTATCTTTGCCTTTTTTTGACAGCTTGAGAAAAAAATTCCAAAATTTTAGTTGTCACCCGTTATATTCTCATTGAAAGTTCTCCTGCTTGCTGGTGTAAAGGGACATTCCTTTGTCCTATTATTTCGTGATACATTCTGGTTGCTATGTATGCTTGTTTTATAGACAGAGAATAACTGGTTTATCGCTCTTCGTTTTTATCGGTTATTTCAGCGTATAAATAATGATATTTTGATTCCCTGTCGAAAATATACAGCTGCAGAGTGAAATGTGAAGCTGTCGTTACTTCTGGAACCATGAACCAGAGAGTTGATAAAGAAAAAACAGTGCCTTTAGATGAGATTGCTACATTTACTGGAGCATTCTCTAGAGTTGATAACACGTCACTATTCAAATACGACCTAGAAGTGGTACAACGACAATGGCATCACTCTGGTTCTCAAGGAGTGGAAATCGGTTAGTTCCCGGGAGCTGAAGCTGGCCAGTTATGAAGGGAAAAGTGAAAAAGAAGGGTGAGACTGGAAATGCGAGTTCAAGCGAAAATGATATTTGACTACCGTGCTAGTCGGAAAGAACAGGTGTATTTTCCTTGGCCCAGCTATTTTCCACTTGTACGACAGTCATATATTATTTTCGCTTGAACTCGCATTTGCAGTTTCACATTTCTTTTTCACTTTTACCTTCACAACTGATCAGCTGTGGTTGCAGTTCCACTCCTTGACAACCAGAGTGACGCCATTGTCGTTGTACCACTTCTTGATCGCATATACTATAAGAAAATACTGGTTTGCCACACGTTCTAAAATGGCCAATGCAATAAATATTTCTGGCACTGATTTCACAGAAATGACTATCTCGGTTATTTTTTACAGATTTCCGTTCTCTTTTCACCAGTCAACTGACTCCTTTCACAGGTCGTCAACTGATTTTTGAGACACCCCTGGATAACTCATAATATCTCCGGTATCCACACGCCACGGCGAACCTCAAAATTTTTGGAAAAAATAGAAAAATTTCCTCGGCGTATGCAATCGGTTTAATCTAAAAATATTTTATCTTGTCGAAGCCATGGCCGTTTAAATTTTGTCAAAACTTTGCCTGTCCAGATTATTTTGTTTAACACGTGCTACAGCCCTTAACCCTTTAACAGGCAACATAGTAAAAACGATGTGATTAAGCTAATAACCATTTTTTCGTGAAAACGCACTCAAAAAAGCATGCAAAAATAATTATCTGGGAAAACTTTTTTTCCCTTAAATAGGTACATCTTACAATTTATGACAGATCTGTAGGAAACATTATTATTTTTCGATTTTTTTTTCTTAATTTCTGAGAATCAGAAATTTATCAATTTGGAGTACACAATCACTTTCCATGAGTTTGCGCGAAACTTGTGAAAATTTTCTGCACAAGTTTATGGCACAACCGAACATTCTTAGAACCACTCGTTGTAGCAGCAAACTCAAATCAATGCAATTTTTCAATCAACAGACACATTAAATTAGACAAATGTGATTCTATTAGCTGAAGATAAATATAGCTTCACTAAATTAATGACTCTCCGATTCCGGTTTTTACCCACTGTGTGCCACAGTCAGTGTGAGCGACGAAGCGGAGAAGATTCGCCTCCAACGCCCACCAACCACTGCCCGAAGGCTGCTGTACCTACAATAAAAATGGCATGCGATGGATAACGAACGCGTCGTGCGAAATGTCGACCGGCATAATATGGTAGGTACGACGTACGTGATAGAGGCAAGTGAGTCACAGAGTAGTTCGTTCGGTTGACTGATTTTCACGGCGTTAGGCTTCTTCAGACCGTTTTCACGTCAAGAATTTCGACCTTTTTAACATAAGTCATTCAAACATCAAGTTCAGGTCCGGCATCAAAGTGCGGCATTGTAAAAAATAAATCATAAATTTGTGGGTTGTATATCAGTCAAGTTGATTGCATTAATCCGATTTAGAGTGAATTTATGAGCATTCTGGGAAAAAAATCTGTACAAATTACTGTGTTTATTTGAGATCTCGAACCATTGCAACAAAATTTTGGTATCCATCTTTTAAAATAGGGAGCAGAACCTGTGCATTTCCTCAATAAACTCTTAACCGCATAACCCCAGCCACAATAAGGGTTAGCAGAGTTGAGTCGTTTGAAATAAAGCTCGTGGTTATGTTTTCAATTCATACTGCAAATAACAAGTCTAGCCTAGCTGTAATGGATATTATTGTAAATCGGTGAAAAACCACAAATAAGGTATAATGATAACGCGATTTTAAAACGATTATGGGCTTGATGCGCTGTTGGATTAAAGCGCATTGTAAGCTTATTAGAAACCAATAATTCATCCGTACAATTTCCACAGCACACTAATTGCCACAATATAATCCAATTGAAACAGGATTCGATAAATGATGCAGCATTCCACACCAACCACTGACTGGACTTTGCTCCAGCAGCGTACAATTCAGGTCAACCCCGGCAACAATTTATCATTCATGGATGGCGAACTAATCCGCCCTGATCTATTTTTCCGGGCGTCCGCCGCAATCAGCTACTGCTACCTATTGCTGAGACAAAGCCCTGGCACCAAGCTATTGGCACGTTTAACGGGATGAACATGGAAGTAATCTACATCTATCGCGCGAAAAGACCGGTTCCCTTCTATTCCTTCCACAACGAGTCAACAAACCAGGTAGTACCTACCCGCCGCGCAGCTAAAATAAGGTACAGCCCCCTACTCTGTACGACGCTTGAGAGGACAACATAATTCTAAAATAGCCATCATGCAATACCACTTGGGATTGAAGTCTGGCTCGAGCCGCCACCGCGCACACCGGTCTCACCGGAGACAACGTCGTCATTCCCCCACGGATGACTTTGTTCGTCGTTTCAACTGGCATCGAATGTGACCGCGCTGTCACAGATCCGAACACGGTCCGCAAACCGGTTCGATCTGTATATCCAAGCAAAGTAAGAAAGGTAAACGCGACTCATTCTTTGCGTCGAACAATGGGACTTTGGAATGAATGTGAGATAGAGTGAGCATTCCCACGAAATTGCAATTTATATTCTATGGGTGGTTTTAGGAGTTCAGCATTTTTGAATTGATTCAGTTTTACATTTGAATAAGTTGTTATAATACACGATAAAAACTAGATTTTTGCCCATATTTTCTATTACTATGAATCGCAGATCGCGCCACAGGGCTAGCCTGATTATTTTTGAATTGGTCCTATCTACAAATATACCCTCGCTTTCTGTATTTTCTAATACAATCTATTTAAAAATCTAGCCAGAATGGATAAAGCTAGTATGTGCTGATCCGAGTTGATGGGCTCTTCCTTGTTGCGATCCTCAACTGAAAACTTGATAATTAGTCAGGAATGTTGTGAAGTCCCTTGTCAGTTGATTGAATTCTAATGTTAAGTATTTAACTTCGAATGGGTTTTGATCCACTCATTTGAAACCAGTTGGAGAATTGAAACCGAATACAATGGCTTACCCCGTATTCAGCATTGCAGGACAGGTGTTATCGAATGAAGTGGAAACTTGTTCGGCTCGAATCCAATTGAAGCGATATACACGGTTCTAGTCTTGATTAGACTGCATTGAGACAGGAAACGTGTACATGAGGTATTTAATAGTAATTACGCTACTAGTCTTGTGTCGCGATTTTTTACAGCGCAATTCAAAATATAGTATTGACATACAATTTAGCATGTCCATTTAGTATAGTTACAAACATTTTATTACCAATGAACTTCAATATAATGGCCATCTTTTGTGTAAAAGACACCGTAGCCAGGCATTTGTGCGCTGCTGAATGAAAGCTAGCCCTCGTCATCAAAAGCAATTGATTCTCCTCTCAAATTGTTGCATATTTATCGACGATGCGACTTTACTTGCCTTGCCCTGGTGCTGCTCCTTTCTAGCTTTGAAGCTTGTTAGCTTGAATTACGTTTTACAGACATACGGCATGTGAGCATTCGCATTTTCCAGCTTCGACTTCTGTTGAACTTATGCAATTTGTATTTTTGAATGCAGTTTTAAGCTTCCTACCAGTTTTACGGTGTCCTGACAGTCGGCTATCTTGCAGACCCCGATTTCCATTCTATCGATGGTGCATTAATCTTTGGACGCCTGTCATTTCAATATGCAAAGTAAAGCTGCTCAAAATTCGTAACTTAATTACTGCAGAACTTCCAAGCCAAAGCCGCCATCCAACAAAATCAATAGCATCTGACACTAAAACCGCGATTTATTAGGGCTATAACTTTTCAAATTAACACAGCATAGCACATCCAATGCAAAGCTTTCGTGGAACAAAACTGCAACGATACGATACCATAAAGGTAGTTGTTAATTTGTGTTGCTCGGTTGCAGTCAGGCAATAAATAATTGAATTGGCTTCTGCATTGCTGTTTTCAACGAAGTGGAAAAAGTGCACTTCAAGCCTCTCTTATTGTGGACATTTCAAAATTATCGTTAAAAATGGGCCGAAGGCTGGCAGCATTTCGTAAAATTTTGCATACGAGCATAGTTTATGGACTTTTCTAATAAGACAATAACAAAAAAAAAATCGACGTGTTGCATTTTCCCATAAAAATTCAATGTATATTTTACCGCTATTCTCGAACATCGCTTTCTTCAAAAGTTCATGACTATTAAATCAAACGTCATTAAACTACAATTTTGTAATGAAAATGGAAGAAAATTTCCTTAGCAATCTAGAAAGAATTAGCGGAAGGTAAGGGTGGTGTTCATACCAAAGGCTGGCAAATAAGACAAAACCATGCCTAGGGCTTACAGATCGAGAAGTCTGACTTCAAGGCTTCGTAAGCTGATGGAGAAAATCACGGATAACTGTATCTGAAATGAGTTTTTAAAAAACTCTCCGTTACACGCAAATCAACATGCATACCAATACAGTAAATCCACGGAAACCGCACTGCACTGTTTAGTGACGTTAATTGAGAAATCGCTCAAATGTCACGAGACGGCACTTTGAGCTTTTCTTGATATTGAAGGCGCTTTCGGTAACACGTCCTTCGCATCAATTAATACGGCTCTCTGTCAAAAGGGAATCCACTCTACAATCAATGAGCTGAATTCAAGCAATGCTCTCGAGCAGAGAAATTACAGCGTCATTGGGAAATACGTCGGTCACGATTTCGGTGATCAAAGATTGTCCACCGGGAAAAGTTCTCTCTCCCTTTTGACGCAGTACTGTCAAGTCGCTAGCAAGGAGCTCTGAACACCACCATGTTATGGTGCTCACAAGAGGGACTTAATGTAAACCCCACCAAAACAGTCGTTATACCGTTCACTAGGCGAATGAAACATACTATTACACCATCCATACTGTATGGTATCAGACTGAGCCTCAGTAATGGAGTCAAACACCTCGGAATAATTCTCGATAAAAAACTAAACTGGGCTGCCCACGTAGATCATACTGTTAAGAAAGCAACTTCGGCTATCTGGGTATGTATCTCACTGTTTGGCAAAACCTGGGGAGATTGAAGCCTCAACTAACCTTTTGTTCATATACTACTATTGCACGGTCTAGGATAACCTATGCTGTAGTCGTATGGTGGCCAAAGGTGACAGTCCGAGCCAAACTAAACAAAGTTCAGCGCCTGGCCTGTCTTTCAGTTATTTACCAGTGCCATGCGTACAACACCTACTGCAGCCATGGAGGCAATGCTATGCTTACTGCCTTTACATCTTCATGTAGAGAAGGAAGCAGAGCACGGTACACTACGGTTGCAAAGGAATAAAATTATACACGAAGCTGCCCAAATCGGTCATCTTCGCATACTCCGGGAGTTCAATTTGACATCCTTAGTAACCCAGTCTCTGACTGTGTGAATGCCAGGCCCAATATGCATGTTTCATATGAGGTGATTAAAACAGATCGCTCAATGTGTAACAATGGAGGGCCCGATCTTCCATCTGGAACCATCTGCTTTTTTACAGATGGTTAAAAAATGGGGGCCTGTACAGGCTCTGGAGTCTACGGACCCGGTATCAGGGAAACTATCTCATTAGGAAAGTGGTCCACCGTTTTTCAAGCAGAAATATATGCAATATAGTACAGGCATGTGAAAATCGGTACCTTTACGAACAGCCATGCAGCACTTCTGGCCCCACTCAAGTCCGCTAAATGCGTGTCCGAATTAGTTTAGGAGTGCAGCACAGCATTGAGGGAGCTCTCCCGCCAAAACAAAGTTTTATTACTTTGGGTGCCCGGTCACTGCGGAATCGCGGGCAATGAATTTGCTGACAGCCTAGCAAGACAAGGATAGGCTCAGCAATTTAAAGGCCCTGAACCATTTCTGAACACCTCTACATCCGCCGTAAAAGGCGAATTACTGACATGAGAAAAGCTAGAAATAGTATCTCGGTGGAATCAAACACAGGATTGTAGACAAGTTGAATTGTTTATCTATCCAAATTATGCAGTAGCTAAAAAAAACTACTCAATTTAACTCGTTGTAAACTACGCACAATCACGGGTATCGCTACATTTCGTTATAGAAACTTGAGGTTCTGTTTTTATACGACAGACTTCGCAGCCAGCTGTTAGAATACAGGACAATTGCAGGGCCAGTTGCAACGATCCTATTGATTCCAACAGCCTCTCCCAGCCAAGATTCGACCATACGACGACTGGCTTATTTGGCCAGCATCACACCTTTTTTTTTTTTTTTTTTGTGATGGCCCTAGACCCTATATGGTCTTTGCCTCCACCCCATACGCATCTTTGGAGTGGGAGGGACGTTTATCTCTTGGATATTTTAATATAGTTATTTCACATATTGTTGCTTATCTATTTATCAGCCATACTACTTGTTGCATCACTCTCCCGCGTATGTCCATCACAATACTATTAAAGTCTGATAATCGTATTTTCTATGATTTCATATAGATTGAGCTACCATTACTTTTCACCTGTCTCACCTTCGCAAGCAACAGGACCATTACAATTTCACCTGTCTCGCCTTCGCAAGCAACAGGATATTCCCTAGTAAAAAACGGTTCTGCCTTAGCAGACTATAGAGTGAATGACTCGACAAGTTCACAATAATCGTTGATTTAAAATTGGCTTTTCACTGTTTCAATAGCCATGCGTTTGAACTGGGTCAAATTCGTTGAACATTTGGCTTCCTGTGGCAAACTATTGTATATTTGAAGTCCTTTATAGAAAAGCGAGCTCTGAGTCGTCTGTTTCAAAAAACGGGGCAGTCTAAAGTCAGAAGCACCTCTAGTGTTGTGTCTGTGTATATCTCTACCAAACTGTATTTCTTGTGTAAGATATTCAGGCAATATACCAATTTTCATTTTATGTATAAACATCAAGCTGTTATATATTATTCTTTGTTTCACTGACATCCATTGGAGCATATCTAACATAAGATTCGTTGATGTTAACCGTCCACATCTGAGCAATAGTCTCATTATCTTATTTTGCAACCTTTGAAGCCTTTGCACTTGCGTATCTGACGCCAGCAACAGCACCGTTGCACAGTAATCAAAATGCGGCAATATAACTGATCTTACATATGTTAGCTTGGACCAAAACGTTAGATATCTATTTATCCGACACAGTACTCCATACTTTATGGCAATCTTTTTTATAACGTAATCCACGTGTTCAGAGAAATTAAGCTTTTCGTCCACTTGTACTCCTAGATACTTAGAAACAGTCACTCTTTCTATTACCTCTTCGTCTATTTTGAGTTCAACATTCTGAGTAAATTTTTTATTTCCTATAATCATCCACTTTGTTTTCGATACATTCAAGCTTAGTTTTTTCCGTTTCAAATACTCTGCGATCTGCTTGAGGTCAATTTCAGCTTCTCGAATTGCCGTGTCTAAGTTGTCACTGGCCCAATAAATTGTGGCATCATCTGCAAAGAGTTTCAGGTTTCCATGTCTCAAGCAAGTTTTTAGGTCGTTGATGTATAAAATAAAAAGTAAGGGTCCTAATACGCTTCCCTGTGGTACTCCCAAATCATTCCTACGCGAATTCGAAACAGCGTTTCCGTATTTAGTCCTTTGACTTCTATTAGAAAGATAACTGTTAAAACACCTCGAAGCCACCTGGCAGGACATCAAGTGTGGAGCCTAAATCCCAAAACGATCATTGGCTTTATTAACCATGTAGGATCGAATTGGGGCACAGAATTACAACTATCCAGTTTAACTCCATCAATGGGTATGAGCGGTCCGTAAACACAGCAATCGGGGCCTGCCACAAAAGACGATCATTAAGACTCTCGCAGTGGCCTTTTCACCCAATGCCCTTCTGGCATGCAAAAGAAGCGGAAGAGCGGAAGAGAAATGATATTAATCACTGCATATTTACGTCCTCCAAACTCGGTGTTTACAGTCCAGTAGTATCAGGGAAACGGGCCCCAGTCGAATGTCTTTGAATCATTGCTCATAAAAATCATAGCATGTATTGGATTGGTAGATTTGAACCGCGCACTTTTGTGCTTTAATGCATAAACATAATTAAAGCAAACCACGAGAAAACATCAGAGTTTCCCTGGCGAAAATGTGCATTTGGAAACAATTTAACAAAATCAAGAACAAAACTACTGCTATGCTGTTACCTTGCAGAGATGAAGGATTGTTTTTTTTTATCAACCCTTCCCCTACGTTGAATACATTTTACCAATTCGCTCCAATCTTATCAGGAGCACATCGTTGCCACAACACAATGCATTTTCTTTTCACTACTCTACCAATGAAATGGCCAACATGCCCATCATTACAACCGAACACGTGCGTTCAGAAGCGTACTTCTCTAACGCCAACCTGTTCGACCTTTCGGGACAAGGGTTTGTCCCTTTATCTGGCGTACTTCCCAAGTAGTAACATCAAATTGATCTAGGTTTAATCATCGTTGAGAATATTTGACCAGTTGGGACGCTGGAAGTATTGTCACTTTTCCTGACCTGCTTTTCTAACACAGACATAATATTGGTTTTGGTTTTGGAAAAAAATCTTCGACTTGCTGGGACGAGGGGATTTTATCACTTTTTCTGGCGTACTACCCAAGCAGAGACATCAAATTGGTATGTGTTTAATCGTCATAGTCGTCATCATTGATCTGTTCATTTTTTGGCAACCATCAATGACCCTCCCTTACGTGATTTTCCGCTCTTTCGCCTGGTCCCATTCTGTTGAATCCTATCAACATCTTTTTCTCATTACTTTCTTCTTGCGTCCTCTACGTTAATTGTAAAAAACTACCGTTATAAAAAATATATTTAGTATTAACCAGATTATTTCAAAAGACGTCGAAAGGTGTATCCAAGATCGTTTTCAAACAATTCTGTGGTTTGATACCTCTTTTGCCATTTTGAATTTTAATATTTTCTCATTGAAGATCAATCTAATGTGGTTCTTTTAAGACTTTTTACACGAAAATTTTACAAAAATCAATGGGGTTAAAGACAAAAATGTAATTGCAAGTGCCCCAATTTTGGATATCGAAGACGCAAAGATTAAAACACTTAAATTTAAACGGCCAAAAAACTATTTTACCAAACAGCTTTTTAATTGGAAACGTGAAGACTGGGCATCCAGTCTAAATGTTATGCACTAAACTTTTTGTCTGTTTGAAATAGAAAGTAATAATACCTCTTAATTGCGGTTATTAGCGTTTAAATCGACTCAGCTGTCTCCAAGAAACACGCACACGCATTCTTCAAATCCAACTATTGATTTCACATTTTTCGAAAATTTTATTTGCATTTATGAAAAAATCCTGAATGCACCATACATTTGAAAATCATGCAAGTAAATCAACTACTATCTGATTTAGAACATCAGATAACAGATATCAGCAATCTAGCTGCTATGAATTTTCAATCAAAATGCACCCAACAAGTGTACACCCGCCCAACAACGTGCAAAGGAAGACATAAACTTATTTCCGTTCACAAGCCGGCGTTCCAATTGCATTGAAATAACCTGTGAAATCATGATTTCGTTTCTTCCAAGCAGTCACTATACTATACTATACTTCGAAGCACTAATCGATTTCCAATATGACATCCACCACCACAGGTCACGTATAGACCTGTACCCGCACGCTAACGCTGTCAGTCAGACGACCTTCGAGGCTGCTGAAGTTTATTTTTTGTTTTGCCAAAAACCACCAAAATTACTCGAGCAAACAAAGTGCTTCGAGTAAATGCCTCTAGCCTGCGCGCACATTTGTTTACTGTTCCGCACATTTGTAGCCTTAAAACATCGACCGTGTCACCTTCTCCTTCCTACGTTCGCTCGGAACAGATCCGATTTGGCTGGCGACGACGGAGAGTTCGTACCTAGGTGCTAACGGTGATGCTATTCGTCACTTCAAATCAATTGGCAGCCAGCACTCGATGGCCGACTTTCTTTTAGCGGATGGAGGTGTCCTAATTACAAGAAGAAAGCAAAATACGACGCAAAAATTCTTGAGCTCGTTTTTGTTCACTTGATTACAGTTTTTGATTGGTAAATAACACTAATTATTATGTTCAAACAGTTCACGAAATACACCGTTTCCACAGTTCAGCACAGATCACTGAGCCGTATTCAAGTCACGCACCCCGGGATGACACATTTAACACGCCCTACTGTGCGGAGGAATTACCGCTAAAAATGTCGCGTCGTAATTTTTGCACTACCGGACCGATTTCGAAACTCAATTAAATTAACAACTTCGAACAATTCGATAAACAACAGAACACAACGCGTCGTTGCGAAAGCTGCACAGAAACACTACTGTGCGCTCCAACCAAAGACTGAGACTGACGTACACGCTAAGCTTGAAAGTGCAACTGAAGGCTAAGCCTGCTTCGATCACCAGCTTAACCGAGGTAACCAAACCATGTGCACATAAGCATCAGCGCATGCATGTAAGAACCGCAAAGACATGGCATCGGGTCGGGGGCTCGGTGAGAATCACCGCAACACATGACGACGGAGTGCACTCAGTTCCTAACACGTTGGTGAAGTACCTTTTCCGATAGCACCTTGAAACTTCTGTCTGCTCTTTGATCCCCACTATTCTTCTCTAGTTATCACTAATCGAAGAATCACTAATCCGAATGCACTAAACCGCAGCTTGTCACTACCGAAGAGCAATGTTGCAGCTACTAGCGGCAAAACCAGAGAGCATGAAGCAGAATGTTCAAAGTACGCAGCCAGTCGTTGAGCCGCGATTACGTTGCAACAACACTATACCTAACCTGTATACACTTGTTTCTAACTTCGAAAGAATCACCCACCGAATAGGTTGTTCTGAACTTGACGACCTTCTTCCAACAACTTCGCACGGTGTACTGAGTCGTGTCGCACGATCTGCACAATGTTTTATCACTTTTGGCTGGGTCGGAATTGGAACCGTTCGTTCGATCGATTCATCTTTTCCGTTTTCTCCTTCGGCGACGATCCGCGCTCCGCGTGCGTGGTTCCGTTTCGCGATCGCGATGAAGGCGATGATGGTAACCGGTGTACGCGATGGCGACGCACTACGGCGCCAGATCATAGTTTTACGGTTTTTGTTTTGTTTACTGTCCTCTACACCACCGCACCGCACCGGTGCGGTGTGCGGTGGGACGCACCATACCCGCGCTTCTGTGTTGGGTATCGGTAACTGGGTTCAAATAACCGATTAAAATTGCTCGCCGGACAACCGTTGTCCGCGGTGACATTTTTTCCTTTCGCCCAAATGTTTGTTATTGTTTACGATGCTTTTTCGCATTTTCGTAATTTGCATGCAAATCCCAGGTGGTTACCGTGATCGAAATCACTAACAGGATCGTTGATCCGAATTCCACGAAGGTAGATCGAGGAAAACAAAAACAAAAATAAATCAAAATAAATGCGTCTTTATTGGGTTGGATCCGACTGGATATCGAATTCGTTTATTAACCTGACTCGTCCTGGTTTGGAGGAGTCAATAACTGCTGTAAAAGCGCTCGTCAGCTAACCCAAAAACGAATATCGATAAGCACAAAAAAGAGCAGGTATTTCAGTGTCATTCTGCAAGGCTCTGAATAACGAACTCACTGAATAATTT
Source organism: Sabethes cyaneus (assembly GCF_943734655.1). NCBI lineage: Eukaryota > Metazoa > Arthropoda > Insecta > Diptera > Culicidae > Sabethes > Sabethes cyaneus. The sequence continues at coordinate 234,769,664 of NC_071355.1, forward strand.
TTTTCATGAATACGGTAGTATTTAAAGATAAATAAACAACTTTCTCACAAAGAAACAGGATATTTGCTCTAGCAGACTTTTGCAATAACATGAGAAAGCTTCGACTAGGGCTGGTGATAAATTCCGATGAGTTTAGTAGAATTATTGAACCGAAAAATGTCAACAAAAACAAAGAGCGCCGTACAAAATTCAACAAAACAAAAGCAAATCAGTGCACAGTGGGATTTTTTCCCGAATAAAGCCATTTGTCCCAATATTTTCAAGTCTCGTTGGGCTACATCTAATCTTTTGATGTTAAAGGAAAGACTTTTTATAAGGATTCCAATGCAGTAATGTTTGTTCAGCAAAAAACATCGATTTTAGCTCAGCAGGAAACAGCGAGAATAATTTTGTACATTTTTTCACATTGAGAAAATAATTTAAATTGCGCCTTATTTAGCCAAGACTGCCTGAAGCAGCCGCATGCTGTGAACAAGCACCCTAAATTTTTATTTTGACATCAACAGATTGCATCCAACTCAAAAGCAAATGACTTTATTTCGGAAAATAAAAATTCTGACTATGCAAGTTGTAAGATTGTATTTCCTTTCCAATTGTGCTGTTGTAAGTTTGTATTTCATTTCCAATTATTTCGGTTGAAACCGCAGTACTTTTCATATCAAATTCTTCGTAGAGCAGTTAATTTACGTCACATGAAAAATTACAAAAAAATGTCGTACGAAAATTCGCAAGGCACCTGTTTGGTACAAAACAGGGATGAGACTCGAAAGAAAGAATATCGTTACTTGGAATCGCAATTTATCAGATGAATGTATTAACGAATATCTATATCGCAACTAAAACATTAATAAGTACTTCGATATGTGTTGGTCACGGAACTGGGAGTATTTTGATAAATTTTTGTACGAACCTTTTTTTTTGTAAATGCGCACAAAAAAATTTGTTTTCTTCAGAAAAGTTGTAGAACAAACTAAAATGTACAACTTTGCTGAATATAGTAACTTTCTGCCGCTTCCTGCTTGCGAAATATGACGATTGTTTAACAGCATTTAAAAATCAATACTTCTCAATAATTTTGCAACCGAATTTTTTTATTACTTCAAAATGTTCTACAAAGTTGTTCAATATCTTAGGATACGCATTTTATCTGAAAACTAGGATGCAAATTTAATGAGTATAGGGAGGAATGTTTGATGCGGAGAATGATTAATTGAGTGAACTGGAAAATTTTGATATAGATCAAAAATATATTGGGTTGTGCAATGCCAGATGGGGTTCGCACTCAAATGGTGCTCGACTGTTTTACTTATTAAACTATCGGCACCCGTTGTATCAAGTAGTCTACTAATACCTAATTTTGTTACTATTCGCTGGATTCTATCATACCGCATATGCTTTCTGTTTCTTATTTTTGTCTCATTTTCCTTCTTTTTCACACTGTTTTTCCTTGTTTTTTCAGTGTGTTGTTTCTTTATCCTCTGTTCCTTTTTTCTTCTTTTCCTGTCCCGTTTTTCGCCCTCTTTCTGCGTCCGTTTTTTGTCTTTTATCCTCCCTTTTTTCTGGTTCTGGGCCTATTTTTTCTCTTTTCCTGACGCGAGAGAGCGAAAAAAACTGGCATGCGGAAAGTAAAATGAAAGAACAACGTGACAGCATGGGCGGGAAAACGAGACATAAAAAAGAAAAAAGTGGAAATGTGTAAAGTGGGAGAGAAAAAGAGAGAAAACGAGGCAAAAAACGAGAAGATGAAAAACAAAAAATAAAAGAAGAAAAACGAGAGTAAAAAGCAGAAACCACAAAGAAAATGTGAAAAATAGGATATACTGGAAAGAAAAGAAAAAAAAGAAAAAAAACGAGAGAGAAAATGCGGTTAAGAAAAAGAGAAAATACATACGCTAAAAACTGGAGAAATGAGAACAGAAAAAGAGGAGAAACGACACAGAAAAAGAAAAAATGAAAACAGAAGATCCGAAAAGAAAAACAGAACGAGACACGAGATAAAAGAAAATTTTGACCGAAAAAAAAACTTGAAATGGGACAGAAAATGACAAACAACGAGACAGGGCAAAAATGAACCTAGAAGCGAAAAAAAACAAAAGATAAAAGACAACAAAATGGAAAAGAACAATCAGGACGCAGGGAAAGGACGAAAAACGGGACAGGAAAGAAGAAACAAGGAACAGAAAAGAAAAACCAGAAAGAATACGGTACAAAATACATATGCGGTATGATAGAATCGAGAGAATAGGAACAAAATTAGGTATTAGACTACCTGGTACAACGGGTGCAGGTAGTTTAATTAGCAAAACAGACGAGCACCAATTGAATGACCGAGAGTGTGAACCCGACCTGGCATTAGACTGAGAAAAAGAAAAACGAGGATAAGATGTGAATGCAGGGAAAGATAAACGTGTAAGACACATCCTGTATTTCTCTGAAATCCTTATTGGTGTTTGATTGTAGTGGTGAGATCTGGTGTATAAAACTGCATTATGAGCTTGTCGCGCTCTCCATCCTTGTTTTACCGTCTAGCTGAAACATCTTCAAAGGTGAGTTGACATAGATAGCAATTACAACGAGAGTGAAAAAGAAGGAAAACGAGACAAGAATACAGAACAAAAAACAAAAAAAAACAAAAGGAAAAAGAAGAACAGCGAAAGAGAACAAGGAAAACCGATAAAGGAAATGGGTAAAACGGGAAAAATAGGTTAAATGGATTATAAAAGGAGAGATATGAGACAAAAAACGGGAAAACGGAAAAGAAAAAGAAAAAAAGATAAACAGGATGAATGAAAAAAGGGGAAAGCGGAACCAACGAAAACCAAGAGGAAAATGAAAAAAGTTAGAAGAAGACGAAAACTGGAAATATAAAAAAGAACAAAAAACAAAAAACGGGAAAATGGAACAGAAAAAGAAAAAAAAAAGATAAACAGGATGAATAAAAAAGGGGAAAGCGGCACCGACGAAAACCAAGAGGAAAATAAAAAGAGTTAGAAGAAGACGAAAACTGGAAATATGAAAAAGAACAGAAGAAGAGAAAAGACGAAAAACGGGAAAGAAAATAATAAAAAAAACTAGTTTAAAGCGTGCGACAAAACAGGACTGAAAATAAGAAAAAATAGGACAGGAAGCGAAAAACAACAGAAAGAAAAATGAGAAAAAAAATGAGAGAAAAAGAAGAAAAAAATGAGAGCAAAATAAAAAAAACAGTACAGATAAGAAGAAAAACAGAACAGAAAGTGGGAAAACGGGACTGGAAGAGCAAAAAACGGAAAGAAAAGAGGTACAAGGAGAATAAGACGAAAAATGTTAATCCTAATTTCAAGTAAATTTTCGGGTCCATATGCGATTTGAAGTAATATTTCAAGTTCAAATTAGTCCAACATCAAGTTTAATTTAATGTCCACTGCCAAGCTCAATTTCAAGTTCAATTGCGTGTGCGATTTTAAGTCCAACTACAAATCTAATTAGAATTCAATTTTAGGTTCAATTTGAAGTAAAATTTCAAGCACAATTTGAATGCCGATTTTGATTTTAATTTCTAATATTATTGCAAGTCTACCCAACAACCATTTTTCTTGAATAATAACTTATTCAATCGTTGTATAGCTAATTACCGGGTAATAAGCGCTTGATCAGCTGTTATTCAACAGAAATGTTTGTTGGGATAATCTTTAGTCCAATTTCAACTTTGATTTTATATTCAATTGCACCCAAAAGTGCGGACTTTTCAACCTAATCGGCCAGTATTTTTGTGATAAGTAATAATAGATTCGCGATCCTAGCATTTCTCTGTTTTTCGATTTGGGTTTCGATTCGATTTTTTTACCGATATCTTTGAAACACAATTCCATTTTTGAGCAGCGGTAGTCGATACGATTGAGAAAAAATGTTAAACAATAACTAAATTTAACATTAAAAAACAACATTTTATTCAGGTACATTTAAATTCCGCTAGCTTAAAGTTAAAATTTACTGCTTGCTTGCTTTCATTTTATCAACGAACTGTTGCAGCTTCTCGCGCAGCATCGTGTCCTTCGCTTCCTTGCTTAGCCCCGGTTGTGACACCAGGTTTCGCACGTCTCCGATGGCCGACGACAGTACGTCCAACTTTGGTACGTCAGCGCGACGGCCATGGTCATGGTCGTGGTCCACTTCGGGAGGAGTGGTTCCTTGCGGTGACGATGGCAGATGCAACTTCAGCTCATCGAGTTTCGTTAGAAGTGCGACTAGAATATTTACCACATTGGTTTCGATGTTAGTGTCGATATTCGCCTTCAGGTTAACTCCCACGCTGACGATGTCACCAACGTTGTTGTCACGGATGGATACCGGATCGCAGAGAGCTGCTCCCGTCAAGGCCAGCAGGACGACGGTGGTGGTGGCGATAATGCACTTCATGCTGGTGCTGCTGGTACGGTCCGGTGACTTGTTGATTTGAGTCTAACTCAGTTGATTGCTGGAATTGGTTTAAGCTTACTACTCTGAAAACAATCAGTTTAAATATAACAACAGACACCGAGATACCGCTCAATCAATCAGTAATTGAATGAGAACAATCGACTTCCGTTGTAATTGGTGGCTTATCGCGTATTTTGCAGCTTTCAGATAAACCTGAGTAAATGAGTCACATGGATCCACTAACCGAGAGGTGCTTCCCACGATGATAAGTGTTTGATCTTGATTTGGTCAGTTGAAGAACACTTTAATCAGTCATGTATTACAGTGTGTCATTGTGCAGATAAGAGTGTGTAATTGTTTTCAATTTGATTCTGCGACCTGCTGATCATTGTTATGAAATCGGGGGGAAAAAGATAATGTCACATGAATTATGTGTAATCAATTCAGATGAATTGATCCATCCAAAACAACAATTTCATATGAATGATAGCTGCAGTTCTAGCTTGGCTAACAAAAATGCATCAAACAAAATATACCGATTTCGAAAAACGGAAACGGAAATTCGATGGAACCAGTTCATACTGGTATTCTATAGAACGAGGTTTTTCCATCATATCTTATCACTGCAGTTATGATTGACAGGAGTCCAAGTAAACTAGGTCACCATAGATCGGTTTAATAAAATACAAGATGCTATATCTTTGCATAATTCCATTTGTAAGGGAAAATACTTATCATCTCAGGGACTTCATTAGCTACACTACACATCTAGTATAGCAACATGCCGCCTTTGGGGGCACTACCTACAACAGAGTTTATATTACGTAGATTAAGGAACTTTACCTTGCGAACACTTTAACTTTCCGGCCCGCTAGCCGCGGATTAGTTGATAACGAATCAAGCCAGGACCAGGCAATTAAGAGTTTCAGTTTAAAATGGTTACATAACCTTCGCGTGCACATAGAGAGATACTGGAAGTTGCGGTAGAAAACTCTTCTAAGCTACAAGATCAGGGAACGTACATATGGGCTGCCCTCTCTTAACCGATAATGAATGTCTTCAACCGATAATGAAGGTTCAACGAAGTGCTCGCAGAATGATTTATCAACATCCTATCAAATTTCGCTAGTCTCATAATTCTTGACACTATTTTTCGACGAAAATTCATATCAACGACACTGTTAATACTTAATAATCAATCATCAATGAAGCGCGTTAGATAACTGTTCCGAGTACTCAACAAAGTTATAGTAAACATCTCCGACTGCACAGGGTGGCCAAGTTTTTTCGTATAATACTGTAACTCATTGCTTCAGCTTATCAAGCTCGTATAATTGGCAATTAAGATTTTAATTTTATTTTAAAGAAAAATCTAGCAGATTTTCAATAGGCCAACTATCACATCTGTACACAAAAATAGCCTAGCGTAGTGGTTTTGTAACCTTTGATTACAAATCTCATATGAAATTAGCTTTGCCTATATAGTATAGTTATCTCAATCTGCTCAAATTTCCTTAGTCCTCAAATCCTAAGTTCTCCTCCGAGTAATCTGTCGACAGTGTGACTACAGTCAGTGTCCCACAAGTCCACGGACGGAAGGATTACTTACAGGGAAAGTTTTTTTTATATGGATATCGATTATTGCTAGGAAGAGTAAAAGTTGGTTAAACTGAAAATTTGATGTTGGACAAAAAATATCAATATTTTTTTTAGAAACGGTGGTTCTACAATTGATGGAGGGAAAAGGTAGGGGTAAGTAAATCAAGCGTGACCACCAACCCCCCCCCCCCCCTCACCTTCCCGCTCTTTCCCCTACACTCCAAAAAATTTTCAATACTTTCCCCTACCGTCCCTCCATCAATTGTAAAACCACCGTTTCTAAAAAAAATATCAATATTAATGCCTGACCGCATTTCAAGGTCAAAGACAAAAACACGAGTTTGGTCAAAAAATATCGACTAAGCGAAGGTGAGGGTCGAACTTACAGTTCTCAAGTGCTCTCGAGAAGGTGCTGCGAACAACACTTGGAGTACGAACTGAAAGCCAAGAGTGGCGGAAGTGTATGAATCGCAAGCCACAACCCACAAGCACTGCTTAGTGAAATTCCCATCGTACTTCTGACAAAAGTCGGCAGGGAACGGTGGTCTGGATACGCCATAAGGATGCCGAACCGACAAGAACGGTTTTCTTGCTCAATGTGCAACATGGCTAGACCATATTGACAGCGACTTAAACGGCGCGGAAATTGACGAAGAGTGGCCTAAGATCGATTTGAATCGAGACGACCTACTGGAGACTGCTGTATGCTGAAGACGATGACGGCCATGGCTTGTGACACGTTCAGATTTTGGGAGATACTCATAAGAACAAATGTTCCGAAGACACTTTATTGCTAAAATGAAATCAAAAGACGCTTGGAAAAAGCTTCTTGCCCTTTTAAACCGAGTGGAACACCTACTATATAAAACGGCAAGAAAGGGAATCTGACTATCGAGAGATCGGAAGTAATCAGGCATTGAAAAGAACATTTCGATGTGCCGTTAAACGACGAAGAACACAGAGTCGTGGACATAATAGATATTGAGGTCTAACCAAGATCCAACTTTCAACGAAAAGAAAATAGCAACGAGAGATCTGCAAACGGCAAAGTAGCTGCATAATTTGAAAGTCGGGAATGGCTGTATTGTGAAATATACAGCAATTACTAGAAGACTAGCTGGAAAGTTTTATACGCCTTCAATTCAGCATACAAGATGCTCTCCCGCATCTCGTTTCAAAGACTGTGGCCGTTACAGGAGTCTCATGTTGACCAATACCAATGTGATTTTCGAGAAGGACAAACCGGATCAAATGTTCTTTTTTCTTTTACTTATATATGACTCTGCACGTGATCATGACGTAAAATCTTTTTTGGAGAGGTCATATAAGTAGAAGAAAAAAGAAGTACACCCGGTGGTGGTAAATCACTAGATTTGCCGGAGCGACTGACGGCAACATACTGCCTGTTCCTATCGCACTAACCGAGTAGATAACAGTCTACCTTCTCTGCGGCAGAAACAAAGAGCAGTTACACAAAAACAATATTGTCGCCGAAGAAGTGTATGGTGCGTGTGTGGAATGCTAGAAATGGAAGAATGAAATAAAACTAGGTATTAGGCTATCTAAAAGAAGGGTGCGGCGCTAGTGTAAAGGTAATACACTTGACTAGCAAGATACGTGGGTGCGAGTCCCTCCTGCCATTGCACAAACCAATATATTTTTGGTCTGTATACCGAAATTATTATTACTTTTCAAAAAACGGATAAAATACTCTTTAAAATGCGACAGATCATCGATAAGTATTGGACCCGTCGACCCACCTTCGGATTTTAGACTTCAAGACAGCATACGATTCAATAAAACGAAAATACGCTGATTGATGGTTCCATGTCAAGAGTCAGTGGACGAGGTAGTGGACGAGACATCGGTTCGTGACGATATGTGTTTGTGACTACCAAGTCTCACACGCTCTTTGGTTTCGCGTACGACATTACTATTGATAATCGTAGAGCAGCGTAAAAAGTTTTCAAACCGTGAATCCTTTAATGGGTAGCTTCCCAGCTAGCATTTTCATATGTATAAAAAAGATAAAAATCAGCATTACGTACAGATATACATGCTAATAAATCGTATTTGAACGATAATTTTCGTACATTGATATACGAGTTGGTGCTAGCTGGGTTGTGGCTGCAAACAGGATCTTATCACTGATTCCGTAACCAGCTAAAGTTTGTTTGTAGCCTGCGGGTTTGCACAAAACTCATAATTTTCAAGACACTGGTTCTTTCGGTGGCACTCTAAGGCCCCGAAGCGTGGATCTCGAAGGAAGTCAACCGACGAGCGTAGTTCTTCGTGTCTTTGATTGTAAGACCCTGCGATCAATTGTTGCCGGTAAGTAGAGGGTGAAATCTTGTTCCAACTGTGTAAATACGCGGTTGTTGTCAAACGTAAAACGCGTAAAACACGGTAGACTATAATAGGCCGGACTCCCAACGAGAATGCCGGATGCACGACCAGTAGAGATAATATTCAGCGAAGAAACTATAAAAGGTTGATGGCTTCCAGGCAGACCGCACACAGTATTTTTAATATTTTTATCATCATTCGAAGCTCAGGTAGTTCGACAGCTTGCCAAATCTGGCAAAAACATCACGGGATGGTGGTGGGATCGAATGAACGGCAAAATTCGTTTTTGGAGACACTCCTTTTGGAACAGTTCCGACATCATTGTCTTATTTGTATCGCAAACTTTCGTTTTTCTGCCACAGCTGCTAATGCCCTGCCAAATCATAAATTTTCGTGGAAATTTGTCGGCAAAGACAAATTTAAATTTGCTTGGAACATCCCCCATGCCGTTGCCTTGTGTCAGCCTTGACATAGGTTTCATCGGCCATCAGAAGACACCCATCGAACTTGGTTAGCACGGGGTCGTATAAGTTTCGAGCACGGATTTTGGCCACACTATTCTGTTTTATGGTTCGGCTTAGCTGTTTGCTAGCTCGATACGAATTGATTCCTTCCCGGATTCGAATTCTCCTCACGTTACTATGGGCAGCACCGAATTTTCTGGCCAAATCACGGTCCGACAGATTGGGATTTCTCTTGATAGTCTTCAAAATCTTGTCACGCAGTTTCCGGTCGACAGTTCCACTCCGATGATTAGCTTGAGGTTTCCGATCGTCGACAATGTTTCCTTATACCGTTTGATAACGCGCCATACGGTATTTCTGGGCAATTTCAGCTATTTAGCTAGCCTACATGCAGACCACAATGGATTTTCCAAATAACTGTGCACAATTTTTTGCCTTCTTTCGGCTTCCATGTTGTTTGTTTACAAAATACAGTCGTTTTGCGGAATGTCAAAAATACATAGGTGAAGCTGACAAAATTTCCGACACGTGGGCGCCAATTACTTCCAAATTCCTCCACCAAGAGCGCCAGAATAAGAGCAAAAGTTTGTTCCAATTCTAAATGAAGCAAGCTTTAAAATTCACAAATAAAAAATTCTAAAAAAAATTCTAAACGTTCAGATATAGGTATCTCAGTAAAAATACTTTTGTATAAAACTTGTTTATTTTAGACAAACTTCCAACTTACCTTATCTTCTTTCTGTTAAAAAAAACGTGCAGAGAAATCTAGAATTACGTTTAAACTGTGCACACGATTTTTTCATTGTTATCAAACGTTCTACAAAACTATTCAGCATATTAAAATACACATTTTTTCTAAAGACTGTTTGTTGCTAGGATGCATATTTAATGAGTTATTAAATATTTAAGAAAACAAATTCGCATGAACGGTATGAACGTGGTACCTACTAAGTGGTAAATAACGATCAGATCATTTTCAAAATTATTATTATTCGCCATAGTTAGCTTAAAACGCTTTCACGTATTGATGATTTGGAAAAGAATAGATAAATAGATAATCTACTGAGGCGACAAAAACAACTTTGTAGACAGACTCAACAGCCTAAAACTAAAAGGAGGAAAATCATTTCACTTTTCAACAGCATTTGTTTAACACATTCTCTGCCGAACTCGCTTCATAGCACCGCACCGGATGGAATTGCAACACTTCTCGACAAAAGTGCATGCTATGGACTCAGATCTACAGAAACCGAAAACGAATGAGTACAATCGATTCGGATCCTTCAAAAGAGAATTCAAAATTAAATTCCATCATTAATGAGTTGATTTTGCCTCGCCTATTATTTCTATTTACCTGTATGAGGCTGAGCCTGCAGAAGAGCGGCCTTAATAATGATTGAGAAACTCATTGCAAAGTTCATTAACCACTGTTTATCGGTCACTAGTTGAAAGATTCTCGCTGAACATAGAATCGAAAAAAACATTTCTTTATAAAACTTTAGACTTGAAGTTTTGAGCGTCCTGCTTTTCATGTTTAATTTTGTCTTACAATTTCGTCCTATTGTCAGTTGAGAATAACATTTTCAGAAGAGTGAAAATAAAAAAAAATCTTTTTTTATGTTTTCATTATTATCTTCTACATCGTCTACTTTTTGGAAATCCCTACGACCATAAACAATTAATATTGCAAACGATTACCTGCTGTGTGATCCCACGTTATAGTAATCTCATCCTGTCGAAAAAGTCCCGAATCATCCAGGTGCTTTCATCGCATGACACATGCGCGATTGACTTTATCGCAAATTGAAACAATCGACACGCGATACAAGCGCGTACCGATTTATGTTACATTACGGCAAGGTTTTTCTTATCAGTTATCAGTCTCGCAGAGCTACCTTAAATACTCGTACTCGCTGGAAGCGAAATCATTCAGCTCTCGATAGCAGTTCAAGTTACAAACATTATCTGTTAACTTCTCAAACCAAACCCTCAAAAATGAAGTGCACCATCGCAACCTTCACTCTGCTGGCCCTGTTCGGAGTGGCCGTCTGTGGACCAATTTCCATCAGTGACAACAACGTCGGCGACATCATCACCGTTGGCGTCAACGTGGAGGCCGACATCAAGACCGACATCGAAACCAACCTGGTCAACATTCTGGTAGCCATTCTGACGCACATCGGAGACCTGAATCTGTCGGAACTGCCGTCACTGCCACAGCTTCCGGAATCTCCAGAACAGCCCCCCGTAGAGGCCGCTCTCCCAAAATTGGACTTCATGAAGGCAATTGGTGAGGTAAAGGAACTGATCTCTCAACCAGGCCAAACCAAGGAGCAGAAGGAACAAGTTCTGACAGAACAGGTGCAAAAATATATTAAGCTGCTGAGTGGCAAACAGTAAAAAGTTTATATGACTTTTACCAAGAAATAAAGTACCTGATTTGTTTTACCAATGTACTTTTTAAACTAGTCAATAAATAAATTTCTAGCACATTTACTTCCTTGGTTTCATCACTCAATATAATTCCTCCCGCTATCTCAACCATTACGTTCCGAATTTGGTCAAGGCCGGTTGGAAAGTCCCCGCTGAAAAAATCGTTATTGCGTGATTTGCATGCGGTTTAACATTCTATTTTTTGCGCACGGACTACGTTCTTGACAGGATTGCCCACGAGGGTGATGTCACGCGGATAATCGTATAATGTTAATGGCAAAATCAGAAGCGCCACGCTGAGCTTGTGCTTGTCCGGTTGGTTATCAATCAATCCGTTATTACCGAAATGGCAATTTTATGCTTGACTGAAGAACTTTTCGCTGCCGCTCCGGCTCTCGTACCCAATTTGCACCTAGCAGCCCCACCCCGTAGGAAATATTTTGACCTTTGTACTGAAACAGAGCCAGACAGCCAAACAGATGTGAACATCTTGTCGATTGGTCAAAATTGTTTTTGTCACAACTTATCCAAACTACAGAAGAAGAACTCCTGGCACTTCGGTTCTTTCCAATCCGAAAAACAAAATTCGAACGAACCCGCAAACGGGATTTCGATATTAAAACATCTTCTTTTGCAGCCACAAAAAAATAAATAAATATGTAAATGAGGTAGTTCTGAACAACACGGTACACAAACAAGAATTCACTGGAAAGGGGAATTTGGCAAATAAATCCAATCTGGAGAGAAGCGCTTTTTTCGGCGGCTGTTTTCGACCATGGCGTCATCAATTTTCGCTCGAACCTCTTCCGTCTGCTGTTTGGCGTTTTGAAAACAAACAGCCGCACAAGTTCAGAAAAACAAACGCAGTAACATTCCAGAATGGCACTTTTTATACGGTCGCTAATTTTATGTATCAGTTATAAATTTTATGAATCTTAAATAAAACTTGAAACTGTCGCATGAATTATATAAAATTTCCGAGTTTTAGTTGAAATCAAACTAAACCCGGTACAAAATATTAAATCATTAGAAAAGAAGCGTTTTGATTAAAAAAACAAAAGGAAATAAATGAAACAATAACATTTACATTTAATTTGTATCTGTATTTGTATTTTTGGTTGATTCATTTGACAACTTTGACATTATCTTAATGAATATGAAACTTAAATTTAGAAAAAAAATATTGTAGCATCCAAGACTTCGTCAAATAATGCAGACCAAATAGTTCTTCGAAGAACTATGTAGTTCAAAGAACTGAATTTTCTATCTTTATCGAGTGCTGAACTATAAGGCATATTCTTTAAAACTTCTTTAAAAATTGGTTTTTCATTCTTAGCTTTTGTTAGTTGCATTTTACAAGTATACAATGTTCTGGGCAATTATCGAAGCTCTCAAAATACACGTTTTTGCAGAAGACCATAAATCTCTTGGACCTTTACTTGCCGAGTCATCGCATATTCAAGCTTTAAATTTCCATAGCTTCACGAACCCATGGGGTAAAATGGGGCAAGCGGATTTATGAAATCAGCACTTCATCTTAAAGCTTAAGTCGAGTACTATAAACTTGTATGGGTTCCTCTTGTCCCCAACCACTCAAATGAGAGTGCGGCAAGCATACGTTTTATGTGTTTCGCGTTCACTAAAGGTTCGATACACATCCATTTTTTTGTGTTATCGAGTGCAGAGCTATAGAGCATTTTCTTTGGAAATTCTTTAAAAATAAGTTTTTCATACTTAGCTTTTGTTGGTTGCATTTTACTGGAATATATGATTCTAGTCGACTATTAAAGGACGCAAATACACGTTTTTGCAGAAGATTGCAAATCTCTAGGACCTTTCCTTTAAAAGTTATCGCTTTTGCCTCGTGAAGTTAAGGAACAATAAAGCTTAAATAAGCGATAACTTTGTAAGGAAAGGTCAAGGAGATTTGAAATCTTCTGCAAAAACATGTGTTTTGAGTCTTTCAATAATCGCCTAAAACCATATACTCTTGTAAAATGCAACCAACATACGCTAAATATGAAAAACTTATTATTAATAAATTTTCAAATAAAATGCTCTACAGCTCTGCTCTCGATAGAGATATAAATGTCATTTCTTTAGCAAAATTGTTTATCTTTATATTTTCTATAACTTTGCCAATGAAACCATGTGTCTATCTACGAACACAAAACAAATGAACGTGTATCAAGCTTTTCGCGAACGAGAAACACATAAAACGTAGCTTCGATAAGTTCGAAAACAGACACTGAGGAAGCCTGCAAGTCGTAGGCGAAATACGTATCTGTCATGAATAAAATACACATAGTAGAATTAAATTGGATAAGTTTTCTTATTTTTTATTTTTAGGCTTCGATAATTGCCTAGAACATTGGATTCTTGTAAAATGCAACTAACAAAAGCTAAGGATGAAAAACCAATTTTTAAAGAAGTTTTAAAGAATATGCCTTATAGTTCAGCACTCGATAAAGATAAAAAATTAATTTCTTCAGCAAAATTGCTTGTTTGTACAATATTTACAACTTTGCCGAAGAAACTTTGTCTCTATTTCCTAACACAAAAAAAGTTATTTTTTTATTTTCATTATAGTAAGCGATGACGAACTTTTGACAGTTTTAGATTAAGGGTGATATTCATACGAACAAAAGCGCTAAATACCATAAATGATAAAATGAAAACAAGAGACACTAGGAAAAAAGTTCCACTTTTCGCCCTTTTGGACTACTGTGCAGCGCCAGCGTAAAGGTGCGGATGCATGACGTCAGTGCTTCATAAAAACCGTACATAGTCCGCTGGAATCTAGTTGCCGAAAATTAAATGGACGAGCGAAAAGCTCAACAATCAATGCGAAACAACACAGTCGGGCAACTATTTCATTATTAAGGAGTTTATCCACAAAATGGCTTGTTGAACCCTTCGGCGACTCTCAATATCTACAAATCCAAAAGCTGCCATCGGTCTACGTCTACGATTGTTAGGAAGACGCCAGGGGAGATTTCTCAGGGCGATACAAACAACTCTTTGTTGAACACGTTCCATTCTGATTCTGGTTTTCCAACACAGCTTATGAGGCTTCCAATTGATCCAGGCATTTTCAAGTATTGGACGTACTAATGCCTTCATGCAATGCCTTCAAGTAATGGGGATCTGTGAAGTCTCGGAAAATTTTGTGATGATTTTTTTCTAGAGATGACAGCAGTATAATGTTGGTTGAACGCGAACTTGTTATCTAGCAGAACTCCAAGATCGCAATCTAATCGACGCGTCCGAGAATAGCTCTGTTTATCCGGTAATAAAATGAGATGGGCACATTATATAGTATCGATGAAATGTTACCACCACACATTTGGCAATGCTTATTGAGAGCTTGTTTCCATTACATCAGTTAGTAAAAGTGTCCAACAACACTTTCAATCGGTAGCAATCAGCGATAGATTTCACAACGAGAGATTTCGGAACCAGCAGAATAGCAATGTCGTTGAAGTACAAGGTGTATAGCAAAGGCTCCAAGTTACTGCCTTGTGGAACACCAGAAGTACTACTGAATGTACGTAAAATTGTGGAATCTAGCTTGATAGGTAAAGCACAGTCTGTAAGATATGAGCTCTACCATGAAGTTAATCTATTGGATACACCCAGTTTAGAGAGCTTGTGCAAGAGTATTCGATGATCTACTGTGTCGAAAGCGGCCTGAATAGCTGTGTGCACAGCGTCAATTGGTGTTCCAGCTTCCATCTACGTACGAGAGGGTACTAGTGAAATCTATCAGATTAGTCGCCACAGAAGGAATTTAAATCTATCGACCGCAGCAGCAGTATCAACAGGAAACGAGAGAGAATTGTTGTATTGTACTCCATCCTTCCCATTAAACCAAAAGATTTGCGGTTGGTTCTCCGCAAATGAGAATTCTTTCGACTGAAGACCCTTTGTCACGTACGGTCGATGCTCCAGTAGTTGTGGTAGTACCAATAGTGGTGGAAACTCGAAATATTCCATTACTTTTGCAGATTTAGGTAAAAGTTTGATACTTACCAAATATTTCCCTAATTCACGGATTGAGAAGATATGCTCATCGATAAACTTGACAATCTTACTTCTGCCAGATGGGATGTAAACTACAGCAAGCAAAAACTTCATACCTTTGATAATAGCAGAAACGCAGACTTGTTCGACACAATTTCCATGTCTTAAATTAAACAGCGAACTAGGGAACTGTTTAGTAATGGTAATCAATACGCCACCAAAACTACGTTTGTCACTATTCTTCGAGCTACGATCACAACAATACACGTTGAATGAGGCTCCAAACAGCTGGAGCGATCGATGCAGTCATCTCAACAAGTTTCAGCATGATTACATCATAATTGGAATCATTAGATACAAGGAATAGGTAGTCTACTTCGGTCCTTAAACCTCGCACATTCCAATAATATGCACAAACACCATCCGCGTCATTGTCGTGTACTGAAAGCTCCGAAACAAAACTCCCTGCACGCGGAGCTCCCAAGCTGGAAACGGAAGGAATGTTCAGATTATAATAATTGCACTTGTCTGCATTCCAACTGGGTTGGAAGATCCTGTCACCACACCAGCTGGCCGCTGGCAGGAATCGCCCGATTGTGGCGGGGGAATCGAAAGCTTCTATAATACTTAAACCGATGCGTCCCGCATATTCTTCAGATGATAATCGACGAGGAGAAACTAGTTGAGATGAATTGGAACCGATCGGTGGAACTGAAGAACTCAAGTTCAAAACGGTATCGTACTTGCCTGAGAAAAACAAAAAAAAATTGTTCGGATACGTTGATTAGTTTCCGAGAAAAAGGTTGAGTAAGGAACCGATTAATAAGTAATAAGTTAAAAATAGATGAGCCTAAATTGCAGTATTTTGTACATATTTTCGAAACCGTTTGATAAGGAACATCATCTTGAATTACTTAACCATAGGTTTATCATACAAACACAGTTCACTGTGTTTCGACAAGAGTTATGATGAATCTAAAATTGTTCTTAAAAACAATTTTCAGCTGCAGAAGTCAGAAGATTTGTATGCTGATATCCTCCACTTAGTCTACCCATCGCTTATAAGACAGTAAAACAATCAGTGATCCACTTAGACTGCTTAAAATAGGTTCCCTACCCTGCATAAAGTTTGAAAATTAGGTTTTTACTGCAGTGGCCTTTTATTATGACGAGTTTACACCACGTCGCACTAAGTATTCTAGTATGTGTATGATCGTTTTTTATCTACTTCCCGTGGTCGGATCAAAACTAGTTATAAAACTAGTATCGAAATGTTTCTGCTCATTAAAGTTGGTAGAATTAAACTATAAAATAAAAAAATAGTGACTCTTTCAAAATTTTTAGTCGTTGATGTTCCCTTAAGTTTAGAATCAATCGTCAAAATCAGTTTCTAAAGCTTAGAAAAGCGAATAAAACTGTTCCAAATTAAGCTCAGACATGACAAAAAATCATGAATTTCGTTTTGAATTGTTCTGAAAGCTGGAAAAGACAAAAAATAATCCCAAATTCAACTCAGAATCGCCTATATCAACTTCTAAATGCCAAAAAAGACAAAAATTATTCTAAATTTCGTTTAAAACTACCGACTACTAAAAGCTATAAAAGCTAAAAACTTAATTTTGAATTGCTGCAAATGGCTGGAAAATCTCTGGAAAGCCCTGGATCACCGGAAACTGCTTCTAGAGGCCACACAAAGGGGCACCTCAACAAAGTTGAGAGGTTTAATAATAATATATTATCTTCGGGGGGTCGTAAGTCATATCACAAATTACAAGATAGATCACAAATAACTAATAAGACATATTGTAGAAGCCCTGAAGAAGAACTAAACCAAAGATCGAAACGTTGGCGTAAATAAAACAAATCGTCCACTGAATTTAAAGACTGAACAGCCAATTCTCCAACCCATATATTATCTTCTTGAATTACAGCCTCTTTGCATTACTTTGCATATCACTAACATTTATCAAGTAATACAATCCAGGTCCTTCTCGAGGTTAATTTTTTGGGACTACAATAGACTTTCCCCTGTACCATACTTTTGTGGTTTAGGTCTTTCGAAAGTTCAATCTAAGTACGAATACATCTGTAGATAGGACTTTTTTGTTGTAATTCCAAAGTTCATGAACTTATTAAATGAGAACCATGTCGAAGAACTTGTCATAACAATGCTGATCAGCTTGGGAATTGTTTGTTTATCCATTATCAAGTGTTCTTTACGCTGTGCAAAAAGTCATGAACCGGAATATTAGATGGAAGCAGAGGAAGATAAGCTTCCAAAGATACTTAAAAGTTTGTTCTCCTTTTTCGTGTGCTGTGTTTTCAATCTGGATAAACAACGCCAACAGTATTCTGTAGATGCACGAGTTAGCCGTTAACATGTAATGAGTAACAATAAAGCTCTCGAATGTAGTAAATCAGCCATGTCTCAAGAGTATATGGCTTCGTCTTGCATTTAATTAATTGGACTCAAACGAAGGCGTATAGAACGCATCATTATTCACGAAACTGGTTCCTCCTTGACATCATCTGGCATTCAGAACAGGAACTTGTAGTAACAGCCAGCGCAGCGGCAAGATTAACGTAACAAACTGATAACCAGCCACTATCCGTCGTTGCGGTTGCATATACCTACATGCCATGCAGCGAACGGCACCCATGAGAGATGTTCCAGCGCGCGGTGCGATGCAGCCGGTTCTATCAATCGGCTGAACCAAGCGGCTGATTTACCTATATATGTACCACGGGACAGCTCTAGCATCTTCACTATCGACATCGACATTGAAGCTATAAATCAGTTGCAAATCTTTTCCGCCCTGTCTGAAATGTTCTGAGCTGCTTCGACGCGGTAGGTACTAGACTGGAAGGTAGTTTAATCGTATACGAACGCTAGTGACCAGGGATTAAAATTTTCACTCATATGTAGGATAAACGTATTTCGCTCACCCATTCTTCTCACATGACAACTAGATTTTGTAGTTATCTGTTCGTATAAAGCGGAAGAAAATCATTTTTCCGCTAAAAAAAGAGAGTTGATAATATTTCGTTTCATTTTTCGCTGAAAAACATTTATCATCTCTCACTGAAGGCATGATAAATAAATATCGCAGGTAGACTTGGCGCGAAAATTTAATGCAATAATAGGTATATAACAGGAAACCATGGTTATACTCAAATACATAAACTCGGTTGTTTTATTTCACTCTCTTGTTGGCTGGTTGTTTGGTAAATTCAATAGTAACCTGTGCATTTTCGTCTCTGAAAGACGGCTGATAGGGGAAATGTGTATAATGTGCCCCGCCTAAGAATAAATGGTTATATCTCCGTTATACTTCCCCAAATTAACGTTACAACTACGTGCATATGTTGGTGTTTAAGCTGACAACCAATTGCAATTGTTTATTTCATTTAGTATTGTGGAATAAACATGCTAGGAATTATTTAATAAAAGCACCTAAATGTTGTGTTTCTCGTCTGCGCGGGGTAAAATGCCCCACCTGCGGTATAATATGCCCAATACGGTAATTTGAGTATTTCTACCAGTGACAGACCAACTCTATTTTGTAGAAAGTAAAACTATTTCCTTTGTTTTGCAAAATATCGTTATTTTATGTAAAATAAACCTAGTTTCGGCCTTCTGGTGCACTTTTTCTTTTCTGCATGGGGCACATTATACTGCAGCTGTGGCGTTTTGTACCGGGTAGTTGAATTACCTAGAATTTGGACGTTGGTAACAAATTATTCCCACCACGGTTGCTCTACAATACTAATTGAATTAAATAATGGCAATTGGCTTCAACTTAGATCTGTTTACCTATGTTTATAGCCACATTTGCAAGGAGGCAAATTGCACCACCGCAAGTGGGGCATTTTGGCCTGCTTTTACTTATTTGAAAAAAATATTAAATGCTAAAGCAAATCAAGCGTTTCATACCGTTATTTTTGGCAGGGATGTCTTTTTGAAGTTCACTTTACGCAATCGAATCACAACAACCGGTTATTTACAGATTTTGACAAGAAAATAGCTTATGGAAATGACGCCAAAAGTTACATCGGAAGCTGCCCAAAAACAAATTTATTTTTGTTTTGTTTTTACAGCATGTGACAACTGTCATACTTGCATAGTAGGCTAGTTCCATCAAATACTATGGTTTCTGGGTGGTTTTGCATTTTGATTTCGCTTGTTTAGCAAAAAACGAAGGGGGGGCACATTGGCCAGGGGGGGCACGTTATACACAATTCCCCTACAGCTTTATCCTCTCACACAAAGAGAGGATAAACTCGTGTTACGAAAATTTTGAGAATAAACAAATCATGATCGTGTATTCCTTGGGATAAATGAAAATCCAGGTAGCCCATGCTCACGAACAACAATAAATGGGTATAAAACATTCTCGTTTCACTTTTGTTCAGTTTTTATTCGTAGTAGGCAAAATTCATAGATTATCACGCGTTTGAGAGGATAAATTGAATGCCTGCTAGTGACATATTGTGCATAAAGTCTAGTCTAGATGCGAGTTGAGGCAATCAAGAGAGACAATACTTTATCGAGAAGGAAATTAGGTTTAGAGTTGTGATAATAAACAAACACAGTGAACGACTCATTATCTTGTATCATTATCAATTTTCGCAAACTAGCCTGAAAACTACCTGCTAGAATGGAATATATAGAATTATATTGCATTTTAAAAGGACTAAAAACCTTTTTAAGATACTTGCTTGAACCGAATGACCATATAAGAAACAATAAAAAAGTCGCTTCTCACAGCAGTCGTGATTATAAATTTTACAAAAAACAATAATTCTACAATTCATGTAGCCGATTGTCCCGGAAAATTTGATCAGTCCGAGGTTATCATCATAATATTTTCTAAGGAAAAAATCTCTTTAAGGAACAGCACAGTAGATCTGTTATTACTCGTCAGCACCTGATCTCCTTGTTAATCCGATCCGCTCGGAAAAGATGACACCAAACCCCCTTATAAGCACGCACCACTTCATGCTTCATCTTTTACGGTTGATTGTCAAGTGTTTATTATTCAAAATTTCACTTGGTGCTTTGAGGTTTGCACGACGACGAGTGGATCCTTGGATTAGTACCGACCCGTTTTCGACATGTCTAGAAGCATCTGCTGCTGGATGGATGGTGGAAAGTTGCTGCCGCGGTGTGTGGTGGGTGGAACTGGAAAGTATGCCACCACATCGAGCGTGATACAAGCTGCCTGTTTACCTTGCAAATCCACTTGGCAAAAGATCGGTGATGCTGTGGTTAGTTTTCACGAGCTGTGGTTTTAACTGTCGACGCGTCGTGAGATACTGCTAAGGACAGTTTGGCAGGATTTTTCATTTCAAGCTGCCCTGTTTTATCGTACGATTAATACCCTGTACGATTAATACGGAATAATGATGTGGTTTGGCTGAAGTAAGTTTTTATAAAAACAATCCAGCTATAAATCGATATTGTCAAACGATGTAATTAGCTAATCGTCTTTATACCTACCTATAGTTACAAATTGAACAGCGAACTGTATATTCTTGCGATTACTGTTAACGAGCCTCGTAGAAAATAAAGCATCGTCTGATTCTGCCGAGTTCTTGAACTGTTCCTTCAAAACCAATAGAGCAATGGAGAAACTGTAATTACTACTTGTTGGTCTACACGGACAGTTCCAGTAAAGTTCACCGTTTGTTTTAATCAGCTTTGCAGTAAAAGTTTTCTTAATTGTGGCAAGCTATAATTACCCCAACCAAGTCGACTATCCTTCCTGTTTGGGCTGTAATTAAAAACGAACAATGCAAGTTTATCAACTGAAAAGTTGCATCCAAAAATATAGGGCAAAGGATTCATCTACTTGCGAGTCAGACAAAAATACTTTGTATTATTTTAATTAGTTTGTATAACCATTTATTTTCTTTTCCTGTGTTCTTCATGATATTCATGCAATATTATAAGAGTTCCGCTAGAATTTGTTCTATTGTTTCCGTTTAAAGTTTTATTCGAATTCGGATTTTGAATTCCGTTTCGATTTATACTACTGCAATTGAAAATCGAAACTCGAAATTTCTATTTAACCTCACAAACGAGTTTGGCGAAGCGCTCTCCTTTGTCGCATCATTCCCATTCCCCACCGTAAAGAATAAAGTTTTACTGTCATGTTATCTTTTCTCTTATTAGTCCTGGAAGAAAGTGCGACCAACTGGCTGCAACTACTGCATCGGTAGAAAAACAAAAAAAAACGAACGTAGAACTATTTAAACGGAAACAGTTGGCGGTAGATAGAAAAGTTTGCCCATCTGAACCGTAATCAATGAAAATGGTTTCTCTAACGATATTGGGTCGAAGTTGAAGGTTCAATCTGCTTCTGTCTCAGCGCGCTGCTCTTACATGCTGTTATTCTACGAAAACGAAACCGTACAATACTAGATATGAAAGCATATGGTGTATAAGATCAGTCATAATTGGACTCATGGCATAAAAGGAAAGTTTCTGGTAAAAGTCAATATGGCCGTCAATTTTTTTTTCTTCATTTAAAAGCCCTATCCTTTCTCTTTATAAAACCGTGTCGATTGTTGTTTGTTTTATAGCAAATTTCGAAAATTTCACAACAATCATATGAAAATTGTGAACCTTGCTACAGACAATTTATTGTTTCATTTAGTTGATACCAATACACGCCTAATTTGATAAATGTATTTCATAGCGTTTTTTCTCAACTTTCCAATGGTGCTCTTAACCTTCCTAATGCATTAGAAAAAAGTTACATATTATGCATTAAGGGTCGAAAACGACCCAAGTTTTGAAATTGCTCTCATTCATCCATTTTCAATCCGAATTTCGTTTTCTTTACCTCGTTTGAAAGATATGGCCAAAAACTAGCACCCAAGGTATGTTGGGGAATATTTGTTGACTGATGGCCACTTCTGCGTCGGTTCCGGAACACCCACTACCAGGTCCCGGGGAACATTTTTATATTTTGAGATAATTCATTTTGCGGCACATCAAATCACATTGGCTTGATAAAATAAGACTAGTGGAAGTACAATGGGGACATTTTGGACCCGAATGGCCACTTCCCCATCGGCTACGGAACATCCGGTACCTGGTTTTTGAGTCCATTTTTGAATTTTAGGATGATTTATCTTGCGACACGTCAAATTACATCAGCTTGATAACGTAAGACTATTGAAACTATAATAAACACATTTTGAAGGCAAATGGCTACATCAGCATTGGTCCCGGAACATCCGGTACCCGGGTTTTGGGGCCATTTTTGTATTTTAGGATAACCCATCTTGCGACACATCAAATCACATCGGCTTGATTAAATAAGACTGATGAAAATAAAATAAGGTCATTTAGAAGCCAAATGGCCATTTTACCATCGGTTCCGCAACATCCGGTACCTGGTTCCGCGGGATATTTTTGGATTATGAAATAATTCATCTTGCGGCACATCAAATCACAACGCCTTGATCAAATAAAACAGTTACAAGAGCTATGGGGACCATTTGAAGACAAATGGCCATTTCATCATCGGTTCCGGAACATCGGGTGCACGGTTTGAGAACATTTTTGGATAGGATAATTCATCATGCGCCACATCAAATCACATTGGCTTGATGAAATAACACTAATGGAAGTACAATGGAAAAATTTTGGAGCCAAAATTACCATTTCACCATCGGTTCCGGACTATCCGGTATCCGGGTTTCGGGGACATTTTTGAATTACAGGGTAATTCATCTGCCCCGAGTTACCCCGTTTTACGGTTCATTACAAATACCGGGTACCGGATTATATGCGACTGACGCCTCATTATACTTCCATTGTTGTTATTTTATCAACGCGATGTGATTTGAGGTGCCGCATGGTGAATTATCTCAAAAGCCAAAAATGTCCCCCGAAACTGGTACCGGATGACCCAGTACCGATGGTAAAGTGGCCATTTGGCTTCTAAATGACATTGTTTTACTTCCATCAGTCTTATTTTATCAAGCCGATGTGATTTGATATGTCGCATTATGAGTTATCCTAAAATACAAAAATGTCCCCAAAAACCGGGTATCGGATGTTCCAGGACCGATGCTGATGTGGCCATTTGCCTTCAACATGTGTTTATTATAGTTTCAATAGTCTTATGTTATCAATGAGATGAAATTTGACGTGCCGCAATAGAAATCATCCTAAAATTCAAAAATGGACTCAAAAACCAGGTACCGGATGTTCCGTAACCGATGGGGAAGTGGCCATTCGGGTCCAAAATGTCCCCATTGTACTTCCACTAGTCTTATTTCATCAAGCCAATGTGATTTGGTGTGCCGCAAAATGAATTATCTCAAAATATAAAAATGTTCCCCGGGACCTGGTAGTGGGTGTTCCGGAACCGACGCAGAAGTGGCCATCAGTCAACAAATATTCCCCAACATACCTTGGGTGCTAGTTTTTGGCCATATCTTTCAAACGAGGTAAAGAAAACGAAATTCGGATTGAAAATGGACGAATGAGAGCAATTTCAAAACTTGGGTCGTTTTCGACCCTTAATGCATAATATGTAACTTTTTTTGCTGTGGCTCTCCTAGATGTCGCGGAAAGCTGAAACTCCCCCACAATGCTAATTTTCCAAAGTTAGGAAAAGTCAGAAAATTTCAAGTCTCTAGCTCGTACCGTTACTGAGTATCAAGCTTTGTAAGTATGCCGATGGGTCGAAAACGACCCCAATGCACTAGGAAGGTTAAAATGAAGATCGGTTGGATGGCTCAAGACGAAAACGACTTACGCAACTGATGCAAGAGTACGACATTCAACAACCAGTGCTGTGTGCTTGCATTCTGCTACCTACACACACGCTAACGTACAGCCACGTTAAGTCTTTTTGCACAGTCCGCTCACGAGGCCAACAACTCGTGAGCAGCCAGCAGCTCGCGAGGGCTAACGACATGCTGGGATACAGATTTTGCTTTCATTTTTTTTCTTCTTCATCTTATGTCCTCAATTACACATGCGGGCAAGAGTGCAAGCCCTTGCGAGCAATCAGTAACACTTGCTCGCTGCTCGGGCTGCAATGATAAGCGAGTGCGACGACCGTGGTTGTAAGCTAAATACACACTCGCAAAAACTCGTCGCAGCTCATGAATTAATAACAGCGAAAGTCCGAAAGAGATGCTCATGCCGGCGTGTTCGTTAGAACGAGAACGTGTGTAAAAAAAATTTAGACCACACGAGTGTGGGCTTCGCAACGTTGTTATATAATATTGTTCGTTATGCCGCCAATTAGTTTTGAATTCAAGGTCACAGTTTTTTTACTTGTGTGAAAAAAAAACAATGTTATCAAGTGAACACAATAAAAACATTATTACATACCAAATGAGAATCCTCATGATCAAAGCTTGCTCTTGAACTATAAATTTCAATTTAATCTTTTAAAAATCGGCTGCTTTGATTGAGAGAAAGAAATTAGGAACAAATCGGAATTACCTGAGTTCACGGTATTTCAACAAAATAATTCTTTTCATCATTACATGGGAGACAAACTTTCTTAAATCTATTGCGGACCAGATATCCGGCGTTTTAAGCTCAGAAATGTTTTAATGCTCTAGTCGACACTTTACTACAGAAAGTAGTAGAAAGTGAAATGACAATAAATGAAGCAGGAAAAAAACTATTACGCTCGTTGGTGCCATAAGCTGCTCTCAACTACAAAAAAAATTCACATTCTTCCATCCATAAGGATGAAGAAAGGTTTTTAATTGCTTGCCAAAACATCAAGGAAGGTCAAACATAATCCACCTAAATATATGAGAAGCTTGTTCCCAACCAATAAGTTAACGCTTTTGTCATATATGTGACGGAGAGGAGTCCGTTCAGGAGCGTCGCAAGACGCGGTCTATCTTGGCAAGAAGCCCAATTCGGTCCAAAGTGCTATACTTACATATATATACAAAAAAAGTTACATTTCGTTAGTCTGCTGCCACGTCTGTTAGCTACCAAAAAAACCGGTAGGTAACAAACAACAGATTATACCGTGTCAACGAGTAGCAGAGCGACACGCTACTCGTGCCTGGGAGATGGACTTCCCCCAGACACCAGAAAGAAAAAAAATACTCGTTCAATAAATACTATCTTCAACATTATCCCTGGGAACGAGAAGCAACTGAGCGGGGAAAAATGATTGGGTTTTGGTTGGGATTTTGCGCAACATTCAATGGGTGTGAAGTGCTTCCGATCGCGTCACCCATCCAGAAAAAAAAAATCAATTTAGCCATAACTAAAGTGCGAATCGAATGCACTCAAGGTCAAGACGGGAGAGGGGCTTTAACAAGATTCTTGTTGAATTTTGATTGGCTTAGAGCGATAAAAAATTCAAGTATAATGTTATTGTTGATATTTTCTGCTTCGAAGCGATTGGTTTTTCTTAATATTTCGAAATAATGATGACACATAGTAGGAAATGATAATGCAATATAGATGTTTTATCTTGATGATAAATGCCTTTTATCACGACTAATTTGATAAAATAAGGGACAAATATAGTAAAACTCAGTCAATTTATTTAGAATAAATAGATTTATTGAACGGGAATATAAAAAATCCCCTATATTACAATTTTTTATGACTTCTTGTGACCCTACCGTATCAGCATTTTATGTTTAAAAAAATTCTGCCCAAATTTTAAAGGAATCAAACAGAGAAAGCGAGCATAGAGTAAATAGCATGATAAGTGATCATAGAGATTTGTCCAACTGGTGGTGATGAGAAAAGTTTGTCATTCAAATTGCACCCTGTAGGTGGGGAAAGAGAGCGTGAAAGGTACAGATTTTTCACATCACAGTGAAACGCCAAAGCACGTACTTACCAGGCCACTGCACTGCAATGCCAGGAGAGAGTGAATGTAGAAATTTGTTCGACTGGTTCTGCTGGCACTGTAAATTATATATGTATAGGGATCCAGCATAAAAAATCAATAGGAAAACAACACGAACGAAGTAAATTTAACACGCACGGGAGGAGCAGACCCTAGAGAAATTGGGATGTTGCCCACGTGCAAATGAAATAAAAGTGCACCGCGGTAATTATTATTAGTTTCGTGGATGGACGTGCTGGGAGTCGAGTGCTAATTTATATAATGTACGGCACGATTCGTGAGTAGTTGAACAACGATTGAGCAAAACAATTTTAGTTGATATTTGCTTTATACGCCAATAACATTTAAGCAAAACAAATTCTACATAGAATAGTTTAAATCCTTAACATTTAAATGTTGATTAAGTTTTTTAAATTTCAAGCTCTAGCACTTCTGTAAGTATAAAATTATATAAATTCAAATTTTGAAGTTTCACCCGATGCCCCCGGCCATTTTTCAATCTCAGTGTCAAAAACACTTTTTTGTCAAACTGTGTAGACCAAGATAGATGTCGAAAAGGTGGCTTCACTCAAAATGGCCCAACAATAAAAGGGTTCCGATATTGTTCAGATTTGATGTGCTGTATGTTCCTCTTCGATAACGGAGCATGCACACCAAATTTGAACAAAATTGAAGCACTTTCATTTTTGGTCAATCTTAGATGGGTTCCGGTATGGATGATCGAACCGTTTTTGGTAATAATCGCTCTGTCTTTCACCAGGCGGTTATACTAGCTATATATTTGATTATTCTACCGTATACACTAAGAATAACACATCTTTTATAGTACGGAAACCAAAGTTTTTTTTTTGTCGTTTTCTACCACAAAGTAATCAGTCCTGAGCGATTCGTACATATAAACAAAATTATATCCATGCGAATTATTGTAGGTTTTAAAAAATGCTTCGTGCATTATACGAATGTACGAAAAATCTCACAATAGAAATAGAATATTGCCAACGCCTATCGGAAAGCAGCAAAATCTCTTTTTTCTCAGAAAAAAAGCTGACATGATTGAGAATCGAAGTTGGGCTCGTCCGTCATATTTCCGCAAGAACAACCGACAAAACCACGACAACTACACATTAAGCAGAACATAATTGCACAAGTATATTTTCTGTTACCTACAATCTTCACAGGGTATGAAATGGAGAGATTTACCTAGAAGGAGCGTCAAACATCCCAAGTAGCACTTGTAACTAATCATAAAAATAAAAAACCCGATTTAATCCACCTAGTGGTGAAAGGAACCTTTGTTATACGGTCTTACTTGCTCTTTGAGATAGAAATCGACACGTCTTCGGAACATAATTCATCTATTGGTTAACGTTGCGTAGTGCGTTGGTTTTCATAAATATTTTGGAAATTGAATAAGTTTACAAAATTTGAACAAAGTAGCAGCACCTATAAATTTTGATAGATCCTTTTTTTCATGAAATTACTGAGTAATGGTAAGTTGGTTGTTACTAATTTGAGTAAGTGCCAGTAAAAGCAAATTGTAAGAGGAAATATTATTCTTTAACATATACATTGCATAGTAAAAGTCTAGTTTATAGGTTTTTGAACTACGCATAAATTTCTATAAAGCCATTCTTTTTGATTGACATCAATAAAGTTTTCTTGAATAAATTTCATCAATTTTTATTAACCTTCGGTTACTCACGCTGTTGCATTTTGTACAACACGTGTAGGTTTTTGAATGCCATATTGTTATAAAGTTACAAATCGCTGTTTAACTAACGTATATTCTGCAATTAACTTGTTATGAGCAAAATGTCATAATCATTCAATGCATTAATACTTTAAATTGTTGGGAAAATGGATTAGCATAAACTGACATCACAGAAACGAAGCAATCAGCATGTGAGGTGTACCGCGATTGGCCCAGGAATTTTCTCTCGTTTCTTCACGAAAAAATGGTGTCTGTATGCAGCAAAACTATCAGCAAATATAAAATGTTCAAAATGTATCTGTTGGTGGTCGAGTCATTCGGGGTCAAAATTAAGGCACTTTTTTAATCAAAGTTCTACAGTACCTAAACAAACAAACATAGAGGTATACTATATTCATCAAAGTTGTGTATTTTTACTATTTATATAATTTTGTAATACATGAAAAAGTCATACAACAATTACAAAAAGAGCTAAATAGAAAAAACTGATTTTTCAAATTCATATACAATGAATAAGATTTTTATATCTTCGCTGAATAGATAGAAGGTTACTGTATTCAACAAAATTTCTTGTAATAATATGTTCTAAAACTTTGCAGAACACATCAATGTGTTATATTGAAACTGAAGAAAAATAATTTTTTTATTTCACTTTTAGGGGGATTAATCAAAATTTAAATTGCACCAGACGATAGAACTTTCAATTTCAAGAAATTCTTCCAAAGATTCCATAGGGGAAGGGCGGTAAAGACGGACACTGCGGGAAAGACGGACACTTGTCATATTTCATAAACAATAATTTTTTGAAGCAAATCAATGATGGGAAATGTTTCTATAGATTGAATTAACACTTTTGAAATAAACTGCCGATTTTTAGCAGCGTAACTGACAAATTATTAAACAAAACAAAGAAAAAATGCGTATATACGCTAACCGATGTAATTTTGTGCGTGAAGAAAATAGCTGGTAAATCGTTAAAAAACAACATGTTCATGCTAAACCGACGACATTGCGTTAGTTTGATCTTTCACTGAATATCCATTGGAAACCTAGTGAATTTTTGAATATTCAGTAAAAAGTTATTGAAGTTTGAAAAAATGGTATCCAAGTCGGGAAAGACGGACACCCAACGGTAGGGAAAGACGGACACACAGATTTTGAACAAAATGGGTTCACAACAACGCCCAACAACGATTTAACATTGCAAATACTTCCATATTATATATGTAAAAGAAACCAGAAGTCATATAACAGTTGGAATGAGCCAACTTTTAGAAACGATTAATTCGTCACCAATTAAAATATTGAAGGGAACCATTCTATTTTCTCGCTCAAAGGGGGGATCGGGAAGGGGGTTTCCCAAAATAATTCTTTCCTAAATACATTATGAAATATGTTAATCTTTCTTAATACTGATAATTCAACGACGCGTGACACCTTTTTGCGAGTGTCCGTCTTTCCCATATCAAGTGTCCGTCTTTCCCACCCATGCGCAGAAACTCTGATTTATACATGATGTTTATAATATTAAAAAATGCATAAATTTTGGAAGAAATTTTCCAGCACACGTTGTAACTTTATTAGACAGAGACTTAAAGGTTCAGTTTATACGAAAATTGGGATCAATACAGTTATATTTGAGTAGATATTGAGTCTTTACCTTAAGGTGTCCGTCTTTACCGCCCTTCCCCTAAACCTAAAACCAAGTTTTCCCAGTCAAAATTCTAGTGCGCATGTCTCTTTGATTTTGGGCCATTGTGCGCGCGACTAATCGTATTACAAAAGTTGGCGCGAGTGTTCGAGGGTTAATATCTTTTGATCAGCAAAATCGATTCTTCTGAAATTTTGCAAATATATTTACAGCATTAAAATCTCTAATTTGATGCCAAAATAATTCAAACTAGATAAATTATCTTAGATGATCTCGTTATATATTATTGTAAATTTTAATGTGTTGTATTCAATTGCTCATAACTTTCAAATTAAACGTCCAATCAAAAAACAAATCAATAGTGATCTATTAGGTTATGTTACCTTTCAAATGAGACTAATAGCATCTAAATCGGTTTAGTCATCTCTAAGAAACAGGCGATAATTATTACCTTGTCAAAACAGGTTTTTTAAGCATAACTTTTAAACTACTTGTTTGTTTTCAATAAAATTTACCCGAAAAATTTGGCGTTAACAAGAGCTTTCATTTGGTACTAAGATCGTTGAAATCGGTCATGTAGTTCTGGAGAAAATCGTGTCACGTAATTTTTACAATTTTACTTATAACTTTCAAACGAAATGTCGGACCGCGAAACAATTCAATAGTGCTATACTAGGCAATAATACCTTTCAAACAAAAGTAATAGCGAACAAATCGGTTTAGCCATCTCCGAGAAGCAGGCGATAGAAAAGTTGCGTCGCGCACATACACACACACACACATACACACATACACACACACACACAGACATTGCTCAGTTCGTCGAACCCTGTCGACTGGTATATGTGGCTCGGCCCTCCGGGCCTCAGATCGATTTCGTGTTTTTCGACCAATTTTTAAACCTTTGTTATAGTATAACAAAGGTAAAAATACAAAAAGGTTGCACAGCAGTTACATTTAGGATACTTGTAACGAGTTAGGTTACATAAAATTAAAAATAGTTACTTTTTAGTTTTCTAGTGACAAAAATCTCTAAAAGTTACCAGGTAGTTACCAAATGACCAAATTGAAACCTTGTTTTCGAACTGTTTACGAAGTCAAAAAAAGTCGGCTAGTAACATTTTCGCAACAATTTGTTCACTGTTCCTTGTAAACACAACGGATTAAGGAAAAACTAGACCTGAAGAATATTGCTAATGGTAAAGATAAACAATTGGTACACGGGTTGTGAAATGCTCTTGTAAATGCGTTTATTTACTTAATTGATGGTACTTGGAATCTTCTCAGCCCAGACATTGGTATTAAGTAAACAAATGATGATTATTCTCAAACGTCAAAACGATCAAGTTACATCGAAACGAAACCGGCAATGAAAATAGGTTACAGTGTAACTTAGAAATGACGACATAAGAAATAAGTGACTACAACAGATTTAATATTGGTTACCGTATAACCGATACCGTAACCAGGTCGAAGGCTAAGGTTACGTACAACTAGAATGTAACTGAAATGTAACCTTCTATGATTAACACTGGTGGTAACTGTTTTATTCAAACTGAAACTATTCTTTGATATTAAATTAACACTTTCTTTTCACAACAATCACTAAAAAATACCTTTTCCCGATATCAACAATGTGAACAATGAACAATGGCTGCTTAAAATCATTTCATGCAATATGCCGAAAACAATACAAAACTTCAAGGACGATGGTGTAGTAGTTAGAACCAAAGGCAAAATGGCTATGAATTTTACTGTGATAGAAGTGATAGCGAAAACAACTTGATTTTTAATGGTTTCTAGGTGAATGCTCCACTAATGCATTATTGCTAAGAATAAATTTAAAAAATCAACATCAATTTTTCAACGAAGTAAGTAACGAAAAGCTATATTAAATAAGAGCGCGTGAATTTTTCAAAGCTAGAATCATGCATTTCACCATAAATTTGAAACTGCATTAAAATTTGTGTTGAAATAATAATTTATACACTCTTCTATATTCAACAGTTAAATTTACTGCTTGACGTTGACAGCCATAGATTGAAATAATAAACCTGCTACATTTTCGCTATGCAATAAAAGTTACAAGATAACTAATTTGCCACCAATTGAAAGTCAATTTACAGTTTATGTGTAACTTCAATAGTAACCATTTTGTAACTATACATGTTACATATTGGTTATTGAGTAACTGTTAATGCAACCAGATTTAGTTACATAAGTTGCGCTATTTCGGTTACACAACTGTTATATTTTAGGTTACTGTAACCGAAGTTTTACATTTAAATTTGTCGCATATCAGCCGCTGCGACTCAATTGTGACAACGTGTGCTACTTGGGATAGCTCTGGCTCACTCAAGCTCCCACCTAGCGCCTCCACGCAGATCTAAGTCAAATGATGACGGTCGATGGCCTTACCCGGAAATGCTTCAAGTACGTACTGAAGCAGCTAAGCTAGAAGGTGTGAACTAGAGCGCCTGTTCTCCAGGTGAGGGGCGGCTCACACAGCGTCTGTCTCGAAACGGGCGGCTGAATATGAAATGCTGTATCCCGCAAGCTATACCTAAGATGGCAGACCCATCAGCGGGATGTAGGTATCGCGTCCCCGGTGAGGTAGTATACCGAAACTTCAATTACCACGAACAACGAACAAAGAAATTCAGGACGGAACAATCGGTATAGGATACGGCAAGGGACAAGGAAACGATTAAGGGTTAATGATTGGAAACTTGGTACCTGGAATGTCCGAACGCTCCATGAACCGGCACGAGCTGGCTTGCTTGCTCGAGAGCTGCATCAACTCGGAGTGGAGATCGCTGCTATTCAGGAAGTTCGGTGGGCAAATTCCGGAGAAAGGGAGTTCCGTGCAGTAGACCCTATTGCAAGCACTTCTTTCAAGTACCACATCTACTACAGTGGCGGTAAAAAAGCAGAACATGGAGTAGGTTTCGTAGTGTTGGGAAAACAAAAGCAACGAGTTATCCGGTGGAGGCCCGTAGATGACCGTATATGCGTGTTAAAGATTAAGGGCAAATTCTTCAACTGCAGCCTAATCAACTTATACGCATCGACAAATGATACATCCGATAATGCTAAGGACGAGTTTTACGACAGGCTTGAGAGGACCTATGGAGAGTGCCCAAAACACGACGTGAAAATCATCATCGGAGATGCAAATACGTAGATCGGTAGGGAGGAATTCTTCAGTCCAGTCATTGGAAGACATAGCCTTCATCTGTCGAACAATGATAACGGTCTGAGGCTCATAAATTTTGCCGCGGCCAGAGGCATGGCTATCTGAGGCACCTACTTTCCACGTTTGAATATTCGGAAACACATCTGGAGGCAACCAAATGGAGGCTCTAGCTCTCAGATCGATCATGTCTTGATTGACGGTCGACACTTTTCGGATGTTATCGATGTACGGTCTTTTCGGGGACCAAATATCGACTCTGACCACTATCTCGTAGTGAGTAAGATTCGCGCAAGGCTGTCGAACACGGCGAAAGCTCGCACTGAGAGGACGCTGCGTTTCAACATCCAGCGGTTACCGGCAGACGGCGTGGCAGTGAAGTACGCCAGGAAGCTTGACCAACGAATCGCAGAATAGCAGGTAGAAGGAGAAGATATAAATGGGCTGTGGAGGAACATCCACGGTGCCATCGAAACAGCTGCGAGAGAGGTGGTAGGCACGACGCGTGGAAGACAGCGTCACAGCTGGTTTGATGCCGAACGCCAGAGAGTGACAGATGAAAAGCACCAGGCCAGGAGTCGCATGCTCACTGCGGCAACGCGTCAAAACTAGAGAGACTAGAGCTGCGGAAAAAAGAATCCATCGTCTAAGGAAACGCGAGTACGAGGAGTGCTCGCCGGCGCAGAGGAGCGATGCGCCAGCAACGACACACGAAGTTTTTATAAAACGGTGAGATGCAGGAATTTTGCCATGCCTGTGATGTGCAATGATAGTGTTGGCAACCTGCTTACCGACCAAACGGCGGTAGCAGCCAGGTGGAAGGAGCACTTCCAGACACTGTTGAATGGAGAAGTAAATGCGGAGATCAGCAGGGACAGGATAAGAATTGTAAGCGATGGTCAAGCTGTGGAGCCACCAACACAGGAGGAGGTTAAAAAGGCAATCAGTGAGCTGAAAAACGGTAAGGCTGCTGGGAAGGACGGTATCCCGGCTGAACTTCTAAAAGTGGGGAGTGAGCCGCTGTACAAAACAATCCACCGGATCATTGTCAGGATTTGGGAGGAAGAACAAATGCCGGAGGAGTGGTTGCATGGCCTCATTTGCCCAATTTTCAAAAAGGGACATCGAATGGAGTGTAAAAACTATCGAGGAATTACATTGCTCCCGTATCCTGTTCTGCAGACTGAGACCGTTAGCGGAGTCCTTCATCAGCGAGTACCAAGCTGGTTTTCGTGAGGGTTTAGACAAGTTCCGGGAGTACAACTTGCAGACAAGCCATCTGTTTGTGGACTTTAAGGCGGCGTACGATTCTGTTAAACGAAATGAGCTATGGCAGATAATGCTAGAACATGGTTTTCCGACGAAACTAGTTACGCTGATTCATGCGACGCTGGATGGATCCAAATCATGCGTTAGAATAGCGAGTGAGACCTCAGTTTCTTTCGTGACGTTGGATGGACTGAAGCAAGGGGATGCACTCTCTAACCTGCTATTCAACATCAAGGGCAAACGTGGAAAAGAATGGAACTATCATCACGAATCTCACATGCTTCTTGGTTTTGCGGATGACATCGATATCATCGGAATCAACCGTAGAGCGGTGGAAGAGGCCTTCAGGCCTTTTAAAAGGGAAGCGGCGAGATTGGGACTTACCATTAACACCGCCAAAAGGAAGTACATGGTTGTTGGTAGGGAACGTGGGAGCCCAAGTGGTGTTGGTGCCGAAGTGGAGTTAGATGGGGAACGATATGAAGTAGTGGAGGAATTTATATACCTTGGTACACTCGTGACATGTGACAACGCTGTAAGCCGCGAAATGAAACGACTTTCTTCGGATTACGTAGCCAGCTGAAGTCCCGTAGTTTGCAAATTCGCACAAAACTGGCGCTCTACAGAACACTAATCCTCCCGGTGGCCATTTACGGACGTAACAGCGAGCGTTGAGCGTAAAATTCTGCGATCTATACTTGGTGGCAAAATGGAAAATGGAGTGTGGCGCAGACGCATGAATCACGAGCTGTACCAAGTGTACCAATATGCTGATATAGTGAAGGTAGTGCAATGTGACAGGCTACGGTGGGCTGGACACG
The DNA here is from genome assembly GCF_943734655.1 of Sabethes cyaneus. Classification (NCBI taxonomy): domain Eukaryota; kingdom Metazoa; phylum Arthropoda; class Insecta; order Diptera; family Culicidae; genus Sabethes; species Sabethes cyaneus. The sequence continues at coordinate 234,804,434 of NC_071355.1, forward strand.
TGGCCAGAATGACCGACGAAAGAGTAGCCAAAACTATTTTTAGCAGAGAACCAGGAAGAGGCCGTAGACTCTGAGGCAAATTCCGCACCCGGTGGGTGTGTGCTGTCGAAGACGTTGCTCGTTCAGCTGGTGTTCGTGGGGATTGAAGAACGGCAGCACAGGACCGACGATACCAGAGGATCCCCAGCTAGCACCAACTCGTATATCAATGTACGAAAACTATCGTAAATATCTCCTAACAAACTCGAAATCGTAACTAAAGCTGGATAAAGTGGGATAAAGTTGATTTTTTGTCGTATACAATGATAATGACTGACATACATACGATTTTCAGCACAAAATCGTAGAGTAGTACGGAGCGACTCGCGCTTAATCGTATATTATCGTATATAAATACTTATATAGTCGTAACGCTCAATATTATTCGTAATCACGTATATCGCCTCCAAAATAGTACGGATATGCCAATTTTGCGCATGAAATACGATTTATTTAGCATGTATATTTGTCCGTAATGCTGATTTTTACCTTTTTTATACATATGAAAATGCTAGCTGGGTCATAATTCGTTCGACGCAGGATCGTTAACGAGCCGCCGCCACTAAAGTAAAATAAAGTATTATGCAAAATTTCATAAAATTCTGTCCCGCTTCGGCACATTTTGTACGTCAATATTAAAAAAACCTTATAATTTAGCCATTTCCAATTGAAATTGGATATTGGTAAAATACTTAAAACAGATTTTGTTATGTTTTCTTTTAATATTACTGCCAAAGAAGCCAAGTTGAACGAATAAAACGCAAAAGAGATATTGCTTCAAAAAAAATTGTTTCAAAAAAAATTGTTTCAAAAAAACTTTCAATGCTGATATTTGGTTCGGATCGGAAAGTCACTACATATTTGTGTTTGAATACTCGGTGTGTACATATCGTATCAAACAAATCTCACTATAAAAATATCCACTGTATATCCGCTGTATATATATCCACTGTAAAAATATCCATATTCCACTGTATAAAAATATGGTTATTGTTCTTACTTTGCATTCTGTTCAACCCAAACAAAAAGCATTCCTCTTTAGGCGCTTATGCTCATCGATATAAGAGAAGCCCGTTCATACACATTTCTCATCTTCTCGATATTTTCCGAAGGGAATAAAACTTTTACATGCTTTCTTCCAAAGAATATTACAGCCTTCTGGTTTGTTTTCTTTCTTGTGCCCTTTTTCATCATTGTAGCATCCATACACGATGTATTATTACGACCAACTTCAACTTTATTCTGCAGAAAATGTACACTGAACTTTAGCGTTCTTAGCTTACATTGTGAGCTAAGATGTAATACAGCCCAAACTTCTCATCGCCAGGATCACGCAAATCCGGTTCTCACCAAGTTAAAAGTGTTAAAAACTTGCACATGTGCATCTGCACAAAAGTTTTTAACCTTCAGTCAACAAACTGATCCGGTGAGGAAAAAACTTCTCAGAATTCAAACTGCTACATAGCAGTTGTTTCCATCAGCTGAAGATAAATATGGCACTTTTCGGTTTTTATTTGTTTTCGAAATAAATATTTCTTTATCAAATTCACACCTGATATTGATTTATAAACCATATGTGATTCACAACATTAGGGTTGTGATCAGTACTCAAATCATTTGCAAGCTCCGTCAATTCGATCAAAATCTTACAATTCTTGAGCAGTTGTAAAGAAACTCAATCACCTCAATAAACTACTATCATTTACGCTTAAATTACGCACAGGTCAGATAGCAAAAAATACACCGCAAACACTCGAAGGCAGGAAGAAACGACGCGAAGAAAATTAACGTTCGACGGTCAAATCCGAAATTATCTCGCGAATGCCGGAGCAGTAAATTGTCTTCGCGTAAAATGGTTTCTATAGCGACACCGAGCGGCTCATTCGATGCGCTGATTTGGAACCAAAAAAAAAGCTCAACTTCCAACAAGTTCGACCACGCAATTTGGCTGCGGGTTCTACGGTGCGGGTCACGTGTGCCGATCCTTCAGCTTCAGCAGCGCATGGGAGTAAAACGATCAAAACAATCGCACGCTAAAAAACCGCAATTTATTAATGACCGCACAACACCACTAACTGACTGACTGACTGACTGCAACTGCAAAAGGTTGTACCCTTTTCCGGTCAAGGGCGCCGGCGACGACGGTTTCGTTTTGGTATCGGAGCGGTTTGTCCCGGTCCTGCCCTGGGTGCTCTGCTAAAAAAGAAATAATAAACAAAAATAATGCCCATAGCCGGTTGCAATCCGTGCACCGCCCGTGAATATGCCATTTTCGGTTCGGCTCGTAATGTCGCTGCTCGAAGCCTGATGTCGCTGCAAAATATGAAATTCGATCTGCCCGGTATCGAGCAGTGCAATAAATCTGGGTGATGGAAGAGATCATCTATAAAATGACTGCATATCGCGTTGAAGGTGTGGTGTCATTTGCATAAAATCAAATTTTTATTTTGATTTAGATTCAGACTGCAGCAATCGCAAAGCCCACAATAAATTTTTTCTGACTCGAGTATTCGCTATATCGGTCAAACAGCTTCCGGTTTTGTGCAGCGATTATGCAAAGGTATCAAACCATATAATCGATTTTCATATTTCTTCATGTAATAGGATTTATATTTATGAAATTACAGTCCAAAATTCTCTACAAAATTAACCACCTGGACATAAATGACATCCCTATTCAACTTGATTGACGTCGCGGTTGCTCGCTCTTTGATGCTTGGAAACAGCAATAATAGTCGTTCACAGCCGAAAATCAAGACATCGAAGTTCGGGGGAAAAACTTTGAACGAAATTTTTTGCCCATCCTAAACCGCATAATAATGTGCTGGTTATTCTCTATGTCATGGCTATTTACTCCCAGGCGTGACTGAAATTTGACAATATAAATCAACACATGTGCTGCTGCCGCCAACCTCATCTCAACCAGCGAGCGCTATCGTTCTGAACGGTGGGTAACAGTGTTACGCAGCCAAACCGGTTCTGTGCCAAACAACTTCGGTTAAATATTTGCGTAATGGTTTAGAAAACTTTAAGTTCGGGGGAACTTTGAAAGCCGAATTTTTGCTCTTTCCTAATACTATCAAGTGAAGGACGAGAATGAATGCTGGGAAAAAAAGGGCTTAATATCATCTCATAAAATCTCATCAAATTCCAATTGAAAAATCACTATGTAAATAATCAAACCACGCCATTCATGAAGGTCTCTTTAATTCAAGTAATCAAGTAGAATTAGCAAACTAAATGTAGCCACCGAAGAAAAACTGTTGTAACCGATCCAAGAGCATCAACTTACGATTTGTGCAAATGGCACTCGTCGTTTCGTCTGAAGCATTCTCCAGCGACACAAACGACGAAATACGTGCATCCTCGCGTGGCAACTTACCACAGCCAGCACGTTGCATGACGAGAACACACCACCGACCGCGCTGAGGAAGGGCGGAAGCTGCACCGCTATTGTCCGCGTGTGCCATCCGGACCAACAACTGCAGCCCTGTTTGGCTGCAAATTACCTCCGACCAGCCAACCGGCGCGTGGTGTGGTGCTGCCAATTTGCTTTCTGTCCAGATCATGGAAACATGACTGCCTGACTGACTGACTGGTCAGCATCGCATCGCAATCGCAAAAAATGAATCATACGCTCTTTATACTTGAAAATAATGTGACCCATTGAGTCGATCAAAAGAAAAACATCACCGAACCTTCGGATTTGCAGTCGTCTTTTTACAGGAACAAAAAAGGGGTTTCATTTTTCTTCACAGATAGCAATCGGCTCTATGCGTTGCAATGACTTTGAAGAATTCTGAACAATTGTCAATGACGACGATTACCAATTTGCTACCAATTCATCGATCTTCTCGTCGAATGTATTATTTCAGGATAAATATCTACACTGCAAGACCGGGCACTTTATAACTATTCTTAATTAGACGACAAAACCTTACATTATGGAGATGTTTCTAGAACCTGAAGATGCGCTGTACGGCCATTTAAACCACATGGCTACCGCTTAGTAAAAAATACAACCAAATCTACCATCCATCCGTTGAATGGAAAAGAAACTACATGAGCACAAACTATACGCAACACAGGAAAAAAATGCGGAAACTCTTGTCTCAGAAACTCACGTGCCGCAGCGCTACTTGTGTCCGCAGCAAATCGCCGAAAATTCATATGACTTGCAGTTTCGTTTGAGCGGAATTGCCATTCACCGTACCGACCGCAATGGAATGAACACTTGCCGCATAAGAACAATAGCACAACAACAGATGCGCTAAATATGCAGGTAGGTACCTACCTGAGTTGAATTATCTGTAACAATTTTTGCGACCTGCTTGAGAGCAGTCTTTAAATCCTAAACCTTGGTTTTTAGGGAAATTCACTTCACTCATTTCAACTTTTTGTCGATTTCGTTTTTGGTGAGCCTCAATAATAGGCATTGCATAGGCAGCGTACTTATTCTTGATTGATCATACGCCATTTAAAAATTACAATTTTAAATAGCAGCATAATTCTGCGGTATTTCCGTATTGCATTTGCGCTTAGATAGTAAACAACGCGACGAACGAGGCGTTTACATGAGCGTAGGTACATTAACAGAGAAATGTAACTTAAAATTTATTTGAAAGTTCATTGGATTCACGACACAATCAAAAATTAACTCACAATTTTTTTCTGTATCGACAATATCACTGCGACCTGGGTATGAAATGGGGAAGGCAACTAGGAAAAAGCGCCCAATATAACTCTAGCCATCTCAAGCCCCTACCTAACGCCTCCACATGGCCATACCTGGAAATACTTCAATTTGTATAATTGAGTAGCCAAGCTAGGAGCTACGGGGTCGTGCGGTTTTCAGTTCTTAATCTTACAAATATAGTTTTAGGCAACCATTAAACCACACGACTTTATTTTCAAGTATTATATGATTTAAACTAATATTTTTGGAAACCTAATCTATTTTCGGAGAGCGAAATAACACGCTACATCCTTGGACAATTGCAGCCTGGCTTCTGGTCTATATGCCATTAGTTCATCCCCGAGGGTCCGGAGTATCACTTAACCTTTATTAGCAAATATACTCTCAACGTCTGTAAATAAACCATTACCTATGTATATGGGAAGCGTTTGGTACGGGAGGTCCACGCTTTCTTTCTTCCCCTTGATTTCAAGGAGTTGATTGGAAATAGGTATTTTTTCTGGTTCCATTTGATTCCTTGGAATTCTCTCTGCGGTACTTGCTGCGCAGTTGGTTTGGCCGTTGACAAGAAAAATGATTGATTCAAGTAATCGTCATTTTCCAGGATGTCTTCAAGAATTGGCTGCGTTAGTGTGAGATTAGATTAGATTAGTATCGACAATATCACTGCGACCAGTATTTTGATTCTCTGTGATATTGTTCAGATGTTTTTTCTGTATTTCGCACTTCGCACTTTTTGCCACTAAAGAGTGAGCGGTTTACTTATTATCCGTGGGTGCTTTGCACTCTATTTTTTTCCTTTTATGCTTTTACTACTTTTTCGTGAATCTCGCTACCTAGGAAGTGTGCACAAAAGTGAAGGAAGTGTGCACATCGTCGGTAAAGCAGAGCTCAGCACAAAGAAAGGGTGCGTAGGTGTGTGTTTTCCCCTTACTAGGGTACGGGAGGTTATTTCCGCACTTATTCTAGCAACTAAACAGTTGTGAATATGATGTCACTGAACAATTCTACTTCTTTTCATCACGGAAGAACACAAAAATTTCCCTCTGATATGAAAATATAAATCAATTTTCATTCACTAGCAATCTGCAGAGTTTTGCTATTCATTTCAGCATATGGTGCTTTATTTACACTACTACCAAGATGTGACGCAGTTGCGCCTGAAACTCTTCTATCGTGTTGACATAGCTAGTATTTGAGTGACAACCACTTGCTTTTGGTGCTAAAGTATATGTACGATTCAATGATACACTAGCGCCAGCAGCAAGCTGGTGTCACTGCAAAACTAGTTATCTTAAATAAGCCGGTATCTAGGCTATACCGACACGTTATCCATCGGTCTCTCTTTTGATCTGTTTTTGAAAAGCATCTAATCCCTGTGCAGGCAATTTCGGCCGGTCGGATTTAAAAAACCTGATTTAATCCACCTAGTGGTGAAAGGAACCTTTGTTATACGGTCTTACTTGCTATTTGAGATAGAAATCGACACGTTTGGTTTACATGAAATTTTTGGAAATTGAATAAGTTTACAAAATTTGAACCAAATAGAAGCACTTATAAATTTTGATAGTTCCTTTTCTCATGAAATTGTTGAGTAAGTTGTTACTAATGCGGGTAAGTGCAAGTTAAAGTAAGTTGCAAGATGAAATATTATTCTTTAACATATACATTGCGTAGTAAAGGTCTAGTTTATACGTTTTTGAACTATGCATAATTTCCTGTAATGCCATTCTATTTGATTCACAACAATCAAGTTTTCTTGAATAAATTTCATCAATTTTTATTAACCTTCGGTTACTCACGCTGTTGTATTTCGTACAACATGTGTAGGTTTTTGAATGCCATATTGTTATAAAGTTACAAATTGTATATTACGTATATACTAACGTATATTCTTCAATAAACTTGTTATGAGCAAAATGTCAGAATTATTCAATGCATTAATACTTTAAATTGTTAGGAAACAAGATTAGCATAAACCGACATCACAGAAACGAAGCAAGCAGCATGTGAGGTGTACCGCAACTGACCCCAACTGGAATTTTCTCTCGTTTCTTCATATGGAAAAATGGTGTCTGTATGCAGCAAAACTACCAGCAAATGTAAAATGTATAAGATCTATCCATCTGCTAGTAGTCGAGTAATTCGGGGTCAAAATCTGATTATTTTTTATAATTAAAGTTCTACAGTTCCTAAACAAGCAAACATAGAGGTGTACTAAATTCAGCAAAGTTGTGTATTTTTATTATTTGTACAACTTTGTAATACATGAAAAAGTCATACAACAATTACATAAATAGTTAGAATAGAAAAACTGGTTTTACAAATTCATATACAATAAATAAGATTTTTCTATCTTCACTGAAGAGATAGAAGGTTACTGTCTTAAGCAAAATTTCTTGTAATAATATGCTCTAAAAGTTTGCAGAACACATCAATGTGTTGTATTCAAACTGAAGGAAAATAATTTTTTTATTTCACTTTTAGGGGGATTAATCAAAATTCAAATTCTACCAGACGATAGATCTTTCAATTTTAAGAAACCCTTCCAAAGGTTCGATAAACTTAAAACCAAGTATTCCCAGTCAAGACTCTAATGCGCACGTTTTCTTTGGTTTTGGGCTATTGTGAGCGTAAGTAACCGTGTTGTAAAAGTTGGCGCGTGTATTCGAGGGTTAATATCTTTTGACCGGTAAAACCAATTCTTATGAAATTTTGCATATATATTCGTAGTGTGAAAACCTTTCGTTTTATATTAAAATAATTGAAATTAGGTAAATTATCTTGGCTAAAATCATTATAAATTATTGTTAATTTTGGTGTGCGGTATTGGATTGCTCATAACTTTCAAATTAAAGGTCCAATCAAAAAACCATTGAATAGTGATCTATCCGACTAAATTACCTGCCAAACGAAACTAATAGCGCGTAAATCGTAAACTTTTAAACTGCTTGTCCGTTTTTAATAAAACTTGGCAAAATGTTTAGTAATAGTAAGAGCTTTCGTTTGGTACTAAGATTGTTAAAATTGGTTGCGTGGTTCCGGAGAAAACCGTGTCACGGAGTTTTCACATTTTTGCTTTTAACTTTCAAACGAAAAGTCAGACCACGAAACCATTCAATAGTGATATACTAGGCAATAATACCTTTCAAACAAAAGTAATAGCGGTCGAATCGGTTCAGCCATCTTCGAGGAACAGGCGATAGAAAATTCGGAGCGAACACACATACATACACACACAGACATTGCTCAGTTCGTCGAACCCTATCGATTGGTATATGTGACTCGGCCCGCCGGGCCTTGGATCAATTTCGTGTTTTTAGACCAATTTCTAAACCTTTGTTATATAGTATAACAAAGGTAAAACACAAACACCACTATAGAAAATCGGCCCAATTTAGCCGCAGCGACTTCATCATCTCTCGCGACTATAACTCAAATTCAGCAGCGTTTCAAAAACACAAAATACTCGCCGATATTCAGTAAATGTTATTTTATCAACTGGTATAAAAATCTTGTCTCGAATGAATATAGTTTCAACGTAATTCGTGAATATTGTTTAGGCTACCGCTTAATGGGCTGAAAATACCCTCCCGTATCCTACTTTGCATCATCAATCTCGTTCCTAGAACTGTCAAGCTGCTCCACTTGATTGTAATTTAGCTATGGACAAGAGGCTTCATTACGCACTAGTCTAATAACATGTCCAGGTTAGAAGCATCACTGCTGGTAAATGCAAATTTCAGTATGAAGGAAGAATGTGGAGATACCGGAGAATAAACCCATTCTAAAGTCACTTAACGTCGAATGGCCTGATTTTACTAAGATTCAACCCCACGGTCACTCGCTTGTCAAAGCATATTCGCCAACCTAGCGGCTACAGGACAGGACTTCACAATTGGAAATCGTAAAATTAGCCCTCTAATGGTTAAGATCGTTTGTAGAACTTCTACTAGCCGAGAGCCGAGGTGGCTCTTGCCGTAACAAGAATTCCTCGTCATTGTTCTCGGTCCTGGGCTACTCGTCGCCAATACGTTGAGCGTCACACGCAATTTGTCTTCGAACTGGTCGAACCCGTTGGGCCACTCTATTCCTGGTGCCGGTAGGGTTCTTGAAGAGAACGGATTTCACTGCACAGTCGCCCGGCATCCTTGCGACGTGGTCGGCCCACCGTAGTCTCCCAACATTCGCCAGGTGTACGATGGGAATCTCTCCGAATAGTGCCTGTAGCTCGTGATTCAAACGCCTCCGCCACTCTTCGCTTTCCATTTATACTCCACCAAAAATAGTTCGCAACACCTTTCGTTCAAATACGACTAGTGCACGTATGTCTTCCGTAAGCAAAGTTGTTATCTCAAGTCCGTAGAGGACTACAGGTCTGATTAGCATTTTGTACAGCGTCAGCTTTGTGCGGCGGTATATGCTTCTTGATCGAAGCATCTTGCGGAGGTAAAAGTAGGCTCGACTTCCATTCCATTTTTTGGATGCCTCGTTGAATCTCCTTACTCGTATTATCGACTTCATCAACCAAGTCCAGTTTATCGCCGTCAAAAGTCACTAGCACCTGACTCGCTCTAGGGCAGCTTTGGTCAGCCGCGTCAGTTTGTCCGAAAAACCATATTCGTGCATTATCTGCCATAGCAGTTCGCGTTCAACTGTATCGTATGCTGCTCTGAAATCCACGAACATGATGCATGCGCACGTTGTACTCTTGACATCTGTGAAGAATTTGTCGAAAAGCAAAAACGTCCGTAATAGCACGGGCCCCCGTAAAACCCGTCTTATACTGCCCTACGAATTCTCTTTCTATTGGGGATAGACGATACCAGAAGATCTGGTAGAGCACCTTGTAGGCGGCGTAGACCAGCGTTTTGCCACAGTAGTTACAGCAACCTAGCCGGTCTCTTTTTTTTTTTGTAGATAAGACAGACTACACCTTCCGTTCACTCCTCCGGTAGTTTTTCTTCCTTACAAATCCTGGAAATTATCCAGTGAAGTGCCGTTGCTAGCGCTTCTTGGCCATTTTTGTAAAGTTCTGCCGGTTCTTTCTGGCGGCTCTATTATTTTTCAGCAAACCGATTTTTTGTCGGATCTCTTAGAGATCGAGAGCCGGCACGGTGTTGTCGTTTGTAGGCACTCCTAGGTTAACTTCCGCTACGTCTCCTTCTGCTATATCGTCGTTCAGGTCCTCATCGAAGAACTGCTTCCACCTCTCGACCACCTCGCGCTCGTTTGTGATTAGATCCCTTCCCTCGTCCCTACACATGTTAGGTTTAAGTGTGTAGCCCTCACGAGTTTGGTTCGCTTTCTCATAAACTTGCGCGTGTCATTAGCCCGGAATAGTTGTTCCAGCTCCTCACGATGTTTGTCCCCCTTTTTGCGCTTTTTCCTCCTCAGGATCGTGGTCAACTCATTCCTCACTCGTCGATACTTGGCCAAATTGACTCGCGTGGATATGCTTAGATAGTTTTTCCAATCTCTTTTTTTTCCTCTCTATCGTTTGTTGGCATTCCTTGTCAAACCAGATATTTCGTGCGCTCGAGGTTTTCTCACCTAGCAACACGGCTCTAACATTGTTGACAGATCTAACTCTACCGAGGAAGGCAGAGCTTCATCCAGTACGCTCACGTAGTTTTCGGCACCTCGTGGGTTTTCGGCAAGTCGTGGGACTCCGGGGTAGGTAAGTTGCCGTATGTGTAATCGAGGAGGGCGGTTTTGTCGCAAGGTATATACCATCGAAAGTTTTGGTGCACAAGTACTGCTACTAGCTAATGGTCCGAGCAGATATCCGCACCCCGTAGGGAGCGTACGTTCGAGAAAAACCGGCCCTGGATGAGAATATGGTCGATTTGGTTCGAGGTTCGTTGGTCAGGTGATAACCAGGGGGCTTTGTGGATATCTTTGTGGGGAAAAAAGTGCTTCTGATCACCAAGGCTCGGGAAGCTGCAAAGTTGATGCATCGATTGCCGTTATCATTCGTGTCGTTGTGCAGGCCATGGGGTCCGATCACCGGTCTATACATTGCTTCGCTGCCGAACTGGGTGTTCATATCCCTTTTGACGATCTTAATGTCCCATGGCAAACAGCTGTTGTACGTTCCCTCCAGCTGCGCATAGAACGCTTCTTTCTCGTCGTCGGGTCTACTTTCGTATGAGTAGTGCACGTTTATGATGGTGTAGTTGAAAAAACGACCTTTTATTCTCAACATACACATCCTCTTGTTCCATTACTAAAAAATCCGTTCCCAGTTCGTTGGCCACTCTAATGAAATTGGGCCTTGTCACCATGGATTCTCCAATCTTCACACCTTCTAGCCTTTGCGAGAGTTCCCTGCAGTCTCACATTGCCTAACTTTCGGGGTTCTAACTGATCGAGCAGCACCCTAATACTACTCAGGAAATTCAGCGATTTGCAGTTAGTCGTCTTTGTCTAATATTCCAAACCGAATTTTCATGAATTCTTCTTTCTTCTAGCTTTAGGTAGGTAGGTGCTGTCGTGCTCCGAGACAGATTTGCTGCTCACTCCAGAGTACTGCGCCGCCGGTGTGGTTCTGCCTCCTTCGGTTGAGCAGTGGTCTTACCCTCAAAGGGGCCACTGGTTTCGCTGCCTGCTGCTGGTCCATGAGGGTGAGATCCTTCCTCTCCGAAATCCGTCACAAGAATGAGGATTCACATGGATAACGTCCGTTTATATAGCATCGCTCGGCAGCTGACGCACCGTTGCCATATTGGACTATAATACGTTGCATTGACAGTGTTGTCAGAGCAGACCGATGTGAATCGCTTTGTTATTTTTTTCTAGTTCATGATGTTTATTCATCATTAATTATTATTATTATTCTTATCTCCCACATTCTCCTACTTCACTACTCTTAACGAAAATTGTGTGCGATGGATCAATGTGGAAAAGTGTTATTTTTCTAATGCTCTTTCACACCTTCAATATTGGATTTAAAATCGTTTTCGCAACAAAAGAAGAAGGGAATCGGCAACTAACCTTCAATTTATAAACTGCTGTTTCACTGCACATAACGAAAAAATGAATCTCACATTCGACGTAAATAGCCTAATCCGTTTTTAAAGATGTATTTTTACATCAATCCAAATATAATAAATCAGCCGTTAGGTGAAATAACATGTAATTTTATGATTATTTGCAATGCTCCATTTATGTGCATGTCAAAAGACGTAAATTGACATGATTTTTTCAAAGCGTGTGTTTCTTACTTGTTTGTCAATTCCTCTCACGTTTTATCATTGATTTTGTCTGATATTAGATCTTTCTGGACTTCTTGCTCCTTTCTGAAATATTAGTGTCTTCTACTATTAGTAAAGTTTCGCAGCTACATTGCGTATTTGGAGCTTGGCTCTCTGTCCCTATTCGACAGGCTTCGCAACCAGCCACTAGTGTTATAAAAACCAGATACCTGACACCGTTCTCTTAATTGCTTTGCGTTAGAAAATAACATCGCTCATGGGCTCACTGACATGATCTCCACTGACAGCCGAAGAGCTAACTTGTGTGAAGCAAAGAGATAATATTGATATCTCTATTATGCAAACGCTAACATTGAAAACATGGTTCCTACCAGCTACTTGCTAGGAGGGCATGACTTCCTAACCACTTTGAAGAAAATTTAACTGACCACTCTTTAGCCGGGTAGTTAATATCTCACCTATTCCCACATTCCATTAGGTGACGCGAATCTAAACTTGTAGATTAGACTGTTCTTCGTCAGTTAACAGTTTTGACAATTAATACCATCATTACACAATTTTTCACCATTAACCATTAGCAATGCATTAACCGCATTGGTACACTCAAGAAAATATACTAACCGCCCTTTCGTCGGATAGTGGAAATATTCATACTCTTAGAAAACTTAACTAACCGCCCTTCCGTCGAATAGTTATCAAGATGAATTTCACCATTACACCGCCCTTCCTTCGGGTAAGGTAATATTTACTATGTTACTAACCGCCCTTCCGTCGGATAGTTATCAAAACCATTACACCGCCCTTCCGTCGGGTAAGGTATTGTTCACAATGTTACTAACCGCCCTTCCGTCGGATAGTTATCAAGATACATTTCGCCATTACACCGCCCTTCCGTCGGGTAAGGTATTATTTATAATGTTACTAACCGCCCTTCCGTCGGATAGTTATCAAAACCATTACACCGTCCTTCCGTCGGGTAAGGTATTATTCACAATGTTACTAACCGCCCTTCCGTCGGATAGTTATCAAGATAAATTTCACCATTACGCCGCCCTTCCGTCGGGTAAGGTATTGTTTATAATGTTACTAACCGCCCTTCCGTCGGATAGTTATCAAAACCATTACACCGCCCTTCCGTCGGGTAAGGTATTATTCATTATGTTGCTAACCGCCCTTCCGTCGGCTAGCAAAATAAATAAATGCACTATACCGCCCTTCCGTCGGTTAGCGCTCTACTCATAGTTACCGCTTTTGACTTACGAGGGAGCTGCTGTGCCATTGTCGTGCTCCGAGACAGATTTGCTGCTCACTCCAGAGTACTGCGCCGCCGGTGTGGTTCTGCCTCCTTCGGTTGAGCAGTGGTCTTACCCTCAAAGGGGCCACTGGTTTCGCTGCCTGCTGCTGGTCCATGAGGGTGAGATCCTTCCTCTCCGAAATCCGTCACAAGAATGAGGATTCACATGGATAACGTCCGTTTATATAGCATCGCTCGGCAGCTGACGCACCGTTGCCATATTGGACTATAATACGTTGCATTGACAGTGTTGTCAGAGCAGACCGATGTGAATCGCTTTGTTATTTTTTTCTAGTTCATGATGTTTATTCATCATTAATTATTATTATTATTCTTATCTCCCACATTCTCCTACTTCACTACTCTTAACGAAAATTGTGTGCGATGGATCAATGTGGAAAAGTGTTATTTTTCTAATGCTCTTTCACACCTTCAATATTGGATTTAAAATCGTTTTCGCAACAAAAGAAGAAGGGAATCGGCAACTAACCTTCAATTTATAAACTGCTGTTTCACTGCACATAACGAAAAAATGAATCTCACATTCGACGTAAATAGCCTAATCCGTTTTTAAAGATGTATTTTTACATCAATCCAAATATAATAAATCAGCCGTTAGGTGAAATAACATGTAATTTTATGATTATTTGCAATGCTCCATTTATGTGCATGTCAAAAGACGTAAATTGACATGATTTTTTCAAAGCGTGTGTTTCTTACTTGTTTGTCAATTCCTCTCACGTTTTATCATTGATTTTGTCTGATATTAGATCTTTCTGGACTTCTTGCTCCTTTCTGAAATATTAGTGTCTTCTACTATTAGTAAAGTTTCGCAGCTACATTGCGTATTTGGAGCTTGGCTCTCTGTCCCTATTCGACAGGCTTCGCAACCAGCCACTAGTGTTATAAAAACCAGATACCTGACACCGTTCTCTTAATTGCTTTGCGTTAGAAAATAACATCGCTCATGGGCTCACTGACATGATCTCCACTGACAGCCGAAGAGCTAACTTGTGTGAAGCAAAGAGATAATATTGATATCTCTATTATGCAAACGCTAACATTGAAAACATGGTTCCTACCAGCTACTTGCTAGGAGGGCATGACTTCCTAACCACTTTGAAGAAAATTTAACTGACCACTCTTTAGCCGGGTAGTTAATATCTCACCTATTCCCACATTCCATTAGGTGACGCGAATCTAAACTTGTAGATTAGACTGTTCTTCGTCAGTTAACAGTTTTGACAATTAATACCATCATTACACAATTTTTCACCATTAACCATTAGCAATGCATTAACCGCATTGGTACACTCAAGAAAATATACTAACCGCCCTTTCGTCGGATAGTGGAAATATTCATACTCTTAGAAAACTTAACTAACCGCCCTTCCGTCGAATAGTTATCAAGATGAATTTCACCATTACACCGCCCTTCCTTCGGGTAAGGTAATATTTACTATGTTACTAACCGCCCTTCCGTCGGATAGTTATCAAAACCATTACACCGCCCTTCCGTCGGGTAAGGTATTGTTCACAATGTTACTAACCGCCCTTCCGTCGGATAGTTATCAAGATACATTTCGCCATTACACCGCCCTTCCGTCGGGTAAGGTATTATTTATAATGTTACTAACCGCCCTTCCGTCGGATAGTTATCAAAACCATTACACCGTCCTTCCGTCGGGTAAGGTATTATTCACAATGTTACTAACCGCCCTTCCGTCGGATAGTTATCAAGATAAATTTCACCATTACGCCGCCCTTCCGTCGGGTAAGGTATTGTTTATAATGTTACTAACCGCCCTTCCGTCGGATAGTTATCAAAACCATTACACCGCCCTTCCGTCGGGTAAGGTATTATTCATTATGTTGCTAACCGCCCTTCCGTCGGCTAGCAAAATAAATAAATGCACTATACCGCCCTTCCGTCGGTTAGCGCTCTACTCATAGTTACCGCTTTTGACTTACGAGGGAGCTGCTGTGCCATTGTCGTGCTCCGAGACAGATTTGCTGCTCACTCCAGAGTACTGCGCCGCCGGTGTGGTTCTGCCTCCTTCGGTTGAGCAGTGGTCTTACCCTCAAAGGGGCCACTGGTTTCGCTGCCTGCTGCTGGTCCATGAGGGTGAGATCCTTCCTCTCCGAAATCCGTCACAAGAATGAGGATTCACATGGATAACGTCCGTTTATATAGCATCGCTCGGCAGCTGACGCACCGTTGCCATATTGGACTATAATACGTTGCATTGACAGTGTTGTCAGAGCAGACCGATGTGAATCGCTTTGTTATTTTTTTCTAGTTCATGATGTTTATTCATCATTAATTATTATTATTATTCTTATCTCCCACAGGTGCTTTACTAAGACCATGCTACCGAGTCTCGTGATGGGGCTGCCATATTAGAGAAAGTGCCGAGACAACACAGTTCTTAATTTAGCCGCCCGCTCCGGATCATACACTGTCATACAACCGCTTACTTGGTTGCGGAATCGTCAAGCCACCAAGAGCCGCCACTGACATGGAAACAAACGCTCAAGGCTGATAAAGCTATTTTTCGTTGCTACAGTCAGCGTTCGCATGAAAGGGCAAGTTATAAGAGTGGTATTGGTTCAAAGTGCGTAATCATGCCGTTTGTTCGAGGGCAAGTTATCTGGAATGACGAAACGACAGAACAGGAATACCAACTGTGCAGATTACCTGCAAATTCCAAGATTTTTAGAGTCTATCGAATCTGTGAAATTTTTGTAATGCAATGCAGATATTGTAAGTTTATAAAGATTTAGTGTGGATTTATGTTCAAGTTTCTTGAGATTTGCGGACATTTTTTTGAAAACGTTTGCGGATTTCAGCAGAGAGAAAAATCTGGAATATCTGTTACAACAGAACTGGATCTCTACTAACTTTTGCGAATTGCTAAACAGTACAGTATTTCACATTATAGAAGAAAAAATTGTATCAATACTTCTGTTCCCGATGGTAAAAGTCCCCTTTTCCTTAAAAGGCAACACCTTGATTCTCCTAAGCTTTATAATATCCAAGAAAGAACTGAAAATAAGTAGAATGAGTAAAAGTGAGGTCTCGGAAAATCTTACGGAAATATGAAGTTTCTTCAAATTTTATAATTTGAATTCTTTTCCAGGGATGGTCCGATCACTTTGATTCAATTTTGATTCATTTGACAGTACCATCTCAGCTCGACTCGGCTGCTCGGCTGAGACGGTACTGTCAAATGAATCAAAATTGCGTCCAAGTGTTCTTAGCACCACCAACAACTGTTCGATTAATTTAGTCAAGGCTTCAACTGTAATCTCGACATCTAAAATTTTCTATACGATTTATGCAGTCAACTCTCAAATTATTTGTCATTAGATAAGAACATTCACATACACAAACCACTTTTACTGATGAATCAGACGTGAAAGAGTAAAAACAATTGTCAGTTTTTTGAACTCAGGAATTTTGCATCAAGTTGCAAATTTTCTAAAACTGTTCAAAACAATTTCCTGCCAGGAAGCAATAACATTTTTGGCATTCTGAATTGAAGCAAAATCAAATATGTCGAATTCCATCTGCTTCGACATTCATATAGGATGTAGGACTTTTTCCGCTCTTGTTACAAAAGGCGGCCCGAATGCAAAACATCGCAGCATCCGGAATGTGACTTTAGTATTTTTTATGCTCGCCACATTTCACACGACAATGCGATACGAGACGACGATGTAGGTACGTCAATATTGTCCTACAATCTTGCAGTGGAAATTCGGAATGAATTGTGCAGGACGTTTCAATTAACCGGTAATCTACGAAAAGGGTAATCGAAATACGATGTCGAGCGCACGAGATGCAACGGCGAGGGCTGCATTCTACTACCCATTCTATATGGCAAATGGAAGGCTCGCGTTTTCCGAAACGAACCGAATGCGGTACTATGTCTATCGCTCGCCGCAAAATATTCACGGCTTCCTAGCCAAATCATCGCTTCAAGCTGCTACCGTGTCGACTGGAGATGAAATTTATGGCCGAACAGATAGGGTACGGAAATGTGTTGACTGCTCGCAATGTGTACACTTCCGAACGTTAGTTTCTATAGCTAACCCGATTTCGTTCCGATATATTACCACTTTTTTTGTTACACGTTCACATTTGCTCGACTTCCCGTACGGTCACGTTCACTGTGCAGCAGCAGCCAGCGGTTGCATTATCCGCCATATGTAGCCCACGGAGACTGGGGATAAAATTATAATAGTCTGATAACGGTTCAGGCTAAAAGCCAACGTGATTGTGAACATACTGAAACTGAGTCCGGATGAATTACTAGTTTTCAATGCAAACCATTAGATTATGAATTATATGTGTTCTACCATTGTCGAAAATATTGTCCACTTTCCCCTACAACGGAGCCATCGATCCATGAAAAAAGAACAAAAAAGCTGCAAAGCGCCTTTCGCATCTCGACTGAAGCTCGAATAAAAAGCTATTCGAAGCCATCGGAAATAGATTTTCCATCCCGGAACAAGCTTTGCAGTAGCGCATTTGTTAGGAGGTAGATGGGAAAGTAAAACTGTTCGCAATTGAATCCAGCCCGTGTAATCCGAATTTGATAGCTTAAATTATAACATACGCCGCGCAACTGGATTCGCAGCTGGCAGAATGAGTACCTACGGCACAATTCAGCAATCCGGGCTCCGACTCAATATGTTACATTCCCTGCCACATTGAGTTGACTAACGCTGAATGATAGATGAAACATCCGATCCACATGCAGAATCAAAATTGTCCAATTAATTGAGAGTTAGTGTAGCGTAAATTAAGTTGATATTCGTACTGGGGCGGTGTACAGAGCGGAATTCGAATGAATATTGACACATCCTATGGATGGGTGAAAAATGTATCGTTTCTGTACTCCCAGATGTAGGCAAGCGCTGAACAACAGCAAAACGAATGTCGACTAATAAAATTTCAGGCGCATTAAGCGTGATGCTGTTCAGTTTGATGAACCGATTCTATTCGCTGTTCAATTCAGTAACTGAGTTATAGCTTATTTTGTATAAAGTTGTTAAAACTTAATTTTCATTTGGTTTCAGTTGTAACTCAATTTGCTTTTTTGTTCTTACACAAAGCTAAGATAAGTTTAATTCATGTTTTTGCTCAAATTTCTACCCATTTCAGCGTTTATTTTTCTTTATGAAATAAGACTGAAACAAAATATTACCAAAATGCTATGAATTTTAGACATAACTTAAATCAAACCATGAAAAAAACTGATATAAATTTGAAAAATCAAAACAAACTAAATTCAACCGTAAATTAAACAATACACTAATAAATTTTATAGAATGCCAAAAAGTTGATTTTAATTAAATTGCATTTATAACATGAGACCCAACTTCCGGGGCCACTAACTTGCCCAGCCGTAAGCAGAAGGTGGGGAACCGATCTTTCAGAAGCATGTTTGACCTAGAATAATCAAGTAATCTTAGGATAGCAGATCGATTTATACGTATAAATCACGAAAATTTCCGCGCTTCTGAATCACAACACTACGATCTTTCTAGATTAAATTTCATAGAGAAGATGGGACACCCAGTCTGGACAGCCCCGTGGACGTACAACTAACATTAGATCAAAATTTGAAATAAAATTTGAACTTGGATTGGGACTTGAACTTAAAAAAGAAATTGAATGGATTATGAAATTGGACTTGAAATTGTTCTTAAAATCGAAGTTTAAGTTGAATTGGATTTTGATACAAAATCCTTTCAAAATTAGACATAAAATCGGGCTGAAACATGAATTTAAGAATGTGCTTGAAACTGGACTGGGAAATTAAATTTAAAATTGGGCTGGAAACGGAATTTAAAATGGAGCTTGAAAATTCAAATGAACTTGAAATCAGACTTATAATTGAATTTGAAATTTTACCTAAAAAACGTTTGAAGTGAAATTGGACCTTAAATTGTCATGAAATCGGACCTAATTTTGGTTCAATGTAAATCTTTATTCTGTATTTGAAATTGAGCTGGAAGTTGGACTTTCAACTAAACTTAAAACTAAACTCGAAGGTAGACCTAAATATAAACTGGACTTGAAATTAGAGATAAAAGAAGATGTGGAATAAGTGCACGACATTATACCTAAACTTGGACTTGGAAATTAACCGTGAGATTGGACTTGCTTAAATTCAAACTTGAGTTTAAATCAATTTAGACGAGAGGTTATACTTCAAATTGTACCACAAGCCGAACTTTAAATTAAACCTAAAATTTAAGTTGTAAATCAACTTGTAATTGCACTTGAAATTCAACTTGGGATTCGACACGAAATAGGACTTAGAATTGGGCTTGAAATACTACAACTTGAAATTGAAATTGAAACTTGGAATTTTAGTTGAAGTTGGGATTAAAATTTGATTTAACACTAGATCTATTTTTAGGAAGATTTTTTGGAAAAAGATACGGTTTATAAATTTAACATTAAAATCTTCATACTTCCTGGTTACACCTACTGGAAATAAATTTTTTAGAGAACGTGGGGTACGTGCCCCTCCATCCATCAACATCGTCCATCGTCCGTCGTCCATCGTCCATCGTCCATCGTCTATCGTCCATCGTCCATCGTCCATCGTCCATCGTCCATCGTCCATCGTCCATCGTCCATCGTCCATCGTCCATCGTCCATCGTCCATCGTCCATCGTCCATCGTCCATCGTCCATCGTCCATCGTCCATCGTCCATCGTCCATCGTCCATCGTCCATCGTCCATCGTCCATCGTCCATCGTCCATCGTCCATCGTCCATAGGGGGGCTCTGTAGTCGCAAGGTTACCGAGTCTGCTTTGACAAGCGAATGGTCATGGGTTCGAATCTTAGTAGAATCAGGCCATTCGATTTCAAAGTGACTTTAGCATGGGTTTATTCCCAGGCCCCTTACCACCCTTCCTTCGTGCTGAATTCTATGTTATCCCGATATGGCCTATTGACAGTGCAATAATGAGACCCTTATAGTTCAATGCACTGGTTAGCTGTTCCAGGGATGGCTACAATTGGGGACAACGCTGTCATGTGGAACGAGGTGGGTAAAGTAGAGAAAAAGCATTGAGGGAAGGGTACTCAAATTACACACAAGCACGCATAAAATTCAATAAGCATATCGCTCACTCAATAGCGACTATAGCCAAAATAAATGCAGTGCGGGTTATACAGCAAACATACAGCAAACACCACAGGAAAAAAATCCATCGTCCATCGTCCATCGTCCATCGTCCATCGTCCATCGTCCATCGTCCATCGTCCATCGTCCATCGTCCATCGTCCATCGTCCATCGTCCATCGTCCATCGTCCATCGTCCATCGTCCATCGTCCATCGTCCATCGTCCATCGTCCATCGTCCATCGTCCATCGTCCATCGTCCATCGTCCATCGTCCATCGTCCATCGTCCATCGTCCATCGTCCATCGTCCATCGTCCATCGTCCGTCGTCCCTCGTCCCTCGTCCATCGGCCATCGTTTTTAACATTTGGTTGGTTTTTAATGAACAATCAACATTAAATATTACATCGATAATGTTTTGAAAAACTATTTGCTTCCCATCGTCAAAGAACACTACAAGAATGCACCATACTACTTTCAACAAGACCGTGTGCACCGTCTCACCAGGCGAAAGCCTCACATGCGTTTTTAACATTTGGTTGGTTTTTAATGAACAATCAACATTAAATATTACATCGATAATGTTTTGAAAAACTATTTGCTTCCCATCGTCAAAGAACACTACAAGAATGCACCATACTACTTTCAACAAGACCGTGTGCACCGTCTCACCAGGCGAAAGCCTCACATGCTTGGCATGAGGACAATTTTCCAGATGTTATTTCTTCGACAGAGTGGCATGCGTCGTAGCCTATTTTGAATTTCTATGCATCTATTCTAGGTAAACTAGGGAACACTGAAGGATTGATACTGGTCTAATAAGCCAGTCGTCGTATGTTCGAATCTCGGCTAGGCGGTGCTTGCTAGATAGAGTCAGTAGGATGGTTGCACTGGCCCCGTAATTTTCCTGTACTCTAATAGCCGGCTGCGAAGTCTGTCGTTAAAGAAGGGTAATGTCTAAAGACGGTATAAATCCAAGCCGTTGCCAAGTAAAATTTTTGACCTGGCATTTGCCCGAAGTCAACCTTGATATAGGTTTCATCGTCCATCAGAAGACACCCATCGAACTTGGTTAACTCCCGGTCGTATTGCTTTCGAGCACGGATTTTGGCTACACTATTCTGTTTTATGATTCGGTCTGGCTGTTTGCTAGCTCGATACGACTTGATTCCTTCCCGGAGTCGAATTCTCTTCACGGTACTATGGTCAGCACCAAATTTTCTGCCCAAATCACGGTCCGACAGATTGGGATTTCTCTTGATAGTCTTCAAAATCTTGTCACGCAGTTTCCGGTCGACAGTTCCACTCCGATGATTAGCTTGAGGCTTCCGAATCGTCGTCAATGTTTCCTTATACCGTTTGATAACGCGCCATACGGTATTTCTGAGCAATTTCAGCTGTTTAGCTAGCCTAGATGCAGACCACAATGGATTGTTCAAATAACTGTGCACAATTTTTTCCCTTCTTTCGGCTTCCTTGTTTACAAAATACAATCGGTTTGCGAAATGTCAATAATACATAGGTGAAGCTAACAAAATTTCCGACACGTGGGCGCTAAGAACTTCCAAATCCATCCACCAAGAGCGCCACAATATGAGCAAAAGTTTGTTCCAATTCTAAATGAAGCAAGCATTAGAATATAGATAGATGTAATACAATAACAAAGATTGGGAAAGAAAAAAATCCGTAGACACGAAAAATGCTGCCATTTATATATTTTATGAGCAAAAAATTCAATGCATTACGTTAAAAGTGAATGCAATCACGGTAGTCATTGGTTGGCAGAATAGGTTCATTTTTTACCTTACACTGTCACTGGAACAAACGCTAGTCGATCTAACGTTTTCGCAGTGAAAGTCCCTGATTATCCGTTTATCAGTTGGCTGAATTGTTGAGTTTTCCTAAATCCTCAATGTGTGATGTCCTGAAATGACCACTGATAGAAAACCCAGAAGCGGCAGAAAAGCAATGGTAGCGGCAGAAACCATTCGAGCACTTAAACATTATCTTTTGCACACAAATCAGAAGCAACATTTCACAGTTTATAACTGCTAGGTAAACGAGAATTCAAAGCATTGCAGCGTAGAAAAATCCGAATTCAGCCCAAACATTAACAAGTAAAAGGAACTCAAAAACTATCATTAAGATCAACCTGTTTCAAGGCCAATGTACAATATTGTTTCCCATTTATCGATGCAGCTTCGCCGTATGAGAATCATTTCCCATCGAAACTGTTACTCTATTCCTTTTCTTTCCTGTTTCAAGTATGCCTATAAATCCTGTATCTTTTCATGATAAATTAAAACAAAATCAACTGCAGATGATCGTAACGAGTTTATTTTTACCATCTTCAGAAACATTCAGCATGAGTTAAACTGTCGGTTGTGGGCTTTTCAGAACGTAGAAGGTCGACAATCGCTTTGGCCAGCAAAACGTCCTCCGTAGGAGGGAACGAATTGAACGGTAGAAACCATCCTACAGCTTGATTCCGTCCTTATCGGCATCCTCGGAATACTTTTCGATGTACTTGTTGTCGGGGTCGAACTTGGCCTTCAGGGCCTTCCACTGTTCCGGGCGGTTTTCGGTCAGATTCTTGATGACCTTGGTGCTAGTTTCCTTCTGCTTTTCGCTACACTTGGAGCAGTTGTTCTCCAGCGCATCCGGCAGAACTCGTTTCAGCTCGTTGCCTTCAGGAGTGCAGGCGCCCTCATCCATCAGGCACTTGAAGTAGTTGCTGAAGAGACGGTCCGACTTCAGGATCTCATCCACGTCGATACTGTCGTACTTGGTGGTGTACTTGTCATCCTGAGCAGCCACCAGGACAACCAGGGCCAGGGCAACGACGATGAATTTCATGGTTGGTGGAGAAATTTGTACCTATTGAAATGGAATCAAATTAGTTAAAATGTTTGAACGAGTTCCTTGATTCAGCGCACCTTGTTGGGATTGAGGTCCAGAATCGAACTATGCTTTCCTGAGGCTAACCAGTTGCTTTATATAGGAAAAGTCCCAATCATCCGTGCTCAGACAATGACCAGTTGCGATAGAATACCTATCCTTCGGCAGCTTTACTATTGAACCAATTATCTATTACGCTGGTGTGCGGTATTGACGTATTTGCAGCAGCGAATCCACAAAATAGAAGATGAGGTTAGCAAAGTCATTGCAAACTAATAGCGCAAGTAGGAAATTGATTAACGCTTATCGATACACATTTCTGATCGACTATCGTATAGGCAAATAAATGGAATAGGATAGAGAGTAATTTGCTAATTTTTTTCGGCCCCGTACTCGCCGGTTTGGTTTGGTTTGGTTTTCTTGAGAAACAATTTCCACGGATATGTAATTTGTACCCAAAATGGATCTGTTCGAAACACGCATTTCTATTAATATAATATAATTAAGGTTCTCCTAGACAAGTAACGCAATTGGCTTTGATTTACCTATGAAACCACTCTTTGAAGAAAAAAAAATTGTTTCATCGAACAACCGATGCACAACCACTGAACTCCAAAGTTACCTTTTTAATCGTTTATCTGCAGCTAAATGACTAACATTTCACTTTCGATCCAACTTGTTCTTGTTCTTGGCACAAACTCGATAATTTCTTACGTCAATAAATGGAGTAATCCACTTCTCCCAAGTGCTACTTATTGATTTTGCGAATCAGGCTTAGCTCATCATCTGAAATAAGCAGTTGCACCTTTTATATTGTGAACCTTCAAATTTATTTGAATAATTTGTGAGTCTAATTTGATGATATATTCAATTATGATTGAATTTGTTTCGACCATCGTAAAATCTGAGTACAGGAAAGGTACTCACTGACTCACCAACTGATTGCTTTTTAATGATTCGTTTCTAAAACGATATTACACTGGTATATTGCGCAATTCTTTGCATCAATGGTCATCGTTTATTCGCATTTAACTTAGTTTTAATGGCTTTTGCAGAATCGGGGTTACTATTGCCTTGGCTTAGATCTACATCTATTAGCAAGTTTGTCAAGTACATTTCGAATGATGCTGTGGCTAACACACACGTATGCTGCACGGCTTGACCAACGATATTTCCGACAATAAAAACCACCAACATGAAACTCAGACTTGACGGAAAAAGCTGTGTAATCCATTCAAAATTTATGATGAAATTGTTAATATAGTAAATATGGATAAATCAGGTTCATACTGGGGAACGAGTCCCGTCTTTTCTCTCGAATTAATGCAAAAAATTTTCATTCCTATGCTTTCATCCAGTAGTGAGAAGTTTTTAATCTAAATGAAGAAAATTTTGAAACAAGATTTTTTTTTCTCAATAGCCCTAACATGAAACTATAGTACCTCCCCTCTGTTTAGGTCTGTTGCAATATAGTAAACGAAAAAAAATTGAAGAAATTCCTTTTAATTCTACAATTATTATATCTGCAATAAAATATTTTCAAACTTACATTTATTAGTGAAACAAGTTTTCATGTTCCAGCGGGAGTCCGTCATACAGAAATTTCACTTCGTCATATGTAAGTTTTCTTTCGTCCATCTTGTATAGATATTCTAAGTAGATATTCTAGAGTTTCTCATTTCAAAAACAACTTCTTGCAATACAAATACAAAAACAAGCTTCCATTAAAGAGTTTTGTACTACACAGTTTTTGTATAAATTTTCCGCTAACGGCATTAATCTTTCGCATTAATCTCGTCTCGCATTACTATCTAATTATAGCTCTAACTGGAAATCACAATGCCTTCGTATGGAAACTTAAACGTTGATGACATCACCCTAATTGCCTCTTGAACAAACGTTTGGAATACCTGTTAAGAATCCACGTGAGAATTGCTTTGAAGCATGTGATTTGTAAAAATTTATTTTTAGGCGACATGTTGCCAAGTTCGACCAGAATAAGTAATCAACCTCATACTGGCAGAAGTCGTCAGTCGAAAGCGACATTTTTCATTCCACAATTGCTTGCAATACTTTTAAAAATATTAGTCACATTCGAATGAATTTCATTGAGAATCAGCTACCTTTACTTTTCTGCCACTTTCAAATCGTTTCAGAACATCACACATCGGGGCTTTGGGATAACTCAACAGTTCAGCTAACTCGCAGGCGGAAAATCCGGCATTTTCATCGCTAGTATGCGAGTTACGGTAAATACCTGCTGTGGTTGGTAAACGGTTGAATAATACGTTACATCGCCATCGGTGCCTCGCGTACCTGCAAATTTAAAACAGACTCCACAGTGGTTCTTGGCCTCTTTTCCAGCAGGTTCTATTCCTACCTCCCCGTAGCCTCGTCAGCCGGAATACGAGCAACCTTAGCAGAGATGAAATTAAACTCCAGTACTGACAGAGAAGAAGCACGAGGAGTAGCATATGTTTTAATGTCGGGACAGCTCTTGACGGCTCTACATTCTCTACAGGAGCGGCTCACGACAGCGTCTGCACCGGAGCGGGTGGCTGAAACGAGATGTCTCGGCACTAAATCTAAGATGGCACACCATCACGGGACTCAGTAGCGTCGTCCTAGTAAGGCCACCTATTTAAATCCACCTTACTACGAACATTCAAGCAAACATGGATTATACTAGACGACGAAACAAGGACGAGGTGAAGAGAAAAGTGGCTTGGAATAATAATCTATGCATTGCCTCTAGGGAGAATTTGGCCAAATACCGATAATCAATGATCCAGTTGACTACGATCCTGAGGAGTATTTAAAAAAGCGCCAAAAGGTGGAGAGAGATCCTGAAGAATTAGAACAGCTATTCCGAGCTAATGATACGCCCATGTTTCACGGCAAGGTGAATCAATTTCGTAAGGGCTACACACCGAAATTTGACATGGGTAGGGACGAGGTAGGAAATCTGATCACAAACGAGTGCGAGGTGGTCGACAGGTGGAAGCGGTTCTTCGATGATTTGTTAATTTCAAAGCAACATACGATACAGTCGATCGAGACCAGCTATGGCATATAATGCACGAATACGGTTTAGGAGATAAACTGAAGTGACTGATCAGAATCAGAGATTGGATCGAGTGATGTGCTTCTTTCCTTCTCGCATCTTGGGAACACTCTCGAGTCACTTCGAGGCGCGGTTTATCCTGCATGCTATTTAACATCGCTCTGGGGGGGGGGTGATCCGATAAGCTGGCATCAAAATTATTTTCACCAAAGAAGCAGAACCAAGAACTTCTAGGCTTTGCAGATCACTTTGATAGCATAGCCAGGAACTTGGGCCTCATTAGACCAGTAGATCTTTATGAATAATGAAACTGTGACACTGCTCCCGATAGACATACACGCCCTTACCGTGTTAGAGCTGTGGACGATATTTGGCGGAGTACAAACTGAAAGCGGAGAGAGGCGGAGGCGTATGAATTACGAGCCACAGGCACTGCTTGCGTACATCTGACGAAAATCGGTAGGCTACGGTGGGCCAGACACGTCCTAAGGATGCCAGACGACATTGCGACGAAAACGATTCTCTTCAATAACCCCACCGGCACCAGGGACAGAGGAGCTCAACCTGCCAAATGACTCGACCAGGTCGAAAGTGATTTGCAAATTCTGAGATTCTATGGAAAAATGGCGACGAGTGGCCCAAATCAAGTTGAACGGAGATGAGTGCTTGAAACAGCACGAGCCACTCCGGCGCTATGCTGCTGACGATGAGGATGACGATGCTGATGATCATTACTTTCATGTTGAACACTGGTACCGTCACAAACAAAAACAATAATAACATGTTTTTTATTCATAATTATTTGTATCAAATGCCATAATGGCAACCGGTAACAAGTTCTGTAACACATTTAGTGAAGAGCACAGGAAGCAACGCTCTATTGCTCGATAGTAAATACACAGGCTAACAGACGTAACACTGAAGCCTCATTCCATCGTCAATAAAAACGATCATTTCAAATTTTTTCTTAAGCCAAGACTCAAACAACAGTCGTTGCGCGAGAACGCCGCTCACCTGCACACGGTGGGACCATTCTGGAAAATGGCGGTCAAAAGTCTTTTCTCGCTTTTTCTGACGTTTTTGAGCTTAGGTGTCTTCAGAGAAGTTCCTCAAAAAAGTGTTCTGCATCTGTTGACATTTTCATACAATTAAATATTAAGGGGATAACTCATATGAAAAAAATTAACTTTTTATAGGAACTAGATAGCATGTTCATGTATTCGACAAAGTTGTAGATCTTTGAATTTCATTAAACTTTGCCGAACATACTAAGTATCATATGGTTTGCAAGATATAATTGACTTTCTGTCGTGACCCCCTTAAAATCAGTATATTAAACTTTTTGTACACAAAACCTCATCTAACGGGTTTGACATGTTCTACAAACTTTTTGATGCTATCAAAATACGTAACTTTCTAGAAGGTTTAAATATCGCATGTTGCTTTATTTGCGTTAAAAATTGATTTGAAGCGTAAATTTTACCGTTTTTACAAGTATTTTTTCCGTAAGTAAGTAAGTGAACCGCCATAGAATATAGTATAAGTGTACCAAAAATCACGGCTGGGTCTGCTCGGGATCTGCTTGAGTTTTGCTTTAATCGTTTTGGTTATATCAATTATGAATTTACATATGAGTTTACCAGATTTATTTGAAAATATAATGCTATACATTGCTAAATTTATAGCAACCTATTCTGCGAAGCGCGAAGACTGCACCAGGTGATGTTAGTGTTTTCACCAAGTTCATGGGTGTCATTGAAACGATGTTTTGTTAGAAAATTTGTTCGAAGTGTTACGTCTGTTAGTCTGTGGTAAATATAATGTTGTCAGTTTTTTTTTTTTCAAATGTTTACATACCATAGGAATTATTATTATTGAGCATGTGAAGCGGGAAACAAATTGCAAGTAATCTTTGGCTAGTATTAAGTTATCAAAACAGAACTTACAGCGTTTGAACTCCACAATGAGCAGAATCGACCGAAAACGGAACTTTTTGTTACCGCTGTTTTTAAGGGGTAAAAAGTGACTTTTCTTACGTATAAAATCACGAGAAATCGATTGGTGATGGTTTCAGCGCGCGGGTATGACGAGAAATAGCCTATTTTGCCGCATTCACCCCTATTTTCTAATAGTTTTAAAAGAATCATGTATAAACTGTCTCTCATTTGAAATTCTACGGCAAGAAAAGTAAAGGTATTTTAGGAAAAAGGTACTTATATGAACAATTTTATTTTAGTATGCAACATAATCTAAAATTCTGATTTGCTGATTTACTGATTTTACTCAAGGATTTTGTACTGCAGACAAAACTCAAAATGCCAATTTGATTTTTTTACCAGAGATTTTCAAGAAGGCATGCCTGTTGTGTAGGTTGAAAAAGTTTTTCACTAAACAGTGAAATTATTCTGCCTTACAACTTCTACTGAAATCTGAGAATGTGCTACTGATAGGATGTTGATGATATTGATAGGATGTGATGTTGATAGGAAAAAGAGCAACTTTAAAAATGCTCGAAGTTTGTTCAAATTTGCTGCGTTTGCTCCTAGTCGTAAAATTTTAGACCCATATTTTTTTATTTGACGCTTAAGGTGCCCCTTTCTGAGTTAGGGTGGCTTCCGTTTTTTCGGTCGATTCTGCGCACTGTTAACACGTTAGTTTTACCATCGGAAGCCACCTGCATAATATGTTCAAATTTCATGGCACTGCAGCTCGCATCTTCTAAGGCATAAAGGTGGACCAAGTTACATACCACGAAAGATTGCTCTTGCCACTCGCTATTGTCGTTCGATTCGACTCGACTAATATCGAATCAAACGCACGTATTACGTCACTCGCCCCGCAGAATAAGCCCCTGTAAACAAATTGGATTCAGCTAAAACTTGGTTAAAACTATTAAAAATGCCCTTAAAGTGTATATAAACTCAGATTTTCAGTGGAAAATTTAACCAATGTCAGCTACTGCGCAACCAATAATTGTATTGTTAACTGTGATAAAGAATGTACTTTGGATTTGGTTGGATTTTTTGGTTTGTACACTTTAGGAACATTTTGAATAGTCTTAACCATGTCTTAGATCTTTATTCAACCTATTTACAGGTATTTGCTCACTTGTATTACAAGTATGACGGTGTCCGGTTTTGGATGCAATCATCAATCAATAATATTCATTGCATAAGTTAAGCTATCCATACTCTTGAGTAAATTGCTACATATTTTTTGAGTTGGGTGATATTATACAGTGGGTTTTGTTTACCAATAATCGCAGCATAATCGTTCATGTAGCTAAAAATGTTCAAGAATAATTGTGTTTTATTTTCTCTAAGAGAAAGCAACGGATTATAAGTAAATGAATTGTATCATTTTGACTAGAAAACAACATGCTTGTCTCCAATAGAATAATTTATGATAATACAACACTAGCATATTATAAACAACTTTCTAGTAAGAATATCTCAGAAAAATTTCACGTTCTTCAATTTGGTAATCAACATTCTCGACATGTGAATTGTCCGTGTTCACACATTCAGGCACAACCATCACCGTCAGCGAAGATGAATACTTCTCAACAATCAGCTGTCTCCAAGGTCAGGAAATCTAAACATAAAAATGACAATTAACTTTTAACATTTTCATTGAGAATGCACAGGAGTTTTACCATTACACAACACTCGCTGCCAACTGAAATTGTTCTCCGCCACCTCTTCCGCCCGGATGATCCGATCTCGTTCATTCATCAGCACAAAATTACCCAACAAACAGCAAATCAGCAAAAAAAGATCCCCAATCCAGCAGCGTCTCATTTCAATTGGACGCACCTTACTTGCAGTAGCAGCATCCGATAATTGCAGCACCCTGCCGTCTGTAAGTTGAACCCGCGGTTACGACCTCAGTAGTGCGGGCATTCAAGTCAATCGACACGGAAATTGATCATTCCGTTTCAATCGAATTACCTACACTGCACTAAGCTTCGACGACGACACGTCAAGTTAATTCGAAGCTTTGTTCCTACTGTTGGAAAGGGTCATCATCGTAAGCGGCCCGATTCTGACGATGACTCATGCCATTTAGTACGCGCCGGTGCACCGCGGTGGTTGTTGTGATCGCTCGCGATGCCTGCCATACGACTACTGTACGTGACTTACGAATCGACTCAGTGAGTATTTTTCCCCTGTAAATGTTCGTGCCATTCAATGTCTGGAGGTGAAACGACGTGAACGATTCGTAATTGATTGCTTGTAAGCAGCAGTGTTGCCTTCGTATGATATTTACAATATGCAACATTTTGATCATTTATTTTACAGACTCTTCTCTTTGTGACATCTTGCTATTTCCCCAAGTATATTTTCTTACAGCTTTTTTATAATAATTTGTATTACATAATTGCATGGGCATTGGAATAGAGTAAGTTAAGGGGAAGGGAAAATATATAATTTTCTTCTTTTATTTTCTTTGGAATGTTTGTTAAAAAATTGTCAAAAAATTAAAATTAAGTTTAATAGGAACTATTAGATCAAGTAGGGCACGGGAGGGTATTTTCAGCCCATTAAGCGATTGCATCTTTTTTTCGACCTATTACCTAGATCTAGTGGAAGAACAAGCGGTTTTAAGGTTCTTTTAATGAAAAATAGTAGATTACTTACAGTCTTACGAAAATAGTTAGGTATAACATATGAAAACTGTATGTCGGCAAAATATTTTTATTGGAGAAAGAAAAGGCAAATAGGCTGAATTTAGAAGCATGCTGAAAATACCCTCCCGGACCCTAATATAATTAAAAACCGAATGAATACATTTTTATGCAAAATAGAAATTTTGCTTGAAATAGTTTTCAATTGAACAACATATTTAGTTGGCTCAAAACGCTGTAAGCGCATTAAGTTAAGCTTATACCGCACAAAGTTCTCTTGCCTAACTTAAGGCGATTTTCTTGATAGTAAACTTTTTGCGAATAGTTTGCAACACACAGTTGATCATGCTGTCAGAAGAAACTTCAACGCACATGCTAACACAAGCTACGAACTCGAACTTTGCGCAGACAGATGTGATAGAGCTTTTCGGTGCCCATTGATGCAAATACCTTTTAAATGACTATGAACAACACGTAATTCCAGTCACTATGGTAAATTTAAGTTACGTCGGTTTTAAGGCACAAGAATGAGTGATAATTTGATTTCAAAACTGAATTCTACTGAACGTAGAACAAGCTAAAATATATTCTTGTAACTTGAAGCAAGCAATGACAGATTCAAAATACTAAATTCAACTGCTTTCGGCATCTTCTCCGGTTGCCTCTTGATCCTTTGTCTCATCGGTACCCGCATCGGCACCAGCGTCGTCCGTAGTATCGTCTGTAATTGCTTCATCAGATGATGATTTTGACGGAACCTCTCGAAATTGTTGTCGATCGTCCAGGTACTTCCGGCGATACTCTCCAGTTGGATCGTACAGCGATTCCAGCACCCGGAAATCCTCCGGGCGGTTTTCAATTATAAAATGGATCACTTTGTCCGCTCCCGTTTTCTGTCTCTCGGAGCAATGTTCGCAGTCACTTTCGAGGGCATCCGGTAACTTGTCTATCGGTAGCGACAAATGTTCACTCTTAAAATACGATTCATACGGTGGTGTTACATACCCTTCAGCTCTACTCCATCCGGTGTACAGGGACCAAGGTTTTTCAAACAGTTCAGATAGTTATTCAACAACCTAGTACTTTTGAAGACCTCATCCAAGTTAATACTATCGTATTTGGTGACGTATTTCGAAGCGTGCGTTCCACTGCAGCTTGCACAAATGAATGCGAAAATCCATAACACTTTTAGACACATATTTATTTGAAGTTTATTTTCCCGATGAAAGCGAAAATACTGACTGACGGACCTTATAGTTCTAGACAGAAATTTATAGGCTTGGTACGTAGGAAAATCACAATTTAATGGGAAAATTACTCATTCGTGATTTCAAACTACAGACAATTGTCGAAATTATTTAGTAGTTATCAGGCGTATGAGACTTTGTTTTCCACAGTAGGAAACTTCTTATGTCATTAAATCACAGCCAAAACAAAATTGTATTTTGTTGTTGAAGTTGACAAAACAACTACATTTAATTGTTCTCAAGACGGTTGAGCCGATTGAGACGGTTTCTGGAGCAATAGCATCTCTTATGAGGTTTAGGAGACCCTACTACATCCCAAAGGGAGCTTTATATTGTGTGAATTACAGGGAGACAACATCACAGTAAATAGGTATTGTTACTATAAAATGACCAATAAATTATTTTTTTCGATACATCGGTGACGTTCGAGTTCCAACAAAATAGTGACTGCCTCCACCAATAATGTGTCATGAATTCACGATCATAATAATAAGCATAATAAACATAGTTTTCCAGCCAATAGAATTAGTTACGCAATATCGGCGAATCATCGGCTGGAGTTACAACCCGCGGATGTTAAACTTCGCGGTGTGCTCTGAGAATCCAATTTCCAAATTCCAGTTTCAAGTCCAATTTTTATCTCATTTAAAGCCTTATTTCAACTTCAACCTGAAATCTAATTTTAAGCCCTATTTCAACTTAAATTTTGGGTTTAATTCCAAAACAAATCCATTCACAAATTCAACTCCAATTCTAAGTCCAAGTTCAATTAGAAGTAAAATTTTTAGTTTAATTGAAAGTAAAGTAAATCCAAATTAGCCGATTTCAAGTCCAATTCTCATTTAAGCCGTTCATTTTCGGATGTTGCTAAGTACTATCTGCTACACTAATACCATCTGTGAGGAATCAGAAGAAGTTATGCCGTTCACAACAAACATCAAGTCACTTTCTGATGACCATCTGGCAAAAAGTTTATTCAAAAGCGCCCTACAATGGTCCATTGCAAGCCCCATTTGATGTCGCATTATTTCATTATTTCATGTCCCATTTTACGTTGGATTACAACTTCAATTTTTGATTCAATTTCATGCCTCTTTGAAAGTGCTTAAGACCAATTCAAAGTTAAATTTGATGAAAAATTTCTAGTTCAAAACATTGGTACAAAATCGAAATCAAGTACAAATTACTTCATATTCGAGACCAATTTCGTGACTTGCAACTTGCGTGATTTGTAATTAAATTAGTCACAAGACCAATTTAATTGCAATTTCAATTACGAAGGCAAGTCGAATATCAAGTCCAATTTCAAACTCAACTTGAAGGCAAATTTTAAGTCCTATTTCTACTCTAGTCTAGTTACACGTTCCAATTCAAACTCTCATTTCATGTCCCATTTAATACTTAATAATAAAGAGGTTGCGTTTCTCTTGCATTTAAACCGATTACAGTTGTGCAAGTGACTTTGAGAAAAGAGGGGTTTCCCCCGAAGAGGAATATATAGTAAAAAAGACCTTTGTTTCGTTTCCATTATACGGATTTGCATGGGGCAAACCAATGTATAATTAGCTACGTGACAGAAGGGGGAGCTGACTGGGAAAGAACCGACAAGTAGGGGGTCGAGGAACGTGAGTATGAACGTATGTTTCGCCATAGTTCCGGAACTTCTGGACTGTTTTTCATTAAAACGACGCCAAACACATTTAATTTGGCATAAAACAATCAGCGCAGGGGGGTTGACAAAAGAGGGAGATGATCTCTTACAAGGAGAGAGAACGATTCAAATGGGTAAAGGGGTGCGTTCCTCTTGAATTTGGAACGATAGCAGTTGTACAAGTTGCTGGATTTCTGAAAGGGAGAATAAGGTGGGCCCTTAATAAAGGGGAGGTTCAAAAACGTAAAAAAGGCTTTTTGTCGATTTATAGGGATTACCGGGAAAAAGTCAGATTCACAAGTAGCTGTAGGTCAACATTAGGGGAGCTGACAAAGGGACACGTAGACACATTCAAATGAAAAAGAGGGTTGTTTCTTGCATTATGAGAATTTTTGTTACAATAACAGATGTACAAGTGATTGAGAGGCAAAGGAGCCCCGAGTAAGATCGGACAATCAGCTAGTTTTAAGATAAAATAAAAATCTGAAATAAAATCAAATAAGTCCAAATAAGTTTTAATTCAGGTCACAGCTAGCATTTTTATATATAAATCAAAGTAAAAAATCAGCATAACGTATAGATATGCATGCTAATAAATCGTATTTGATGCGTAAAATTGGCATATCCGTATTATTACGGAGGCGATGTACGTGATGAGAAATAATTATACGCATTTTATCTGTATGCCCTCTCATGGAGTTTGCAGTTAAAAAACACAGGTTGACGAATACGGGCGAAAGTAGTAATGGGGCATTTTTCAGGATTCACGAGCGTGCAGTGGGTTGGTGTAACTACCCATCAAGGTTGCAGACAAATTGCATCCACCTTGGAGCGAACCCTCAAGTAAACCTTCAGATCGTTGGCATAGGATAAACGAGGACCTTTCAGAATGTAATTTACATCATTGAAATACAGCAGAAAGATTAACGATCTCAAATGACTCCCTTGTGGGATTCCAGACGAGGATTGGAAACCTTCAATTAGCACAATCAGTTTACGAACCTAGACCAACGCAACACACTGACGCTGATACCCACTCTTTCGAATTTAGCAATGAATCCGTGTTGATGATCACTTAGATATTGTTGGCAGTGTGACAAAAGCGGAGTCGTGTTTACAAGCTCAAATAACTTGAAAGTAGCACACAATGATAAGATTCCGGGATAGTTATTGACATCTTCCGATCCCCTTTTCATGAACAGGAAACATATGTGCAGTTTTCCATACAGACGAAATTACTCCGCTTGAGATAAGCAGACTAAACACGAGCCGAAGCGAGATAAACAGAATATCAATGTGTTTTTTTTTTAAACTCAGACGGAACTCTGAAAAACTCTGGGCCATTTTTAGACGAGGATTTTAACATTGGGCCGACCGTAGAGTTTACTGTTTAGTCGATGTTGACAGTACCTAGAGTATTCCCAGTCATTTGTGAAACATCGTAAGCAATTTGGATAACTTGGCCTTCCGGGTCACCACATCGCAAAACGATCGCCCGAATTTATCGGCAAAAAGTTTACAGATATACAGTGGATTCGAAACAATCCCTCCATTAAGGGTCATGATTGAAGGGAGACCCGATTCCTTACGCTGAACATACTTCAAGAAAGTTTTCGGTTTCACCTTCAAATTACGCTGAATTCTCAGTTGCCGTCAGATCTACGGAATTCTCAGTATTTCCGACTAGCTTTCTGCTCATTAAATTTGCACACGAGTTTTCCATTGCTTTCAAATATCCTACAAAGTTATATACAGTATGTTAATATACATTAACATTACTAAATTTACAACATAGATCGCACACATAGCCACACATGCACACACACACATACACAAACATACGTTTCCAAGGCAACGCTTAACATCACTCTAAATGAATGAGCATGAAATATCTTACAAATACATATTTCGTTACTATCAAACGTTGAAAACATGCTAATAAAATTCATTTTCAACGTAAACAACCGTAAACTTTTCATGTGGCAGAAACACAATCCAGTTCAAAGGCAAAAATAAAAATGGGATTCCATGTTTTAAGATTGTTCATAAAGCAATAATAACTGTAATATTTTTTGAAACGATGGTTCTACAATTGATGAAGGGACGGTAGGGAAAGAAATGAAAATTTTTTGGTGAAGGAGGCGCTGGACCTCTATGCGCCTCTATGGTTCAAAGGTACAAGTACCAGCGAACCACATGCCCTGGCGGGTGTTGTGGGTTCGAATCCGGTTATAATCTCAGATTATAGCTTGGTTCGACCCATGCACCATCCAGCATTGGACAAAAGGTAGGAGTCAAAATGACTACTTGTCAAGCATAGCTACCAATACCCCCCCCCCCTTCCTTTCCGCTCTTCCCCTCCTTCACTAAAAAATTTTCATTTCTTTCCCTACCGTCCCTTCATCAATTGTAGAACCATCGTTTCAAAAAATATTAATATATATGTATGACCACATTTCAAGGTCAAGACTAAAAACTTGAGATTAGTCTAATAATAACTGCTTAGTAATCCGGATTTCTTGAAATTTCTGCTCCGGCCTACTTTTTTCCTTTATTTTTCTGGTTAGGTTTTGCGTACAAATCTCAAAAGTTGTAAAACCTTTCTTCCCCAGGCCCACAGAATCGAGATATGAAATTAAAAAACATGCGCGTTGGTGTAGTTGTAGACGCACCTGACCGATAATCAAAAGTTGAGGGTCCAAATCTTGCCTGCCACAGAACAACGTTTCAATTTTATTTACCAATTTTCGTTCTTCGCGTAAAAAATAGAAAAATTAAATAAAAGGAAAGAAATAGAAGTTTATTTTTTGAAAATTATTAAACCGTCATGACCTTTTAAGGAATTTAGAATATAGCAAAAAAACTTCAATCAATAAAATACGTTTTTTTCATAACGGTAGTCTTCTCAATGGGACGGAATGGTAGAAGAAAGTAATGAAATAAAAGGCGAGTCATATAGCATTTCATAATAAGTCATATTTCCTGACCTGGCTATATCTACGGCTTTGACCATGCTTTAGAAAGATATAAATCATTATATTCAGCTACAAAAACGGCCACTCTTGGCCATCTGCGACAATACATATAGCGTGCAGTTCGCAATGAAAATAATTCCAGTACCAATTCTGAAAGCAATATGAAAGCTGAAGCCAATTTAGTGGTTTATGACTAAAATTACAACATCGATCAACAATAATCATACCGATCACATATCGAATGTACTCCTGTTACGTATAATTGGCCACTCTAGTAGACCTTCTCAGTAACAGAGCCATAGGCGACTTGCATAATCGTTGCCCACCAGACCCGTCTGCAGCAATGTGCAGTTTACAGTTGCTCCACATATTCTCAAAGTAATGAGAGACGTATGTTACCAAAAGAGCAAAGTTGACTGGACAATATTGGCAAAAACCGGTTAGTACCAATTAAATATTACTTTATCGCAGTTGGGGTCAAAACCAAGAAGATGATTTCATAAGCAGAAGAATCAAAATATTCAATCTCTTTTCGAAACGGACGAAAAAACTTCCATTTAGCACAATTACAACACAATTTATTTTTAAAATTATCTTTAATTTTTTTATTTAATTAACTCCTACAGTAATTACCAAGCAACCAGTTTGACAAAGCAATGCCACACGGTCCGGTTTTGTGAAAGGCTCTGGCCGCCCCGCCACCTACGTTTCACCTGTGTGGAAAGCCGACGCCAATCGATAAAGTTTTTTTTTGTTTCGCAATTCTAGAGGGTATACGCCGCACTGCAAACACACTGCTACAGCATACAGCCCGTTTCATAAATCGTCAGCATGACATTGACCACCGGCGATCGCCCGACTGCATGGTAAAATCGAAATCCACTAGTTCTCTGTCAGTAGCAGGCAACGCCCTCCAACGAACGCGGTATGATTTATCTAAGTTGTACTTTTTGACCGCATGGTAGCAGACG
Organism: Sabethes cyaneus; assembly: GCF_943734655.1. NCBI lineage: Eukaryota > Metazoa > Arthropoda > Insecta > Diptera > Culicidae > Sabethes > Sabethes cyaneus. The sequence goes on from NC_071355.1 coordinate 234,842,262, forward strand.
CAGTGGAGCTTAAACCGTTAATGTGCATGTGCTTGTAGTAGAGTTTTGATCACAGATAATGGAAGATATTTAGAACAGTTTTTCTGCATGTTAGTTTCGGAGCCACCTCAAGAATTGTACAATTTTGATCTAATTTACGAGTTCATTAAAATAACTAGTTTTGTGTAGTTTTTAGATTATTTTGTAATCGGAGGCATTTCTGGTGTTTCTCAGTCTCAGGTCATCAGCTGCAGAAAGTGTGTTGATGGCTTACAGCTTGATGCCGGCCTTGGCGGCGTCATTACGGTACCGGTTGACGTACACGTTGTCGGGGTCGTACTTCTCCTGCAGGGTAGCCCACTGTTTCGGGCGTTTGTCGATCAGATAGTTGATCACCTTCTCGGTGGCGGCCTTCTGCTTTTCGCTACACTTGGTGCAATCCGTTTTCAGGGCGTCGGGCAGTACCCGCTTCAGCTCGTTTCCGTCCGGAGTGCAGCGGCCCTGGTCCATCAGACATTTGTAGTAGTTGTTAAACAACCGGTCGGACTTCAGAATCTCGTCCACGTCGACTCCGTCGTACTTGGTGGTGTATTTGTCCTGGGCAGCCACCACGGCGATCAGGGCAAAAATGGCAACGATGAAGACCTTCATGTTCAAATCTAAATCCGAGGGGAGAAAATAATAACAAAACCGTTAGAGTTGCTGCTAATTTATTGTAAACATTGTTTTCTCAGAATATCAGCGATTACAAACAATCGACTTGTGATGCAAGGAAAATCCCACTACGGTCATGATTACTCGCGAGTTCAGGTCATTGAGTATTAGTTCGAGATAGTGCATCACTATGTACTATTAAATATGAGTACGTCAGTACCCACATCGAAACTACAATTGAAACTATGTATAGAGACACTACGAGGAGAGATCCGGTCTGTCACAACTGTCAATGATCATACTTTCGAGAATCGTCATTTTAACTCATTATCACTAACTCGCTAATTAAAGTTGCCTAAAATAATGCCCACCGAATAAACATAAATACGTGATTTCATGTAACGTTCATTCAGCGACGGCAATCCAAAGAAATGTGCAACATTTGCCCCGAACCGAAGATGGAACCGGCAAGTCTAGACTTTCGAACCAACAGTTGTTGACGTAACCGAACGCTAATGGCGTGTATTCTGCTAAGGTGAAAAACCGCTTCTTCCACATGCTCGTTTGTTCAAGTTCAACGGGCAGTTTGTTTTCCGTTTGTGTGTTCCGTAAGTGCCTATTCACCGGTATTTTAATGGCCCTGTGATACCGACTGTTGTAGTATAGCCTGACTGAGCTGCATTTACGTATCAGACTGAATAGATGCAAAAAAAATATGGATACATAGTTCAAGCCGGCGACTTTAACGACAATGTCAAAACAGATTAATTGTTAACGCTAACGGAACAGTAATGGTTTGCTAGGGTTAACGATATCATGTCAGGAAGCGGCGTATCTCGTGTTGTTGTACTTGGATGAGTTAATATGCAAAGCCTATTACCTTAATCTTTCTGACATTTTGTTGCGAGTCACATCAACTTTTAGACAAATGTAAATCAAACACAATTTCATATTTCTTTCACGAGATAGTTCGACATTTTTATGGCGTTTAATTATACTCGTTTTTCAGCTGCGGTCATATCAACATAAAGTCAGCAAACATTACTCTATAAAGCTGCTTGCACTTCCTAGCAAAAACTAGTAACATATTTCGTACAATAGATGAATTATAAATGACTCAAAGATTGTATTCCATATTTTAAGCTGGTACATAGAATTTCAAATTTGATTCTCGTTGGAAACTTGATACTTCCGTCAACTTTTAATGCATTTTTCACATTTAATTCAATTTGGTATACCTTGCCTTAATTGGCAATTTAAGTTTTACTTTTATTTCTTACCAGACTCTGCCTTTACTACCCATGTCATTTAATTCTAACTGTTTGTCAATGAGTCTCTGTAACGGACACGAAATTACAATGTTCTAAGGTAAGGGATCTAGTTTTTCGACCATGTGCTAGTTTTTGCACATTATCACATAACTTTTTAAAACGGTATTTTTTACAATTTTACAATTCGGAGGAAACGGTAGAAGACGTAGAAAAATAACCACGCGCCCGCTTTTCCATTACAATCGAAGGAGGCGCCTCGTTCAGTACAGCTGTGAAGCTTTTTTGCATAGCAAGGCCTCAAATAATAAAAATAAAATAATGAAAAATCAAGTTATAAGTGCCATTATAGTTATACAGAATTTTAAGCACTTTGTTGACTTGAAAAAAGCTTGAATTCTTAGCGAGACTTAGGCATTTAAAGGATTTCCACGTCCACGTTAAAATTGCAACACACAAAATAATTCGCAAAATCCGAGTTTTAATCCAATTGGCATTAAACTTTCAGGGCATCAAATGAAACAATAAAACTTAGTTTTAGCGTCATTATCTTATTAAATTTCCTATCCGTTTCCAAATCCTCAGTATCCGAATGTTCGTACTTTGGCCTTAACCCACGCCGTGAAATTTTTGCACAACCTCAAAATCGACATGCTTTCTTCATTTCATCAACTGTTTTGCCTACCTTAGGATGTTTCAGAAGATTCTGCTTCATAATAGCACACTATTTTTCGATTGGCCACAGCGCCGGTGAATTTCAAGGGTTATGACCTCTTCCCAAGTAACAATTTGGGTTTTATTACATTCTTATGATGACTTTTAAGACCAAAATTGGTCTTGAAAACCGCAATAAGAGTACAATAAAACTCACATTGTTGCTTGGGTTGGCACGAAATCGACATTACTTGCCTTATGCCACTCCAGCACGGGCTTTGCGTTAGGGCATGAAGCCAAATTCTACCAGGAGATCGTAGGACAGTTGTGAGACTTCAGAAGAGAAAGAAGTCACTTTTGGAGATACTCTTTCAAAAACACCGGTACCTGTATCGCGAAAGGTGTACTCTGTTGAACAAATTGCTTGCCAAATCAAGAATTTAATGGCAAAGTTCGGCATCTTCTGTTTTCGGAGGGTCTCTGGTTGGAGTCCGCTTTCACGTCCATAACGCAGCAATGAGGTTTCGTCAGCTTTTGATCGTATAACTTCTGGGCACGGCTTTTTGCGGCCGTATTTGTTGTGGCCTACTGAACCTTGAACATACGTAATCCAGCTCGTGTTTTGACCTTCTGCACGAATCTTTTGCTCAGATTCGGTTGTTTTTGCTACCTCTAGAATGGAGGAGTTTGGTTTCCCATCGAAGGCCCCAACTACGAGGGTGTGATTCTTAACAGTATACGGACGCCTTTTTTCTCCACATCTTGACTCACGATCGGCAATCAGACGTTCTTCGAATCGTTTTATGATACGGGAAATTGTAGAATTTGGGATTCCCTACTTTTTACCGATGGCATAATGTGACAGATTCTTATTTCGCATATGCTTGTGCAGATTTTTTTCGCAAATGAGCTAATCTTTCGACTCCATTTTTCATATCTTTGCACACCTAATGAAAAGAGTCACAGAGCACAGTAAACAATGCACTTTGAACTTTCTTCATGCAAAATTTTAATTGATTCGACCCAACGCACAGTGGGGCGACTGCATACAAATGCTGGCCAAGCAAAAAAATGTCTTTAAATCAAGGATAATATGTGGTTCTTAAGTAATTTTGGGGTGCTGAGCCCGAATTTCAGGTTTATTTTGCATTAGAACGTATATTTTTTATGTTAGGCAGAATTTTCAACTATTTTTCAAGTATTTTTTAAGTATAAAGACGTATAAGAAATGAGGGTCATTTGGAAAACTATTGCAGATGGATTTTTACAGGATAAAACATTATATAAAACAATACAAAGCAAGTATGAGCTTTAATAATCAACACAAAATCCATATAAGTTAATATTAAAATCAAATCAAAAATTTCCCCTTATTAGGTTTCTTAATCTTCTTTATCTCCATCTTCTTTTTCTTCTTCTTCTTCTTCTTCTTCTCTTTCTCCTTCTGCAGAATCACTCGCCTCACGTTTCGTCTTCAATAGTAATATAGCGTTCTCAGAAATATTTTTCTAATTACATTTTTCCGTTTCGAAGAAGCTATAAGCTTTATCCGGAGAAATAAGAAGACGAACAATTCTATCACGATTTGTATTTTCACACTCATTTTTGCATGTAAAATATTGTCTTGTATTTTTATCACTAACTAATAATAACCTTATTTTCGTGAGGGTCAATACCGGTGTAGTGGCTAGCATTCACGCCTCTCACACCGAGGACCGTGGTTCAATTCCCAACCCCGCAGAAGTCACGAATGACCCGAGTTGTTAAAGTGACTATAATTAAACAAAAAAAACTTATTTTTGTGCTTCTTCTGTCATTCGTCCTATCAGCAATATAATTGTCTAGATTCATTTATGACCGCGAATTCAAATTCTTTGCATTGCAGTGGACGTATTATATGAGACTATATCCTGACATAAAGGTTTTTGGTATACAAACAATAAGTTTCGAATTTTTCTGAAATAATGTGTTCAAGAGCTTGCTATAAGAAAATTTCTCAACCTTTTAATTAATTTCATATCTATACCCGTGATTTCAGAACTAATACCAAGATTGGCATAAGATCTTTGAGCTGTATTTCCGTCATTACTATCGCTGTATCCTCTAGATTTCCTCCAAACTCTAAAATCTAATCAATATGCAATATGGACCATACATTCGAAGCAGTTTATCCAACCATGTAAAGGAGATATCCCATTATTAAGATATCCTACGTTTACTTTGAGTGTTTGCATTTTGTCTATATTGTTGAATTCTGATATAGTAGCCTTACAAGCGTAATATCTGTGCTCTGCGCTACTCTGCGCTAAATGAGACTATATCCATTTGAAAGCTCATATTTTACGCCAACTTTTAACAGTAGTGTCAATAGTGGCGAACCTTGGCTTCAAAACTTTTAAGCGTGTTTTACACGAAAATATGACACTTTTTTAATGAAAATTAAAATTGTGGCATACTATGAAAAAATTACAGCATACTCAATCAATGGGCTTTATTCAGCACTATTTTTTGAAGAACTTTTCCTTAGACACCGTTGAAATCCGAGCTACCATTAGACCTCCAGAATGTTTTGAAATATTGGGTTATTTTTCAAAAAAACGCTAAAACATGCTGAGATAGCATACTTTCAAGATTCATAGAAAATTCAAATTTTGTCCTATTGATCTAAAATTTTGGATTTGAACACTTCAATAGTATAGAATCACAGGAAAAATACAACGGAGAGTCGAAATGAACTTTCATTTTTTGGCTGCTGGCCAGCGATTCCCCACTGTGCAACGGTTCAAAAGTTAGAGCAATTTGTATGTGTTGCAATTTTACCGTGGACACCTTTTATACAGAAACAATTATTAATAATATTAGGCAAAATCATTTTTATCATCCAATTAGATGTAAAATGGAAATTTATGATTATCAAATTTTAGTGACACAAGTAGAAAAATAACCACGCGCCCGCTTTTTCATTACAATTGATGGAGGCGCCTCATTCAGTACAGCTGTGAAGCTTTTTGCATGACAAGGCCTCATATAATAGAAATAAAACATCGGGAAAAGTTATAATTGCCATTCTAGTTATACAGAATTTTCAGCTCTTTGATATTTTGAAAAAGGCTTGAATTCTAAGCGAGATTTAAACTATTTACGTTGATTTCGAATTTGATTCAATCAGAGAATTAAAATTGTGAATCTATCATTGTTAGTGCTCTTGTAAGCGTTCTCAAAGCCTTATAACTATTATAACTAACATTTTAACTATTTGGCTCCTCTACTTGATGAAACTGAATTGTTGCATCGCAACAATATTATTGGCGTATGGCTGGGCCATACAAAATTTCGTGTTTACCGAAATCTATCGAAACTGGGGGAAATTTACCATATCCATAACTGTAGTTTAATGGTGATTTACCGTAAAATCTAGGGTTAATTTCGTACGATTTCATTAAGTTTCGGTAAACACGAAATTTCACATAATTTCGCCCAGCCTTAATAGCTATCAATCGTTTGAAATCATCTCATAACTCTGGCTGTTTGCAACATTTCTGTAGTCTGATTAGAGTTGAATGTAGCTTAGAAAATTCTTGATCGTTTGCTGTCATTAATTCATTTTTTTTTAAATTTTGCAACTTGGTCCGGTCTGATTTAATACCGACCATTTCAAGTCCAATTTCATATCCTATTGTAAGTCCCTCTTCATGTTTTGTTCCATTTAAAGACTCGTTTCAACATCAATTTGAAGTCCAATTTTTAGCTCTATTTTAACTTCAATTTAAAGTGGAATTTCATGTATCTTCTCAAGTAAATACAAAATGACAGATTCAAGTCCAATTCCATGACCAATTTGAAATAAATTTCTGAGTTCAATTTAAAATAAAGTAAATCAAAATTAATCTGAATTTCAGTCCTATTTCAAGTCTAATTTTAATTCCAAAATAAGTCCCCCATCTCTCAGTTGGCGTCGAGATACGACGTATTACTGACATGAAATGTGTTCCTGATGTTGAAATGACCTTTATAGGGGCCGGTTCCGCCCCTGGATTCGGATGGCGCATACCATGGTTTGTAACTGCAACGAAGTAAATAATAGGACAATGATTCATTGCTAACCTAATTTTATGTCACATTTCATGTCCTATTTCAACTTCAAATTTCCTATTTGGTCCTATTTCTATTTCAAATTTCCAGTCCCTTTTCAAATCCAAATTCACAAATTTGAATGCGTTTTTCACCTCAATTTTGAAATCCAATTCCAGGTTCAATTTTATGACCTACAGTTCGTGAAGTAAGTACATGTAAATGTAAATGTAAATCAAGTCCAATTTAGTTCAGAATCATGCCCAAATTACAAGACTAATTTAATGCCAATTTCAAGACCAATTTAAACAACTCCGATTTTTAGTTGAATTTCAAATAAAATGTATTTATGATTTGATTTTGATCACCGTGCACTTATAATCCATCTGATTACATTCACATAAAATGAATTTAAATTTCAAGTAAAATTTTATGTACCTACTATTTCAAGTTCAATTTGACAAGTTTTTTGTTTGGTCTAAAATGTTCTTTCGAAAGGGTTTTCTTTTTCAAGAATAAACAGTTTTGAGATAGTTTTATGGCAGCATTGTTAAGATGAATTCATCTTGCAGAACAATGTCATAAAACTTGGTCAAAACTATTGTCAAATTTAAAAACGTCTGTATCACTAAGCTATAAGACGTTGATTTAAATGAAAGTCTTTTACCGTTTAATACCGCTCATAAGGTGAATCACAATTATATGAAAGTTTTATGCAGTGCAGTTATATGGGTATTTCTGCAAGTCTTACTTCAATCAATTTAAACTGTTAATCAAATAAGACGAAATTCGCTTGAGGAAAACCATTATAAAACCTGATAGAATCTGCCATGCTGTGGTAAAACTGCTGTGATAGAAATAAATTAAACCAATTTGCTGGGGTCTATCCCGGTGTAGTGATTAGCATTTACGCCTCTCTCGCCGAGGACCCGGGTTCAAATTCCAACCCCGCAGAAGTCACGAATGACCCAAGCTGTTAGGCGATGTCAAAATATCAAAATATCAAAATATCAAAATATAAATATACCGGAAAAACTAACCGAATTTTAATTTGCGATTTACTTCTAAAACAAAATAAAATCGAGCTATTTCTGAAATGGATATATTGATCAATTTTTTGCGATAATATCATGCTAAAAAGATCATAATATAAAGAAAGATCACGGTCTGAAGTTCCACGAACCGTAATATAACTGAGACTCTGTTTCTCTTAACTTTCTTTGGAAGTAAACAATTACTTCAAAAGAAAACCACGAAAATCAGGTGGCTGGGCTTGTTTACCAAAAACCCCAGAAATGTTAAGCTGATGTTATTATGTAAAAAATGGTGAAAAGTTGTCTTTTTTATATCTCTAGGTTCTTTAGATTCAAACTAAAGAAAAAAATTGTTTGATATTTGCTCAAATTTATCACCCGAGTTTTTATCATACACAGTTTTACGGTTTCATTGCGGTCACTTTACTGATAATACCATATCGTTTCACACATCTATTCCATTGGATCCGATTGATTTTCAATTCGATGAAACTTTCGAAATTAACAACTTTTTTCACTTTCTCTACTTGGTGTAATTTGGCTTGTTGGAATTACGGACTACAGTATGGCATTTGAATACTTGTTTTCAATGACGGAAGATTTGCGAATCACGAATAGTGCAACGAAAATTGATTGAATAAATTACGTTCATTTTACCATTACATCGATCAGCTCTAATCGGTCCGTTAATTTATGTTAATTGATAGTATCGGCATTAAAAATCACTGATTATGCATAAAGCTCGCTAAAATTTGAGATCAAAAAGGTGCAAAACCGATAGCACTTATAATGATAATCTAATTTGAATTTTCGTAAATTTATTAAAGGATCAACAAAACTGTAGAACATATAGTCTTCAGCAGTATTCAACCCAAACGAATCATATATGAAAAATGAACGTACCCTGCATAAAGTATATGTAATATGATTGGAAAGTTAGCAAGCATTACGAATGGTTGTTACGTTATGAGTTAAACTGTCACGGCACATAGCCTGCGAGCGTTGTAAATTACTAACAAAGTCCGACATTAAACTTCTGGATCTAAATATTCAATAGATACTTAGATTTTAATTGCCTTGTGTCGTTAAAACGCACCGTAACCAGCAATAATATGCACATTTTATAAAATGAATTTCAGTATTTGCAAACAATTATCTTCGTTTATTAATTATTTCTTAAATCGCAAGCAGCTAGAATCTTTCAGCTATCAAGCATAGACAAAATAACTCGCGAATCTCCGAACAAATGAACTACAGCACCACAAATACAAAAAGATGAAATGAAATCCCTACATTCACAATAATGATGTATGTTGATTATTGCAAAGATTGTAATCGTAATAAAAAATATGCAAAATATAGCAAATAATAACGGTCATTTTCACGAGCTCATTTAATCACTTTTAAAATATTCACTGCTCTAATCAATAGAATCCGAACTGCAGTTCGTTCTCATAATCACAAACAAGATCTTACCGTTCTGTATAACGTTCAAAATCAAAACCGCACTAGCCTGACTACTACTGGTAGGCTCGAACTCGAACTAAGTGTTGTATACTAAACAAGCGACAAACTGTGATTAACACCCGATCAAGCACGACTTTATATATAGGTGCAGAAAGTTGTAAACTTTTCTCGCTCTCTGTGTATCTCTGTGTTACTTCTCCAGTCCAGTCGTCATTGTCGTTTTTATGTCGTTCAGCTGAACCTATCCTACCTATACCAAGATACCAACATGTAAAGCGTCAACTTAAAGGGACCCCAGGGCACGTTGAACGGTCGGCACTGCGGCGACCCCATCATTCTAGAGAAAATCGAAGGGTTGCTACCACCTTTTTTTCTTGTTTGTCTCTGCACGTCGTGACGCGCGAGACAAAGTTTGTCTCCAAGACTGAGTACACCCACAGTGCAGTCAAGTTTGAGAGAATACCATTTCTAGCTGAACGATGTGAAACTTTATTGGGAAATTATGCAGTAACAAAATGTTTTTATCAATTTTAAAATCTTCAGCTTAAATAAAAACAAAACAATTTCTAATTGTGAAGGACAATCTTGATCGGACCAAACTGAAACCTCACTGTGAATAATTAGCAAATCCAAGTCGCTGCAGTTAATCTCTCCCGGGAGAGAAACAAACAAGATCACACTTAAAGTAAATCTGTTTTTTTTTTTTTGCGAGCGTACAAACGATCGCTTACACACAGTTAGCCGACTCATCGCAAACAAAAAGCGCGCGATCTTCAACCTCACTTTACAACAGCGCTTATCCACCCGTAAGTCCTATCATACATTACGCACGCCGCTTTTTCTTCTGTTCCTTCGGAAACTTGTCAAAGTCATAACTGTGTTCGAAATTAAACTGCCAGACCGTAACGCCACGGTCACGCAAGCAAGGACCATGACGGCCAAACGGATCATTTGATCCTGAAGTTCTGTTTCTGTCTCAAATTGCGCTATGATAAACTCTTCGGAAGGCAATGTGCCGTTGACCGTTTCTATTTACTTTGTCATGACGGACGGTGACATTGATGCTTTTTTCTTTCGATTAAACTTTCCACTTAGCGATTATTCACAATGATAAAAACAATCGCAACAATCCTTCTTCATGTGATTGATAATTGTTCTTCCTGTCTCTATCACAGCAATGCGTTGATCAACACAGAATGTACTTCAGCTGAACGTTATCGTCTAATTTGCATAATGGTTAACGTTCAAGAATATATCTTGCGTACTGTTCTCAATACTTAGTTCAAACAGCAGTTTCGCAAGTGGGTAATTCCCGTCAAAATTACCCACTTCCTAAGCTGTGTTGAAAGCGGTAAACGTTTTTCATTAATTATCATATTCAATAATCAAATAGATTTATCAGAATTGGAGTGGAAATTTTCTCTACAAACAAAACATTCGTAGAACTAGACACCTTTGAGCATTAATTTATGTTTTGCATTTTTCGTGTTACCATCGCTTTGAAAGCTTTTAGCTCCACGCTAATGATTAATATGAACCAAAAATTTCAACTGCGTTAATCGACCGTGACCGCAACTTTGACGAGCCGGTTAGTTATAGTTTTTATGGCCAATAAAACCATATTAATTACCCACGAAATTTTTTGTTTCATGTTTTTAGTGCGAAAATATGCTAACAATCATTTACAAATGTTGATAGTTTAAGCTAAATTAGATGACAATACGGCACGTGAACCGTGCTTAGCAATAGGGTGATAAAATCGAAAATTTTGGCTGCTTTCTTATATGATGAATGCTATGAAAATATCATTAGGTATTTCACAATATTCCGTATTCTGTAAAAAAGATCTTCAAAACAATCTGCTAAAATTGAGCCAAAGCTTGAATCATTTATTATCTGGACGAACCGTTTATTTTACTGCAACGCTGCGGGAAGATCAGGAATATTTTGTCTACGAGCAGTTTGTTACCACGTGGTCGGATTCAAAAATTGCGAAGTCGTTGAAATTGACTGAGTCGACCTTGGGCAGCGTTTTCAAACAGTTTCGTGAGCGGCATAGTATTGATCAGTCGGACCATAGCAAGCGTCATAGTGTAACTAAGGATCGGAAGTTGCATTTGAAGCTGTTGTGTACGTTTAGAGTAAACCTAGGACAGTCGGCAGGGCCGGCGCTTTCCTTAAGCATAACAAACAGCTGCTTGGAGCTCCACTCCGAGGGGGCGCCATTTTGCCTACATTAAAAAATTGTTTATGTTCAGGACATCAAATTGGACAAGGTTTAATGTTTTAACGCTAACACCGGCTGGATAAGAGGGGTGGTTTCGCAGTCCGGCGAACTTACCAACCACAGATATCAAATTGGTCTAGGTTCAATCGTCGCAAGGAATCTTCGACCTGTTGCACAGTGGTCAAGTTTTGAAAAAACGGGGACATTAGGAATTGGGTAAAAAATGCGTCATTTTTCAATAGATTTTTCTGAGATTCTTTTGGAGATTTCCTGACGGAAATATTTTTTTTATAGATAAAATATAGTACTTTCACCTAATGGTTGCCTGGTTTGTGCAAAAATTTTTTTTTAATATTGCAAATTTTTTTTTCCTTTATTTTATAGTTCGAAAACAGACACTGAGGAAGCCTGCAAGTCGTAGGCGAAATACGTATCTGTCATTGAATAAAATACACATAGTAGAATTAAATTGGATAAGTTTTCTTATTTTTTATTTTTAGATTTATTTTATAACTTTTTACATACCGTCATCCGGGGCGAGATTGTGCCAAAAAAGCATATATTTTTGTTCTTTGGCTCAGTATACACACAATTCAGGAACTAAGTTGATTTCAAACCTGTCAATATATACTAAATTGTTCAATTAACAACTACCGTAGAGATGGTTTAGTTACAATGAAACCTTGTTTTACTGGAAGTGCATGAACTTGGGGTGACATTGTGCCAAAAACATAAAGTTAGGCTAAAAACCTAAACAGTGAACATTAACATGTTTATATACAGTACACATAAATATCAGTATAAAGTAGTTCATATGGGGCCGTCCATCAACTAAGTGGACTATTAGGGACAGGGGATCGTCCAAAAACGACGCATCATAAGTATGAACGAAAATAACCCGGAGAGGTCTGAAATAACTAAAAATGAATTCGAAGTCAATGGACAGCCTTTATAAAGCCAGTAGCGTTTCTAGGGTTAACAAGAGGGAGATGTGTAAAGGGGTGTATCCTTAGGGGACATACCTATTTGATCATTTAACAAAAGTAACCATTACTTCGTTCGAGAACCCACGGCCGCAACACATCTAGCCTATACCACCCCCCCCTCCCCCCTCCTTAAAACTAGCAGTTTATACACGGTATAATATATTCGTCTTATATTAAAGTGTTTATTCAAAGTATCTGAAATTTCCAGAGAAAAAGTAAAAATTAGTTTAAATTAATTAGTAGACCTCAATAGTGAAGAATGTGAGTGTACTAGTGTATACTGACGTATTTTTGTTGTGTATGTGAAATCCACAACTTGGATCGATCATTATGGCTTGGCACAATCTCACCCCCGTGAAGCTCGAAAAGTACAAAGTTTCGAAAAATATTATTTTCGTAATCAAAACTTATCCAACGCATAATAACCTTTCAATACATTGTAAATGATTAGTTTATATACCTTCAAAATAGCAAGTTGATGCGATTTCATGTTTGGGTTGGTTTATGTGGGACATTTTTTACAAGCGTTATTTCCGAGTATTTTTAATCGCGAACTTTGAAACCCTGTTTAGGCTAAATAGTTTGCTAATATTATTTGTGTTCCATTCTAAGATATGAATAAATATGTTATGTTCATCATCATTTTGAATTTAGGTCACCAGTTTCTATAGATATAATAAATTTTCACAAATAAACATTTTTGGTTTTTGGCACAATCTCACCCCGGATGGCGGTAGGCGTCCTATCGACAAACAGCCTTCAGTGAAAATGTGTATTTTAGCATACTGTATAACTTTGTAGAACACTCGAAAGCAGTAAAAAAAATCGTGTGCAAAGTTATTGAGCGTAATTGATTTTTAAGCGCACCTTTTTAACACATCATTATTTCGTAACCGGTAAGAGATAAATAGTTAATGTATTCAGCAAAGTTGCTTATTTTAGTATGTTCTGCAACTTTTTAAAGAACTTTTTTTTTTAATTTATTTTGAAAAAACAAAAGTTTGTATCACCCTAATAGGTGAATTCATGGTCACCCTAATAGTGCAGAAAGATGTGCTATATTTAATTATTAAACTTCTCCGAAGACACCACCCTTGAAAAATACGCATTTTTTACCCTATTGCTAATGTCCGCGTTTTTTCAAAATTTGACCACTGTGTGTTGGGGCGGGGAGACTTCGTCACTTTTTTTAAATACGTTGAAACTATGATGGCGTCTTTTGCAACCAATCACGAAGCAACGATTTACAGTTTCACAATGCTTCATTATTTTCAATTTTTCAATAGTTCAACACCAATAATATAAACTTATTTTCATTTGGGTCAATTCTTAGAAGATTTTCCGATCGATTGATGTAAGAATATTAAAAATCGATCAAGAAACCGCTGCTATTAGCTATTAGCGTTCAAAACCTGACCACTTTTCGAGAAAGAATTTTTGGAATGACACCCCATCCCAAACCTTGCCGTAAGACGTAGTCCTACGTCAAAAAACTGTAGCATTAAATAAAGCACAAAGCCGGCATTGCAAGTGGTGTATCTAGAGTTACTCTCCGCTGTATTGGGTCCTGGACTATTTGTCGCCAATTCGTTAAGCATCTCGACACAAGCAAAACGGCTTCAACATGGTCGAGTTGGGTCTCTCTATTCCTATTCACGAACCAACTAGCAAAAGAAGATATTGGGCTTGTCGTTCGACCTGAATGACCCGCCAACATTTTGTTCGTTTCCAACCCAACATATGCATACGTGGATGGGGCCCTTAAGGCCGATGGAGGTCTAGAAGAGAACAGATTCACTGAACGGTCATCCGGTATTCTTGCGACGTGACCGACCGACTCATCGTACTCACCCAACTGTCGACAAGTGTACTTTGAGAATTAGTGCCTAGTGCCAAGTAGTGCCTGCAGTGCATGGTTCATACGCCTACGCCATTCTTCGCTTTCCGTTTGCGCTCCACTTCCTCCTAATGAAAATCTATTCGCAACAAAACAAAACACAACAATCAAAACACTCAGATAAACGTGGTGGGAAAGTGACATTAATGATATTAAATTATTTAGAAACTTTTTGGGAGAGATTTTCCAATCTCTTCAGAATCCGCAATCAACAAATTCATCTTCGATGAAGTAGCAAGGCATGAGGACGAAGTTTCTGAAGTAACAGGAAATATGAACCAAACTTTTTCGTTCTTGAAGGTTTATCATTCTAATAATGGGTTTCAAGAAACCGACAATTTTTCAAACAAAAATGGCGGTTGACTGTGACCAGTGGTGCGAAGCCCGCATTTGTGTGGGCTAATTTTCTCACACACGCATACTCGTTCTAATGAACACGCCGGCATAAGCGTTCCTTTCGGACTCCCGTTCTTGTTTATTCATGCACTGCAACGACTTTTGCGAGTATGTATTTAGCACGTCATTGCAGCCTGACGCCTGAGCAACTGATAGCGATCATTCGCGAGGACTCACACTCCCATCCACGTGTAGAATCGTGGGCGTAAGATGAAGAAGAAAACAAAAAGTAGTGCAAAATCTGTATCCCCGTGTGCCGCTAGCCCTCACGGGCAGCTGGCTGCTCACGAGTTGTTTGTCTCCCGAGTGGTTATGCAGAAAGACGCCAAGAGACTGTGCGTTTTCGAGTGTGTAGGTAGTAAAATGTTTGCACACAGCAACGCTGGCTATTTTTCGTTTTTTCTGGGAGCGCCATTTTAAAAATTTGCGTGGAGCGACAAATTGGCTTGCGCCGACCCTGTTCCTACCCACTTCCCCTGCGGTTGTTCGAACGTAGCCAGGTATATGATGCGGTATATATAGACATCTACGATGTGTACAACCTCATATACTAATGCTAATGCTAATGTTGTATTAACGAAAAAACAGCGGTCACTACGGAGTGGATTTCTTCGAAATAGACATCAATCCGTCCAACTGCCCTCGATTCCGCCCAATCGAGAAATATTGGGCAATTGTCAAAAAGAAGTTGGAGAAGAGTGGAAAGATGACTCAGGATGCGTCAGAGATGAAGAGATGGTGGTACAAAATGGTCGGTCAGGCTAGCCAACAGTGTGTCCAAAATATTCGAAGAAAGGTTTGAGATATTTTTGTTCACTACTTTTGCTTTAAAGTGCGATAAAAGATCTTGGTTTTGAGTATAAACACCGTTTTTATTGGTACAAACTGAAAGCGGACACGTATGAATCATAAGCTACAGGGACTGTTTCGAGATTTCCATTGTAGATCTGACGAAAGTCGGTAGGCTACTGTTGGCCGGACACGTCGTGAAGATTCCGGACGACAGTACGACGAAAACCGATCAATAATCCCACTGGCACCATGTACAGGGGGGCCAGATGTGTTAAGATATTAAATGAATCAAACTTTATAACTGATAAAAGGTATTACGTCAAAGTCGAACAAGAATGCGTGTAAATCAATTAAATTTACTATTAAAAAGGCAAAATTTCATTTAGTATCAGATACAAATGTTCCAGCAAATTCTCCAAAAGTGTAGCGAATACCAAGTCCCTACGCAACACCTATTCATAGATTTCGAGGCCACCTATGATAAAATCGACCGTGATGAGCTATGCAGCAAAATTAGGGCTGTTCAGGATTTAAGTTCATGATTAAATCAAATCGACCATTCAAATTAAGTCGTTCAAATTTTGATCCTAACACTCTTCAAGGTTCAAGCAAGTTCCTTTATTAAGATTTCCGCGCCCTTAGAACTACGGACTCCGGAAAGCTATCACAGCGCAGATAATGAGGCAGAGGGCAACCTTTTACTTGAGCGATAATTAACACCCAACTATCGAACGCTTTTGTCATTCAACTTGCACGTAAACATGCATCCGCTCCGATGCGGCGATGGTCGCGACCGCAAAGATCAGTTCCTTTAAAACAGAAAACGGGTCAAGAGCGCGCGATCGCAAAGGGCAGCCGGTTGATGGTTAGCGAACCGCGTCCGATATGATCAAATCAGCACCGGGCTTAAATGGGCTCGGTTGTCTTGTCATCCATTCAAAAGGGTGTGAATACTAGCAGTCAACCGCAAATAGAGTAGTTAAACAGTGCGAAACTTGAAGTTTTGTTACAAATAAATTACAGCCTCGTGGGTGGTGATTGCAAGCGAGCAAACAATTCCGCCTGTCAGAGATACTTGCGGGTGAGATAGTTCAAAGCTTCCATCCCGCTAGGCCAATGATTGATTTATCGATAATTTTCATTTATAAAATACGGGGATTATGATATGGACAGACACCAATTCTAAGTAAATTAAATTGGAAATGGACGTTTTTCAATTAAAAGCCTATCTAAGTTACGAAAGGCAAACAAGGGATCAACTATACCTTAAGATGTGGTAATCAGTTTAGCAACGTGACTAGCTGTAAATATTTGCAATTGCAATACTTGTGATTGACAGTATTTGAGAATTGACGATGGAAACTCTTGAGTTTAAGTTTACAGTTCTAGCCACATATCAAGTCTGAAAAAACTTGAAATCATTAACGATCTATACCATGAATGAAAATAGCATGAAAGCATTCTCCTTTAATAGCACTGATTACCATCTGTGAGAACTTTCCCGAATATCCTATGCCAAGTGCAAATTTAAATTGTCTTTTTATTATGCTGGTTTTATGTGTTCTGTCATCAATTTTTCTTCTTCTGAGATGACCTCAACTCGATTAGGACAGCGCAACCGAGCAGCTGTTATTTTAATGACCACCAAACTCTGGGAGGCATTAAGATATAAAACTACTCTCACAACATGTATCTTTAACTAGGGAACCGATTATCTAGAATTGACGTCACTTTGCATCCGATCACTTCACGATCTGGTCGTCAGGCTTTCGAAACAATCATAGGTACGCACCCAAATTGTTTGCAGCACGTTATTCTTTTGTATAGTAACCGTTTTGTGTAATTGCGATGCGATGGTGCGAACCAGCTGAGAAATGTCGAACAAGATCTGGCTGTGAGCTGCAACGGCCTGGCTATTCAGGCTTTTGGGGTCACGTTGCGTAACCTTAGGGTTTGTAGAAGCTGCACAGGCATACGGGAAACTGGCCTGGGTTTGGACGTCAAATTATCGTATGCGTTCTAAAGCAGCAATCTCGATGTCAATTGCAATGTAGATTCCAAAAGAAGACAAATTTACAACTATAATGTTAAACAAAACCAAATGGAAAATAAATCAAAAGCTAGGAATATTATTATTCAACAATTTTTTAATAAATGTTAATACTGGTGACCGTTAGCACGTAGAGTAGAACTCTGATTGATAAATATATCTAATTAGAGCACCCACATTTAAATTCATTTTGGATTTTTTCCAACAATTTCAGATAATTAACTTAAGTAGAATACTTATTACGTATAAAGCTAGTAATATTGTAAAATAGTAAAGAGGTTAGCCATAACAGCCAAGCCTATCTCCCCTAACCAATTTCTGCCCGGCTAGCCCTATTTACCGATTTCTTGCGGTGGTCGCTGGTTGCGTCCCCACCCTATTGTGGACAGATTTTGCGTGTCCGAAATGCGTGTAAACAAGCAGCCCAACTGCCTGTCCGATCATGCCATGTACTCGGGTACCTACCTATCTGTACCTTCACGACTAAACTGAATAGGATAAACAATCGATGACTCATGGGTGCGCCGGCTTGCAGAAAAATAAGTACTTGAAGTAGCCGCCGATTGCATCGATGTTTTCCAATTTGATGATCTATTCATTCGAGGGTGGGTAATCGGAAAATTTACAGTCGATTATTTTGTTCATGCAAATAAACTATTGTTGCTTAATTTTACATCCATTGTTAATTCGATTACTCAGTAAATTGTTAACACAAATTTGATGGATCATCGAAATTCCCCTATAACTGGCTTTGAAATTAGAGGCGCAACTATAATTACAAATTTTCAGAAATGCTGATGTATTCCACGAAATCAAGTTCAAACTAGCGAATAGTACTCATCTGAAACGTTCACTCGCTTACACACAAGGTAGGTGTCCCTGTAAATTATCGATCGAACTGACGTCAAAGATGTGCGAAATATTCCATGAAATCATTTATGCAATAACATGTTTGTCACCGACGACAATTTACACAGAATTACTGCGAACTGAACGTTTTACCTTTGTTATATGTAAGTACTATTTAATAAAGGTATGGAAACTGATCAAAAAACTCGATTAATCCAAGGTGCAGAGGGTCGGTGTTTCGGCAAAAGTAGCTGGAACCTTACGTGTTGATAATTGAGTCGATGTTGACTAGCTTTATGATAAGTTTAATTAATAATTTAATTAAAGGAGAAAAATCGATGCTCAACGAAATGGCAGAAATTATTCCAAACCTCGTGGCATTACGCTTAAAAAATATGGCTCTGCATTTTTTTCGCAACAATGATGATTCATGTTGTAGGACGCATTTTTAGCATTATGAGAACTGTTGATCGAAATTGACTGGCAGATGAAATAGTAAAATTTGAATCTACAATTCGCCCCGGAAAACTCAAAATTTAAGTCGATGTGTGTGGGGGAAGTGTGTGTGGGGGGAAGTGTGTGTGGGGGAGGAGTGTGTGTGGGGAGAGAAGTGTGTGTGTCGCTTGACTTTAGCCGTCTGTTATCTATACCTATAAAAATGGATTTTTTTCTGTCTGTCTGTCCGTATGTTCCTTATAGAATCGAAAACTACTGAACCGATCGGCGTGAATTTGCATGTAGGGGTTTTTGGGGGCAGGGAAGGTTCTTATGATGGTTAGACACCCCTCCCTCCACTAAGAGGAGGGGCTCCCATACAAATGAAACACAAATTTCTATATAACTCGAGAAGTAATCAAGCAAATGGAACAAAATTTGACATGTGCTTGTTTTTGGAGACAAGAATTTTTTTCTATGGTGAATTGAGACCCCTCCCCTCTTTATAAGGGCAATTATGACCCCTCTCCCCTTTAAGAGGAGGGGCTTCCATGCAAATGAAATACAAATTTCCTCATAACTCGAGAACTAATCAAGCAAATGGAACCAAATTTAGCATGTTGGTGTTTTTATAGGCATTTTTTTCTATGGCGAATTGAGACCCCTCCTTTCTTTAGGAGGGTAATTATGACCCCTCTCCCTTCAATAGTGGGAGGGGCTCCTATACAAATGAAATACAAATATCCTCATAACTAGAGAACTAAATGGAACCAAATTTGGCATGGGGGGGGGTTTGGAGGCAGGATTTTTTTTATGATGGTTTGAGACCCCTCATCCCTGTGATAGGGGGATAAGGACTCTCATACAAATAAAACAGAAATTTTTGCGTAACTCAAAAACTAATCGAGAAAATTTAGACTCTTTCATAAAACATTAGTTAATAACAAGACCACCAGAAACTATCAATAGTAACATTAGATGATTTAGGGCGAGACGGACACAGGCTGCTAGTGTTGCCGGCGACATGCCATCGGAAGCGCCGGCCACTGCGGGGGGCAGCCCCCCGTAGAGATCACCTCAATCTAGATTTATTTATTTTCCTAGATCTACTGACCTCTATTACTTTCCTTCAGTTGGATCACCCCTGCGAAATGGTACTTTCTACGAAAAGATTTTCCGTGAAATGGTACATCCCGCTAGAGTGACTATATATAGAGTGGCGACAATCTGTCAGTGTCATTCCAATCGAGCAGACAACCTATCCAACGCGTATGCAGGAAAGAAAAAGAAAAACCTAGGATAAACCGCATTGCATACATTTGGGATGACTTGGCGCCACTCTGTATATAGTCACTCTACATCCCGCGTAAGGTTTTTCGCGAAATGGTATTCTGCGAAATGGTTTGTAATCATGGCGAATATTTAAATGCTATCCGCTTTATTTTATCAGGCTAAGCAATGGGTGGAGTTGTTTTGTATTTTACTGTCAGGATAATTTGTATATTAAAACACCCATGAACTCCTCAGAAACTTGCAAAACTCGAGATTGTAATAAAGGTCATCCGAGACTCAGGATTTATCTACAACACAGTTTAATTTGTGGCAATACGAAGTTTGTCGGGTCAGCTAGTCATGCATAACAATTTAAAAATAATATTTAATCATACTGTAACGATCGGTTACAAACCAGCACTCTCATCCAGGAAATTTTCGTGAGAGAGTCGTGAAGCAACAAGATTGTTCCGTGCTGTTTTGTTCGGATTTGACGGGCGGTGCTCAAGGATAAGAAGTCTCCCAACAAGCCAGAGCTTTTCGCAGTCGTAAACCGGAACCTATCGAGCAGTTTAGCCATCTCATCTCTAACAACCAGGAAAAGGTGAGATCTAACAGATAGGATGAATTTACCTAATAGTCATCAGCATAGTCCTTCGTTTGATCTCCTGGATTATCAGCTATCTGTACTGGAAAATGTTGGTGCTGGTTTCTGTAACTCTATGCTGGCCAGTCCCTCACTTCAAACACGAAGGTTGTCTTTATTGATTGAAAAATCAAGCAAAAACATATTCATGTAAAGGGGATAAGTCACGTTATAAATTAAAAAAATATCTAATTACTCAAGGCCCTTATTGTTACTAAATCGCCAGATAATTAATTACCGTTAATAGGCAACTAAAATATGCTGAACATGTTTTAGCTATACTATGCATATCTAATTTCCAATCTAGCGATAGTGATTGAGTACACTACCTGTCTGTTCTGAATCACGCCTAGTGCACGAAGTTACTGTTATTTACTCGCCGTGGAAAGTTTGTACCTACGATAACGGGAACAATAGCACCTGCACAAAGTACAGTCAGTATTTCTAATGAAACTGGAAAGTTTTACATACATTTATATGTGAAATCTGCTCTGCTACTACTGCTGCTGATTTGAGTTTCTGGTGAAAGAGACAACACAATCAATGACGTATCTCCTTACACGGTTTTAAAAGTAACAAAATAACAAAGAATCTTGATTGGTTAATTTATGACTGAAAAATATTTAAATGTACATAACCCAAGTAACAATTTGGGTTTTATTACACTCTTATGATGGCATTTAAGACCAAAACTGGCTTTGAAACCGTCATAAGAGTACAATAAAACTCACATTGTTGCTTGGGAATGCAAGATTCAGATCGCTGACGTGAGTTAAATAAGGTTATTTTTCTCAAGCATGCCCCATTTTCTCGGTTTTCTTCATGTCATTCAAAGATACCACAGTACGATTCGGGTTTTAAAATATTTCATTTTATTCTTTCTTTGCAATTAAAACTTTCCTAATACTTGTCATTTCATATTTTAGAGCAAGGATACGTATTGGAATCGCTTGATAGAATATTAAGTGATTTAAAGAGAACACAGTGGAGTAAAAAGTTTCTCTAAAATGTCTTCAGATCAACTTCTGCTACTTTATAATTCTAATTTTGACCGAGGATATTGACTGTTACTGAGCATTCTCAAGTTTTCCGTCATACCCGGTTAATCCTCCGGTTTCGGTCAACCCTTTGAGTGCAATTTCCATCGATAACTTCCCAGCCAGTATAGCGTGTTTCTCCATAACATTCCATATGGTAGCCATAAATACAAAGAATATAATAAATCCACATAGTAAAAATCTTAACAGCAAATAGGCCATTTTCAGCCCGTAGGGAGCATCTAACTCCAGTGTATTGAGCAAAACGATAATCACTGCAATCGCCATTAGTGAATAGCTACGCTTGTGAGATTCCAGCTGCTTCAAGCTTTCGTTGCAAATGACGATACTTTCTCTCAGTGCCAGAATTGTGTCTTGGTCGCTATCGCACTGTTCTGATCCGTCGCTGTGGTCCTGTCGGTGTCCACTACATGCAATTAAATTCTGGATAGTCGACGAGCTGGCTTTCTTCAGGATAATTTTAGCATACACGGCCTCGTGATCGGAATAGCTTATATCTTTACCGGGAATGCGCTCCTGCAGTGGAAGGCGATGCTCCAACAGCCGTCCCTCATAGTGATCGGCAAACCGATACATAATGTAGTCGATCCGTTTGCCTTGGGGATTTTTCCTAGCTAATTCTGGATCGGTGTAACTGTTTTTCGCTATCTCATTAGTGCCAAGCTGGCCGCTGACATACAGTTTTCTATCATAGGAATCCGTCAGCTTGGAGGTGGTTTGGAGTACCCGATAGGCCAAATCACCCGGTTCGGTGTTCAGATCACCGGCCAAGATCTGAACCACCGCCGTTCCACGCGTACTCTCGATAAATTGAGCAGTGTCATAAGCCTGAATAACCCGGTGCGACATGTAGTCGTCACGTTTGCGATCATATTCAGCATGTAACTATTAGATACAAAAACAATTTAACGTTACTAGCTGTTTTTTTATTAAAATTGGACATTCATGACTTACATGAGCAGCGTACACATGGACCAATTGACCATTGACGAGAATCTTGGCCAATCCAACGCCCTTTCCACCGAACCAATCACCATGCTGGATCCGATGAACGTACCCGTTGACCGACCACGCATGGAAGAATGTGGACACTATGGAATATTTCGAGAACACGGCCAATCCAGATCCAACGACGCCACTGTAAGAGCGATGAAAAATTATTTTTGCTAGTTTTACATCCAATGAATGAAAATCTAACGTAAGTAACGCAGTGATACAAACCTGTAAAAATAGTGAGCAAATGGAAGTACGCCTTCAACCCGTTTTCTCAGATACTGATAATCATTGTCGGACCAGACCTCTTGCAGGGAAACAATATCGTAATTTCCGCTGGCCAGTACATCACCTATTGCTTTTACCCTCACTTCACGATCTTTCGATACGAACGGAATTCCCCTACAAGCGATCGTTCAAATGAAACAAAGAAACACTCCAGTTTTCTAACAGTGAAATCACGTTCAATGTCTTACCATATATTCAGGGTTAAAATGCTCAATTCAAGCGCCATTTCATGTTGCAGTTTCACTTACTGGTAATCTAATCTTTCCTTGCTTTACAAGTAAAGTAGTCTTATTCTATTTGCCTAAATTAGATATAACTGGAAAAATCAATTTTTTGGAGGTGCCACCTCCGCACCGACGTGTGATATGTTACTATTTGTTGAACTTTTGTTTTGATTATCAGCTTCGCTTAAAAAACGGTGTCAGAAGAAACCAGAGCTGGCAAGTTCTATTCTGTTAGACATTTGCGTAAATAATCAATCAATCTAATAAAATCATAATCTGCATGTTTTTTATAAATTTTCCAAACTCCAAATAAATTTATAAATCTCTATTAAAACTTTTGATGTGCTGTCCGAAAAAGTTTTAATAAATTTATTAAACTGTGCACACCCTGGCAGCGCTGGTAACAACAGTTAGAAATGGAGGAAATGGAAGAACGAAGAACCAGGGGGCTGATATGACGTCACATTTTCGTTGCTCACATGAAAAAGGCGGCAAACGCAAAGCGATTTCACAAAACGAATTTATCTAACCATTTTCACAGTTTCATGTATTTCGCATTAATTGTCTGCCTGAAATTGGCTATGTGATGCTAAAACCTTGACTAAAATCGAACTAAAACTAACAAAATTTAACAATTTATACATCCGACTCGGTTGTCAGCTTGAGCCCATCTATGAAGCTGTCAGCTTGGGCCCGCTCTATGTTGGCTACGTTTTTTTTGTATAGGTTGGTATTGGAAGTGTCATTCCCGTGCGAAGAACAGCCACATCAATGAGCTACAAGCTGCTCGAATCGAGCAATCATTCCTGCTCGTGCGTAAGCTGCAGTGGTGAATTCGAAAAATTGAACGTTTTATATCGTTTAGACAAGACACAGAACCATTAGAGTAATCGTCTGAAATTACGATACAAAATCAGACGGGTTTGGGAGGATTTGCACGTGCTTATGCATCTGCATGTTTCTCGACGAAAGCGAATTTATCTGATTTTGTTCTCAGAGCTAATTTTCTTATTCTTCGAAAAGAAAACAAATAATAATTGGGATAAAATATAAATTGCTTTTTGTATTCTGTTATTGTATATTATTATTTTCGACTTTGACCAGAAAAATGTCACTCATTCGTAAAAGATCATCACATTATGGCGCCTACAACTTGATTCCATCCTTGTCGGCATCATCGGAATACTTCTCGATATATTTATTCTCCGGATCGAACTTGGCCTTCAGGGCCTTCCACTGTTCCGGTCGGTTCTCGGTTAGATTCTTGATGACTTTACTACTGGTTTCCTTCTGCTTTTCACTGCACTTGGCACAGTTGTTCTCTAGGGCTTCCGGCAGAACACGCTTCAACTCATTACCTTCCGGGGTGCAAACGCCCTCATCCATCAGGCACTTGAAGTAGTTGTTGAACAGACGGTCCGACTGCAGGATCTCGTTCACATCGATGTTATCGTACTTGGTGGTGTACTTGTCGTCCTGGGCAGCAACGAGGACTACCAGAGCCAGAGCAACGACGATGATTTTCATGTTGGTTGTGAAGATTTGTAACTGTTTTCTTACAAAATTCTGAGTACCCGACTGGGATTGATGTCTAGAATCGAACTATGATGCTCACATCGATACGGGTGCTTTATATAGGTGATTTTTGAATTATCATTTCTGATTTTTTGTTTTTTGCTTCAAAAAACTAGTAAACAGTTCTGCTCCGTGATTTGGAATTGCCAATTTTTTTCTGCTCCCATTTCGGGAACTAATTATCCGTTGCGATGCAGCATGGTGCGAAACACCGTGCAGGGGGCCAATAGCAAATGAATAATCGTTTATCGAAATCATTGCTCGTCAGCAACACTCAATCTATTTGCTAGTGGTCTGGCGTACTGCAAACTGCAAACTATCATCATCATCATCATCATAAGATCTTGACTCATCTCAATGATTTTGGGAGTGATTAATGTTAAAAAATTATTGCTATCTCAGTCATAGCTTAGATTAAATAAAGTTTCAATTCTTGGAATAGACTAGTTTTATCTTAAAAAAGTCGATTTAGTTAAAGCCCACAGACAACTCACATTGAACATTTTTCCTAGATTGAATAGTAAATAATAATTTACTCGATAGGAAAATGATTACGGGGAGCGTGGTGAACTGGTTAAAACCACATTGAAAAAAAAATAAAAAAAAAACGATTGCGGGGACCTGGGGCAAGATGGGCACCTATTTATATCTCATCTGTGAAAGAACTTTTTATTTATAAACTCCCACAAGTTGCTAAGCTATACTTAGCAAAGCAAAGTAATATTTCAGCGTGTTACAAAAAATCGCGCTTGTTAAAAAAAATTCCACTAAATAAATTATCGTTCTGATAACTTGGACTTCTTATAACATTTTGCCGCTAGCAAGTAAGTAATTTTAAATAATGAAAGTTGCTTATTAATTTTCTGTTGGGGAAGAATAAATGCTTAATGCGAGAAATGAAGAAATTCTTGATATTAGGCCAAAAATATAGACTTAGCGAAGGTGAGAGTCGAACTCACAGCTCCCAATCTCTAGTTGAGCGTGTTGTTTAACCAATTACACCACTAAGCCGTCTATACTCTGTGGTCTTATATCAAGGTTTTGTTATGACGCTTGCCTGATTCTATCATTCATTGGGAGCTGTGAGTTCGACTCTCACCTTCGCTGGAAAGGGCGTTATAGGGACAGGGAGGTTATATGCTCCGCGAGTAATGTCACGACTTCAAGTCCATAAAGAACTACTTATCTAATAAGGGTTTTGTACATTATCAGCTTCGTATGGCGGGGTATGCTTGTTGATCGGTGCGTTTTGGGAAAAGCAATGTAGGCCCAATTTCCCGTTTGAATGCGTCCGTGGTCACCAGGGATCCCAAATACACGAACACATCTACACGCGTGGGAGGCACGCGTTTGTTTCCTTGCAGACTTCTCGTTACATGCTTTTGGTCACCCACGCATTTATATTTAGCCCAATCTTCCTAGACTAAGCTTCCAGTCTGGCGTGGATTGAATCCGCCATTGCAAAGTTCCGGGTTATGATATAAAAGACATCTGCAAAGCCTAGGAATTAGTGAAAATTATGCCTCTCTTTTCGATGCCTGCTCGTCTGCTCACTCCTTTAGAGCGATGTTGAACAGCATGCAGGATGAGCCTTATCTCAACCCTCGTCGCGTCTTGAAAGGACTAAAGAGTGTCCCCGAGATGCGCACGAAACACATCACTTGATCTAATATAGCTCTATAATATAGATCAGTCACGTCAGTCTATCCGGAAAACTGTGTTCGTGCATTATCTTCCTTAGCTTGTAGCGATGGACTGTATCGTATGCTGTTTTGAAATAAATAAAAATGTTGAGGAAGAATAAATGCTTAATGCGAAAAATGTAGATTCAGGCAAACTGAAAATTCTTGATATTAGGCCAAAAATATAGACTTAGCGAGGGTGAGAGTCGAACTCACAGCTCCCAATCTCTAGTTGAGCGTGTTGTTTAACCAATTACACCACTAAGCCGTATATAGACGTATATTTTTGGCATAATATCAAGAATTTTCAGTTTGCCTGAATTTACATTTTTCGCATTAAGCATTTATTTTTCCCCAACAAGGAAAGCTAAACCGACTGCTAAACGTCGTTAGAAAAAAGAAAGAAAAAAATAAATAAAAATGTGATGAGTGGGCATGTTGTTCTCCCGGCATTTCTGTTGAAAATGAAAAACAGTGTAAAGCAAATTGCCGTAGGTCAGATGTGCTCGTGCTTGCTCTTAGCACAGATAAACAGACTTAACACTCACTCTACCATTCATCGCTGTAACAGTCATTTTCAAGGTTAGGAATGTCTCCACATTCGTCAAAGTGGCGCATTTTAACGAAAGAAGGGGAATGCCTTAGGATAAGTCGCTTAAAACACTCTATGCACCTTATTCGTGCCAATTTTGTTCAATGTATACCTGACTGTGCCGGAAAGGCGCCAATCTCGTCAAACTTGTGCTCATTTGTTCACTAGCGACTTACTCGAGGGATACTCCAGTTGCAAGTTAATATTTGGGAATGCCGATCATAGATGGTGCTAATATTCAGGCAAAATGTGCGGGATGATAATTTTTATTGATTTTTCTTCCAAGAGTTACGTCTGTTTGTCTGTGCTCTTGGGCGGGCTGTGGTTTGAACTTCAATTTGAACTTGGATTTAGTTTTGGATGTAAACTTAAGCCTCAAACACAATGCATACGGATTTTACTACGTTGCGGCAATTTGACAGTTTTTACATGGGTTTTCTGTCAAATTTCCGCAACGTAGTAAAATCCGTATGCATTGTGTCTGGGCCTTTAGGCTTAACATATCATTGGCCATGCGATGACTGATCGACCCGCATCTTTTCAGATACGTGATTGGAATCTTGGGATCACTCTTGTACTTGGTCGTGAGCTTGTTCGGCGCTTGTCTGCCTTGTCTGTCTTGCCCAGTGCTCGAAAAAATTGACAACCCTACATGAACGCACTTAGCGCATACGGTTTTACCCCTGATAGTATTCTTTTATCTGTCAGCACAGCCTGTCTGAACTGCTGACAGTATTTATCTTTCTCAGTTTTCTACCATTCAAAACAATTCATGCATAAATTGCAGTGCTGTATGATTGCTCGACTAACCTGTCAGTGCTGGCTCACCAGTTTTCTTGCTCTTAACTGATATTTTAGACCTCAAAATTTACCTAACTGAATGTTTGCGTTTATTGTAATTTAGTTTGCCGTTGTCGGCAGCCCAAAATTAATAAATGATTCACATTTGATCTATTCATTATTGTCGAGAATAAATGAATGTAGCAAACAACACGAACATGAACATGAGTGAATCGCTCGAATCGTTTATTTCAGGTTGCCAATGCTGAGTTCATTTCATCTGTACAGTAGGATTTCGAATTTGGCAAACAAATGCGTGTCGCCTGTGTTGCCAAAATCGAAACCGTGCCAAAATCGAGACCGATTTTCGATATGCAAAAATTTAATGTAAATGCTTTAGAAATTGACTAAATATCATTAATCAACGATTGCAACCATTTTATGTTTAAAAAGTCCGCCAAGAGCTATCTGTTCGGTGCAAATAAGTTATTGAAACCCTGCGGTAAGACGTAGTCCTACAGCAATAAAAATATTATTGTTCGAAACCACATAACCGTTTTTCATGAAGGCATCATTTTTTCGTCATCTTAAGCATGTATGCAGAAACTAATTAATATTTAAGCATATTTTTGGAAGTGAAATATCTTGTGTTGCCAAAAACGAATACTTTTGTTGCCAAAATCGAGGCATGCCAAAATCGAACCATGCCAAATTCGAAATCCAAGTGTACTAGAAACAGTAAAGAATGAACAGTATATTGCATCAATTCAGGCGTATTGCATAAATTGAATATGTGATTTCTAAGCGCTGGTCTTGTCTATCTTGTCTGTTTTGTCTGTCTTGCTTGTCTTTTTCCTTGTCGTGTCTGTCTTATTTTGGCATATCTACCTTTTCCTTTGTCTTTTCTGTCTTTTCTTTTGTTTGTATATCTTTTTCATTGACTTGCCTGTCTTTATTGTCTTTTTCTTTATTTCGACTTTCGAAGTACTAAATAATAGGTTTGGCTCGTTTTCACCCTTTGAACCACTGAACCGATATTGATTTCAATTTTTGTTTTCAAATCCATTTTCCAACAAATTTAGTTGCATTATCAAAACTAAAAATGCAAACAAAAAAATAATAAAATCAAAACTAGAGCACAAGTCCAATTTTTTGATCACTATTCCCATCAATAAAACGGTCAGTCATTAATTCCATAAGCAATGCTAAATATCATAACAATCAACGATCTCCAGTTTCTTCTACTCACACCTTCCATTAACCGTACATTAAGGAATTTCTTTCAATTGTAGTACTAACATTTTCAAATTGCTAAACTGAACGGGCTCATTTCTATATTGTATGATTGTTTTCCAACGCGTAACTGATGCACATTTTACAACTTAATTCCACCCTTGCCGGCTTCATCGGAGTACTTGGCGATAAACTTATTGTCCGGGTCGTATTTTGCCTTCAGGGCCTTCCATTGTTCAGCACGATTCTCGGTTAGGTTCTTGATAACCTTCGTGGTAGTTTCCTTCTGCTTATCACTACACTTGGCACAGTTGTTCTCCAGAGCTTCCGGTAGCACTCGCTTCAATTCGTTACCCTCGGGAGTGCAGTTGCCCTCATCCATCAGGCACTTGAAGTAATTGTTGAAAAGACGGTCCGACTTCAGAATTTCGTCCACGTCGATGGTGTCGTACTTGGTAGTGTACTTATCATCCTGAGCAACAACCAGAACTACCAGGGCCAGTGCAACGATAACCAATTTCATGATGAATGGCAAAAGGATATAAAACTCTGCGCACCGTGATAAGATTGATGTCCAGAATCAAACTCTGATTCCTGTAGCTGTTTCGCTACTTTATATAGGTAAATCTCACATGATCCTTTGGGTTTTTCAACGAGTAATTTTTGAAGGTAGACTGCTTTTTACACTAACTTGTAATAGTTCCTTGTTACCTTGCCAGAAATCGATCATCATGCAATCAGCACATGACGGGAGTGACGTAGAGATGAACTTCCACATTCGATGCAATTGAATAATTGACCTGAAAGGAAAACCCCACAACCGAACGCCAATATTTGGTCCATCATTTGCATCACAACACAGCGCCTGTAGGGAATGAGGTAGCGCGGCAAGGCGAAATCCATAAATGTACCACTCAATTCACACAGAAAGGTTTTCAATTTAAATCAGCTATAATTTCGGTTAAAAGCACTTCACTATAAGCATTGTGAAAAAAATTGATTCTGTGTGACAAAAAAAATGCGCTAAATTAGTTGGCTAAAACAGTGAGTTGCAGTTTTACTTGCTAAAGCTTTTTATGAATTATTTTGCATGATCATAAAATATTCAAAGAAATTGTCATCAATTTTCACATTCAGATCAAAGCCCATATTTGCGATTGGGGGAAATTCCTTTATTTTACTGTCACTAAAAGCGGTCAAAAATCATTACAGGATTTCGAGGGAAAATGATCGATAATCGCTTTGTCCAGCAAAACGTGTGTGTCACAAAATACATCCATCAGCCGGCGAACATCCTTACAGCTTGATTCCGTCCTTGTCAGCATCCTCGGCGTACTTCTCGACGTACTTGTTGTTGGGATCGTACTTGGCCTTCAGGAGCTTCCACTGTTCCGGGCGCTTCTCGGTCAGATTCTTAATCACTTTGGTGCTCTGCTCCTTTTGCTTAGCGCTACACTTGGCGCAGTCATTTTCCAGAGCATCGGGCAGAGAGCGTTTCAGTTCGTTAACGTCCGGGGTGCAGCTGCCCTCATCCATCAGGCACTTGAAGTAGTTGGTGAAGAGACGGTCCGAGTTCAGAATCTCATCCACATCGACACTGTCGTACTTGGTCGTGTACTTGTCATCCTCGGCGGCGACCAGAACAACCAGAGCCAGGGCAATGATGAAGAACTTCATGATGACGATCGTCGGGAGTTTTGGCTGTACGAAAGAGTAAACTAAAATTTATGATTATTAGTACGCTGGAGGATTCTTTCCCGGTATTCCAGATCTACCTTGCTGGGGTTGAGGTCCGGAATCGAACTATGCTCTCACCAGCTTTCCCTCAGCTTTATATACGTAAAAATTATTCCGGGCTTCTTTCTATCATCAACCTTCGGTCAATGAACCGTTTTTCTGCTCTATCTTTCTACCGACGTAATTCGGCAAAACAAGTACGGCAGAAAAGAAGGAGGGTGTGCCTCGCAAATGAACCAATCGTTTATCCTCCGCGAAGAACTGGAAACAGATGATTGACATGTTTGCGGAATCTTATTTAGTTTCTTTTTTGTCGTATCATATTTTGCCTTGTCAATCTTCAATCCCGCTGGTTCTAAAATTTCTTACCCGTCAGCTGGTTTTGGTGCATTAATAATGAACGACATTGATTTACTGTTAGTCAAAAATCTTAAGTAGAAAAAAATCACATTAATCCTTTTAGTTTTGGCAAGGCAAAAGATATCTAATCAGTGCTACACAACAGGAAATCAAGTTTAAAGAAAATGTTCATAATATCATGTATCTTCTTGGTTTTGTTACAAAATGATATTTATTCAAAGCAAAACATTGACATTTACGCAACAAAAAATGTTCAATGAATTTTTATATTTTTAATCGACGATAATAAATTTCAACACCCTTCTTTAAATGAGTTGAATACATGAAGATGCTTCTTTCAAAAACTGTAACTCAAAAACAAACAAATATAGGTCTCTGAATTTTTAATATTTTATGTAAAAACTCGCAGATTTTCGAAAAATATAAAGAAATGGAATTTTTGATGTCGTTATCCATGGAAACACAACAAAAAACGAATAATTTTGATGTTGCGAAAAAATGAGGGATGAAAGGAAATTCGAAACTATTTTCACCATTAATAGTGGAATTTTATTGTTAAACTAGTTCAACTTTTCTTTCTATAAACTTTTATATTCTACTAAGACGCTCAAAACAAACTTTAGATGAAAAGATGGCTAAAACACGATCAAAATTTATCGAAAGGACAACAAAAATAATTGGAAAATATGATAAAACGTCGACGAAAAGACGTTAAAGCAAAACGAAAAAACAAAAAAGCGCAGCAAAAAGACGTTTAAAATGCGTTAAAAAAGCGACAACATATACAACAGCAGACGACGAAAGGTTGACGGATATTCGACAGTAAGATGATCGACAAAATGGCAGACAACATTTTTGCTGACTTGACAAACAAGACAACAAAAATAGCAAAAAAGGGACTAAAATACAAAAAAAAATGGCGAAATAAAAACGAAGAGAGGACAACAAAATAACGACGAAAAAAACTTCGAAAGGACAAGTCCATGTAGAAAGATACTTTTGTATATTAGAAAACAGTACATATCGAAATTAATTTACACATTTTAGTAAAACTAGCAAACGATTGATGCTAACTAACCCTCCTGTGAAGCACGGTGAGTAACGGTTAAACTATCTACGGCTACGGTACGGTTAAACTATCTAACGGGTGACAACCAAAATTTTGGAATTTTTTTCTCAAGCTGTCAAAAAAGACAAATATACATGAAGAAGATCTGATTTATCGAAATAAAGATACATTATCCATTGTTGAAAAAGAATTAGTGTACATTTGAAATCTTTCGTTTGACGTCGAAACAGGAGCGTTGTACGGCCGTCATGTCAACTTTGCGAATGCGTCTCTTGATTCTACCAATCAACAGTTTGCAATTCGTGGCTTTCCAGTTATTTTTGTACACCAAGGAACTCAAAATCCCGAAGAAATCTTCGATTGGGCGCACTGAGACAAATTTTATGGGTCGTGGTTTTTGGGTAAAAATGGGATCGAATGGGTATTCCGGAACAATTGTGTTGTTTTAGCGTAATGGGATGATGCTCTATCCGGCCAAAACACGTGTTGTCCATCTGAATGATGTTTTTGTTGAAATGGGATCAAAATTTTCTTCAAACATTCGTCTGCTGCATCTTAATTGATAGCCAAACCAGAGGGCCTGTTGTTGAAGAAACGAGAAAGAGGAGAGAAAGAGCTAACACATACACACTCTCATTTCTCCCTGAGCTCGTTTGTTGTCGAATATAGGCCTCGAAAAAACTCCAAAATTTTAGTTGTCACCCGTTAAATTAAATTTTGATTTCAGTGACAAAGACAAAGATGGTAAATCTACGGATTTTTCTTCGGCAAAATCTGGTAACGCTGTCCAGCACTACAGAGCCAGTTTCTAGGTTGTTGGTTGTGCCTCAACTCTGGAAAATAATAGAACGTTTTTTCATATCTGCATGTCCTATCTAGTACCAATTCTAGCTGCCAGTAATATGATTATTGAGGTACAAACCTTCACACAGTTGTGAGGAATGTGCGGCTCAAGCCACAACTGCTGATCTATCTAGCACAGTCCCTATTTCGTCCTTATTGCAAAACCTTAGTGGATGTTTTCGCTCGACCACATCACTGTTTAGAGTCTCACGTTCGCATGAGGACGATGATCGGTCTCCCCTGACACGTAGTACAGGCACCGTTTCGAGCCGCTTCTAACACTCGTAACGGATCCCATCACCCTACCAAGTTTCCTTAAAAGTTAGTTACCCGATCTTCCGCATGAATTTGGGATAGAAGATGCAGTATTGCGGTTATTAACATAAATTTTCATCCTGTTGCGGCGGTAACCCGCATCGTCAATCACCGCAACGAGAACAAGGAAAGGTGGCCAAATATTTTTTGGTTTATATGTGCAATTGTTACTGATGCTTTAGCAACTAAAACTACATAAAAAAATGTCTTTTAGCATCTTACATTCAAAAATATGTATTATATAAATTCATTGAATATCATAAGTATAAAAATATGTGTAAATATAGTAACAAAATTTAAGAAGTACGGAATGGGGTTGCAAATATCTAAACAATAGAAATTAATCTATTTGTATGGCAGCTCTGGACAAAAGCACATCCTTCAATATTTGGCGAGGTCAGCATTGGGCGATAATGTATCGATATAACTGGTACCGATATTCGTGGACGAAATCTCGATAGTTTTTTTTCGAAATAGTTAATTGCGGCATGCATATAACAGCTTTGTAAATGTTAACACGTTATAAAACAAGTCAAACGGAGTGTTATAAAACAAATGTAAAATGCAGATCGTCACGTGATGCGAGCATTTTTGCTGATTATGCTCTCAGCTGAGTATACGTATCGATATGTGAAAAATATCGATATTCAATTAACGAAAATTCGTCAGCTTCGCTCAATACAGAATTATTTTGACAGCTTGCTATGAACTTTCCGAGAATGAAAAGATTTCTTGCAAATCACAATATAAGATGCTGAGAACCACCGTGGAGTCATTTTATGTCAACAGTTAAGCGTGATCGTCAACAATAACACGAGTAAAAAAATTAAACCCTTTTCCCTCGGCAAGACGCACAGTGCGTTGAGCCATAGACAAAAATCGTTTTTCACTTTTGTTTAATCGCGTATACCAAGTATTTAGTATTGTTTATAGATGCCTTCTGCTATATAAACAAGTATTAGTTTGCTTGGGAAAGCGCCACAACTACTACTACAAGCATTCAAACTGTCAACTTGCAGAGTGGATTTTACTTACAAATTTTGCTTTCATTTTTGAAGGTTATTCATCACGCTCGTAAAAGTTACATAGTTTGTGTAATCAAAATCTTTAAAATGGAGAATAACAATAAAGGTTAGTAGAATAAATTTTGGTTACAGAAGGAATTCATTTTGACCTCACTCCTAAAAAATCGCCCCATAGAAATGACATAGATATTGTCCTTCAAAAAACAGAACTCCAACTTTGATTACTGATTTAAAAAATGTTCCACCGACTTCCAAGCTAAAATATACACAGAATAATTGTTGAAAGTGTCCTCTACAAGATCGAACAGGTTTTAGCTGCAACTACCTGCAACTCTGCAAGATATTTCAATATTTGTAGATCAACGTCAAACACAGATAAACTGTCAGATTTCCGTTGATTCTACTATATTATGTTATCCCTGTTAGAAGAAACCACTGTTTATGAATATTTGTGCTATTACTGTTCAAAATTACACTCAAAGTGATTTTATTTCATATAGCGAGTAAATATTTCTTTTAAAAAATTAATAAACTTAATCCCGGCTGCCGTTTTTTTCCCGTTTTTCAAGTTGATAAAAATTATAAATAATCAATGATAACGGTTTTCCTGCTGGAAATTCGTTTTGTGGATCTAATTAAAAGGTTTCCAAAAATTGCCCAACAAAAACAGAACGTCGAGCTGCAGACTTTGTCTCAAATTTTGTCACGGAAAATTATTAGTTACTTTTCCGTTACGGCTGAGAATAGTAAAAGATGCTTAAGTATTACTTAAACACCAGCTTTGTTCACAGATATAGAGTGCGAAAGTATATTTTGCTTAGAAATGTTTAAACGTCTTCCATAAACATAGCTTTCCTAACTGTCATGCACTGAAGGAAAACTTTTCGATTACCGAAATTGCAGCCAAGGTTGATCTTCGAGTGCTGTTTAATCTAACACTAGATGACATTGCTGAATTTACCGAAGTATTTTTAGTACAAATGTTGCTTTCACAAACAACTTTGGTATTTATATAGCCGACGGCAACCCATATAATGATGAAAAACTGTTGCAATGCTTGCGTAAAAATTTGGCGTTTGGGACATTTTTGCCATTATGTAAATATTTTGAGACATTTAAGCAAATACTACCTTCGATTATCACAAACTGCTTTTTTCGTTACACTAGCTTGATAAAATGTCTAAAACTAGCAGTTTTGATTTTTGTCCCGCAGTCCCATACGTTCAACGCACTGTGAGACGTTTCGATCAAGAAGCATTTTCCGCCACACAAAGCTGACAACATACTAATCAGACCAGTAATCCTTTACAGACTGGAGGCCGTAACTTTGCTTACGGAAGTATACGCGCTTGTGGTGTTTGAACGAAAAGTATTACGGAATATTTTTGGTGGAGCATAAACGGAAAGCGAAGAGTGGGGCAGGTGTATGAACCATGAGCTACAGGCACTACTTAGGGAGATTTTCATCGTATACCTGGTGCATGTTGGGAGGCTACAAGGGGCCGGCCCCGTCGCAAGGATGCCGGACAACTGTGCAGCGAAAACTGTGCTCTTCCCAAACCCCACCAGGAATAATGGGTGTCCGCGATAAAATTGCAGCCCATTCAAATTGCTCTAACTTTTGAACCATTGGGTAAAATTAATTGAAATTTTGAGTAGAGAAAGCTTAACGTGCATTATTTACACTCTGTGAGCTTTTTCATCAGGTGCGTAAAAATCAGAAAAATAGCGGCGGAAGAATAGCTCGTTCGCGAAACAATTCTGCACGAGTACATCGAAAAACAGAATTTATCACACCGTGCCATTGGTAAAAAGTTGGGAGTGCCAAATTGTGCGGTTTCTCGTGTCAAAAAACGGTTCGCAGAACGTCTCACTACTGGGAGTGCCTAGGCCTAAACAGAAAGTGGTGCACCGATCGTTCAATAACAAGTTTTGGACAGCAAATTACCAAGCAATCGTATGATAGCAAATCTTTTTACGAAAATAATGTATGTATCGCAAAAATTCGATTAGGTCGATTCGGTCGATTACGTTAACAACTCAAAATTGATCTTTAGATCAGACATTACTTTTGCACCTGGATTTGAATTCGGGCTTGATGTTTTGTTTAAAATTGTATCAAAATTGCACTAAAAATTGGACTTCGAACTGGACCTGTATTGGAAGTTGCAGTTGGACTTTGAGTCGAACATAAATTGGAATTAAATTAGACTAGATGTTGAGCTCAAATTGGACTTTAAGGCAGACTTGAAATCAAAACAGAATTTGACTTGAAATTAGACTGGACATCAAATAAAACACTGCACTTCAAATTAGACTTTAAATCGGAGCTGAAATTAGAGTTAAATTCGACTTGGTTGGTTTTAAAGGGGGGCATTAAATTGGGTTTGAAATTGGACCACAATTGAACTTCAAATTGTACTTAAAATTAGTCTTGGTATTGGACTTCAAATCGGAGTTGAATTTGGAATTAAATTAGGCTCGGAATTAGACTTAAAATTAATTATTGTACAGAGCATCATACTTAAATTAAACTTTGAAATTGAGCTTGAAATTTGATTTGAAATTAGGTTTGCCATTGGATATGAAATTGCACCTCAATTAGTGCTAGTATGAAATTTGAATTAACTAGAAATTAAAAATGGGCCTTCAAAATGGGGTATTGAAATCAGATCTCAATTGAATTTCAAATTGCAGCTGGAATTAGAATTGTATTTGGCCTTAAACTCGGACATTAAGTTGCACTTGAAATTGAACCTGAATTCTGAGATTAAATAAGAACTAAATTAGACTCGCAATTGATCTTAAAATGGGACATTAAATTGGACATAAAATCAGACTTAAATTAGACTTTGAAATTGAACTTAAAATTTTATTAGAAACTAGCTGACCCGACAAACTTCGTATTACCACAAATTAAACTGCGAAGAATTTGAATAGAACTTTGGATGCCATTTTACACCACCTATGGAGTCAAAAAGCTAATATACAGTAACGTGCAGTATAAAATGCCAGATATGCTGATTTGCTGCTTATGTTAATGCTTATTGGTTACCTGGGAAGGGTAGTCTAATATACAAATTTGCAATTTTTCCTCACAGTAAAGTAGAAAACAACTCCTCTCATTGCTTAACCAGAAAGCGGATAGCAATTTTCACCGTGATTGTACAACATTTCGCCGAATGCCATTTCGCGAAAAACCTTACGCGGAATGTACCATTTCACGGAAAACTTTTTCGTGAAAAGTACCATTTCGCAGGGGTGATCCTCTCCTTACTCGCTATCGCTCGTTCGGACTTAACCGAAGGAAAATAATAGAGCTCAATAGAACATGAAATTGGGTTTGATATTGGACTTGAATTAGACTAGAAATTGGCTTTAAAATGGGAAATTGAAATTGGACCTGCAGTTGAACTTGTCACTGGACATGGAAGTTGACTTGAAATTAAACTCTAAATCGTAGTTACTTCAAAATTAACTTGAATAGGACTCAAAATTAAAGTTAAAATTGGACTTGAAACAGAATCTATTTTAACGTAATTAATTTTCTAATCGCTTATTGTTCAATACCGGGCTATTGAATTGATAACTCCAGATTTCACGGTTGCATATGTAGAAATTATTTTATTATACATTGAATTTGTTATAGAAACCGGGGCATGTGTCCCAATTTGGCACAGCCTGGGCACGGCAGTGCGTCTAACTGTCGATCGTCAGCCAAGATACGAAGAAAAAAATCGTCCGAATAGTATTGAGGATCACAAACGCGTAGTTGGGGACTTTGATCGGAAGCCAAACTCCTCTGACTGAGATGTGGCCAAAAACTGAGCCAACTCGTGCTGGATTACGTACACTCAAGGTTCAAAAGACTCCAAACCATGTCGAAAAGGTAAATACGGTCGCAAAAAGCCGTGTCTGGAAGTTATACGATTAGCAACTGAAACCACACTGATGCGTTATGGGCGACGAGACCTATGTGAAAATAAACTTAAACCAGATTTCGGGGAACCAGTATTTTCCTGCCAAGGATATGCTTGTTGTTCCAGAGAACCTCCAAAAACAGAAGATGTCGAACTTTGCCAAGAAATTCTTGATTTAGCAAGCAATTTGTTCATGCGGAAAGCGAAGTACACCTTTTGTGATCACAGATACCATGAATGGACAGACGTATTTAATAGAGTGTCTTCGAAGGTAACTTGTACCTCTCCTCACAAGTGTCCTAAGAGCTTCTGGCAGAATTTGGCCTCATGCCATTATCCAAAGGCCATTATTCAAGTCGATTTCGTGCCAAAAGATCTTAACACCCCAAATACACCGGATCTGCGGCCAACCGAGAACTATCGATGGACTATTATGAAGCAGAATATTCTGGAACATTTCGAAGTAGTCAAAACAATTAAAGAAATGAATAAAGTTGCTAAAAAATGTCGATTACAAGGTCGTGCAAAACCTCATGGGTGTGGTTAAGGCCAAAGTACGAAACTTCGGATATGGACGCATTATAAAGTAAAATAAAAATGATAAAACTAAACTTAATTGTTTCATTTAAAAGCCTAAAAATTTAATGGCAGTCGGATAAAAACTCGAATTTGGCGAATTAAGCTTGTGGGTTGCAACTTGCAATTTTATCGTGGACACCCTTTAAAGAGACCCAACAAGCCAGATGGCTCGACCAGGTTGAAGCCAACTTGCAAATGTCGAAACATCCAACGGATTGGCGACGAGTAGCCCAGGACCAAGTACAATGGAGACTGGTTCGTAATACAGCTACAGCTCCAGCTCTATGCGCAAAATGCGAATTTTAGAATGTTATTTCCGAAGTTTAATCTAGGTGTATTGTGTACCTACTACATGGCGCAACTGAGCATTGTTATTGATAATACAACACCAAACAAATGCAAATACGATTTTACATTCAACATAAATTTTTTAATACTACTAAGTATTACGTAACGTAACGAACAAGTTACGGAAAACTTTACAAGTCATTGAATTAAAAAACTTGAATAATAATGAATGGAGGAAATATGAGATGAGCAAAT
The DNA here is from genome assembly GCF_943734655.1 of Sabethes cyaneus. Taxonomy (NCBI): domain Eukaryota; kingdom Metazoa; phylum Arthropoda; class Insecta; order Diptera; family Culicidae; genus Sabethes; species Sabethes cyaneus. Next base: position 234,881,755 of record NC_071355.1, read on the forward strand.
TCTTTAAGCAAAATGCTTGTCATGATTCTATAGAATCAGGCCAAGTAAGGTATGTACTCGAAACACAAGAGCAGTGCAATTACAAGTGCGAAACATCACATCTCCCAGCTTCACGCAGAGTTATATGCAGCAGCTTTATGTGCGGTATATGACCTTATCTTGGGCACACCTAACATCAGTTCAGTATTGCATCTGTACCCTCTAGTGGAGGTGTCCTCTGCTAAGTTTCTATTATAAATATTTTGTTTCTTAAATCATTTTATAAAAATGAATGGATAAGTGCAATATAACTTCGACCACTCCGTTCCAACTTAAAATATAACACAATCAATTAGCCAACCAACAAAGCGGGCAACTCATACCCGAGCTCCATTGAGATATGGCTCTAGCTCTCTCAGGCGTCGTCGGCTTGGCTTTGGTTCAGATTTGGTCAATTATGCAATTATCTTCACCCGTTGAGTTGGAAGTGCGTCTTCACGATATTCGAACGAATCGAACGCAGCAAGCAAGTATACACGTCAATCGCGAACTATTGACGTCACACTCGGCGGCGGGTCACAGGTTGCGTTTTACGAACGGCTCGGAGCAGTGAGTTGTCAGATTTGCGGACGTTGTGAAGCTGAACATGCCGCAGTTCCGCGGAACCAAATAGTACATTCGGACAAAGTCAAGCCGTCATTGAAGCTAGTTACCGATATCGATTCATCTTGACTATTTAGTCGAAAAAATATTTTCTCAAAAAACTAAAATCAGTAGCATTGAGCTTGATATTGCATGAAGGTGCCTTTCTTAGTGTACAAGACGGGCATTAAGTAACTTACTTATAGTCTGTGCAAAAATCTTTGACAACTAGTTTGAAAGAGATGAACCAAACCAAACCTGGGCTAGTGACAAATCTCCTGAAAGATGGTAGTGAAAAACATGCAATTCTTGTCCACGACTGAGGCAAAAGTGGCTGATGCTTGATCATAATAATGGTTCTACGTCAGTACTATAGTTATAACATGTTCTATTTTCAACATCCATTTAACAACAAGATACTTAATTTGTAAGCAAAGAAATTGATTGTGGATTATGGTTTTCCTCTTATATTCAGCCACTTTTTGCGAGGACGCTCTCTACCCTAAGATAAACAATGAGTTCTATTCCACAAAAGCTGCATCGCTTGTTTGTATGACTTCCCTGGGTAAATGAATATGCCCCAACCAGTCCTTCAGAAGAGCGAAAACCCAGCCATTTATTTTTATTTGACTCAATCAATAGCACCGTTTGTTCTTCATCGTAACAATCAACATCCTGCACAGGATGAAAAAATGTTTACTTGGAATTTATAATGCACTTCTCGTACTCAAAAAGACATGAATAATTGTTATATTTCTAACCTCAATAAGTTTTCTTTAAACTCAAACCCATATTTTACAGATTACAATTTTTAAAAATTTGGTTTCTAAATTGTTGTGAATGCATGCAAAGCTATAAAAAGTTAAAATAGAAAACAATTTAAAAATTTTGATATATATTTTGCTGAATAAGTATGGAAATAATATATTAAATTAGAATAGTTGAATTGCAAAGACTTCATTACCTTATAGAGATATTAAAATTTAAGAAGAATTTAAATGAGACAAAAATCATGTTGTGAAAGGTATTATGCCCCTTTAAGTATCTTTTCTTATTGATTGTGCATTATATTCGAATTCATATTTCGAAGTCAAGATTTTAACTGTATATTCATTACGGACACTTTTCTCGAATTTAATGCGAATCGTTAATCATATACTGTACTTCAAAAGATATTTAGTATTCGGAATAATAATACTATAAATTATTCACTATTGAAATTTAAAAAAAGTTCATTTATGGTAGTTACAATGAATTATACTTCCACACTGATTTTGCGGTGCAGTGCGAAACACTCCATCTAACCTCCTTCCGAGCTTGCCTATCCAGCGGATGATATTGATGTACCCACATCATTAATCTGACCAGTGAAATTCGCCTGCCATTAGCTTCAGGTATTTCCAAAAACTAATGCGCAAACCGGTCCTACAAGAATTCTCGCAACAATCGGCATATCGTGCTTGCATGATTGCAATTTTCGAAAAACTGATCTCAACCCACTCGGACCATCCATCATCATGTACATATCAACAGCAGACCGTTTGAAAAGATTACAATCAAACAGCTGAGCAGAAGAAGAAGATATGTACACAGTCGAAGAGATGGACCAGCGCTCCAAACTGCGACCTGCTGGTCGCAACTTTAAGAACTTCTCTCCACCGATGTAGACAGCTTTCCGTTTGGATCAAAGGTGACGGGGGATCAGCGATGTGAAGCGAAACGAATTGAACTAGACTTCGCGCACTGTTACAGTTTTGCTCAAAAGTTTTGAACCACAACCAAACTAAACCAAGAAAAAATTATAAATCAGAAATTTACTCAAAATGCAATAAATGGCATATTCTTATATCCGAAAAATAGTTAACATTCTATAATTTCGTTGTGTCAATGTGTTCTGTTCGCATTTTAGTCTTGATGCCCATTAGTTGGGTAGATGCAACGGACACAACGATTTTTAATGCCAAAAGTATGAATTTAATCTTTTAACCGTCAGTGTGGCGTGCTCGAATTTGCTAAAAATAGCCGATTAACATCCCGCCCCACGCAAATCTCATTGTCAGTCGAGTCGAGACAAATGAATCTTTTGCGTTTGGCTGTCGAATTAAAAAGCATGAGCCGAATGATTTGCACTGCCCCTTACACGGTTCACGGTGGTTACCCGAAATTTATTTATTCCTATTAAATTATTCTTACTTATATGCTAGTATTTTTTTAACTTATTAAATGTAAACTTTTTCTCTTAAATCTTGCAAATCAACGTTTAAATTGCAATATTTTTTCAAAAAAGTAAGGTTTTAGAGCACATGTTGAGTAAGTGTGATAAGCGTGTAAACACCAATTCTTAGATTTTTGTGTCACATCACGACTTACGGGTTTGTTTGTACAAGATAAGAGTTGAAATAAATAAAATCACGGTTTCAAAACTATAATCGACCTAATTTTTAACGTAGTACATAGTACATAGAAATGAAAATATAATATAACTATAGTTCATTACAACTTATAATTGAAGTCTTTCATTAGTCTAGTAGAACTTTTTACCATATTTTATCACATTACTTTCAAGCAAAATTCTAAAAATGCAATCGCCACGAGTGCCACATGTGAGTAAAACAGTTGGAACTTGTGCAGTCCAAACCGATAGGTGAATAAATCTTCGACGCTCGACTGAGCACATTTCTTCTATCTAATGTACAATTATTCCTCCTCCGGCTCTCGGTCTAATACACCGTCAAATCCTTAACATGATTTGCAAAATATAGCAAAAATCTATTTCGCATTTTCATGCAGAAGAAACATAAGAAGAAATCAAAAACTCAAATCCGAATCGTCTGAAGCTATATATACCTGCAGAATATCACCAGACACCGGCATTCGCCAAATTCGTTAGTTCCAGCAGACAGGTAGGTAAGATTGTAAATATGTTTTTTTAGTGCTTCGTAGTCGTCGTAAATTGCAACACCAAGTTAAGTTAACATTGAATGTTATCGTGGCCATGCTGCTCAGGAAGAAAAAAGACTTCAACTTGAAGTTGAACCGCTTCTATAAACAGGCTTCAAACTGTCTTGTGAACGATGGAAACTGCTAGTCGGAGCGCAAGAATCTGTAACATATTCTGCCGTAGATGAAGATGCTAAATATACAAATACTCGTTGTTTACATATTTATTCAATGCAGTTTAAATTTTTAATTTTGTTTGTTTTGTTCTTAGTTTTACTGTAGGATTTGAACATTTCAGCTTCAAACCGTCGTCAGCGATTCCTTCAGACATTATCAGATGATCTTTTGTTTTTTGAGCGTTATTATAGACTAAATTTTGTGCAATTAACGAAACTTTTTCTAACAATCAATTAATCGCCTCATAAGATATTCTTCCCTTTTCAGGTTTTTTTAACAAAAGTCTTAAATACAAGCATACATTTAATCATGTTGACATATTTCCAACTCTCAAACTTTTTGTATTCTTCAAACGTGTCTTTTGCGCCATACAGAAGCTGATGAAACAACTTTACAATTGTTCTAGCAATACTTACACTCAGGGTTGATGGGTTCATTTTTCTTCTATTTTACTCATTTGATTGCACTGCCTGAGGCAGGCAGAATTTGAAAAAGGTATGATGCTACTTTCGCTTTCATCGAGTTTGAAGCCTTACGTTTCATTTAGCAATATTGTAGATAATAACTAACTCTGCATGTATCCCATACATAACTTTTTCCAATTCTGCTAGCCTGAGCCAGTGCAGTCAAATGAGAAAAATAAAAGCAAAATGAACAATACGGATAAGCATATCATAACGATATTAAAAATATGCTATCCCAATCAACATTTTGTATACTAGCTTACTAAACCTTTTTTAACGTTTTGCAGTGGAAATGGTAATCTATTCGAATGAAATTTTTTGTTAAAATATTACAATTCACAACAGCCTTTAACGATGTGATTCTTTTCATCAACTCCAAAACTACAAACGTAAGGAGATTTTTTACAAGAAAAAGGAATTTTCAAACTTTAAAATACATATATATTGTTATGTTTTCAATGTATCACATTTTCTGTTGAAGTTATAAATTTATTAGGCATACCTCTATAGCTCCCTTAAGGTTAAAACACGTGTCATTGATTTCTGGCACTTCAAAAGCGATTTTCATACTTAAAATAATAGTAAGGTATGTGCATAACAATGAAACTGTTATCAATTTATTCATTTCGTATACCAGGAAACATTTGTTATATTTTCGTGAGCACAACGTTTATTTTGAGCATAAAAATTCTTTTAGAATCCCAGTAATCAATGATGTATGTTTGAACCTTTAAGTGGCTTTATCATGAATTGATCGTTGTAATTGTAAGTTAAAAATGGTGTTCAATTTAATCTTGAAAAAAATTAAGAGATATCGTAAGCAGCTGCCACAACTTTTCGAGGAAGCATACAATAGAAATAATCTACTAAAAATTTGAAAAACAAATATTTTTTCAAGTTGCTTTTTTCATGGTGGATTTTTGGTCTGGAACAAAATGACCATTCTGTTTTGTATCAGGGTTGTCTATGTGCATGGGATTTATCCGCCCATAGATTAGCTGTGGAATTATTACAAATCCACTATACATATGTTCATAAATAATTTGAAGAACGTCTGGCAATCGGCGAAAAATATGGAAGTGACAGAAAAGCCAACGCAGCTGATCCTAAAACTAATTCGCAATCCATTCGCACTTCGCAACCCTATGTCCAAAAGTCAGACAAGATGGCTGGTTTGATAGATTTCAAGACACAAGTTGAGAAATATCTGTAATGCAAAGCAAAATCTGGAGGCAAAGAATCACTCAAAGAAGCAGTTGACGAGTTGACGAAATACAATTCCGTCGTTGATGACTGATCAAGTGCAATGCAAAGCCGTTTCCGGGCGAATTACTGGACAAGAATTTAATACCTCGTTGGATCGGGATACAAATGGTGTTGGGTTGTGTTCGGGGAAAAGCTCGAGAAATGGGCTATGGTAAGAAATAAGGTTGAAACAATGATCTTAGAATAAATATAAAACTTAGTACTGTATACCTGAGACCAGACTTGGAATGCTCCTTTCACTTCGATTTTGCTCTTTTAATTACCGCGCCTCAACCAAGCAGAATATTTAAAAGTGGTGTATGCAGCATTTATTGGGTTAGTAATTATCTACAATATTGCTAGAGAAAGTAAAGTTTTATCTTTCGTATTTACGACGCTATAGGGTGCTATTCTTTTCTGTTTGTACATCGAGGTGCGACACTTATTTTTAGTGATATGCATCATAAGCTGATAAAGCGATAACCACAGTAAATTCAGGTAAGTACTATTAGCTCCTTACGGGAGTCAGGCTTGAAATTTCTTCGTCAATGCGAATAGTATCGAAACTAAGGGAAAAATCAAGTTTTATAAACATAGAGCTTGGCCTTATGCGGAAAACAATCCGTTGCCATTTTTGTTTGATTATGATTTCCGGGATATGGCTTTTTCGGCTGGCTTGAAGGTCAAAGCTCCTTTTTTCAACAGTCGTATATTATTGATAACGAGGTGAATGTCGCCTTCCAAGGCGTTAATCGTATGCTGCTTAGCGACGTAAACCAAAGCTTCACATGGCTCCACAACACAAAAAATAGTCCAATGGTGTTAAGTCACATGATTTTGGATGCCAACTTGCCGTTAATTAAATCAGTTGTTGCATGCGCGGTGTGACATGTTATGCCGTCTTGTTGAAATTACAGCTACTCCACACTAATAGAGCTTAACTGTAGTACTAAAAAGTTGGCCTGGTGGATAAAGGGTCAAATAGAATGCTGCGCAACGCGTCCGTCAGCAATTTTCTGACAGTTTTCCTATGGGTTTACTGTCAAATTGACACTGATTGGTTTAATGCTCCAATGTTGAAAATAAGATTTGTATATTTCCAGGCGCATGTAGTCTCTTTACTCTTAGGTACTCTGCAAGAGACAAAAATTCAAAAGATCAAGCTTGGCGCGCTGATTTCAATTAGGGTTTGGAATGAAAAAAGAATGCTCATTTTGCTACCAATAAGACAGCTTTATAATATTCTATGAACAAAAGCAATGCCCAATTAAGCAATATTGTGAATAATAACTAACTCTGCAAGCGTCTCTTGCGTAACGTTTCCTAATTCGGGATAACTTAGGCGATACTGTCAAATAGGAAAATTCGAAGCAAAATAAACGGGCCGAGCGTGCAGCTGATTTTATTTAAATACTAGTCGCCTATTTAAGTCGCCTTAAATGCTACTTAAATGCTATTTTGGCAAAATATACAGCTACTTACTGATAACCTTCTTATAGTGCTGACAATGCTAATTTACAGCTAATTACCGACACGAAGAATTTGAATACAATGTTGGATGCCAATTTACAACACCTATGCAGTCAAAAAGCTGATATACAACAACGTGCAGTATAAAATGCATTTCCATGATTGTACAACATTTCGCCGAATATCATTTTGCGAAAAACCTTAAGCGGAATGTACCATTTCACGGAAAACTTTTTTGTGAAAAGTACCATTTCGCGATCCTCTCCTTACTCGCTGTCGCTCGTTCCAGGAAACCCAGGTAGCTCTAGGAAAACAAATAAACCTAGACAGTAGTGATTTCTGCGGGGAGTTGCCTCCCCCCAGTGGGCGGCGCTTCCGACGGCGGATCGCCGGTAACACTCGCGGCCGTCTCGTCCTGAATGATCTAGTGTTACTATAGATAATTTTTGTGGTCTTGTTATTGAATAATGTTGTATGGAAGAGTCTCGAATTTCTCGAGTTCGATTAGTTTTTGAGTTTCGCAAAAATTTCTGTTTTATTTGTATGAGAGTCCATATCCCCCTACCACAGGAGTGAGAGGTCTCTATCATAAAATAAATTCAAAACTCCAAAATATCCCACATGCCAAATTTGGTTTCATTTGCTTGATTAGTTCTCAAGTTATAAGGAAATTTGAATTTCATTTGTATGAACCCCTAAACAGGGGAGGGGTCTTAATTCATCAAAGAAAAAATTTCTGCCCCCTAAAGGCCCCACAATGCAAATTTGGTTCCATTTGCTTGATTAGTAGTCAAATTATAAAGAAACTTGTATTTCATTTGTATGGGAGCCCCCGTTCTTAAAAGAGGAAGGGGTCCTAATTCACCATAGAAAATATTTTTGCCTCCAAAAACCTCCACATGCCAAATTTGGTTCTATTTGCTTGATTAGTTCTCGAGTTATGAGGAAATTTGAATTTCGTTTGTATAGGAGCCCCCCCTCTTAAAGTGGGGAGGGGTCCTAATTCACCTTAGAAAATATTCTTGCCCTCGAAAAATTTCACATGCCAAATTTTGTTCCATTTGCTTGATTAGTTCTCGAGTTATGAGGAAATTTGTGTTTCATTTGTATAGGAGCCCGCCCTCCTAAAGTGAAGAGGGGTCCCAATTCATCATAGAAAAAATTTGGTCTCCAAAACACCCACATGCCAAATTTGGTTCCATTTGCTTGATTAGTTCTCGAGTTATGAGGAAATTTGTATTTCATTTGTTCAGGAGCCCCCTCTCTTAAAGTGGGGAGGGGTCCTAATTCACCATAGAAAATTTTCTTGCCCTCGAAAACCTTCACATGCCAAATTTGGTTCCATTTGCTTGATTAGTTCTCGAGTTATGCAGAAATCTGTGTTTCATTTGTGTGGGAGCCCCCCCTCTTAGTGTGGGGAGGGGTCTCTAACCATCACTAAAACCTTTCCTGGCCCCAAAAACCTCTACATGCAAATTTTTACGCCGATTGGTTCAGTAGTTTTTGATTCTATAAGGAACATCCCGACAGACAGGAATCCATTTTTATATATAAGATTTATTCATCACCAGTCAGGATTTTTGTCAATGGTCAAAATTGCGTTATTTGCTATTATTGCGGGTTTGGAATTGAACAACATACATATTTCAATTAAAGAATACTTAGTGTACTCTTCATTTTATATCAACATTTCGACTGAACAATTTGTCTATTCGTAAGAATTCATGAATGCATAAAAATTCGTAGATCTGATGTTGTTGCTCATCACCAAATCACTTCCGTGTCCGTGAGTGTGGAGAAAATTATTTGTTCGTGCTCGCCCCAAGATTACGATTACGGTACAATTCCGTAATCCATTAAAACCATCAATAGATTTAAAACTACAGAATTGATTCCGAATGATCAAATAAATTGTGAACTGACCTATTTCTCAATAATGTATACAAGTATGTTGTTGTTGCAATATGTAGTATGTGAACTTTCATCCTGATTTGAAATAGTAGTTTCACATTGATTCATGTAAAAGCAAGGACATTCCAAATTAATAGTAATATGTTTCCATTTTGTGCGACACATTTTCCTATTTCAATCAATAAATATTTAAATATACTCCAAATTCCGAATTGCCAAATCAATGGTTTTAACCAACTTTCATGTCGGTCAAAATTTTAAATCCATAGTTATCGAAATTTGAACTCTTCAACGTTTTCTCCAAAGAAAACTCTTTATTATAAAAATGAGCCTCTGTACATAAAACTCAGTCATGTACACCCTGATTGTCGGGCACATAAGAACAGACATTTCCTGAGAAGTCCTGTTTTGAACAGAATAAACCCTTTTTTCCAAACTCAAAGTAAACAATAAACTAAACAACGTTTCAGTAAGTAATGCGTATTATATTGTATCTAATCACAGGAATGTATAAAATAAAAACATCTGTGCATGGAGCATATATGCAGTAGGTACGTAGGCGAAGAAACATCATTTCCGCTTGCTTACAGCTTGATACCGGCAGCGATGGCAATGTCTCGCAGCTTCTCGACCAGCTTGTTTTCCGGATCATACTTAGCCCTCAAGGCGGTCCACTCGTCCGGACGGTTTTCAATCAGGAAGTTGATTGCCTTCACAGCCAGCTCGCGCTGCTTTTCCGTACACTTGCTGCAGCCCGTTTCCAACGCATCCGGTAGGTGTTTCTTCAGCTCGTTGCCTTCCGGCGTGCACGGTCCCATGTCCATGAGGCACTTATAGTAGCCGGTGAAGAGGCGGTCTGTCTTGAGAATTTCCTCTATGTCGATGTTGTCGTACTTGCTGGTGTAGGTGGTATCCTGCGCAAGGACCACCACTACGGCCATGGCAACGACGAACAGTAGCTTCATTTTGTAATGGCGGTTCCTGTAATGGGTATGAAATAGTTGAAATCACGGAAAGTTCTACAAAATTAATATTTGCTCTCAAGTACTTTGGATGTAACTATTTCAAAGGTAGTGATTGAACTGTAACGAGAGGTTTAAAATCCTTCCTTATTTATACTAGATCCCGAAATGCACTTCGATGAATAATAGATATAAAACCAGAACTGCTGCATTTTTACAGCTTATTCTGGTCATGCTCACTGGAAATTATTGATCACAAAAAAGAAGATTTACTCTATTGGCTTCTTCGTATTCTACTTTGTTTTAGCTTCTATTAAATGGACGCCTGTAAATCATTGCCGGTAAACATAAGGCGGTAGTGGCGTTCAGCTGATAATTAACTTTGATTAGGATGAGTAGAGTTTTAACTTTAAGCCAAAATCGGAATATATCGCATGAGAATTACTTGCAGATTTGTTTCGATCTATATGGAGCGGAACAGCATTGCAAAAACAATAGTAGGTGAATAAATTATTCTTCACATCAAAGGACACTCCGGTGGGAATGATAACTACCATAATTGAGTTATTTTGCGCAGTTTTTTACGTAGTTTCATCACATCGATGCGGAAGCAATGTTAAAGTTCAATCGGCTGTTTCTACTAGACTCAGAGCTTGGCTCACTGGAAGGATATTAAATAAAAAAAAATCGCAAAAGGTAAAAAACGCCTGAGTTTAATGTGAGTCATCTGAATCTGTAATAAATGTTTCAAAAAAAATTGATTCTATATTCAAGATTTTATAAATTTATTTTGGTTTAACACTAAAGCTAGAACCTCTTGAAATGCGTCCATTAGAATATTTGCCATCGTATATCAAATGCTTTGTTCTGTTCTCAGGACATTCTGACTCAATTTCAATTCACTGTAAAACTCTTAATTGCTATTTCGACACAATTTGGCATACGTTTTAAATGCACTTCACACCTATGTTTTGTCATTTTAGTTCTAGTTACGACCCCTAAAAACTGGATAAAATCTAAAGAAACTGTCAACAAATTGCCGTTTTATTAATGAAAATTTTGTACCAATCCATACCATCCGAAATATGTCCAAATTTGACCACAAACAAACAAGCATGACAGTAGTCAGTGCCCTGTTCTTCGCATGCTTTAACAATTAGGTATTTTAAATTTGGCCTCCATCTCGATCTCGATTGCCGGTCAAGTGTAATACTCCTACAGCACCGCCACACCCTTCTATTGGGTTGTCTAATATCTAGTTTTGTTACGCTCTTTTCCGCTAATTTAACCATTTTCCATTTACTCAGCGACAATATTGTGTTTGTATAGCTGCTCTTGTTTCTACCGCACAGAAGGCAAATGGTTATCTACTCGGTCGGTGCGGTAGAAATGGCAGTCCGTTGCCATCATCGCGGTCAAATCTTGTGAAGAAGAGTCTGTTAATAGTCTCTTTTTTTTTCAATATAGTGTCTTTGGAAGAAATTTCGTGAATTGGGCGACGATTGATAATTATTTTTGGTCCAATTCAAAACTTAACCACGGGTGATGCTGCAATATTAATCTTTTTAGTTTTACCATCTGGTATCTTCGATAAATTTGTAGGTAATCGGGATACAAAATACTTTTCTGAAGACGTAATTACTACAATTTTTAAGGTGAAATTAGTCGTCATAGATTTAGCAAATTTCAAAAGTAGTTTTTTTATTTGAAACAAAAAATTTTTCCATTAAAATATATTCGCTGTGTTCAGATTGGCAAGAAGAATGGAGTATTTACATTTTTATAAACAGAACCCCGCTTTTGGGTCCAAAAACTGCTTTCGAAATTGAGCTCTCCGACGAAAAGTTAATGATTGCTAGCTTCCCGTTAAAGCATTTGTGATATTTGACGTAAAATATGCCGGCCCACCAAAAATCAGTTTTGTCAGCATTCGTTCAAAATTGTAGGATTCAGAAGACATTTATGTTCTACAAACATTTGCTTATCGTAAGCATACACAATTTAAAAGAAAACCCGAACATATATTGACGTAAGATTACGTCTTACGAAAGCTAGAACGCCATTCTAAGAAATCTAAAATAGCGAGCAATCGAGCATCACCAAAAATTGGTTAGATTTTGAGAGGTTTCCAGATCGATTCCCAATATTTTTAAGTACACACTATTGTAAGCTTGCCAAATGTCATGCCATGTCTTGTATTTGTTATTTTCAGTACATTCAGTACATTTGCGAAGAAAACGAGGTGATTCACTAGCACAGACATCAGTTTGATCATTGTCCGTAAAACTGCAGACAGTAGTGCATTTGATTGGGGTCCGTTCCGGTGTATTGGTTATCATTCTCGCTTCTCACGCCGAGGACCTAGGTTCAAATTCCAACCCCACAGAAGTCACGAATGACCTAAAAGTGTTAAAGTGACCAAAAACAAAAAAAAAAGTGCATTTGATCAAGAGTAAACTAATTTTCCTCATTTTTGAAACTTCAGTTGAAATCTTTGAAACCATTCACTTTCCAAACACAGACGATAAAATTGTACATGGTCCGATTACTTTATTATTTCCACCAGTTCAGTTTTAATATTTGAACTTTCTAGAAACTTTTTAGTGAAGGTCATGTATGCAATGGTGGAGGTGGATTATAGAGGAGAGCGTCAACCGAGGCTTGATATATAGAAGAAAAAAAAGTTCTGAGTCCCTTCCGTTATAGGGATTTTCAGAGAACAAACAGATGCATAATTGGCTACGTGGCAATAGGGTGAGTTGACTTTTCTCCCAGTCAACAGTCAACAGAGGGGGTCGACAAGGAACGTGAGTATGAATGTATATTCCGCTATATCTCCTGAACGCCTAAATGGTTCTTCATCAAACTGGGCACACATGTTCTTTGACATAAAATATTCAGCGCAAGGAGGTTAAAAAAGGGGGAGTGGTCTCTTGCAAGAGAGGAAGGATTAAATGTGTAAAAGGGAGCATTTCTCTTGCATTTGGACCGACAGGGGGCTCTGTCTCACTTTATAGGAATTACCGGAAAGAAGATAGTTTTGCAACTGGCTGAGTGACAACAGGGAAGAAACTTATAACACATTCAAATGAAGAATGAGAATTGTTGTTACAATGACAGATTGGAACATAAGAACAAACTATGTTCAGCTTAACTTAACCAAGTTAGTAAAAGTAATTTATTAAGAATTGAAAAATAATAAGTTTTAAATTAAAAGAATAAGTCAAATTATAAAAATAAGTATGGCAATACAGTAGAAAATTGATTCGAAAAGTCAGTACTGAGAGAAACCTGAGATGGTGTTCCGCTCTTTCAAATGCATGCTAATTATTTCAAGGGATTTCCATTTCTGCTTCAAATTCACAGCAAAACTCATAACCATCAGACTGTACTGAAGATTCAGTACAGAGTCCAAAACAACAAACTTCTGTCGGCTCACGCATAAGAGGTATACAAATCGGTTAAGCCCATGGTTTGTACATAAAGAGAGTTGAATTGACGTAATTGCTACAATACAACTAATGTAATTTTCGATTACTCACAAATTGAACAATTTATTTACTGAGTGATTCATCGGCAAACAGAAAAAAATAACAAAACGGATTCCAAAAAAAACAAGAACTGAACTAATGATCTTGAACGCATCACTCCACTACAGTTTGATTCCTTCCTTCTCGGCGTCGGCCACGTACAGTGTGAAGTACTTGTCCTCCGGATCGTACCGGGCGCGCAGTGCCTTCCATTCTTCCGGTCGGTTTTCAGTCATGTACCGGATGGCACGGAGTCCGTCTTGGCGTTGTTTTTCCGTGCACTTGGCGCAGTTGGTTTCGAGAGCTTCCGGCAGAACCCGCTTCAGTTCGTTTCCTTCCGGGGTGCAGCGGCCCTCGTCCATCAGGCACTGGAAGTAGTTTCGGAACAGTCGATCCGATTTCAGGATCTCGTCCAGATCGATGGTGTCGAATCGGCTGGTGTACTGTTCCTCCTGAGCCGCAGCAAATGCCAGCAGGGCGCACACGGACATTAGGACGAATTTCATTTTTGTGCTGGTGGGTTGAGAGCTGTAGATGATGGAAAGCTTATCAGTTATTAAATATTGATGACAAAGACATTTTGGTTTCCTCATACCTTCGACTCACTGTTTCTCAAATGCTATTATGCAATGAACTACTTGAACCTATGACCGAGTGGTACGTTTTTATACTAGAAGTAATAATATCTTCTGCTTCGGAGTCTTCAAGGATTTTTGGACGAGACGAGTGCGAATCGGTCGGTGGCCGTCGATGCTACCGTCTCGGCCACCGGTCGTATGATTTTGTTCGCGGCACGGAAGCAATTATCTGCGTCTGAAAGCTCACTAATTTGGTTCAATGAAATAATTTGCCAAATTCATGCCAATAGGCATTGAACTCCTGACAAATGACAAATGATGGTTTTAAACTGATAAAGCATGAAATAAAGGTAAGTAAGTAAATAAGTAATAAAATTGTTCATTATAAGAAATGTGCAGCTATTTAGTGATAGTATCCGAAAACTCGAAGAAAACTCGTTGGCTAAATTTAATCAATTTCTACAAAAAATAAGATAACAATAAATATACATATGAAGTTATTAAAAAATCTCACTAGTCAAAACTATTAACTATTTTATGCTAATCAAACTAAACTCCAATATGTTAAATTATTTCGAAATTCATCTTAGTCTAGGTCCAAATTTGCGCTCAAAAATTTACACATTTCGACGAGTCGCCGAGTATCTCATTAAAACGGTCATTGATAAGTTGCAGTAAACTGCAAAAACCATCATGCACATCATGAGCATGTATACATACGTCTCACTCCCGCACCCATAGACGGAGATCAAACGAACCCTGGTAACAGACAACGGCCTGGCAACAGCAGCAACATCAGCTGACAACAGATGCTGCACGCCAAACAGCTGAGCGTTTCATTTAAGCCGGCCATCGCATCATGAAGCGACTTCTTTTTTGCGCGTCTGCTTCCTTTTCTGAATCATTGTTCATTGCTTTCGCACATATCCAAATTATTGAATTAGGTGAAGCAATAATTATTCTCTGCAAGAGAAAGGAAACGAGTCGTCTAGATGCAAACCCCCGAAAAAGACGCGCCGGCTGCCGAGTACCTCCCTAGGCGCGAACCGGCTTACGAAGAGTGCTGTATAGCATGCACTTCGCGCTCGGTGTGCTGAAAAATATCCTTGGACCACTAAGTTGAACAAATGGATAGTGGAATAGCGTTTGACGGCACCCGGTTGAGAGACCACGGACTTTAGTATATAAAGCCTCCGAGGACCCCAGATCAAGCATAGTTCACAACTGCATCTCGAATAAAGCACTGCAAAGTAATAAACGGTACGTAAATGATTCTGGAAAAGTATAATAATGATGCTATCATCTAGAACTTTCCTTTGATTAGATAACACATGTGTGAATGTTTGCATTTCAGACACGATAAGATGAAACTCTTCGTGGCCATTTTCGCTCTCCTCGCCGTGGCAGCCGCCCAGGAGGTGTACACCAGCAAGTACGACAACATCGACGTGGACGAGATCCTTAGGTCGGACCGGCTTTTCAAGAACTACTTCCAGTGCCTGACGGACGAGGGGCGGTGCACACCGGAGGGAAACGAGCTGAAGCG
Source organism: Sabethes cyaneus (assembly GCF_943734655.1). Classification (NCBI taxonomy): domain Eukaryota; kingdom Metazoa; phylum Arthropoda; class Insecta; order Diptera; family Culicidae; genus Sabethes; species Sabethes cyaneus. The sequence continues at coordinate 234,897,199 of NC_071355.1, forward strand.
GATCCTGCCGGAAGCCCTCGAAACCAACTGTGCCAAGTGCAGCGAAGGCCAACGGAATGGTGCAATCAAGGCTTTCGGCTACTTGAACGCCAACCGCCCGGAAGAGTGGAAGATCCTGCGAATGCGGTACGACCCGGAGAACAAATACGTCGAACAGTACCGCGAGGAGGCCGAGAAGGTTGGAATAAAATTGTAAAGGCCATAGTATCGCCGGTTCGCTAGAAAACCCGCCAGTGCGACGCACGTCACGTAGCGCCACCAAAAGTTCCTTTTAGTGCAAAATTTCTGAGATATTTGATTTTGTTGAAAACGTAACTGGTCTTCCGTATCTCAAAATCATGTTTCATAATAAAAATGTTGCTTTGTTTTAGTATTGTCGAAACCAAACATAGTTCTTTATTTAATGGAATGACTAACACTGAATCCAATTCAAACTAAGCTCAAAGAAATCTATTCCTAAACAGACATCAATCCACCATATTTTCGATAAGATATTAAACGTATTTCAACGTATTGGAATATATTTGAAATGTTCTTATTGGTTGAATGTTTCGAAACGAGTTATGTTGCCATGTCATCACTGAAATAAAATTCGCAATTGTTTGTTAATGTTTCTAGTTTATTCTTTTATTTCAACAACTCTTACATGAACTCTTGTAGCCACATGTTAATGTTGAGCCCCAGTGTAGATGCAATTACATCATCTGACAACATGGCTATTTGTTTCCCCCTGAGCGTATCACAGTAAATTAGGATCCCTATATTTGTTCTTCGTTGCATATCTGTTCTCTGTGGTTTACGCCCGAAAATATGCAACCAACGTTCATGATGCAGAACGTTATTTAGCAATATTGCTTTTTGAAATTAAATGCCAAATGGGTTTTGTATGTAGGAAACATACAGGCTTTTGCTAACGGCTTTTCTTATTGAATGTTTAATCATCGCATTTATACATTTCATTTCAAAACTATCAGAACATACCATTTGTTTAGCCGGTGATGCATGGGCGTAGCGACGGGGTGGGTTTTGGGGGTTCAAACCCCCCCCAGACGAAAATTTGTTCTATACTTTTTAGCTTGAAATTTCATAGCCAGCTGTTTAGAGCACAGGAATATTTACGGGCCATGTTGTACGATCCTCTCCGTCGTCAGCAGCAGCTTAGAGCCGGGTTAGTTTTTACTGTTTTAAGCTCTATTCAACTCGATCTTGTGTTACTCGTCGCTCGTTTCCCAGGCGTCTCTGAAGTCGCAGTTTATTTTATTTAAAAAATAAAAAATGTCCCTTTAGAACTGAACGAGCCATCTCGCACGTTCAGTCCCTCTGTTCTGGGTGCCGGTGGGGTTGTTGTGAAAAACTGTTTTCCTTACGACGTGTCCGGTACACCGTGGCTTACCGATTTTCGCCAAATGCACGTCTCCCCAAGCAGTATCTATGTATTTATTAACTTTTTTCAATAAGGCTTTCCACCAGTGGTTGGTTCGCCCCAAAAGCAGTATCTATTACCCTTGATTCATGCACCTCCACTGCTCTTAGCTTTCAGCTTGTACTCCTCCAAATGTCGTCCGCAAAGGCGCGTATGCCCTGCATCAGTATTGTCAAATCTATAAAAACTATCGGTCTAGTAGGGGATTCGCCGCTTTTGCCTTTTGAACGTAGCGTTTTGCGAAGGGCAAAGCAGTTTCGATGTCCTGTACGCCGCTTATTTTATCTGAGATTGAGTGCGACGGAATCTATTACTGGATTCTCTGCGAGACAAATAGCTTTGTTAAATGTATGAAGATTAGAACAATGTAGCGTCCGTAAGAATAGAATACTGTTGTCCGAGATAGTTTAGTTGCGTAATTTAGATGGTCAAGTACGATCATTCGGTGTTTTATTCTGCCGAAAATTTGTCCTGTTTCGCTGTCCATTGAAAACTGATACTATTCGTCTTATGGCCCACAGGATAAGTTCAAAGATAGTGGGTATCGTACTTTCGTCTACGGATTTGTGCTGTCCGTAATTGGTGAGCAGCAACATCGCGGGATCTTCTTATTTGTGTTGACCACGGCTATCAGCCATCCCACATACGCGAACTCATCTACCACTTTTGGTTCGTCGCCGTCAACGATTACCGTCCGCGAAAAAAGCACGTTCGTTTCGTTTGAGCTTCTGTCATTCATGTATTTAATCTTCGATGCGTTTATTTTAGGCCGAATCCTCCTAGCCACCGCTTTCAGTTTAGCGCAAATGGCCTCTGCAGTGGCAAAGTTTCTGGTTTTAATATCAAAGTCACCTGCGTAGCCAAGAAGTTTGCTGCCTTTTCTGAAAATCAAACCGCAGGTTTCGAAATCTGCTCGGCGGATCACTTCAAGAGCGAAGTTTAAAATCTTGCAAGATAAGTTGTTAGCAGCACCTTCACTGCATCTCGAAGAGACTCGATCCGATGGACTCTAACAGCCTCTTTCAGCCGAGATTCGAACATACGACATATCTCAATGCCAACTGGGAGGCAAAATTTTAACATTTGGTTTCTATTATTTCAATATTATCTTTTTAGTCAAAAGAACACTCAATTTCAACCAAAATAGCTTTTAACTGAAAATAATTCCCCATTTCCTGAATAAACTCATTACGGTTAGGCTATGTCAGATTTTTTTTGTAAACCCCCCCCCCCCCCCCCCCAGGAAACATTTCTGGCTACGCCCATGATCTGTTCCTGTGTTACTCTTTCGAGATGAAATTTAAGCCACAGCAACAAAACTTGTCTTTTCTATTCGTCAATCAGTGTTTACTAACTTACTTAAAAAGCAGAATTTTTATTACAGAATTATTACAAACTACTGAAAATTAATCATTTATTTGCTAATAGAGGTTCAAAAGCCAAGGATACAAGTTACAGGAAACTTTTTTTAAACAGGAAATAAAGACGGAAAACGGGGGTCTAAAAGTGAAGAGGTGATCAAGTACTGAACTCGTTTTTTCGTTTTTAACAAATTAATACTATTTTTCTACAAAAAAAAAACAAGCAAAACCTTGGGTTCATACCGTCTTTAGACATTACCCTTCTTTATCGACAGACTTCGTAGCCGGCCGTTAGAGTACAGGAAAACTACGGGGCCAGTGCAACGATCCTACTGACTCTATCTCACAAGCAAGACTCCTAGCCGAGATTCGAACATACGACGACTGGCTTGTTAGACCAGCATCGTACCTCGAAGCTAACCGAGCGGTTAATATTTTTCTACAACTTGATTTATTATTTGCATGAAGAGACTGGCGTGTCTGGAAGAGGGAGGGTATTTCGGACGAAACGAGTAACATTTTCAACTCCGTTTGCAAGCGTTACTGTCTCTATCAGGTCAATCATAAGACTGTCATTTATTCTCTTTTTTCAGTCAATCATATTATGAATTTTCTTACATTTGCACTTCTTTTTTTACTCCTATTGAATTCTTGTTACTATCTTTTTCTCTCTCTATTAATTTCCTTCAATCTGTTTTGACATCACTCATTTATGCTCTCATTCCCTACAGAGGCCAGTTTCAAACACTAAATAGTGAAAATTGACAACAAGCTCCATGATTTCTCTTTTTCCCAAATATAGACAAAACATGCTAGATAAACTAACTACTGTGGATGTTTTGCATTTTGTACATCACACTTTCTAATCAAGCACATCTTATACAAAGAAACTCTCTCTCTCGCTCGCTCTCTCTCTCTCGCTCTCTCTCTCTCGCTCTCTCTCTCTCGCTCTCTCTCTCTCTCTCGCGCGCTCGATCGCTCTCTCTCTCACTCTCGCTCTCTCTCTCTCTCATTCTCGCTCTCTCTCACTCTCGCTCCCTCCCTCTCTCTCTGTGCCCCAGCGCCTGATCTCTAAGAAGTCAAACGAGAAATTGAGCTACTTAAGACCAACAACGCAGCTGGTAAGGACTCATGCTAAATTCTATACTACTTTAATAACAGAGCAAAAGTCTCTCCACGGTGTTCAAAATACCGTTATTAAAAAAAAGTCATTTAAACAGAAAATACCAGTTGGTTTGTATTGCCATTCTACACCTCTGAGCCAATTTTTAAAAAAAATCGATCAACGAATTTTTGAGTTACGCCCTTTTAAAACTTCAAAAGGGCAGATTGCTCATATAAAGTAAATAAAAATCTTCAATGACACTTTCAAAATGAGCATAAATCACAGCCGGTATTGATTTTTTATGCAACATATGCCCATTGCCGACCATTTTAGGAGTTTTACGCTGTATTGGGACTAACCGGAAATGTTCCGGATTAAGTTATCGCTGTGAATTTAAAAATGGATCACTGACAGTCAGATCAACTAACTAGCACCACGTTGGTTATATCTGGACAAGTTCCGGGGACTTCCGGGAACACCCAGACGGGTGGCCAATTTCGTTCATGAACAAAAACTTATCGAGCGATACCTTAAATCACACTAGAATTCAATAACTAGATCAATGGAAGCCAAATCTGCTATCTAGGATAAGATTTGGTCAAATCTGTACATATTTGGGGGATTCGGGGGAAGTGTCATTGAAGATTTTTATTTACTTTATGTGAGCAATCTGCCCTTTAAAACTTCAAAAGGGCGTAACTCAAAAATTCGTCGATCGATTTTTTAAAAAATTGGTTCAGAGGTTTAGGATGGCAATACAAACCAACTGGCATTTTCCGTTTAAATGGCCTATTTTATTTTTTAATAACGGTATTTTGAACACCGCGCTCTCTTATACATGTCAGCCAAATTTGGTATGCCCCCGTAGAGATCACCTCTATCTAGGTTTATCTATTTTCCTAGATCAACTGACCTCTATTACTTTCCTTCAGTTGGGTCACCCCTGGTACCCCTGGTACATTCCGCGTAAGATTTTTCGCGAAATGGTATTCTGCGAAACTCAATATTTCGCATTATGGTCAACCGAGAATTGGCGTTCCGCAAAATGGTATTCGGCGAAATGGTTTGTAATGCTGTCGAATATTTAAATGCTATCCGCTTTATTTTATCAGGCTAAGCAATGAAGGGAGTTGTTTTCTACTTTACTGTGAGGAAAATTTGTACATTAAAACACCCATGAACTCCTTAGAAATTTGCAAAACTCGAGATTGTGGCAAAGGTCATCCGAGATTCACGATTTATGTACAACACAGTTTAATTTGTGGCAATACGTTTGTCGGGTCAGCTAGTACATAGATAAATGTATTGGTCAGCGGAACGCAATGGGTCCTCATCAGGGATGATGGTTATAATATGAGATAGTACTCGCGTAACGAACGAGGTAGGTAAAGTAGAGCAAGCTTTTGAAGGAAGAATAAATCCAACAGACATAAGTAAGCATAAAATTTAATAAGCATGTTACTCACTCATTAGGGATTACAGCAAAATGAAATGTATTGTAGATTCCCGAGCAGGAGCGAAGAGCAAATAAATACCAAAATGTGTTATGGAAATTCGATCTTGTCTTGGCTGACAGAGTTGGTAAAATAAAAAAAATAATATCAAAATTTTGTTCCTTTAAGGCTAAAAGAATAACTACAAAGCAATAACATGACTGTATTCATATTTTGAAATATCATATTTTAGTATTAATAAGGTATTGAATAACAAATGTAGTAGCATATGACATATTAAAAAAATATGTTATAAAATATTTATTAGGGATGGCAATTATCGCCAAAAATGGTTATCGATAACAATCGATATTTCCCGTCATTTTATCGATATTATCGATAAGTATCGATAATTTTCAATACAAACCATATATTGACAGGCGAGGCCAACCAAGGCACTGGCAGCGTTCCTTATACTCTATAAGTGTGACAGTAACCAACATGAATATGTCGAGCTTGATTGGTTAGGTTATTCTAGTTGAGCGCTGAACCCCGTTTATGCGAAATCCACCCAAATGTCTAGCAACGAAAATTTTTTTCTTCCAGATTTCAGACAAATATCTTCCCGCTGTTACCCGTGAAATCAAGCAGCAAGGCAACAACCGTTTCTAGCCGAAACTTTGCCTTACGCGGTTTTGCTCAGATTTTTCTGCCGAATTTTTGTTCGATTTCTGTCAGCCATGTTGGAACATGTTGGCAAAGCCTAAACTCGTCGACATTCTGGACAAAATTTTCTAAGTTTGTACACGAATGGTGGCCTTAAGGTAAAGTGACAAGATTTTTTTTTGGATGAATGCGGGACATATTGATTGGCTTATTTGCTAAATCGGTTGGTAGTGTTGAGTTATTTGTAAACAGTTCTGCTCGGTATATTTTTTCGCAGTTTAAAGGTACCATGGTTTCGAGATATTCATCATGCAGGAGAAGAAATGAAAGTCATTGTGTGCGGTCATCTGCAGAATCCAGCGTCGGGTCGGGAGTTGGCGGGACAGACGGATTATCCTAAAAGAGCTGTAGTGTGAGTAATTGAGGGGTGCAAGTAAACTCTCAAGGCTGGCGGCAAGGCGCAGGTCAGACGCTGGAGTTGAACTCTTGATTATCAACTGCGGTTGAGGGACATTCGGAAAGTCAAGGCTGATCTCTGAATTCTGACTGTATTGCAAATTCATCTGGGAATGACTACAGGTGTTACCGAGCAAGAATAATAGAAACGTCAAACAATAAACAAAGGCTAAAATCCGGTCTCGTGAGCTGTGCGGCCAAGTGATGACGAAACGCGATGCATGTGTCTGACTCGATGATGAATAAGGCCGATTTCAGCAAAACCCACGGGTTAAAGTCTTCATGCTCTGGTTCGCGGAAGGATTTTTAGCAGATTCGAGATTGGTTTTGGAGATGGGTTCATGATAAAAGGTCATGACTTGGCAAGGGATCTGTACACTGATACACTGGGGTAGGTACCTTACCAGGCGGATTTTGCCTTTCATTAAGTCCCATGAAGCCTGTCGCAGTTTCAGCATGCATGCTACAATGGACACTGGATTTCAGTTCATCTCAAAAGAACTGAGTGCCCCAAATTGTCCCCGGGTTCGTCCAGTTCTGCAATACTGAAGATGACAGCAAAAGCTGAAGATGAAGAGAATAGTCACCACCACCACATTGGTCAGATGAGGAATTCGAGGTGCCATCCGAATCCGGGACAGTCCCGCATAATCCGGAACGTCTGGTCAGCCTACCTTAAGGGTGAATCGCATGGTGAAAAAGTGAATGCGGGTGTTTAATAGGGGGGGTATGCCATATAACCAAGAGTTTAAAAATATCAATAATCCGAAAATTTTATCGATGATCGACGATGCCTCGGAAATATCGATATTATCGATAAGTATCGATATGTTTGCCATCCCTAAAATTTATAATTCAAAATCTCTTTAATCAATCAACAAATTTTTTATGAAATATATCGAATGTCATTTTAAGGTGACAATAAGATATGATAACAAAATCAGTTATTAAGCTTATCTTACAATGTTATAAATATCTACTTAATAACAAAATGTGTTATCAATTTATCTCCATATCTATCAGCAAATCCATATCAGCCTATCAGCAGAGCTACATACACATGGTCGATAAACGCTGGCAATGGCTCTACAGTGGGATATTTCCAAGGTTTGGGAGGTAAAGATACTACCGGAAGAATAGAGAGAAGGAGTTATTTGTTACTGGTAATGCAGTCGTCTACAGATCGTATAACACGGAAAATTTTCAGATCATCCGATCATCTATCTATCATCTATCATCAGATCATCTATATAGTAGTTTGCATCCCGGTGGGGTGGAATAACGACACAAACGTCATTGAAGTAAAGTATGAAAAGCAATGATCCTACATTGCTTCCCTATGGGACGCCGAATTCGTTGCAGAAATTAAACGATTCTGTAGAACCTAGCTTTACCGATAGGCTGCGCTTCGTCAGATACGTCTGGAGCCAGCAGATGAAATTGTTGGAAGTCCCTATCCGGCTGAGTTTCCGTAGCAGTATTGGGTGGTCGATGCGATCAAAAGCAACCTTGAGATCAGTATATACTGTATCAATTCGAGCAGCAGAACGAGCTAAACTGCAACAGGTTTGTGTTAATAGAGCGTTTTGGGAAAAAGCCTGGTTGTTCCATCGAAATGTATGACTTCACTTTGCTGAATAGAAGCTCATACACAAGAATTTTCAGTAATTTAGGGTCAGCACATAGGGAGGTAATTCCCCGGTAATTTTCAACGTTGCGTTTTACTCCCGTTTTGAGCACTGGAAAAATAAAAGATATTTTCCAGCACTCTGGGAACTTATTTTGTTGCAGAGACATACTGCAAATCAGTACAAGAGGTCTACAGAGCGCTTAAGCACATTTTTTCTATACTACTGATGGTATTCCATCAGGACCTGCGTTAGATTATGTTTTTAGCTTCGAAAGAATAGACTTGATGTTAAATTCGCAAAATTCAATACAGGCAATAATAAATCATTCTTAAGGAACATTACACATCGCATTATCGCCGCATAGCACAAGGTTTCATTAAGAACTATCAGGTGGGTATCACGGGAGCTCGCGTCACTGAGAACCAAATTATTGCCATCCGACATATCCTGCGCAAATGTCAGAAGTTCAATGTGCTCACGCAGTACATCTTTCTTGACTTCAAAGCAGCATGCGATACAATCAATCGAGACCAGCTATGGCAAATAGTGCGCGAATAAGGTTTTCCGGACAAACATTTCCGGACGCGACTGATCAGAGCTACATTGGATCGAGTGATGTGTTTCGTGCGCATCTCGGAAACACTCTTGAGCCCTTTCGAGACGCAGGGTTGAGATAAGGCGGCGCCTTATCGTTCATGCTATTCTACATCGCTCTGGAAAAGGTGATCCGACGTGCGGGCATCGAAATGAGAGGCAAAATTTTCACCAAATGAAGCCAACTCCTAGACTTCGTAGATGACTTTGTTATCATAGCCAGGGACCTTGCGACGGCAGAGACAATCTACGCCAGACTGAAAACGGAGAGAATTAGAAGGAAGAGGTTTAATGGAAACAAACGCGTGCCTCCCACAGACGGTGATCGTTATCGGCGGTAACCGTTGATTGTGAGGCACCCTGATAGAAAATAAACTAACAAAATAAAAATCTATGAAAGAAATAATAGACTCGTAACTTTATACATGTACAACTACTTTCACATCCGTCATTTGTCATGTCACTGGCAGATGATTGGGCCAAGTTTCCCTTTCAGACACTCACTTACATTTCTTTACCTGTTCGTTTCAAATCTACTCATAACGGAAAACCTTACTGCGTGTGATAGACGGCCATTTAAAATAAAATAAAAAACACAGCGATCTAATAAATAAGGTGAAAAAACACTTGTTTTTAATATTAACTGAACATCGTTACATGTTCCAACACCGGTTTGTTCTATTCAGACCTTAACAAGGTTACAGAAATGACGATAGGAATAAAGCATAAAATAGAAAGAAAAAAATGTTTTGCATAGTACACACAAGGGTATCGAGCATACAATGTGGAATGCTAATTCGATTTTTAGCAAACAAGGAAGATCATCGGATAAGTAACGATTTCGAATGGCAACAAGCTTTTATTTAATCTATAAGCATTTATAAATGTTGGTCAGTGACAGACTGTCACACAAAGCTCCTTCAGCCAATTTGAAAACAATCATCTGCGTGAACCAAAAATTTATATGGTTCCTGTCGACCTCAGATACTAAAAAATTTCAAATTTCATCAGAATTCAGCTTATTGAACATAGCAGCGGTTATTCTCAACGACACTAGATATGCTTATTCTGCTTGCTTTCACTCAAGCATGATAAACACACCTACTTGTGTGAAAGAATTTGAGAAAATGAATTTTAATCAACCGCACGATCAGTTCATGCTATGCGGTTGTTTGAAAGCACCGAGCACTGCAGGTGAGAATTCGAGGTGATTTTCGGAGGGCTTACGGCACGGGAGAAACGCAGTCGTATCGTTTAGCTAGCGATAAGTTTCGCACTGCACCTGGTCCACACCTCAACGGAGGCATGGTAGCTATGCATGATTCCGTGGTGGAGCTACTGGCCTCCACCACGAGAACGAGAGCTTCTCAGGTTGAAAAAACGTTTATGAGCTGGCCTCTTTCGTTACACACCGAAGATCCTTGGTCAATCAGCCTATCGTGATTTCGCCGGTAGAATCGTTACCGTACTTAGTACGCATATATAAAGTACCGAAGAATCCCACTTAGATGCATTGTTCGTTCCGTAATCGCAACTGAGGTGCGTTTTCTAAGTTGCAGGTGAGTACAATTCAGCACTGACAACTAACCAGGTTCGTCGCTGATTCTTACACCGAAGTCTTTTGATGATTTGCAAATTTTGAAATTTTGTCCTTTCTCTCCCTCAGCAACAACAAAATGAGTTTCGGCTTTATTTCGACATTAACCCTACTGGTCTTCGCGGTTTCGGCCCAGGATCAGTATACTACCAAATACGACGGCATCGATCTGGATGAAATTTTGAAATCGGAGCGCTTGTTCAACAACTACTACAAATGTCTAATGGACGAAGGCCCCTGCACTCCGGACGGAAAAGACCTGAAACGCATCCTTCCGGAAGCTCTCCAAACTAATTGCGAGAAGTGTACTGAATCGCAACGCGCTGGTGCCATCAAGGTTATCAATTACATTATCCAGAACCGTCCGGAACAGTGGAAAAATTTGCAAGCTAAATACGATCCGGAGAATATTTACTTGGAAAAATATCGCGAGGAGGCAGCGGAAAGCGGTATCACCATATAATCAGACGGCGCCCCGCCATAATCAATTAAGCTAGATTGCCTTTGCAATGTTTTACAGTGAGTGTCTAAATTAGTTTACGAGAAAAAAAAATCTAAAAGAAAACAACAAAAAGTGCCAATAATAATTGAGGGATTCCAGAAAATGATTCACGTGATATTAGGCAACAAAAAGTGGAGCTCGAAAATCATCAAAACAAATCGATTGATATATTTTTATTGCTGGTTTTTTAAATCAAGTGACGAAGCGTGAAACTGTAGGTTGGACTCAATGTTAAGCGGAACGTACCTCGTGAGCACCCTAATGTGGAAGTGATTATCGGCGATGGGGTTTTCCAAATAGCTATGATGAACTGTAACTGTGACTAGAAAAACTAGATGGGAATCGGAACTTGGAAATACCGGAAATACGAAGAAAAGGAAATATAAAATTAAACTGTGTTTTGTGCTTTAAACAAATATTCAAAAGTGCATTTTAAAAGCTATCAAAACGTCTTTTTGTGTTAAATATGATAATCAGTGCTTTTTGGGAAAAATATGTCAATCTAATAAATCTGTGATCGAAATAAATGTAATCCAAAGTCTTATTTCAAACGCCTTTTTGTTGTTATTTAAATATTATTTATTGTTGAAATCATATTATGTTTCGTATAAAAATCGGTCAATAAAATGACAATTTTTATTCATTCGGCCATTTTTCTATTATTCAATGGAAAGTAATTTGTGAACGATCAATATTGCTTCTACAACTTTTAAAAAGAACAGTTTACAAAGTGAATTTGGAAGCTGTAACAGCATTCAGTATCATGGTTAATGTTAATCGGATTTTCTACGAAGACAACCCTAGTTAGATAACACTAACAAATGTCAACTATATCACCCTCCGATGATAATAAATAGAATACTCTAAACTAACTGTTAGAATATAACTAATTGTAAGTTCAATGTTTTTATATCTGAGCTCCTTACGAACTGTTGAGCCTCACACAGCCTATTTGTCATCTGACTAGTTAAACACAACCAAACGTATACCAGGTAAGCGAGACGAAAGCTTTAAAAGTATTTTTTTGTATACATCACAAATAAAAAATCACAGTAATGGCTCAAATCACGGTAATGACTATTCACAGTAGACTTTTTCGAAGTTTCCGTTCAAAAACATACAAACACAGCATGAGTTAGTAGCATTTTTTATATCAAACGTGTTTTACAGCAAAAAAAGCTTGCAATCTACTTCCCGAATTACGTGCCAGCATGCTGCTATCATCCGAATGAAACAAGACTGCCTCGGTTCAATCAAGTGGGTTGAAATCGCCTTTTGTGGGGTATCAAAAATAAGTTTTTTTTTTCGTTCAACAATTGCCACACTACTATATGGGCTAACGAACTTTAGAGTGAAACTGGCACTAATGCGGCCACACTCGTTCAGTTTCAAGTCAAGTTCAATGTCAATCCTAAGTAAGTTTGTACATACAACACACATCGCATCACCCGATGGTACCACATCCGCGCCGCCATACATACTGTATCCATTGCGGCAATCATCGGTCCGGAACACCCGCCTGCGCACAATGCTTCTCTAGTGGATTTGCTTCAATTCACCTGTTCGTTTTAGTGACTCACTTGAACTGTTCGTCAGTCGGATGTTTATCGACCGGGGCGGTGTTTTCTGTTTATTTGTTTCCCCCAGATCAAGTGTGCAGTGTTTGGCAAAATACATGTTTACTTGCAAGTCCCTTTTTTTTAGCTGCCAACTCCGCTATGAGTAATCTTTGGGTTATCAAAAGTTCTGACTTCATAGTCGGATTAGTTTCTTGGATTGAATTGTTTATCCAGACTTCTAATGTAGGATAACGCAAATACAATCATGTTATGAACAAAACATGCAAATATTTTTCTTCGCTCGACAAACAAGTCTGTTGACTTTAGATTAAAGATCAAACTCAATTTATGCAACAGTAAAAGCCAGTTGTTTAAAGCAAATGTTTGCTCTTCTAATACAAATTTTCGTTTGTTTTAGAAATGTTTACGAAAAACTGCTATTCATGAAGGTAATTTTCTATTCCTTATGAATTGCGAATATATTGATTTATTCGATTTCCTTTGAGTTCTACTATTTATTTAATAACTATACTAGAAGGAAATAATAGCTTTAAAAAGTGACCTCCAATTTGACCAGTCGATCCTGCATAATGGCCTTTAGAAAATTCATCGCTAGAGGCGGTACTCGTTGAAGTGTAGTAAGACAACGGCACCAACTTTGTAGGTGCCAGTGGCCGCTGAGCGAAGAAAAACAAATAGTGAAGCGGATCGGCGAAGACTACGCTGCAACTTTCACGAATGTCAATACGACATGGTATTTTAATGTGCCGATCGCTCCCCATATGGGAGGTCCATGGGAGAGGATGATCAAATGGGTAAAAAATGGTGTTCTGCCAGTGATATCCGACAGTCTATGATACCCAAGCGACGTGGTTTTGGAACGATACTGTTAGAGGTGCTTTACGACACTACTGGAAGCTTGCCCAGCATATTGTAGACGGGTTTTGGCGTATAAGAGAATACTTACAAAGACGGTTAGGTACGACAAGTAAAAGTGCAAATTCCCAGAGGAGTATTTTGGAGACCTTCGGTAAAGTTAGCGGTATTGCACATCGGGACTAATACTGACGCATCTTGCATCGAAGAAAAAACGACGGTGTCTCACGGAGTGAATGATGTTGCATCCGGTTATAGCTTGGTTGGAATCACGGGTACCCAGCTTGGATTACGAGGAACGTTATACTAACTTAATAAGCGTTGCTTCAATGTAAGGATCCCTTACCTAATTTTCGCTCTATTCCATTTTTCCAAAAGAAAGATGTTTTTTCATCAAAAATCGCCAATTGGGATATCAAAAAACGGCTACGTAACAATTTAGATAATTCATTTTTACATACTAAAAAAATTTCAGCTCAATCGGACCACTAGATTCCGAGATACACATACCGCCAGCTGAAAAAACATGGTTTTGAGAAAAACGCGTTTAAAGTTTCGTACAGCAATGCACTTCCGTTGAGGTAACCCCACAGTTTTCACCGTAATTTTTCAACTAGATCAGATATCAAAAAATTCTTTTGGCATGACATTTCTGAAGGTATAAAGGTCTCGTAAATGTACAAAAAATAAAATTTGATTTTTTCGACTTTCCAGAGTAGGGTCTCCCCCTAAGAAGTTTGCTCGGTTTAACTGACGAAATAATAACTTCTGGGTTATCATCATTTGCAACACTGATTACAACTTACATGTGGACAGCCAGTTAAACCATTATCAATTATCTAACGTCCGCTATATCTTACTAGTTCCTTTTGGCACTCTACTTTACAGCTATTTGCATACTTGACAGAAATACAATTGAACTATGCCAAGAATTGCAAGCAATTAAGTGACTTACTTTACTTTTTCGGCGGCAATCCGCTTATCGAACCCATGCCGAATTCAGGAGCCGTCTCCACATTACTCGGTCTTGGGTTGCCAGCCAACAGTCGCCCCTAACACCCGCTGTTCTAGCATCCTCGTCAACAGCGCTCATTCAACGAGTACGGGGTTTGCCTCGAAGTCGTCGCCCTCTGTCGGGTTCACTGCTAAATATTGTTTTCGCTGGTCTCTCATCTGGCATCCTTGCTACATGGCCAGCCCATTGTAGCCTGCCGTATTTTATTCGCTTCACAATATCCCCATCTTTGTACACTTGGTATATTTCATGATTCACGCGCCTGCGCCGCGCTCCTTCGTCTAATATGCCACCAAGAATTGATCGCAGGATCTTACGCTCAAAAACGCCAAGAGCTCGGCGGTCACTCTCTTTCAACGTTGCAATTAAGTGACACAAAGGAGCAAATGAAACGCCTAAAAACTATTCTAGGATAAGATAGTCGCTCATTTTCATCGCTTTGAGAATTACTTCCGTGTAAGACAACAGTTCCGAACAAGTTCTTGCAGTATATGGATGCAATCTGGCAAAAGGAAAGGATAACCGCTCACTTTTCTATGACGTTTGGCTTTCAGAACATCAAATTAGAATAGATTCAATGTTCAAAGATAAAGTCAGTTGAAAAAAGGTGGTTTTATTCTTTAACAAAATTGTTTACTTCAAATCAAATTGGACTAGGTTAAATGTTCAAATTATAAAGTCGGTCGAAGAAAAGGGGTGGTTTTGCACTCTGGCGTACTTCGTGACGCTCGTATTTTTTTGATTTTTTGGAATTACCCCCTTTACCAGCTACCTTCCTGAGTCCTACGTCAAAATATGGTGAGAGTTTAAAAATAGGTTGCTCTGAATATGAGTTTGAACACTTTAAAAGGATTGTATCTTGTGTTTAAAACGAAGATTTTTTGAACATAATCGGTGTTTAAGTAGGCTGAGAGAAATAACTTAAATAAATCCAAACGTAACGTTGGTGTCAAACAGTGTTATTTTCTGCGAGTTTTTTAGATTACTAAAAAGTAGTGCTGTCGCGAGTTAAGGTTTTCGAAACTTATTGTTCAAAGATACCAATTTTTTTAACTTAGCATCGACAAAGTAAATTTTAATAAATTGAGACGGTGTCATTCATTAACGTGTTGAAATAAGGTGTATTTTTGTAATTAATTACGCTGTCCGGATGCAAAACCATGTTTTTAAATCCGGACATGTTTGACTGTTGATGGTAGCTGCCTAATGTTTTTCATAGAAAATGCGAAAGGACACGTTGAACCAGGCAGAAGGTAGAAGGCAAAATATTTGGAAATCCAAAATACTTTAAGGCATTTAATGTAGAAGTATTTAACACTTCATTCTCTGGTTAGATAAGTGAGTCAGTGTCGCACTTGACTAGAATCGTACCGTTAATGACACAAAAGTGCAATTAAAAGTAAAAAAAAAATGTTCAGAGAGATGTTTATTTAATACTACATGTAACAAGTGATAAGTTGTTTACTTATAGGCATACATTAGAGTTCGAAAACAGACACTGAGGAAGCCTGCAAGTCGTAGGCGAAATACGTATCTGTCGTGAATAAAATATACATAGTAGAATTAAATTAGATAAGTTTTCTTCTTTTTTATTTTAGGATACATTTCTTAGACATAATATGAGAAAGTTTTTCCTGTCCGGAAAACGAATCAAAAGTGTCCGGATATTGATTCACTGAGATGTGAGGTGTCCGGATTTATGAACAAGACAAGGCTGTTTATTGTTCTTATTTTAATGTATTTTTTTGAGTTTTTATTGTAAAATTGATGTGTTATAGCAAATTTAAGCTTTATTTTTGATTGTAGTACAAAGCCATTACTAGAATGTTGCGAAATTATTGTTTTCGGACCATATTAAAAATATGACCTACTGAAGTGTCCGGATATTGATGCAGCATGGTATGATTTTTGTTGAAAAAAATATTAAAAAGTTGACATATTTTTCTCAAACCACATCACGTGATGTAGGTTCACAAACTTTACTCTAGGAAGATATCATGAATCGTGAATGTTTCATGGCCAAGGTGTACACCCTTTGACTCACTGTGCCTGCTGTATCATTAATCACTACTTTCCCTTAAAAGATCTCCATATCACTACCCTTAAATTGACTTTGACCTAGAATAAGGAGTCAATAGAGTTCACAAAAACGTTATTTCACGTTGCGCTAGGTGATTTAAACTCGTTCTACCCTCAATGATTTAGAATGATGATGTTGACAACATGAATGACGACCGTATAGACAACCTTCGTAGCAAAGCTTCCAAATCGAACAGTTGACTGCCCTTAAGATGTCTTAAGCAACATCAGCACAAGACCAGAGTTCAGTTAAAGCCACCCAGCATGCGGATACAATGATTCATATACGTAATTCATTCACGTCCGTTAACGATGTATATAAGTTTGAAGAGCCCTTCATTTTTTGTTTTCGGATTGAAGCTAGCTCTAACATTACAGAAGAAAATAAAGTTCGCTCTCGTTGGATGGCACATACTCTTGTCGATGATTTATTTGAAACACCAACATGCTTCAAATAAATTCCAAAAATTTGACAAAAGTACCTCAAAAACAATGTGTTGGCTCCCAATAAATATCGGTACTTCATGACCAAGTGAGAAATTATAAAATTAATAAAGATTTTCTGGGATTGGGAAAAAAAATTTATGATTTTTCGGTGTTGTTCGGAGTTACAAACTAGAGGCGTTAGAACCGTATTTTAATTTTGTTCCAATGAAAAGATTATACAGTAATGTTCCGATTTTGTCAGCTCCCGATTTTGTCTACCCCCGATTTTATCAGCCCTTTATCCCGATTTTGCCAGCCTATAAATTATGTTTAACTTTTGTGCTTTTAAACATGATTTATAAAACTTTTCAGCCTGCTTGAAACTATTCTGATTCTCTGGGGAGAGTTTTTGAATATAATGATGCCTTCTTGCGAGTAATTCGGGGTCAAAATTAGGGTATTTTTATAATAAAAGTTCTATAATTCCTATACAAGCAAAGATAGAGGTAGACTATGTTCAGTAATGTTGTGTATTTTTACTATTTGTACAACTTTGTAAAACAAGAAAAAGTCATACAACAACTATAAAAATAGCTAAAATAGAAAAACTGCTTTTAACGATTTTTAATAGGATTTTTCTATCTTTGCTGAAGAGATAGAAGGTTACTGTCTTCAGCAAAATTTCTTGTAATAATATGCTGTAAAACTTTGCAGAACACATCAATGTGTTATATTGAAACTGAAAAATAAATTTTTATTGCACTTTTAGGGGGAATAACCAAAATTTGAATTCCACCTGACGATAGAACTTTTAATTTTAAGAAACTCTTTCAAACATAAAACTAAGTTTTCCCACTAAAAGCTAATGCGCACCAAAAAAGGTTCTGGACCAGTGTGCTGTGCCCGGTTCATTGAGCCGGTGTACCAATTGAGGGATAAAATTTAATTTTTAGTAGAAGTCTTCGGTATTGCAAGGTCTTGAGTCTTGAATTTTGAAAAAAAAATCCGATTTTTTTTTTCGATTTTGTCAGTTTATCAGCCCAAAATTCAACATGGGACTGACAAAATCGGAACATTACTGTAATGGCTTATACTTATTTTAATCATACGATATTTACATTAAAAGTAAATTTAAAAAAACGAAATGATGATTTAAAATAAACTGCCTCAAACCGAGACGTAATGGAATTAAAATTGGTAAAAATTAAGTTAAATGTACGAAGCCTATCCTTTGATGAGTTTGATGAGTACAGTCTTAATAAGGTTTCAGCTCAGTTTTATCTTAGTAACAATTCTGATTCAATTCAATTTCAGCTCCGTTTTAGTTTAATTTTAATCTAACTTCAGTTCAGTTCCGTTTCAATTCAGTTTCAATTTAGCTTCAGTTCAGTTTCAGTTCAGTTTCAGTTAAGTTTCAGTTCACTTTCAGTTAAATTTCAATCAAGTTGCAGTTCAGTTTCAGTTCATTTGTAATTTAATTGCAGTTCAATTTCAGTTCAATTCAGTTTCAGTTAAGTTTCAGTTCAATTTCAGTTCAGTTTCAGTGCTGTTTCAGTTCAGTTTCAGTTCAGTTTCAGTTTCGTTTCAGTTCAGTTTTAGTTCAGTTTCTGTTCAGTTTCAGTTCTATTTCTGCTCAGTTTCAGTTCAGTTTTCAGTTCAGTTTCAATTCAGTTTCAGTTAAGTTTCAGTTGAGTTTCAGTTATGTTTCAGTTTAGTTTCAGTTCAGTTTTAGTTCAGTTTCAGTTCAGTTTCAGACCTGTTTCAGTTCAGTTTCTGTTAAGTTTCAGTTTTGTTGCAGTTAAGTTTCAGTTCTATTTCTGCTCAGTTTCAGTTCTGTTTTCAGTTCAGTTTCAATTCAGTTTCAGTTAAGTTTCAGTTCAGTTTCAGTTTAGTTTCAGTTCAGTTTTAGTTCAGTTTCAGTTTAGTTTCAGACCTGTTTCAGTTCAGTTTCTGTTAAGTTTCAGTTTTGTTGCAGTTAAGTTTCAGTTAAGTTCCAATTGAGTTTCAGTTATGTTTCAGTTTAGTTCAATTTCAGTTCAGTTTCAAACCTGTTTCAGTTCAGTTTCAGTTTAGTTTCAGTTTAGTTCCAGTTAAGTTTCAGTTAAGTTTCGGTTCAGTTTCAGTTCAGCTTAAGTTCAGTTTCAATTCAGATTCAGTTCAGTTTCAGTTTAGCTGGTAAATGGCTAGGTAATGCGTACCATCGGTGCCTCGTGCACTGGGCATAAAATAGACCCCACAGTGGTTCATAGCCTCTTACCTAGCAACTCCTACCCCAACCTCCTCGTGGTACCAGCCGGGATACGAGCAACCTCGGGTGGAGATCGGGTAACCAACCCCGGTGGAAACCAAGGTCGTATGCTGACAGGGGAGGAGGGCTCCTTCGAGCTACGTTGGCCCTCCGGCGATACTGTGGGGTTGGTTGCGGGCTTTGCAAGCCTGAACCACTAAAAAAACCAAAGCAATGGACTCCGTAAGTAATAATAATAACTCTAATCGGAACAATCGGCAAAGACCCAGGCGACGAAAACGGACTAACGATTGGAAATTAGGAACATGGAACTGTCGGTCTCTAAATTTCCTCGGAAGTACCCACGTGCTTTCTAAAGAAGTGAAGAGCCGCAAGTTCGACATCGTAGCGCTGCAGGAGGTATGCTGGAAAGGAACGATGGTACGTACGTATAGAGATGGTCATACCATCTACCAGAGCTGCGGCAATACACACGAGCTGGGCACAGCTTTTATAGTGATGGGCGAGATGCAGAAACGGGTGATCGGGTGGTGGCCGATCAACCCCCGAATGTGCAGATTAAGAATCAAGGGCCGATTCTTCAATATAAGCATAATTAACGTGCACAGCCCTCACCTCGGAAGTACCGATGATGACAAAGACGAATTCTACGCGCAGTTGGAGCGTGAATACGACCGCTGCCCAAGACATGATGTCAAAATTATCATCGGGGACTGTAATGCTCAGGTTGGTCAGGAGGAGGAATTCAAACCGGTGATTGGACCGTTCAGCGCTCACCCGCAAACGAACGAAAACGGCCTAAGACTTGTCGACTTCGCCGCCTCCAAGAACATGGCCATACGTAGTACCTTCTTCCAGCATAACCTCTACCATCGGTACACCTGGAGATCACCCAACCAGACAGAATCACAAATCGACCACGTTCTGATAGATGGTCGGCACTTTTCAGACATTATCGACGTCAGAACCTATCCGGGCGCTAACATTGATTTGGATCACTACCTAGTGATGGTAAGGATACGTCAAAAACTATCTGTTGTAAACAATATACGATACCGCCACGGTATAATCTAGTGCGACTGAAGCAACCTGAGGTCGCCGAAAACTACGCGTTATCTCTAGAAACCGCGCTACCGGAAGATGGTGAGCTGGATGAAGCCCCTCTGGAGGACTGTTGGAATGCCGTCAAAACAGCCATTAACAGCGTAGCGGAGAACATCCTAGGCAGTGTGGCACCGAATCGACGTAACGAATGGTTTGACGAGGAATGCCAGCAGATATTGGATGAGAAGAACGCAGCGCGGGTACAAATGCTGCGTAGAGCCACCCGTCAGAATGTGGAGCGATACAAACAGAAGCGGAGGCAGCAAACCCGACTCTTCAAGGAAAAGAAGCGCCACCAAGAGGAGAAGGAGTGCGAAGAACTCGAACAGCTGTACCGCTTTCACGACACACGGAAGTTCTATCAGAAACTCAACGGATCTCGCAAAGGCTTTGTGCCGCGGGCCGAAATGTGCAGAGATAAAGATGGAGGTATCTTGACTGATGACCGTGCGGTGATCGAAAGGTGGAAGCAGCACTACGATGAACACCTGAATGGCGTGCAGGCGGAAGACCATGATAGCGGAGGAAGTGATCACATTGGTGCAGCAAGCGACGAAGATGTGCCACCCCCATCGATAAGGGAAGTTAAAGAAGCCATCCAGCGGCTGAAGAACAACAAAGCAGCGGGAAAGGATGGCATTGGAGCGGAACTTATTAAAATGGGCCCGGACAAGTTGGCCGGCTGTCTGCATCAATTGATTGTCAAGATTTGGGATACGGAACGACTACCGGAGGAGTGGAAAGACGGGGTTATCTGCCCTATCTACAAGAAAGGTGATAAGCTGGATTGTGAGAACTACCGAGCCATCACTATCCTGAATGCCGCCTACAAAGTGCTGTCCCAAGTCCTCTTTCATCGACTATCGCCAATAGCCAATAGATTTGTGGGAAGTTACCAGGCCGGCTTCATGGAGGGTCGGTCTACAACAGACCAAATCTTCACCCTGCGGCAGATCCTCCAGAAGTGCCGCGAATTCCGAGTCCCCACGCACCACCTGTTCATCGATTTCAAAGCCGCATATGATAGCGTAAACCGACAAGAGCTATGGAAAATTTTGGACGAAAACGGCTTTCCGGGTAAGCTTACTAGACTTATCATGGCTACGATGGATGGGATCCAGTGCTGTGTGAGAATCTCGGGTGGATTGTCGGACCCATTCGAATCTCGCAGGGGACTTCGACAAGGAGATGGTCTTTCCTGCCTGCTATTCAACATTGCGCTTGAAGGTGTTATAAGGCGAGCGGCGATCGAAATGCGGGGCACGATTTTCAATAAATCCAGTCAATTTATCTGCTTTGCTGACGACGTGGATGCTGTCGGCAGAACATTTGAGGCGGTGGAAGATCAGTACACCAGACTGAAACGCGAAGCAGAGAAGATTGGATTGCAGATAAATACGTCTAAAACGAAGTATATGCTGGCGGGCGGGACCGAGCGCGACAGGGCTCGCTTGGGCAGCACCGTGGTAATCGACGGGGATGAGTTCGAGGTAGTCGACGAGTTCGTATACCTTGGCTCGCTGGCAACAGAGGACAACAATACCAGCCGTGAGATTAAAAGACGTATTATCAGCGGAAGTCGGGCCTACTACGGACTCCACAAACACTTGCGGTCGAACAATCTGAGCCCCCGTACAAAGTGCACATTGTACAAAACGCTAATTAGACCGGTTGTCCTCTACGGGCACGAAACGTGGACATTGCTAGAAGAGGACCTACGAGCACTCGGAGTTTTCGAACGGCGGGTGCTAAGAACCATCTTTGGCGGAGTGCAAGAGAACGGTGTATGGAGGCGAAGAATGAACCACGAGCTCGCGCTTCTCTACGGCGAACCAAGTATTCAGAAAGTGGTTAAAGCTGGACGGATACGTTGGGCAGGACATGTTGCTAGAATGCCGGACAGCTATCCTGCAAAAATGGTTTTCGCATCAAATCCGGTAGGAACAAGACGAAGAGGGGCACAGCGAGCGAGGTGGCAAGACCAGGTGGAGCGAGATCTGGCGAGCACTGGGTGCCCGCGGAACTGGAGATCAGTTTCCATGGACCGAAACAGATGGAGAAATTATACTGCGCAGGCCTTGTCATAAGACGTTAGGCCAATTAAGTAAGTAAGTCAGTTTCAGTTTAGTTTCACTTCAGTTTCAGCCCTGTTTCAGTTCAGTTCAATTCAGTTTCAGTTTAGTTTCAGTTCAGTTTCAGTCCAGTTTCAATTCAATTTACAGTTGAGTTTCAGTTCAATTTCAGTTCGGTTTCAGTTCAGTTTCAGTTCAGTCTCAGCTCAGTTTCAGTTCAGATTCAGTTCAGTTTCAGTTCAGTTTCGCTTTAGTTACAGTTCAGTTTCAGTTTAGTTTTAATTCAGTTTCAGTTCAGTTCAACTGATCTCAGTTTCAATTTAGTTTCCGTTAAGTTTCAGTTCAGTTCCAGTTCAATTTCTATTCAATTCTACATCAGTTTCTGTTCAGTATTAGTTCAACTGTAATGAATAATTCTAAATCATAATCAAACAAGTAATAGTTAAAACAGCCTTCACGAAAAACGTAAAACTACTCACATCTTGATAGTATGCCATCAACTGTGAACATAAATAAACTAGCTGCATGTCGTGATCCGATTTGTTCTATGAAGAAATCCGATTTCTTTTGTGATTGTGATCAGCAATTCATTGGCCGGATCCCGTTATAAATGACAGCATATCAAATTAAATCAAACTAAGTGTAAGGTCATCGTATGAAAAGTAATTAGTTCTTCCAGTCTGAACAAGTGTTTACCTTTATTGTGTTAAAGAACTTGTTGAACATAAAGAAAAATGGTTAAAATATGCCAACTCCGCGTTTTACGCATTCTCATTAAGTAAAGACTCTTACGATACAGTATAACTGATGGAATGCATATTACGCTCTTATCCTCTACCTATAGGGTATCGAAAGCCAGCATGAAAGCATCGATTGAATGCCTTAAGCATCACACCCAAGCCGGCGTGCTTCCGTTCCACGCGTGGGCACGCACCGGTAAGTGCGTCAACCACAAACACTAACTAATCTATTCCGATTAAATCATTTTCAACGGTACCCAGATGGGTTACATACATTGATACATTGACCACTGTACCGGCTTGTGCCATACCGGCGAGGTTGGTACTCCAGATCTTTATTTGCGTCGTTCTAGACTGGCCAACAGAATAGCGTGTCAATTTTTGTTACGAAAATATATGATAAAAATGCCATTCTGCGACATCTAGTCGTGTCGATCGTGTTCTATCGTCTTCTATATTTCTATTTCGATGCGACCAAGATATCGGAAAGAAATCATAAATTTCGGGCCAGCCTACAGAGCGACGACTGCACTGACCGTCTCAAGAAACATCGCAGCAAGCACCATGATTATCAAGTGGTGTCCTCACACGAACAGGTTGTCCAGGGAACGGCTTGTCGTATGTGTTAGCGAGCTGTCTTGATTGTGATCGGCACTAACTCGATTGTAGGTATTTACCGATGATCTGGGTAAACACAGTGCTGCCACCCCTACATATGGGGGGTACCATCAGTATGCTACCGTACGGGCGCGGGCGTCGGTCCGAAACAACACCGGCATATATAAAAGCTAGAAGGTTTTCTGCTATCGTACACAGTGCAAGTTCTAGATCGACACCGTAAGATTGCTGTTACTGTTAACTCGTCGAAGTCGAAACATCACAAGGTAAGTTACCGGACCACCGGGCCGTAGAGTGAATTAGTTAACCAAGTGGACAGCTTAGCTATCTCTACCGGTATCGGTACCACCGAGTGCTTGTTTAGTAAAAATTAGTCCACGAATACTGAATTTTTCGTTAAAAGAGTCGTAAAAAGTATTGTGCAAATTAGAACCGCATTTAATTTCTTCTGGATCCGTACAAATCATCGTTATTCAGTCGATTGACATTCTGCTAGGCTGTTTATTATTCCTTCCAGGTAATAGTTATTTCTAGCAGAGATCAAGAATTAATTATATTGCTTAGAATAGATTTACGATCGCAGTTCGAAGAATGTGTGATAACGAGTTACGTTTCCGCTATAATTGTGAACCATTTAGTGCCTTCCACCTGTTTACTTATCACATTTAGCGATTATTATGAAATGATCGGTTCGGATTCTTCAGTTCCATATTTAAGTTCAATTTTCTAACAGTCGATTTGCCGTTCAAATAGGCCCAAAACAGATTCTGTCGTTGGTAAAACTAACTAAGGCAAACCATTCTTTTAATGCATAGTTAAATTTATAACGGATAGGTGACTTGATTGGGATTCGAAAATGAAGCAATGGTCGAATAGCGGACATACAACAAATTTTGGTACAAGCTCGGAAGGTGTGGCGTGTTTTGCGTTTTAAGCAGAATCGGATGTTTACATAACAAATCATTATTCCTGCTGACTGGGCAGATTTTTCGCAAGCAGACTAATAACACACTCAGCTGTTATTATTGCAATTCTTAAAAGAAAAAAAAATCGGTTCAAATTTGAGAATTGATTAGAAAAACACACGCCAAACGTGGGCTGCCGCGTTTCGAAAAGAACGAGTGTATTCAAGCAACCGTTCGTGATTGCAATACAAATGGGAAAATAATTATTGCTTTTTGTTCTACTCTCCGTAGTTATTACGAGGAGATTCTTTGATTCGTTTTATTGCTGAAACTATTTAAATGTAATTATTCAATTTTGTTCGGCTTCCCCGAATAAGTTGTCATTATCAGCACAAGAAAAACATGAAATTGCGTTGGCTTGGAAAAAGTTGATGTTATAAAATGGTTGAATAATGTTTCAGCTTTCTATTCAATTTTCCTTTTCTCACATTTCAGACCTCAAATCTGCCCAAAAATGAAATCATTCATCGTGATTGCCCTAGCCCTCATCGTGGCTGTTGCCGCCCAGAACAGATATACCAACAAGTACGACGGAATCGACATCGACGAAATCCTCAAGTCGAACCGATTGTTCAACAACTACTACAAGTGCCTACTGGACAAGGGCCGCTGCACCCCGGATGCTAACGAGCTGAAGCGTATCCTGCCGGAAGCCCTCCAGACCAACTGCGCCAAATGTACGGAAAAGCAACGCCAGGGAGCCGTTCACGTCATCAACTATCTGATCGAAAACCGATCGGCTCAGTGGAAGGTTTTGCAGGAGAGGTACGATCCGGGTAATGTCTATATCAACAAGTACCGCGATGAAGCTCGTGCATCCGGAATCAAGATCTAAGAGCTGCTCGGAGCTTCCTGGATCTCTACCTCTCTATGCATACCGATAACTGACTGGAAGTTGATTCAAAACAGACACCGCTGGAATCCAGACACCAAAGCTTCACTGTATTATTATATTCGCTTTTAATCTACTTCTAAATGTGTGTGTGGTGCGATTCTTCCGAGAGTCGCGGAAATGAAACTGAAAGCGCTAATAAATTCAAAACGTTCAAGTTTTTATATACATCAACATGTGATGATTATTGTTGTTTATTCTGCAAATCAATTCACCGGCTTACCGAGAACACCTACTCGTTCGCCATACTCCATAAAATTCGCTTTCGTACATCGGTGCTGTAGAGCGACCGGCCAAGCTTGTGCTTCTCTACTTCTGCATCGATCAGACATGTCAGCTCCATTGAACCGTGGAATTAACCGACACGGAAAGGATGTGCTCCAACAACTTCATGCATTAGTCACGGTAGCTGTTTTTGTTGACGTCTGCTCGAGGGAAACCCCAGGAATGAATTAATTTATACGGTCAATATATACATCACCAGAACTAGATGTAGGTACTATCGTTTAAGACACGATCGATTCCAGAAAGTTGATTTATTGTGTTCAGATTTATGAGCGAAGCGTGAATGTGTTTCGATATTAAATCTGGACTGTCCAACGATTTATCGAATCAATTAAACCAATGCGTCAATTTCCACTGCACCATAGGAAATTTCCATCGGAGGGTGTAATAGTGGAATGTTTAATGCATTACCAAGATGCAAAGAACTTTCGTGTGTTATTGCATATTATTTAGCGAGTTCAAATTAAAACGGAACTCGTAAAATATTGCAAACCCCTACGAAACCCCTGCGAAACGCGCTTGGTCGCCATTGTAGAGCTCATTTTAATTTGATTAGCAATCGACAAGGTGAAGGAAAACTCTGTTTTCTGCACGACAGCACAGCGGCATCAAGTGCATGTGCTTTGATGCACATGCTATGCATCATTCGAAATGGCAGGGAAACGGACTAAAGTTGTAACTAGAACTATACGAACCAAAGAGAATCATTTTTTCCTGAACGTCCTTGTAAAAAATAAGTTTGCTTGATTTATAGACAGTTAGTGACCTTATTTTTTCGTGGTTTGATGAGAACTGTCTAGTAAATTGTAAATGTTTATGAAATCCTTGATACTTGACCATTAAGTTTTTAAAATATTTTGTTGAGTTTCTGCGAATTTCAGTGGTTTTGGTTTTCACGACTTGTTTCAATTTTATACATCATTTTCGTGCTGATTTGTCACAGTCACTATCTAAAAAATCCTCTGTATTTATAATTAAACATATAAGGTTTTAAAAACAGAATATGAACTTTTTAAACAAATGGATTTCTTAATCTAAAATGTTATAAAAATAAATATTCAGGATGTCGACGGATTTTTATGAAATCTGAAATTGAATTTGATCATTTGGACCTACTCAATCCTTTACAAGGCAGTAGCAACAATATTGCCCCCAAAAAAAATCTGTGTTCGCTTCTCTCACGATATATTTTTAATTTTAGTATGTACTCCACGAATCTTTATAGAATCAGGCCATTCGATGTTAAGTGACTTTAGCATGGGTTTATTCTCAGGCCCCTCCACATCCTTCCTACTAAATTCTGCATTTACTAACAAGGAAACCTCTTGCCAGGGCAAGTTATAAGAGTGGTACTTGCTTTTGAGGTGCGAATGAAGCCTCTTGTTCAAGGGTAAATTATAACTTGTTCCGCTTCCTGGCTCTAGGAACGAGATTGGTAATGCAAAAGTCGTAAGGAACACATGCATACATACACACATACACACCCTCACTCTGAGCTGAACTCTGCTTTACCGACCATGAAGCCTTTAGCCGGGGCTGGTTAAAAGAATGATACTTGTTCGAGGTGCGAATGAAGCCTCTTGTCCAAGGACAAATTATAACTAGTCTCCGCACTTCCTGGCTCTAGAGCTAGATTGGTTGAAAAGTAGTAAGAAGCGTAAAAGAAAACAAGGTGTGCAAACACACCGACACTTTAAAGCACGGATAATAAGCTCACTCTATAGCGATAATACTGGAATAACAACGAAGTGCGGGACAACACTCGGATAAAATCACAATAGATCAAAACGCTGGTCGTAGTGATAATATCCACATGCACAAAAAAAGAGGAATCTGTCAACGTCAAGGAATCGCAGGTATTTTGGAATGCTGAGACGTAATTTTTATGTAGCTTACCTTTATAATAAGGTGAAAGCCCCAATGGCCTGCACTGTAGCCAGAAGTCGTCTCCATTCATCTCAGTCCGGGACTGTTCGTCGTCGGCCTCGTAGTCTGATAAAATCCACAGGCTCTTGTCCGCTACACATCACTTCGACGCGCTCCCGTCAGGTCGTTGTAGAGAACCATTTGCACATTTGCAATGTAGTCCGACATTCTTACAACATGACTAGCTAGCGAAAGCCGGCGAATTTTCACAGTATGGACGATGAGTGTGATAACCAGCTACTGGTCTAGTTCATGGTTCAGCCTCAGCATCTGTAGCTCGAGCAGTATAAAAGATTTGTGCCAAGATCAAGGTTAGCTCAACTACTCCACGTTCCGTCATTCACCTGCACTTCATCGTAGATGGTACGACACTTTCTGTTTAAAGATACTAAGATTGCTGGTCCTCCGAGAGCATAACCCATTTTTCATGGCCGTCGTTAAGAGTGGACCCTGTCGTTTGACTGTGTTGTTATCGACACAGACTTCGCAGCCGGTTATTAAAGTACAATTACAGGGTTAGTGCAACGGTCCTACTGACTCCCGAAGTCCCGAAGCATCGCTCAGCCGATATTCTAACATACGACGGCTGGCTTGTTAAAACAGCATCGTGCCTCGTTGCTAATTGGACGGACTTCCGCAGTTCAAATGTAGCATGTTTTCTTGCCATAATGCATCCTCGTAATTCTCTGCTTGTGTCATTAATGGTGGTCACCATTGAGTCCCAAGACCGCCTACCACTTTAATTCCTTTATGGTCAATTCGAAGTCTTAATCAATAGATGACATCTGTCTCTTAGGTGCCTCTGTATTTTATCTTCGGCGTATTGATGCCAAATACAGCATTTCAGTCTAATGTGCGTCATTACAGAAAAAGTTCTTTAAAATCCAAAAGTCGTCGAGAAAACCACTCTTATTAAATCGCTGAAAAAACTGTGTTAATTCGAAGTGTTCTAAAAAACCGCATTAATTCAAAAATCGCCGTTATTATTTAAATATTATTTATTTATTTACTTCATCCGACAGTGAGTCTTAATGAATTGTGATTTGATTGGGAAAAACCACCTTGAGTAGATATCATATTCTTACTCAAAGCGGCACAAAAACCCAATATCTTTTGAAACAGTTCTACAAACATAAATCAATAGGTACAAAATCAATAAAAAAAAAACTACTAAATACAATAAACACACTTTACAAATGCACAAAAGTAACTAAAATAACATTGACCAACCTCGTGTTTTTAGTCTTGACCTTGAAATACGATCAGACATAATACAGTGGACCTCCGTTCGTTTGAACGATTCCTCATGCAAACTAACGGGGTTAGCTTTTAACTTGAACAACTGGTAACCCTAAATATGCTTGAGCTTGTGTGAACTGGCTGCCCTGTTCTTTGTTATTGTTTGGTGGTTTGATTCAGTTGGCAGTTGCAAGCAGCGAATATTTCATTCTCCGATCAGATTTCTACCATAATCGTTGGGAAAACGCATTGTGAAACAGATTTAACACGCTAGATCAGTACAAACAAATCGTCTTTATGTGCATTGTCTGCATAAGCAAATGATGTCATATTGAGAATGACATTTGAACCATTTTTAATCTGCACGACGTGCAAACCAACCGAACCCCGTTCAATTAAAGTGTTCAGATTAAAAACGGTCAAACGAACGGGGGTCCACGGAATATAATATATATTTTTTGAAACGGTGGCTATGACTCCTACCTTCTGTCCAATGCTGGAAGGTGCATGGGTCGAACCAAGCAATAGTCTGAGATTATAACCGGATTCGAACCCACAACGACTGCCAGGGCATGTGGCTCGATTGTACGCTGCATAGCCCACTTATTAAGGTAGCGACGTATCTGGTTGGGTTATTTTTAGACACAAATTCATCCTAATTTGTCGAACTAATATGTCTCGATGTTTGAGGTAGAAACCCATTACAACCCTAATTGAAAACTAAATTTTTAAAACTAAATCGTGCAGTATTTTTTGTTCTTGTCTTCTAAAAACTAACCTTTGAACCAAAATTCTATCCTTTCCTTAAGACCGTTTTACAGTTTTCGTGAAAATAAACGTGGACGAATTGCATTATGAACGAGCGCTATGAGGAATTCTCGCGTTACTTTTCATGTAACAATGTGAGATTCTTTTGGCATCAGTTCTCCTGAGCGTATTACGGAAATGCAAATGCACTTGGATGAAGCTACATTGCAAAAATCGGTTGCTGGAATAATTAGCTAGCTATTGCTTAAGAAATTTTTCGCTGAAAGGCGTTTTTGTCGCACATTCGGAGGCGAATGTCTACTATGAACATTTACGTTTACCTCGTTCTATGTTTACGTTCGTCCACTGGCGCCATCCGCCATTTATATGCCTTTACCGGAAGTGTGGTGAATTTTATTCTGCGATGGTTTCATCATAGAATGTTATTGCTTCTTCGGAAATTGGACAAATACGATAAATACCATTTCACAATATACCACATATCAGCACATTCTTTCCAGATGCAGAATTTAACACTCCATTATCCACGTATGTATGCTTCAGATACCATAAGTGTTTCCAGCATTAAACTTTCATTAAGGCTCATGTTCACTTGTAGGTCTTTTTACAGATCTTTAGTAAAAAACTTGTTTGCAATATTATCAAACGGATCTTAAAATGAAACTGATGCTAGGTTCTGTGTTAGCTTCATTGAGCGTATATCCAACTTTGAAATAATGGAATTTTTCCAAGGGACTGGCAACCCTATCCTTACTCTATGTGTTTGACAGTAGCCAACATCTACTGCCGGCGTGGGTATTATTTGCAAAAATCTGGCTAAGATTTGAAAATAATACCCGTCTGCCAGCATACTCGCTTTGCAGAGTGAAACGAACAGAACGTATAGCAGTGTCATTCTGTCTCATTTACGCATATGGTCAGATGTTGACTGCATAAACATGGCTGCCTAGCAGACCTGTGAATTTTTCAACTGAATTAAATTACTTTGCGTTCAACCGTATTTACTTCTACTGCCGTCTGCCGCCTAAACATCAACATCAGGGTTGAAAATTCGAGCACGCTCAATGGTTTGATCGTGACAGCAGCGGCCGCAGCGGCACCCTGTACGCCGGTACTCACCTCTGCACGAAACGTCAAACTGGCAATCGGACAGGACTACAGCGAAGAAAGTGCTACTTTTTTGGAATCGTATACGAAAAGATTGAAAGAGAAATTTCACTGCTATTTTTTAGAACTTTGTGCGATTAGGAAATTAAAAATATGGTCAGCAGCTTAAAAAAATAGAAATTTTGATTTGTTCAAGATTTACGCTTTCGTAAAATATATCCAGTTGTGCTCGTAAGTGCGACGAGTTCACGATGACGAGCATGGAACATGAAGCAATCAAGCAGCAGCTTGCTGGATCAAATCCACAGGATCTGGAGATAGAGGAAGGAGAGGTAAGTCCACTTCACGTCCCACCCTTCAAACCAAATAGATTTTATTTTTCCGTTAAATTATTTGAGCACATGACTGACAATTCCAAGAAATTTAGGATAGTTCATCACGGAATAATTTGCAGAAACAATTTTCAAGGTCATTGACACCTAAATAGTTGAAAAATGCACATTGACCTACTATTATACGAAAGCCGCCTACGAGACCATTCATATCCTTTCTTATGTGTCTAAATGTCATTGACCGATTTGTGGGAAACTGCGTCGTTTTATTTTCTCTGCAGGTGACAGACGAGAGCGACGAGGGATACACTCCTTTGGCGCGACCGACAGAGTTGGCCAAAACGGAGTTCGCTGGCGGAGCTAGTGTAAGCCAACCGCGAACGGCAATGGAAATACTTTCGGACCAGGATGATCTGAATGACGAGTCCGAAGCCACATCGGACGACAGCAACGACGATTTTGGAGCTAGCTTTGGCAAAAGGATGCGCAGCAATAACGACAAAAAAATCAGAATCAGGCCACCGCCGCTGGAGAAAATCCAGCACCCACAAATGAGCCATTCATTGCCGAACAAATACAACATCTGGACGGAAAGTTTACAGGAAGATACTCTGATGGAAAACATGCGTGGGTGCGATGTTACGCTAAATGGAATGAGAAACCGAGACGTAGAATCGTACGATTACAGTTTAAAATATCGGATGAATGGAGGTAATGCGTTTCAAAGGACACTTAAAAGACGACAGTCCAATTCAGATGACTCGGATGGATTCGGAAATAGCGGTGGCAAACGATTTCGATCCACGTCCTTTGGAGGCAACCGCGAGAGGAAAAGCGTCAAACTACGGCTCGGCACACGGAACAGCAGCGATAGCAATAGTAACGATAGCTTCCAAAATGCACCCAGGTTAGTAGTATGGATTTCAGTTTGGTTTGTAACGTGCTTAACTATGCATGGTTGTGGTTTTTTGCACCTGTTGGTACCTAATGCTTGGCTTCCTGCACTCGATAGACTTAAAAATGATCAATCAATTTACCGATTAGATTTGCTTCCAGGCATATTCTAGATCTGAACGTGACAGATGACTGTGACAGTCAAATATTTGCTGCCGAACTGGCCAATAAACTTTGCGAAGAGAAGGACGATCTAATGTGTAAGTTAAAATTATAATTTTAAACATTAACGAATAGCTAACGTGTTTTACTTTCGTCAGTACGAGTAGTTAGTGTACTGGGTAAGGATATACCGGCCAAATTGTTCAAAGAAACACAAAAGATCGAAGCCGATGGAGGAATGCTTATAATGGTAAGTGCAAAAAGTTTATTTGAATAAATACAGTTATTAAATATCTCTAACTACAACACGCAGAACGGCGCCCGTCGACGAACCCCTGGCGGAGTGTTTCTCTTTCTTCTCAAACACAACGAGGAAATCGACAAAGAGGACAAAAAGGCCATTTTCTTGCTGGAGAAAAAGGCCGCCGTTAAGGAGCGAAAACTTTCGCAAGCCGTCAACCGCGAAAAGAAGGTCGAAGAACTGAAGAAAACGCTGAACCGACAGGCAGCGGATAACGAACTGCCAACCAGAAGCGAACTGATGCTGTCGCATCTAAAACCAGAAACTCACAGCACATGTGCGTTTTTTCGTTTTTCTGTGCTTTTATTTCAAATATAGATTGTATATTGACTGTTTTCTTGTTCAAATTCTAGTATCAAATCCGCCACCTTCACCTGTTGGAGATGAAAACCGTGAAGGAAGTCCCGATTTCGAGCCACAAAATGTGCACGTTAACGTAACCAGTCCGGAGAAAGGTAATCAAGAACCGTGTAAATATAATAGTTGACCCATCCATATTTTCGGGCTCATTGTAGGTCTGAACGATGCCAAGGAGCTGGGTCCAATGCCGGAGAGCTCTGGTTTACCAACATCGCCGCAGCTACAGAGTTATGACGATGATTATCTCGATATGACATGTGACGACATGGACATGTTCTAGCGCTGCTCGGCAATCAGATGCTGATCCTCCCCTAAATACTGTAGGATGGTACTGATTTTACGTTTGACTATAGATCAATGAAAGTTCTATGTTGACCTACTGTATGCAAAGGATGAACTATGGTATAGACTAACGATTTTGCCTATACCAATTTGCCTCGATAACGGCGGTTTGGCTGCCCGGTAGCCGACAGAGCAGTATCGAACATCGAATGAATGAAGCTTACGGACGAATATCTCCTGAAGCATGTGCCAGAGCGAATGGTATTCAGTGTACTTGTTTTATGAATGCAAAGTGTTACTCGCGCGGAATTTAGTTTGCAGAAAATATATTTAATTTTCTAAAAGCGATAAAATTTTGGATTTGATAGATGATGCATCCGAACAATTTCTCGTTGGGCTTGGTCCCTTTACGTCTTGTCTCGGTGTGAAGATACTATCAACACCTTTGTTTCATTACTTTCTTCTACAATTTCCATCGTCCCTTGGGAAGAGTATCGTTATAAAAATTGCTCGTCTTCAATTTTTTGAGCGTCTCAACACTTGCAGATCAGCTTCATCCTGGGCAAGCTATCTCGCACATTCGGCCCCTCGATTCTTGACACCCGAAAAGAACGAATTGCGTAACCACCCGACTTTCCCCCAGACCAGTGTTTCATAGGCCCACGCGCCACGCCGTACCTGGTCGACATTCTTTCATAAACGTACACGTAAGTCTTTTATATGGAAAGATGCAGTCTCAGATCTGTAAAGAGCTACCGATCATATTTAAAGGACAGGACTCAAAGTGCTAATTTGCTAAAACTCTCCAGAGATAATGGCGCTACATTCTGACGAGATTTCGCCTTCTACTTTTTTGATCGACAGGCTTCCTTAAGTTCACACTGGGTGATGAGCAGAGAGCGCTCTTGATGCACCACCAAGTGTGAACAGGGAGTGAGCCTTAAATACTCAAGATATAGCAATACTTATGTCGTGCTTATCAACCCGTTTCGTAGCCATTTTCGAAATATAATTTCACCCACGAGAAATACGTGCATTCAATGCAAACTTAGCCAACAGAATGAGAATCGTCTCCCTTTTTAAATGTTAGCAACCTTTAGCTGCTCTTCTAACTCAAAGCCGAATTGCTTCTCTTAATCACCCGTTCCCCGAACGCTCCGAAGAACCAACGATACCGACCGATTCTCTTCCGCTCATACAATTTCTCTCCCGCCAATAACATCGTTAGAGAATATTCAGTAATCGGACAAGCCATCTTTATTGATGGCAATACGTTACTGGCTTCCATCGATATTGTATGTGTGAAGTCGGGATCGGCTCCCGCCAAAGAGCGCTCGAGGCAAAACCAACTTGCGCAAGTCCTCAGTCACACTCACACACGCGCAGCTCTATAAGTGGACAAGAGTTCGCTCAATACCGCCAACGCGAAAGCTACGAGACTCACGCAATTTATTCTCGCATATCATATTTGATCGGTTTCCACTCTTTCCTATCTGGAAAGGCTGCCGTCTGCCTGTGTGCGTATGTACGCTTGAGACCTGTGACTCGAAGTATATAGCGGGCATACATATTTTGCGGATGCCAACTTTTATTAATACCTCGCTTATCTACTACAACTTAGTTCAGCTATCTTATGGATAATAATTGACTATAAATGCCCCAAACATAACCCCATTGCTTGGTTGGGTGTTACAATTTAAAAAGCAAAATAGGTGCACTGAGTGCTGGACAGCCCTGGTTGCACAGCACAATTGCGTAGTTAGTACTAGGATCTTATTGACTCTAACAGTCTCCCCATTCGAGATTAGATCATACGCCGACCGATTGTCATACCAGAGTTGTACGTCGAACCTAACTCAAGACCTCCCAAAACTTCTTCATGAACCACCGTTAGCCATTATTTGTTACAAACTTAACTCATGTGTCCATGTCCGCCTGTCCAGCAAAACATAGGCGAACATCTGCACTGCCAACGGTTACGGGCTCAGGCCTTTACCTATCGCCAGAACAGGTTCTCATCTACAGCCCGTTGGCTAAGCTTCATCGCTATGAGCCTCTGGGGCTGCCTCTTCTAAGTTGTCCTTGCGGATTCCTTACTAACTTACTTAATCAACTCCAGACCGTGGTTTCCTCTGCTGTACGAAGAAGTCGTCTCCATTCCACTCGGTCCATGGGCGCAATTCGCCAGCCACGTAGTCTGCGTAGGGTCCGCAGGTCGCCTTCCACTTGATCGATCCATCTTGCTCACTGTGCGCCCGCCGTCTCATTCCAGTCGGATCGTTATTGAGAACTTTTTTAACCGGGCTTTCGTCCGACATCCTCACGACGTGCCCTGCCCATCGCAGACGACCGATTTTTGCGGTGTGAGCGATGGGAGGTTCCCTAAGCAGCCGATGCAATTCATGGTTCGTTCGCCTCCTCCACGTTCCGTCTTTCATCTGCACTCCGCCGTAAATGGTGCGCAACACCTTCAGTTCGAAAACGCTGTTAGTCCTCCACGAGCATAGTCCATGTCTCATGGCCGTAAAGGACTACCAGTCTAACCAGCGTCTTGTAGATTGTTAACTTCGTGCGGTTGCGAATTTTGTTCAATCGCAGCGTCCTACGGAGTCCAAAGTAGGCATCATTTCCTGCCATAATGCGTCTTTGTATTTCTCTGCTGGTGTCGTTGTCTGCGGTAACCAGTGAGTCCAGATACACGAAGTCTTTTACCACCTCGATTTCATCACCTCTAAATGAATCCGGGGAGGGAGGTCAGCGTTCACTTCTCTAGAACCTCTTCCTTTTATGTATTTTGTTTTCGATACATTAATGACAAGTCCAATCCGTTTGGCTTCAGCTTTCAGTCCGATGTACGTTTCCGCCATCCTCTCAAAGGTACGTGTAACGATTTCAACGTCGTCAGCGAAACCAAGAAGCTCAACGGACTTCGTGAATATCGTGCCACTCGTGTCTATCCCCGCGCTTCTTATCACACCCTCCAAAGCGATGTTGAACAGCAAACATGAAAGCCCATCACCTTGCCGTAACCGTCTTCGAGATTCAAAGGGACTCGAGACTGTCTTGCGGATTTCAGTCGAGTGCTTATCAGTAGATCTCGTTCGCTCCTTTCCTCAAGGTATGTCCGATTCACTTCCACCTACATTCTAGAATTTCTATTGCTATTGGCCGTTGATGACATCGACGATGGAGTTCCTCGTTGAATATCCAGTGGTGAGGCCTCCAGGCACGTATAGTACATCGCAGGTAGCAAGTAATAAATACGTGCAGTTTTTGCGTTATCCCCGCTGAGACGCACCCCGTTTCGCGGGCATACATCAGTACGGGTTTAACGTTTGAGTTGCAAATTCGGGTTCCCGTATTTCGCAGACCTGCAAAGGCACCCCTGACCTTCCTGAGCCGTGTGACTATATTAGCCTTAATACCACTATCGGGAGTTGTCTGCCACCGATGATATTGCAAGGCGTCCACCTGCTCAACTGGTTGTCCCGCTACAGTGAAGTTGGTGGTATTGTCAGTGTTCACTACCATAGACTTAGTCTTCGCTACATTGGCTGTGAAACCTGCTGCCTGAGAGCTCTCGGAAAGGTCATCTACCATACTCTGCATATCGATTCGGCTTTGTGCGAGCAAGACATCGTAAGAGATTTCCAAATCATTTGTGCCCAAAATATTTTCAAATGCAACAAATCTCGGGTAATTTTTCATATAGACCTATGTGACAATGAGAGATTCTCTTCATGTCTCCTCTCTTCTGTTTTTTACGGCGAAACCGCGAAACTAATGCATTTTAAGACATCAGCTTTGTATTGAATCGGTTGCCGGAGTTACTAGTTAGCTACTGTGTTTAACATTTGCTTTTCTATGCATTTATGTAGCCATGAAAAGTGGAAGAGAGGAGACGCAAAGATAATCTCTCGTTGTCACATAGGTCTATTTGAAAAATTACCCGAGAAATGCTGGTAAGTTATCTGTAACTTCAAGAGCAGAGTGATCAGCGTCGAGTGGGATAACGTCCTGGACCGAACAAGCCTGTGATCTCGACCATAGCGGGCAGTTTCAGCTTCAATACTTCATCATACAATATTACAATTCAATACTCTATCATCAAAGCAGGCTTAATTTGTATGTAGCTTGAATGATGCAGCTTTATACTTGTATTGTCTCAATTATACGGCGTAGATTCCCTCCACCTTCTTCTTCTTCTAGCAGCTGGTAACTTTTGCTGTATCAAGAATTCCTCTCCACTGTCTCCTGGGGGTTCAAGGCTACCTGTCGCCAATTTGTTGAGCGTCTCGATACACGCAAGTCGACTGAAACCTGGTCGACTCATCCAATACGTTGGAATTCCCTCCGCAGCCCATCATAAAATTATTAGTAACGTCAACATCATCTGCGTTAATCCGTTCTCGTATATTATGGAGTTTCCGTTCGACTGTATCGTATGCTGCCTAGAGAGTTCGCTCTCTCTTTTTTGCCTCCAACTCTCACCCTTTCTCTCTCTTAGTGTTTCTCCATTCGTCGATCTGCATTTAGGTTGCTCATATTCTTGATCTACACAATTGTGGAATCTGTCCTTACCTACTTATATTGATTCTTCTTTCTTCCGTCAGCGAGCCGATCTTGCTGAAAAAATGCTTGCTGTTCCGACTTGCTGCTGGATTTCGAATGAATGGATTTTCCGAACAAAATACCACAATTTTGTTCGGAAAATCCATTCATTCGAAATTAACGTTTTCTTCATTGTTGTGTATCGTGTTGTTGGTATCATTGCTGGCTTATTGGTATCGTTGTCGCAGGTTATCTGGGGTAACGTTTTGTATGTTTGAATACTGATGGCCCATATCCCACAACCATGAATAAGCTATAATAGCATAGGAGTTGCCATAGCTTAAATGACCTCGGGTTACGCGCCCTTACAGATTTCCCTAACAGTGCAAAACAATTTTTTTTTATATTTTCCATCCAGCATTTTATTGTATCAGACAAATAGGTAACCTATTAGATTTTAAAAACTATAATTTTATCTCATCACATATTGTTATGCAACAATACTAAAGAAACGTTGCCTATTTCAATCTCCACTCAATTATAAGCGATTGGCTAGTTTAGTTTGATGGTGTATTACGACTATACGCAGTGTTTTCGCTGTTTTTTTTTTGAGTCTAAATTCGTTTCATGAACTAATGAAAAGCGCAAATAAATTTTCTTATGATGGAATTCTGATAAGCAGATATCATTATCGGCGTCCAACGCCGCATGCAAGTTTCATATTTTACAAATTGAATGAATTGAACTAAGCTATTTTCGAAAAGGTTATTATAATTTATGAATACTTGCTGATGATTGACAACGCGTTCAAATTGTAAACGAAAAAATGGAAAGCTCGATTATTGATCCTAACTAAATCTTAAATAACACAGATATATAAAATATAAAGATATTGACTAAGCACAATCACACCCACGAGCAAAATACTTCGTTTTCTTTTTTGATTGCCAATAAACTTTGAAATATGATCTGTATAAATTTTACTATAGAAAAAAAAAGCTTAACCACAGTGTACGAGATTTGCCAACGTTTTCGTTTTCGTCCTAGCCTATTTAAGCCTTCCGGTCCGGATGGTAGTTGATTCGATCGTTACTCAGGCCCTTGACATCGATCCCAAGATCTTCATCGGGAGTGCTGAGCCAGTCACTATTGTTACTATCCGATTTTCTCAGATTGGCGTCCGAGGTGGTGGAAGTCGTCGTGTTGTTCGTTGCCGTACCGGATGTGCGTCCACTACCACCCGTAGCGAGTGCTTTCTGGTTAGAGCTGCTCGAGGATGTCAGATTGTCAAAACTGGGCGTCCTGGCCAGCATTAGGTTGAGGTTTTTGGAATTCTGGAACTGACTGAAAATGTTCACCACTTTGGGAGCACCTTCGTTCGGTGTTTCCACCAGCTTTTCCACTTTTGGTTTTACTATACTGATGCCGCTGTCTAATGTTCCGTAGCGGTTCGGTGCCAATTTCGGAAGGTTCGAATGCATTTGTCCTCCCGAGTAGCTTATTCCACTCTGATAACATTGACCCGCTCGAGGACTGCTTGGACCGCTAGCAGATGGCACTAGGTATTCCCGTTCGGAACCGGCATCACATAAGCCACTGCCTTCTCGGGGCATATGATAAGTTGTACGACCTCTCAAGCGTCTACTCAATGAACTGCCTACCACTCCTAAATGTTCGCTGACGTCCTGATGAACATCCGATATATCTAGCATATTCAGCAAAGCACTGTACCACGATCCGCTGTTATTTCCGTTGATGCTGCTGTTCAGACCACTCTCCAAATTACTTACAGGGAAATTTCGTACGTACGGTTTGTGGGAAAAGCTGTAATGATGTGCCAATGCTGCCAGGAACATTTCGATGCAAATCAGGAAATTTTGCAGTTTCGACGAAAGCACCTTGGGATCATCGCTGCTTTCAGATCCAAAAATATCTTTGATGATACCGTAATAGACAAGACCATAGATGATCACCCCTTGGCTGTAAAGAATTGATTTATTATATCTTTACTCTCTGACAAACTATACACCATTAGCCACTTACAAAAACGAGAAGAAAATTACCGCCTTGATGCAGAAAAACTTTGGTAACGGTTGCATTGGTTTTAGCTCGTCCCTATTAGCTTTGTAAAATAACACCAAACAGTACATGGCGATAAACTGGGAGCAATTGTTGATGGCCACTATGTAGAGGAAAGCCACGTCCGTTTCAAATATACCTTCTCCGTAGACACCGTTGACCTCACAAATGCTGCAATTCACAGAGTTAAGCCGAATTAAAACCGTCACAGAACATATTTGGTACATCATCTTACTAGGCCACAAAGGTCGTGATCGGTCGAACCACGGTGTACTGCAAGATGCCGTGCTTGCAGTTGTGCACAAAGTCTCTACCCGGTGGCCATGGCGTCATCCAGCACAGGGGGAAAACGTGCCTCACCGGTGGTTTGTACTCCAGCGTTCGCTCCAGATCCATCTCCAGATTAAGATAGTTTAGCAGATATTTCATAAAATTGTAGATTACGTACGCCTCGTAGCACTCGCGAATACTGTCCATATAGATGGCATGCTGAGGGAACAGCAGACAAAGCCACTGAAAGACGAAATGTTTGTAAGTATACAGGAATTTTTGCAACATGAAGTATGAAGCGAGGAGCTTCCAAAGTATTCACTTACGGCGTTTAATGCGTATATAGGAACCATCCAAAGAATTCTGGAAAAATTTAATGATAAAAGTTCAGATTTTATTAGAGTATTTTGTATTTCTGTGTGTTTCTTTTTGTTGCAATCTTTATTTAATCATTCTTGGAGTTTTGTTGAAATAATTGGGAAAAGTCGGTGTATTACACATGAGTCAGCCATATGTTTTGCAGCATAATGTTTATTGACTAGCTCAGCACCTTCAGATAAGCAGCATAGTAATATTTTGAATCCTTCAGTTGTCTATGGAGCGCTTTAAAAATAAGAGATAACAGAACCACTATTAACGAAGCCAAAAGTCATGATGCTCATGCTCAACTGCACCGCGGCGGTTATCACATCTTGGCAGTGGCCCCGAGTACGCACGTGATGAACTGTCTGTTTAGTCTTGTTCAATGCAGTGACCGAGATTAACAGGCAATCGGTGCAAGTTTTATTACCAAGCTTGCATCTGCGATCAACGCATACATCTTAGAAGAAACCTTACCAATGCTTGAATGGTACACCTTAAGACAAGTATCGCTTAGCAAAAATATCATTTGCATTTAAAACAGCAAATAAACTCTAGCTGCACAAATCATGTAATAATCTTATCAAAGTTTCCTAATCACAGTCAATCGGAAAACCCAGAAAGCAATAAAAACAAAGCTTGATAACAGATCTCCGTGTGCGAAGCACCGATATACTTTTGCCTATTGCATATTACTTGTACACACCCCTACAACTCTTACCTGATGATGTGTTTCTGAAGAATTGGCTTATGGAAATGCACGATATGTTGTGTAATTTGCCAGATCGAGATCGGAATGGCCGCAATGACAAACAGGCCCCCTATCAGGATAAGTTGATCCTTTCGAGTGAAGCCATCCTTGACGGAGTTTACAATCAGTAGCGGAAGCACGATGATGACAAACAACACGTAGGCCACGACTAGCAGTGGTCGGATCCAGCTGCGCCATTGCGAACAGAATCCGTGTAATTTCGATACGCACATGATGTTGTCAGTCACCTATATAGCTTAGCCTAATTGAATTGCGAATGTCTAAACTGGGGCAGAGGGTTCCACCGTGTTAAGTAACCACCATTTCGATCTTTTGTATAACGCTGGCTTGTTTCATTCGTAATAGTTTTCTCCGCACAAAAACTTTCGCTGCACAATAATTGCTTATTCGATTACAAGTTCAAATTCGGTCTACATTCGACCCATAGTCGAAACTAATGAAATCGATATCCAGCAAGCACTAATAGTGGCACCGTCTGTAGACTACTTAGAAAAAATTTGAATATTCTGCACTGTTTGCACTTGATGTCACAAAACCTGCATTTAATGCATTTAGTCTAAGTTTTACTCCGCTAATGCATTAATGCTTCGTATTTCGTACACAATCAAAATGTTTTGATCGTTTTGATTACTTTTTGTTGAGAAAAATTATTAGAGCTCTCTCGCGCTCACTGTCACTCACAGGGTTGCTAGCAATTTTTTCAAGCATATCCATAAATTTGGTAGATTGTCCAACGCAGGTATACTTACTTACTACAGAAATGAAAAATGTTAGTTAGAAATGCGATGCGATGACTTTTTCTATAAGACGAAAAGACGACAAAAAATACGGTATAATCATCGTATTATCAGACTTCAGAAACTTTAAAAGAAGCCTATCTGTGTACCTGGTGGCGCTTAGCGCTCTATCCCCTCCATCCATAATTCAAGCATAATGGCAACCGTGGTTGCCTCTGACACACTCATGTAGTGGGTTCCGACAATTTGATCGAACGTTCTATTTATCGCTTCGGAAAATGAAAAATGAATTGCTTGCAGCAATTTTACGAGTCCTACCAGTCCTACGCAAATTTATTTTTTAATAATAATTATGCTGTACTTACTAAATACATTGAAAATATGCTCGTCTGGCAAGGAGGGGTGCAGTGAGAAGGTAATAATGAAAAACTGATGATTCAAATTGCTAAATTGCAAACATGTGTGGCAAACGCAGAAAATAACCACGCTAATAATATTCACGTGGGACTCTAAATAGGTGGAAACTCCGCAATATATGATATTTTAAGAAATTTAGCTTCTAACATTTAGCATTTCTAACACCCCATCGGCAGGCAACCATGTTTTCGCTGCCAACATCTCGGGTGTGCGAAAATGATATAGCATGTCAGCACTGCGTTTCACTCAACTGCCAGCAGTCTGATTTGGGCCCGCTGTCAAATTTTGAGCCCATCACGACATGTCGTCGCTGACGTTTACTGCAGCTCGTTATAGAGATGTCGATGGGGTGATTTCTAACGAACGTAGAATGTTTTAGTCCACCCTCCAACTTCTTCAAGTGATACTCGTATAATGGAAGAATGCACACAAAGAACATGTTTGTTGTACAACTCTCTTTCAAATTTTATCTCAAAACCATAAAAGAAGGTTTGGGATTTGAGTGTTGTAAAAATGAGCATTCCGATAATTGGCAATTGGCTAACATTTAACTCTACGGGGTGAAGTGGCTGTCAAATTCATACATTTTCGATGTCCCACGCATAGGTACCAAAATGTTAATTTTGACAGGAACCAAAAAATTTGCTGGGAATTCCCCTTTACCGAGGACCATTTGAAAGTTGCTCTCTTCACTTACATGAGAAAGAGATAGCAACACACCATGCCCTTGATTTAACTTGGATTATTAAAGGATTGATTTAATAATTTACACTCTTAAATGAGTTTGCCCGTAAATTGGTTGAATTCAGCTAAAACTTGGTTAAAACTACTCAAAATGCCCTTGAAGTGTACAAACTCAGATTTTGAGTGGTTTTCAACCAAAAAATTGGTAGTAGGAACTAGAAAGTGCGTTATTTGTCACAGAGAATAAATCAATTATCGGTAGCAAGTAGCCAAAATTGGTTGAATTGTTTACCTAAAATTTGAATTTGTACACTTTAAAGGTATTTTGAGTAGTTTCAACCTAGCTTTAGCTAAATCCGACCTATTTACGGGTAGAATCATTTAAGAGTGTAAGCTTTTAAACAGCATTTATTTTTCGTGGCGTTACAACCACCAGCGTTGCCCAGAGTGGAGCACGTGGCCCACATTCCTTGTAAAATTCCTTTTCCTCCTTATAAGGAAAAAGAATTCCTCGGTGTAGTCAGCGATTTCAATTTAATAGCCGGCATTTGTGAGATAAATAATCTAATTGCGAAGTCTCAAATCAGTCTTTAAGATAAATTTCAAATCCATTCAGTCAATTTGAAGTTTATTTTATAGTCCTAATTCACGTCCTATTTCATGTCCGATTTTAAGTCAATTCCAAAAATTTTAAATTATGTTTCAAGTCCAATTTCATTACCTATTGCTTTTCATATCCTTGATCTCATTGGCAAATTTGCTATTGCCTTTCATATCCAATTTCAATTTTTCCAACCTCCAGTTCAATTATAAGTAAAGCTGGTGTAACCTTATGTCCAATTTCATGCCAATTTCAAGCAAGCAAGTCCAATATTTCAAATTTAATTTTAAATACAATTTCAAGTTCCAATTTAACGCCTAACTTACAGTTCAATTTGAAGTAAAGTTTTAAGTCTAAATAAGTCCAAAATTAAGTTTAATTTTATGACAAATTTAATGCCAATTTAAAGCCAAATTTTACGTCCCTTAAAGAACTATCTATCTATGTATTTATATAAAAGTAAGCGAGAGTTTGAGTTTGCATGTTCCGCCATATGCTTTGACCGTTCTACACCAAACTGTGCACACATGTTCCTTAACATAAGGGAATCAGCACTGGGGGATTGACAAAAGGGAGATAGCCCTAACAGGGGGAATGCGAAACGCCTGAACGATTCTTCATCAAGAATTATGATGAATTCATGGAAAATGGAATTCAAAAAACTTGTATTTTTTCAGCTGCTGAAGCGAATTGTCACTACGCTAATGCTAAAAAGGACTTAATTTGATACCATATTGTAGCAGACATGTGAGCGCTTGCGTCATTTGAGGTCATATTCACAAGCTAACAATGATAATTTGGGATAAGTCAGTAAAATTCAAAGCTCCTTAAGAGAGCACCCTGGTGGGGAAAATGCGTTCGGGTTGATTAAAATTATTTCTAACGCCTCAATTATTTATGCAAAAATAACAAGTTTAGAAGTTTATGATAGTGACTTTCATTGGTAGTAGCTTGAAGAATTAGTTAGCAAGAAAAGTCACCTTACCTTAACCATATCTTGCTATGAAATTTCTAGGTCTCCCTTGTTCGGGTAATAAAAGTAGTGAAACCGTTTCTATGCCATGGTTTATTCGGGCTCATCGTTATCACTTTCATTGTCAAGCTGGTGGAATTTATCCAGTAGC
This sequence comes from Sabethes cyaneus, assembly GCF_943734655.1. Classification (NCBI taxonomy): domain Eukaryota; kingdom Metazoa; phylum Arthropoda; class Insecta; order Diptera; family Culicidae; genus Sabethes; species Sabethes cyaneus. The sequence goes on from NC_071355.1 coordinate 234,941,812, forward strand.
CGATGGATCATACTTTCAGAAGATTCCCCCGTGCCGCCGGATGTCGATGGCCTATCTGTAGATTCGAACATATCTATTACATCCTGCGGAAATCCGTAATTGTTTCGTTTATTTGGCTGTATGCCGCAGTCCTCCGGTAAATATCGAAATTCCGGATCATCTTCCTCTTCAATCGTGGCCACCAACGCATCCGCATCTAGCTGATCGTAATCAAATGCTAGGCTGTCAGAGTGTCCTTTTCCATATAGCGAAAAATCCATTATAACTACCCGGTCTTTTGCGGGACGGAATACATCGAAAACATCTGCAAAATTATAGGAAAAGTATTATTGACAAGAAACTTCAAACTAATAAATATTCGTACAATCTTTCAAAGGAAACCGTTGCTTGATCTTTTCCTTAAACAAAGAAACAATGTCGCAAACGATATCGCTTCGTTCGGCAGCAATGTGTTCGTGATAGGAGGGCCAATGACGTGGAGATATAGCCACAAGCGATTTGTTTTTAACAAAACACCGAAATTCCGAGCCCGGGTGAATATCACGCCACTTCTTCAGCACCACATGATATCCAAGTTGATTTGCTGCAGTTCGTTCAGCAAAGTCTTCCTTACAGAAGCTGGACGCCTTCAACAGCTGATACACATCGGTAATGTCCTTAACGCAAAGGGTCTGCCCCAACGTGATCCACTGAGCATCCTTGGGACTGTGCCAGTCGCTTTTTAAAAAGGCGGAACCGCCCAGTTTTTGGATGGCAGCCGTCAGTTTTTCACTAAACTCCGGGAATTCCGGTTGAAAACCGTCATCCTCCTCCTCTTGCTCGTCATCGCTAAACTGGTCATTGTACGAATTAAAATGTTTCGTACCGCTAGCATCGGACGTCGAATTAAGGTTGGCACATTCCTTCGGCAGGATTACGAGGTCCTGTCTGAGGTAGTTCAGCACTTCGTCCGGAATTGGAATGATGAACGATTTGATGGTGTTTTTCTCGAATTGCTCGTACCAGCTGGCCAGCATGCAGGCTGCCTTTTCCGTTTCCACGTTGCGAAGCAGCATACTTTTGCTTTAAATGCACAAACTAACGGTAAAGCCAAATTCTGATGAAATAGTGAAGCAAATTTCTGATCACAAAGCGCAGAACCGATAAGGATGATAAACTGAAGCGCTCTATTTGTTTACGTTAACATTTTAGAGCGATTCGTTGTCCAATGTGTCAAAGACCGTCAAAAACATGTGTTTTTACAGGACCGTACTCAGCAATTTTTCATCAACTTCATCGATTCTCGTCTTGCCCAACATATGCAAAAAGGGACCAAGCGCCACAATGGAAACAGACGAAACAAGCCGACTGATTGGCTTCTACCTAATTGAAATCAAAAAGCTTCTGTCTAAAACCAGCAAAATGCTTAACATTTTAAAGCTAAATGTTAAAACGAATACTTTATATTTCGTATTGAACAAAATAAATTGAGGATTTCATGAAAGCTGCAGTAGCATTTCGTTATTAATTTGTGCTAACTGAATCGATTTAACCTGAAAGAGAGGAGCCAGCTGGGATTGTTTTTGTGCATAGAACTGTCGGGTGAAACTCATAGCGCATTCATAAATTAACCTGGGTTCGTGCTAACTCGAACCCGAAATTTATGAACGGTACGGGCAGTTTGACAGATCGACCCGTAAACCGTAATGCTAGACAGTTTTAACCTGTGCTTTAAACTGAATGCTGTCAGTTTAACCGAGACGCAATCTTGTAGCGAATTCATAAATTAACCTGGCTCAGGTCGATTAGCACTCAGTTTTAATCGAAGTGCTGTCAAAGCGTTCATAAATTAACCGAGATTGCATTTCGGTTAAACTGACAGCATTCAGTTTGAAGCGCAGGTTAAAACTGTCTAGCATTACGGTTTACGGGTCGATCTATCAAACTGCCCGTATCGTTCATAAATTTCGGGTTCCAGTTAGCACGAACCCAGGTTAATTTATGAATTCGCTATTGGTTAATTTATGAACGCTTTGACAGCACTTCGTTTAAAACTGAGTGCTAATCGACCTGAGCCAGGTTAATTTATGAATTCGCTATCAGAGTATTTCTAAAAAAATTAAAAATTTACAATTCAATTAAAGCAAGAATAAACATTTATTAAAGAGTGCAAAAGATAGAAGTAAAAATGCATAGATTTGCACTCAAATGGCATATGAGCAAGAGATTGTGGAACTCCGTGAAGCTGGTGAACCCGCGCACTGCTTCGGCGTTTAAATAGGTAAACCACCCCTTTGAATTTACCTATCCACGCTTTCAGTGCTGGTAATCAGGGTGGGAAATATATACTGTTACCAAAATTTTACCTAAAGCCGCCTTGCTCGTCGTCAAACATTTCAACATCGATTCTGGATTTTACCATTTCTTGTTAGACCCTTTTGGCTTTTTGATCAATAAATTTCACAAGTTGTCATAAAATAAACCGATACTTTCGCTGAAATAGTGTTTTGTGGGCGTTTTATCAGCATTTTTGGTATGTAAATTAAAAATTTTTCACTTATTTTAGCAAGGTAACTTATAGAAATAAACTATTATTACAGATAATAATCACAGCTATAGAAAATGGACCGTAACAAACCGAGTTCTAGTGCACGGTCGACTAAAAAACAAATCAGCTTGCCGCAAAGCGAACTGTTCGCTCTCGGTTCCAAAGCCACCAGCAGTTCCCGAGGTGACGATGGCAAAGGCAAAACCGGCGTAGGCGGTAGCGTTTCGGAACGAAAGCGCGACGCAACGGCCGCATTGGCGAGTGCAGCGGTGAAAAAAATCAAACTAACCGCAGCCGGCGGTAGTTCGTCATCGGCGTTGCCGCCCGGAACCGGCAAACCTTCGTCCGGCGGTGACAGCTCCAGCTCGAGTAGTGTTCTGGAGTATTGGGAGCAGATGGCATTGGATTGCGATTCTGTGGATCTGGTTTCGTCGGTTTTAAGTGCTATCGATCAGCAGGACAGTGACAGTGTGGTTGGTTACATTTGCGGTGCGATTAAGCTGCTGGTTTCGCCTAAATCTAAGTCGGAATCGGTGCTGTCGCTGTCGCTACTGTATCTGGCTAAAATAAGGCCACACCTGTTTTGCAACGAAACGATTACTAGTGCTTTGATTGCTGTACTGAAGCGTGACAGTCAAAATTCGTTTAAAGGGCGTAACAATCCAACGGTGCATATTCTGGCCTGTAATTTGCTGGCTCGAGGTTATAGCGATAAAAAACAGTGGCCGGAAAGTTTGATTCGTACTTACATAGATGATGCGATGAACGACCGTGTTTGGGTTGATTACGAGGAGTGCGCCCCGTTTACCGACAATTGTGTGGCTGCTTTCGGAACGAAGATTCCACCGAAGTGGATGTTGCAGCCGGAACTCAGTACGCTAAATCCGAGTGCCAGAGATAATCCAGCTTCGATCGATGATGAACACTCGACAGATAGTGGTATGTTTGGTGATGCCTTGGGGAAGGATCCGGATGCAAATCCGCCTCGCTTCGCACATATTCAAGAGCAGGTGGAGAAAATAGTAGTCGAAGCTGCCAAAGATCAACTGAACCGACGGCAAGCACCCGATTGTTCGACTCGCAACTTTTTGAAGTTTCTTTCGCTGGCTTGCGGGATACCGGAAATACGGGCTGTTGCTATCCCTAGACTTGAACTATGGATTCACAATGGAAAACTGATGAAGCCGGCACAGGAGCTGCTGACTTTCATATGCTACAATGTAACCGGTCAGAACGCGAAGGATCATGAAGTTCTTTCAAACCTGGTTAAGATGAGGCTTAAGACGAAACCGTTGATTAACATTTTTATGATTTGTCTTAAAGAGATGATCAACTGTCAGGAAGAAATCCTGACTATAATGCTGAAATATGTTGTTCAAAACGAGCTTTCGAATGCTCGGAATCCGAACAATATGGGAATGTTGGCGACAATGTTTCAGGCGAAACCGACCGAATCTGCCACCCATCTGGCGGAGATTTATCAGGAATGTCTACTGCAGCGAGAGGATGTACTGCGTACTCTTCGCGTGTTTCTTCGAGAATTGGTGAAAATGCTTCGCTACGATATCCATTTGATGGTGTTCTGCAAGGCACTGCTCATCAACCGACCGGATTTGACCACTCAAATAATGAATTCGGAGTTTCGGGATCGAATTTTCCACTCGATTGCCGATTTGATTTGCCTTTGCATGTTTCTGTCGGTTTCACCGCAAATCAGAGAAGCAAACGCATCAATCCGCAGCGGTCGGGAACCGAAAAGCTCTCCAGCGCTGACAACTTTTTATCAGCAGATGTGTTCTATTCAATTCGATGCGCTGACTTGGATGCACGAAGTGGTTCCGATTGTCTACAAACCCAGTCCGAATGATTTTAAAATATCTTTTCATAAAATATTGCTGCTGGACAGTCCGGAAGCTTATGCCAAAGGAGATCAGTGGCCTCCAGAACCGGAACGAGCTCCCATGTTGAGAATCGTTTCCGAGATTCCTCTACAGCAGAATTCGATGCTGCGCATCATTCTCATCGGTATTACCAAGGAAATACCTTTCACTATTCCGGACACAATGGAAATTATTGAGCAGTTAGTCCGCCGTGCCGGATCGCTCCGTCACGTTGACTATCCGCCATTGGAAGTGGCCAACCTGGAAATTATTGACCTTTTATTCAAAATGTCTGAATACCATCACCCGGATAACATTGTTCTTCCTCCGAACTACGAACCGCCCAACCTAGCCATAGCTTCACTTTATTGGAAAACGTGGATAATTCTGCTCCTGATATCCGCCCACAATCCATCGATGTTCGGATCGTTCTGCTGGGATCAGTACCCGATGCTGCGCACCCTGATGGAAATGTGCATCACCAATCAGATCGGTCCAACGAAAGCGACCGAAGAGGAGCTGCAAGTGGCCACCGCTGAGAAGGCACACATTCTCGAATTTGAAAACCATTTGGCGTCGAACGTCATCACCGAGCAGAACAGTTTGCTGCTGTCGCAACTAATTCTGATGGACCCGCGCGGGGTTGCCCGTCGACCACCGAATCAGGTACTGGAACAAATTCAATCCTTAAACGTAACACATCGGCTCGGCCATCTGCTGTGTCGTAGCCGTAAGCCGGATCTACTGCTCGAGATCATTCAACGCCAGGGTACTTCACAATCAATGCCATGGTTAGCCGATTTGGTACAAAATAGCGACGGCGATTTCAATCACCTACCGGTACAATGCCTATGTGAGTTCCTGCTTTCCAATTCAAGCACGGTAGTGGTGGAGAATAGTCGTGAAGCCGAGCTACTGGTCTATTTGCAAAAGCTGGTGCAGGATGAAAACGGTGACCATCAAATGATCTGTGAAATTTTCGAATACTTTTTGCGGCGACTTTCTTCCTTTTCGATTCAGGCGCGACAGTCCGCGATTCGCGGATTAAAACTTCTATTAAAGGTGAGTTGATAAAATCCCTAGTAAACACAGTGTTAAATTTTTCTAATGCGTTTCATCCTTTGTAGGTTTTTCAAGAGGGCACTGATCCCGTCTCTATTGAAAGCAATAATTCTGACTGGTTGCTGCGCTACCTGCCGATGATACCGCACTTTGCGTTCATCCGCCCGAACGTAGTCCTTCAGCTGCGAGCCGCCTGTCAGGTTGAAAACATCCCTCAGTTGGTGATGGCCTACATTCAATTTATCGCTGCCCATACGTCCTTGGATGCGGAACCTGACATGCTGGACCACGTAATGGACATGTCACATTTGATAGTGGAACGTAGCACTATTTTCTCGCATATAATTCCCACCGCGACCAATCAGAGCGAAGACCGCGTGCAAACACTGAACTGTCTGTTCGTTATGTTCAACAACTTTTTGATTAAACTTCGTGAGTACAAGATCACGCAGGCCTTTACCGAGTATCAGGACCTACTTCTGGTTCAATTTACGGACGAAAGTCAGTGTCACATACATCTGAACATAATCCAAGCTTTCGTAATTCTTCTGACGCATTCCGCTTACATCCCAATGGCGGCTCAGATTTTGGACTACTGGTTTCCAGAAGGAGCACCTCCTCCACAGGCGTTCAACATCGAAACATCGGAACCGGTGCAGATTTTGCCGGATTGGTTAAAGTTGAAAATGATTCGCAGCAATGTCGATCGATTGGTGGATGCTGCCCTGCTCGGACTAACCCCAGATCAGATTGTTCTCTTCGTTCAAAACTTTGGAACTCCGATTAATTCCATGTCCAAACTGCTAGCGCTACTAGACCGGGCAGTTATCGAGCAGTTCGATGCAGTTAACAATGCTATTCTGCATAAAACCTATCTAACCCAACTGGTGGAGATTCAGCAAACTAGGGGAGCGAAAAATGGTCACATTTCCATTCAAGCTCTGCAACCGGACAGCCAGCCCGTCCCAGATCCACCAGTACCGAGCGTGTCAGTGATGGAACCGATTGAAATTGATCTAGATTTCGATTCCTACCCGCCGGCGGAACCAAGCAAGCCAGTTTCAAAAACCAAGGAAATTGAGGAAGCCGTCGAGATCATACTTACTCACCCGAAAATCAGTAAACCAAACATGGCAAAGTACCGAAAGTTGATTCAGCATTTAAATGTCGCCAAAACGGAAACATACACAGCCAACAAAGCACTCACCCACATGGGCAAGCTTGTCAAAAGTCCACAAGGACAGTACTTGGTCCGCAACTGGGTACAAAATGCGCAAATGTGCTGTTTCTTCCGGTCACTGCTGGAGGTCGCACCGGGGAAATTCGAAAATCTCAACTATTTGCTGCATATTTTGGATGAAATCATAAAGTACATGAATCCAGCAACGAATTCCGTTCTACTGGAGGTAAGCACATATACATATTTTCCGCCGTCAATGATTGCAATTTTACAAACTCTCCTTTCGCAGGTTCTGGTTAGCAAACGGCAGCAACTGATCAAATTTGCCCAAAAGGATAACCCGCAGAATCAATCACCGCCTCAAAATCTTATACAAGTACTAACAACGAGTACAATTTCCGAAGTGGAGAAAAAAGGAAAACAACAGCTGCGTCAAACCACCAGCGATGAAATGATCAGCGTCATTTCGACCATGCTGAAGGACATCAAAATGGAAAGCTCCGAATCGCAGTTCGACAAACGTGGCTTGCTGGTCGACTGGTTGGCCGATGCCGATTCGGAGCTGATTCGAGTGAACGAAAAAATACAGATGGACTTGCTGTTCAATCGAAAGATACCGGACTTCCGACCGTATTTGCTTTCGCTTGTGACCCACCAAGCGAGCTGGGCCACTTTGTACCAGGCAACGGAACTTTTGATGGAACGCTTCAATCTCGAATACGATCCGTCGTCCGTGCTGGACTTCATTGACGCAATGAACAGAAATCCAAAACTATGGCAGGGTCGAGACAAAGCCGTTCCAAAGCACGAGCAAGCAGAATACATCGTTACTTTGAACGAGCCACAGATCAAAGTATTTATCGATTACGTACTGGCCGAAGAAGATCAGGAAAAAATGTCCGTGCGAGTGAAGCTACTTTTGCAGTGCATCGAAGACAAATCGCAACACTTGACTGCGATGGTGGAGTACGCCGATTCCAAGAAGGATTTGTCTTCGAAAAAGTTCCTCCAACATCTATACCTTAACATTCCTTACATGAAATTTGCGATGCCCCACATCAAAGGTGTTTACGATGCGGATGTACGCGATGCCACTGACTGCGTGGGTGATAAATTCACCTACTACATCCTCACAACGATCGGGTGCCTATCGAATCCGCGAGATTTTCAACAAATGTCCGCCGAAATGGAACTCATTGTAAGAAAGCTATCCGCGTCACATCCGGTCCTACTGCTGCGTCAGCTGTCGGTTTTATCAACCATGCTCCAGGGCAGAGCCCACATGGACCTACAGGTTCTTCGAGCCGAGTATCACTTCCACCTGTTTCATCAAGTAATCGGAATTCTGGAACTGCTGCAGCCGCTCGTTTTCAACGATAGCTACCAAACGGGCCTGCAAAACGCACTGGACTGCTACTTCGCTCTGCTAAAAAACCACGGCAACGTGAAAGAAACCTACACCCTCATTTACCGGTTCATGGAGCTTCTTCAAGCATACATCAGTGCCAACCCGCAAACAGCCGTTGAATACATTCAAAAGCACTGCGATTTACTTAACGATTTAGCCCTGCAGCACTACGATCTGCAATCCCTGCAACAGCTGGTGCAAGGTCTGTCCATGCTCAAACAGTACCCCAGCAGAGCCATCAAAAACGAGCCGGGCGAACCTCTGCCGGGAACTTCAAAGGATCCGATTTGCTTCGCCACCGCATCACCAACGAAACCCAGCCAACCGGCGGCCACAAATGCAGCAGCTGTCATGATGACACCGTACATCAAAAACGAAGTTCCTCCGCAACACTGGCAGGAGCTGACGCATGCCCTGCGCTCGCGCGATGTCGAAGACATCTCGATGCCTCTGCTGGAAGTGGACGCACTAACCGTCAAACGACCGGCCCTGCTAGAGGAAATCTTCGATGATTTAATCCGTTTCTTAACCCACCCGACTGGATCGATTCGTCAAACCGCTCACGGACTGGTCACACGCTGGCTAAAGCAAAGCCCCGGAAATGCATCGACAAACAGTACGGCCCTAACTGCGTTTGTGCAGTGTCTCTACCACGAGGATGTTGCCGTAGTGCAATCGGCACTGGACAAAGCGACCGAGTACACGCTCTGCCTGCAGGAGTACGCATCGGAGATTCTAACCACCATGTTCAATCTCGGTATCAGCAGCAAATTGAACACCTACACGGCGATTAGGCGGTGCGTACAGGCGCTCAAGAAGCAGCATGCTTGTTGAGAGGGACGATAAATGTGCTTTATGAAAAAGTATGTTAATAATAATAATACATATGCTCTATTGTTGCATAGTCTTGTGGTTTTTTTTTTTTTCGAAGAGAAAATAAATCCGTGCTGGTGAATCCCCGATCTTAACACTATCTTCTTCTGAGAGTTGTTATTGCTTGCACAGCCATCCTTACCATAGCTTAGAAAAATAGAAAGGAAGTGATAATATAGTCGCCTCTATTCTACATACCGATCGGACCGGGATTCGATGATAAATTTCGCTTCTATCAGAATACAACGTATGCTACAACACACGTCGATCGGGATGTTTCTGTTAGGTACGGGCCCGATCGGAATATAGAATCGAGGCGAGGCGAGGATTCAGCGACTCTTCCATAAATAGTACGGATTTGGAAAAAATGTTTGATATTGAGTAATTCTCGGTGAAACGGGGCCACTACTGACACAAGGTCTTCAATTATTGGAACTTTCACGCTTAATTGGTTGGAAATAGTTAAAAAATAAGAATTACACTTTTAATACCCCGAAATAGTGGACCCCTCGTTCGCCAAGGAGCCTAACAGTTTCGAAAAAAGTTGAATTTTGAGCGAACCTTGAGATCTATATCATGTGATATTTGATAAAATTGCCATGAAACAACTAGCAAATGGCCCAGTTATATAAAGAAGAAGAACAGGGCTTTCAAATGGAATAAAAAAAAATTTGGTGGCCATCTTGGATTTGGTCGCCATATTAGATTTTATCAAAAAATCTGATACTATTCGAGATACACCACTCGTCCATTTCAGCCCAGGGGTCTCAGGGCAATTACTCCTAACTACCCTACATGAATAAAAAAAAGGATGTCCTCACCCAAACCTGGTACTCAGGTTACAGTTCCAAGCGCCATCAATTGGATCTGCCATTTTCTTGAATAAAGTTAGAATTTTCTATATGTTCTTCATTTCACTCGGTTGTGAGCTATCGGTCTCCAGTTGCTTGGACAACATGTACTCTCTGCCAGATCTCGCTCCATCTGGTCTAACCATCTTGCTCGCTGTGCCCATGATTACCTGTTTCTATCTGATTTGATGCAAACACCATTTTTGCAGGTTAGTTATCCGGCATTCTAGCAACATGCCCTGCCCATCGTATACGTCCAACTTTAGCTGAGTTCGCCATTGAGCTGTACGCGTTCATGGTTCATTCTCCGCCTCCGTACTCCGTTGTCACGCCGCCGAGAATCGTTCCTACTATCATCTTGACGAAGGCCTCTGCCTCTGTGTGATTCGAATGAACTTGACAATCCACTCGGACTCCAAACACAGCACAGCATTGTAGATTGAATCAGTTTGATCAGCTTCCTGGGGAAACCGTTCTTGTCCATAGCGCTTTTTTTCGGTCGATGGTATCCTGAGCAGGTCAACCGTAACGGCATTCGAATCAATCAGCAGCGGTCATGATCACTAATTTTATCCATTAACCAGACTTACCTCCTAAATGCTGTGAGAATGTGAGAAAGAGCGAATGCACCTTCTTGCTATCTTTTTCCAACGATATGCACTGAATTCAACAGAAATTTCGAGGAAGGATTTTTTTTATACTTCTCGTTATCGCAGCTTGCTTTGATCTCCCATTTTCCCGGAACGCTTAAAAGATCGTCAGTAAAAGGACTACGGGCATGAAACGTGGACAATGGTTGACGGAGACGGTGAAAGCACTGGCCATTTTTGAGCGTCATGTGCTTAGACCATCTTTGGCAAGGTATGTGAAAACGGTGTATGAAGGAGACGGATGAAGGCGCAGTTCCAGAACCCAGTATCCAGAAAGTTGCTGAAGCGTGACATGTTGTGCGAATCATGATGTATCCAGATTCACCATGGTGCGAATGTCGGACAACAACCCCTCAAAAATAATGTTCGCCTCGAATCCTATTGGTAACAGACGCAAAGGTGCGTAACCTGCTCGATGATTAGACCCAGTGGAGCAAGACCTGGAAAGTGTAGGACATTCGAGGAACTGGAGTCGGACAGCTACGGACCGAGTATGTTGGCTGAACATTGTTATGCAGGTGAAATCATAAGGGATATTGCACCAAGATGAGCAAGAAACTAAGTGGAGCGAGTGGACTGTGTTGTATGTTATCTAACATCGCTATTGAAGGTATGATTGGCGTGCGGACATCGAAACGAGAGGAACGTTCTGCGGCAAAGGTAGTCAACTTCTAGCCTTCGCAGACGACCTTGACATCATTACTGGAAATCTTGAGACAGCGATGGCAATCTACGTCTAATTTAAAACGGAAGCTAAGAGGATTGGGTTATAAATCAATTTGTCAAAAACCGAATATATGGATGAGGCTCCAGGGATAACAACCAACGGAAGACGGAAGTCGAGCCCACTTTTTCCTCCGAAAGACAATTCGAACAAGGAGCATACACTAATCAGACTGTAGTCCTCTACGAACTCAAGAGCGTAACTTTGTTTGCGGAAGTCAAACGTGAATTTGCCGTATTTGAACGATCGGTACTATTTTTGGCGGAATACAAACGAAAAGCAGAGATTGGTGCAGGAGTATAAACCACGAGTTGCCGACACTACTTGCAGAGATTCCCATCGAACAGCATGCGAAACATACTGAAGTTTTTGGAGCGTCTTAGTAGAATACGAAACCTAAAAATAAAAAATAAGAAAACTTATCCAATTTAATTCAACAGTAGAATGCGAAACATAGATCTTGCACCCTAATTAGTAGAGTACAAATGGCGCAGTTCTTCAAGACAAATGTTCAAAAATAGTTCTTGTTTGAGAGTACTACCGATCAAAGAAGGCTTTTTTTTTAAACCATCACAAAACAGGTTTATGAGTGCAAGACCTAGAATATAAAATTTATGGAACGTTTTTTTTCTGCATCCGCTAGGATATTAAACTGAATTCCATCGTTGTAACCGCGATCCGAAGAAGACGCCCAGTACTGAAAAAACTGAAGGAGCGAGAAGTTACTTACAGCTATTGAAGCAATCACCGCACATAAACGAAAGAGAAAATAATGGCACCTCGCTCAATCGTCCATCGCCCAGCGGACAAAATTTCCCAGCTGCTGGTTTATGATAGCAAGAAGAATATTACTAATCCATTTGAGACGGCATATCAAACGTCATTTTGCCCAATCAATGTGGAAGCTTACCTAACAGCGCTCAGCAGTCGTCCTACCATTGATGGCTACTACACAGATATGAGAAAGCTAATAGTACAAAATGATCCATCGAAATCAAATGAACTGAACCGTTTTCTCGGAGCGATCGAATCTGCCTGTAAGCGGTTTAGTAAAAAACCCGACACCGGCCAGCAGCGATGTCTAGGTTCTGTTGCAGCTCCAAACGAAATTAATCAATTAACACATGGAGTTAAAAGCCAACCCGAATCAGATATTAGAGGGCTTATTTTTCCTGGGGAGGACACGATAGACCATGAAGTAGAACAAAGCGGGGAGAATGACCTTTTGAAAACCAAAATTCATGGTTGTAAGTCTAACAGTGACCGAACCGGGGCTAAAACTCTAAAAGCACTACAATATCAACCTTGTGTAGGATCATTGCAATCTGAACCTGTGGTTGAGAAACCAAAAAGAAAATTATTCAATATGCTGCCACGGTCTAGCAGCAAAAAAACTCCCATAAATGTTATTCTAGACAGAGATCTAAATGAAGAGTACGTGCTACTGGAAAAGGCAATTAAATATCTGGAACTTGTAAGAAAAAATCTTTTTAAATTCGATAAATCTGTGGTAGACCTAATCCGAAAAAAACACATAAAGCATGAGTCAGTAGAAAACGCTATCGCTCTTCTTAGCAGATGCTCTCAGGGTTTAATTGAATTCACTAAATTGAAGCCTATACTAGAGAAACTCAAAATCGATGTTCAAGACCAACAGTGCATGCAACGTCTCTGGGATTTATTCGATCATAATGTACCGTTATCAAGTTTTAAATTCGGTCAATTTGTACAACCGTTCGTGGTAGATGTATCAACAGAAACTAGTTTTGAAGCAATAAAAACAGACGAAACCAAATGCAATAATCGATCGGACGACATATCGAACGCCACAAAATTTAGAAACTTTGACACGGCTGCAGATCTGATCTCGCCCAAGCCTAGAACGGCATTTGGGTTAGGACATGTTGACTATTTTTTACCCAGGCGAAAGGATGATATTCGGACGATCTTTCGAAGTTTTGATTTACCGGAAGCAGATTTTGAGGACATCTGGCTGCAAGCCAGAAAGCTAGAAACCTGCGAAATGAACAAAGTTTCGGTTGAGAGTTTTCGTAAAATAATACATGAGAAGGGTATTAAATGCACTGAATAAAACCAATGACTTAGGAAAGTTCTTTCAGATGACAACTACTTGTTTTAACTTTACTAATTATATATAAATAACTTATTCTGCTGGCTGCTACCTAAACGTATTATGTTTGCATTTTCTTCTTATATAATATATATTCAAACGTATTATAATACACAACTCTTTTTCGAGGATGACCGACCAATTTTACCTTCTTTCTCTAATTCACATAACAAAATTCCATTACTTGCATTTCTTTCACAAGTTGAGCTTGAAAATTAGTAACATTTCCTTCTGAATAACAACCGCGTTCATCACACGTAACTTGTTCTTGTATAAAATCCATAAAATGGTCAAAGTCCTGCTCATCGTTCATCGAGAACAAAAACGAAAAGTAAACCGTCTGCTTGAAATCCAAAACATTAAATAAAGAAGACAGAGCGACTTTTTTCAAATAGTACGTTTGATAGTAAAATAAGCCCAAGGCTTCACCCATTGTGTAACCAAAACAAATGGAACTAACAATATTAAGATGCAGATGTTGAATTATTTTGATGAATCCACTTTCATCCGAACAAAACGAATGATGCTCTAGCAGAATGTCTGGTCATTCTTTCGAACCATGGACAAAATAACAAACAGCAGTATCCTATTGACTGGAGAGAAAAGTTGGTGCTAAAGTCTACAGTACGTCTACACACTACCACTGTGGTTCTAGTAAACAACATCGTTTCGATGGTGGTCTCGGTTGCGGTTGGTTTTGTAAAGATAGTATAGTTTTTCTTCATAACAATGGCTTAGTCCCACTTTTTTTTGGCAAATATTCATTGTGTGGCTTCGATTCAAAAGTTTTTCAGAAATCGATTCTTGGCTGTCGTTCGTCGCAAATTCATTGATTACATTTATCATTGTGTATTTTTTCCAGCTTGTAGTGCATAAACTTTGTAATGTTTAACAAAACAGCAAAGCAGAACCATTTTTCTGCGAAAATGTTTCACTAGAAACCCTACTGAGGAACAGAAAAATCTGGAAGCTCTTCCGAAAAGACTCACGCTTCCCCAAGAGAAACCAGATTTTAGACCTCAGAGCATAAACAGAGTTTCAATTTCGGAAACTGTTCCATATGAGTAAATGCAGCTTAGCTCAAACATTTTGTTTTTGATTCTATCATTTTGTTTATCATTAATTTCATTTAAATCTACTTTTTTTAACAAACGTGACTATGTTCATCCCTCGCATTTCACCTGAGACCATGCTGTCCCGTATTCGCACAAATATTGTTCAGTCAATATTTATCTAGTTTATCTCAAGGTATGTTTATGTGTGTGTATGTGTATCGTTGAGCACGATGGCTATTTGAAATCGGTTGGTGACCAACTCGATCGTAATCCGACAGTTCAAAACACACGAATCAACTTTAAAACTGATTTGGTAAAAACCTAAACAATTATCATACATTGCCGCCCATATAAGGGCAACCACCAATCATTCAGAGCTAGACTCCTGAAGAAACTTAACCGAAGATGTTCTTCCCTTTTTCTGTATGTACTACCATCAACAAAGGTTTTTTCAACCCGAAATTCACCGCCGGTATGCTCGAAAGGCAAAATTTAAAAACTATGTACGCTTACTGAAAAGATAAAACTGCTAAATTTATTTCTCTCTCGAAAAGAAATGACTCAACGACCCGCTAGGACTGGTTTCGTTTAGTTTAGTTTAATACAAAGTATGGTAAAGGGTGTGTGGGTGTGTTGTTGTAAGTGTGTAAAAGAAGCTGTGAACAACGACTACCGAGTCCTGTTTGCTGGTGCTTTAATCGCTGCCGTGTTGGCACCGACTGGTCGCCATCTATGTATCTTACAAACCCGCTCTTGAACGACGCGATGTCTCATCATTACCCCACTGCTGCACTGACGTTGGGTGGTTGTATACAGTTGCTTCCACTTACGTTGCTACCACTTCGACGTAATTCGCCGGATACAGCCCAACGCGTCCGTCCTTTCGTCCCTTACACCAGCCTTGCTCGTCTTCGTCTTCCAGCTTCTCGAAGACGTCGCCTAAAAAGTTGAAAAAATATTAACATATGTCACGAAACTGATTTTCAAGTCTGAATTTACGCGGCCAATCTCATTATTCATAACTCTAAAGAAGAAAGTTTTGGACTCTCCTTAAATGTGAAATAGGTCGCATAATATTGCTTTGATTTCAATGTCTACTTGCTCTTCTGTTATCAAAATCCTTTCTCAAGACAGTTATTTATTATTTTATTTAGGTGGCTTGCCGTCCTAAGACAAAGCCTGTTGAACAAAGTTTCTCCATGTAACTCGGTTGAGGGCTACCGCTCTCCAATTCCTCGGACACCGAGTACTCTCCGCCAGATCTCACTCCACCTGGTCTAACCATCTTGCTCGCTGCGCTCCTGGTCGTCTTGTTCCTACCGGATTTGAGGCGAACACCATCTGTGCAGGGTAGTTGTCCGACATTCTTGCAACATGCCCTGCCCATCGTATCCGTCCAGCTTTAGTTACCTTCTGGATACTGGGTTCGCCATAGAGCTATGCGAGTTCATGGTTCATCCTCCGCCTCCATACTCCGTTCTCCTGTACGCCGCCGAAGATCGTTCTTAGCACTCGTCGTTCGAAAACTCCGAGCACTCGCAGGTCCTCCTCGAGCATTGTCCATGTTTCATGCCCGTAGAGAACAACCGGTCTAATAAGCGTCTTAAGACAGTACTATGCCAAATTACTTTTAATCCTGGCAAGTCCTTATTACACTCTTCGAGCCAGCAAACTAAATTGAGTGTGCACTCCTCTTCATTCTCCTCTAGCAACAAGCGCAAGTCGGCTTCAACCTGATCGAGCCATCTAGCACGTTGGGTCCCTCTATTCCAGGGGCCGGTCAGGGTCTTGAAAAAGCGTAATGAGGTGTCTACGGATAAATCCATTAATCAGGCCATTCGATGTCAAAGTGACTTTAGCATGGGTTTATTCCCAGACCCCTCATCACCCTTGCTTCATGTTGAATTCTATATTATTCCGATATAGCCTATTGACAATGCAAAAATGATCCGTGTAGTAAAATGCACTGGTTATCTGCGCAGGGATGGCTATAATTGGGGACAGCGCGCTGTCATGTGGAATGATGAAGGTAAAGTAGAGAAAAGCATTGAAGAAAGGGTACCTAATTCAAACAAGCACGCATAAAATTCAATAAGCATATCGCTCACTCAATAGTAAATTCTATGAATATTTATATACTAGCTGATTGCCCGATCTTACTGTCTCTCAACCACTTGTTTATCGATTATTGTAACGAAAATTCTCAGAATGCAAGAAACAAAACTCTTTTTCTTCATTTGAATGTGTCTATTTCCTTTGTCAGCTGTCCTCCCCCTTGTTGTCCACCAGCCACATGCAAATGTGTCTTTTTCACTAATCCCTATACCGCGAGACAAAGCCCTTTGTACCTTTTTAAACCTCTTTCTTGGCAATGGCCATCCTATTTCTCCCTTTGGAACATACATTCATACACATGTTCCTCGCCCTCCCTGTTGACTCCCTCCCAGCCTAGCAGCACCACTTCCCCCGAATATAGTTGTAGGAACTTATTTATTACTATTTTTGGATATTAACAGGTTGCATTAACTGAAAGCCATGCAAGTATGCTGCTTGGGCAGCCAGTTCACCCTTCTGTTACATAGCCAATTATGCATCTGTTTGCTCTCTGAAAATCCCTGTACCGGAGAGAAACAAGGCCTTTTTATATATCTTTTCTCGAGGTGAATATAATTTTAGCGGGGTTGTTGTCCGGCATTCTCACAACATGTCCCGTCCGTTGTACCCTTCCAGATTTAGCAATTTTTTGTATTCTGACATATACTGCCAAAGATAGTCCTAAGTACATAACATTCAACGGCCCGTCCTTTCAAGTCGTCAAAAAACATTGCCCATTTTGCGTGCCCGTAGAGGACTACAAGTCTTATTAAGGTTTTGCATATGGTACATTTGGTGCGGGGGTGAAGCTTACCAGACCTTAGGGTCTTGTGGATTCAGTAGTAAACCCGACTTCCGGCAAGAACATGTCTGTGTATTTCTCTGCTGCAGTTGTTATCCGACGTGATCAACGACGAGGTATACAAATTCGTCCACCACCTCGATCTCGTCCCCGTCGACCACCACACTAATGCTTTTTCGAGTTCCATCGCGCTCGGGTCCTCTTGCTAACAGGTACTTCGTTTTAGACGTATTCACCACTAATCCAACCGTCACCGCTTCACGTTTCAATTTGGTATACTGCTCAACAACCACCTAGAACGTCATTCCGACAATGTCCACGTCATCATGCCCCGTATGTTAAACCCCGCACGTTTCATAACACCTTCTTGCGCAATGTTGACCAGAGGACAGGAAATACCGTCGCCCTGTCGAAGTCCCCTGCGTGTTTCAATAGGGCTTGATAACGCGCCCAATATCCTACTACATAGTCCACCATCCACTAGATAGTACACCATCTATCGTGGCCTTAATCAGTCTTGCAAGCTTTCCGGAAAAGCCGTTTTCGCCCATAATTTTCCTTAGCTCTTCACGGTTGATAGTTTCGTGGGGTCCATAAAACCAGCTTGATAACTTCCCACGAATCTACTTGCTAACGGCAATAGACGGCGAAAGATGATCTGAAAAAGCAACTTATAGACGGCGTTGAGAATTGTGATCGGTCGACAATTTTCACATTCCAACTTGTCGATATTTCTTGTATATTGGGCATATCACTCCTTCCTTGCACTCCTCCGGTAGTTGTTCTGTTTCCCGGATTCTTGCTATCGCCCGGTGCAGACAGGTAGCCAACCTATCTGGGCCAGACCTTTGCGAGATACGTTAAGTTTCTTGTAGATTTTACATGTTTCCTAAGAACGATATAGCTGTTCCATGTCTCCACACTTCATTTCTTCCAAACGGCGCTTCTTATCCCGGAAAACTGAGTTGGTTCCCACTAACGCAACCATTATGTCCCAGCTGTTTCATTGACTATTTAACTAAAACTCTCAATCCTGTTAAAATAAAAGTGTAGATTCGAGAATCAAAGCTTTAAACTTTCCAGTTCAGCTCTATTGAGTAGCCGAGCTAGGAGGTGCGATGCCGGGTGGTTCCCGGCTGTCTGATCTCAAAACCGCGGTTTTGGGCAGACGGCGGAGCCACACGGCCTTGCTAATAGGTAAGTCTAATATAACTTATTTTAATTATTTTTTTCGTTTTAGCTTATGAAGCACCTCCTGCTATATAGTGAAAACTTTGGCCAAAACGAGTTTTAATACTGCACATGGACACCAGAAGAAAAAACCAAATTAATTATTGGAAGCACTTATGAAAACTCAAACGACGCAACACTGTTCCATTCGAAGGACTCCTGGTGAGATTGTTCTATTTTTGCCCATATACCCAGAATCGGGAAGCGGGAGGGACCATCAGAGCACTTGTTTGAAGCGGCTTGCCTAGGGAGAGTGAAACAGTCAACTTTCTAGGGTTAAGCTTGGTCCGATTAACAACACATTGTGGATAATGAGTGGGCTCTTCTCCCCACCTACTGGAGTCATTCTGCATTAAGACGGTTTATTCAACGATTGACTCAGGCGACTTAAACCTTGGAAGGAGATTCTCTAAATCCCTGGTACGTGTAAGTGATGTTGCTTATCGACCAACTCCTTTTTGACCCTTCATACAAGAGTTGGGAAGCGTGACCGATCGTTGAATAAGTACAACTCTTTTTGACATGACGGCTCATTGCTATGAACGGCAGGTGGTACCATATATTCATATATGTACCATATATTCATATATTCATATATACAACATTTCATCTTAATATCATATTATTATTATTGATATCATGTATGTGGAAGGCTGGATGATGAAGTGGATTGCCAACCTGAATCCTTAAGGTCTACAGCCAATATGGCAGTTCTCAATTCTCACAAACAAATCATCACGTGGGTTAAAGTTGGTACATACAGCGAAATTGATTATTGCATGGAAGAATCCTAATGCTGGAAGGCGACTCTTATAACCCCGGAATGCGCACAAGTGCCTCTTCTTGTGGGTCCGCCCAATCCCTTTTGGCCCTTCTGTAACAGCATTAGTGTGAAATTCATTTGATAATCAAATTTGGATCTACTGTAATTCTACCTACATACACTGGCAAGTCCTTGAAGTGATGGTGGCTTTCCCCTACTATTACTATAAAGTTAATTTTTTTATAACGGTAATATTTTTTACAATTTACATAGGGGTCAAGGTTGTTGATAGGATCTAAGATCCAACGGAATGGGACCAGGCGTGAAGGAAAAAGAGGGGAAGACATAACGTTTGAAAAGCGTGTTTTACACGAGCGCGTTTTATTAGGTCGAGATTGTTCACACCGCACCAAACAGACCCAACAGAATGCTGGGTCAACGCGTCCGTCAGCGTTATTTTGACAGTTTTCCCATGTGTTTACTGTCAAATTGACGCTGACGGACGCGTTGACGTTGTTTGGGCCTTTATGCATATGATCATTTTTCATCTACTTCCCGTGGCCGGAACATTACGAAATTAGAATCAATTTGAAATAAACGAAAAATTCTATAGAATCAAAATCTGAAATAAAAAGTGATTTTAGTCTTCCATGTCCCCATAATCAACCACGTCACTTTATCTGAAAATTGTATACGAGATTTATACGTCAAATCTCAAAAGACCAGCACAGATTTTTCCTCTTCCCAAAACCTTGATATTTCTCAGGGAAATGCAGTGGCTAGTTTTTCCACCGTGTTTGTAGAAATCTGCCGGCTTACAACGGCCTTTGTATCCCTGAAGTTCGAGTGGATTGGTCCAGCACAAACGCGTTAGAACATCAATTCTAGTAGATCAGATTTCAGTGTAAGCGATCCAAACTGCTGCCATTATATCAAGAATCGGGCACACCAGTGTACAGCATAGCGCCTACAGGCAGTAAGCAAAACCAATCTCTTTGCAAACCCGCATAACGATGCCAAGATTTTGACACACTCTACGGCACTAATACTATATTTAGTCTTTTGCTATCACACCAACTCTAAAAAATATCTAAACTTTTGCAAAATGTAATAATCAGCAGCTGAACGGGACAACCATGAATAATTTAAGGTCATCTGCATATACAATTTTACATCCAATAGAAAATGCTGACCACACGGTGTTAAAGTACAATGAGTTAGTGCGCAATCCAAAATTGCTTCCTTGTGGGACACCAGATATGTTTTAACAACTTTGATAAAGAGTTGCCCAGCTGCACAGAAACAACTCCAGCTAATGAAAAAAAAACAACTCTGATGCATCCAAGTGTTGTACCTCTATCAAGAAAAGTAGAATGATCAACGCGATCGAAATAAGCTTTGATGTGATACACTGTGCAAATTTGAACGCCTTCCACCAGCAAAAAGCAGCTCGATTTGTATATCAAGCGAATAAAGAAATCAGTTCGTTTATTAACGATGCAGTGTTCCGAATTAGAATAAATCCAGTGGCATAACGTATTTGTATTTTCACACCTAGAACACATGCGAAACTTACCCATTTTAAACGTTAGTTCATCGCTCTCCGCACCCTCGTAATCGTACAAAGCTTTCACCGGTACACCTGGTTCGCCGTTATCAACCAGAATGTTATCGTTTCCATCGCCCTCGTCCCATTCTTCTTCTTCGTCAAAAGGATTGTGTGCGTCAGCTGCCTTTCCGTTGCCATTCGTTCCATTGCTGCTGAAAAATTGCATGTTAAATGGTGATTGATGGTTGCTGGAATATGGTACAAAAATAAATAAATCCTTACGTCACAACCACTGCTACACGACCGGGCGAGTTCCGGGTCGGTGTTGTCACGGCGTCGCTGTTCTTAAGTGAAGCATTTTCCGACTTTGGCGATTCCTGACTCGGTGTCGTGGCTCGCTGCGAGCTGCTGTTGTTTGCATTGGAGTTGTTAATACTGAGCGATGCGGAGTTTCGGTTTATGCTGTTCTTGTTGTTGCTTGAGGGCGGGTATTCCTGGCATGACAAGCAAGAAAGATTAGAAGAACGCTACAAACGTCATACACGGTTTTCGTGCATGTTAGAAGTCTGACTATGGTCTCTATATCGGACAACTATCAGCGTAACAAAATCTACACTACACTGGCAGGACGGCGAGAATACCTTTTCCTATTCACCTTTCTCATAATAAAGTTTATTATGTGTTACTACACTCTAACGAGGCAAAACAAAATTAAAAACATGCAATAGGCCAAATTTTGTATTATGTAAAAAAGAGGAAAATAGTAACAATAGAAAGCAACGAATTACAACATCTATATAAATACGCTACCAGCAAAGGATCGAAGAGCTACATCTTCTACTGAACAATCTAACTTTCCTTAATCGAAAATGAAAAAAAATAAACAAATACGGTAGGTACGTGACTTCTGACGCATTACGTGTACATGTGTGTGCGCATATGATATAATGAAATAAAATATTGAAAAATAAATAAATTACATGCAAATCTTCGGCAACTGGTCGCTGATGTATGAGCGTGATCGGCGCAGCGGGTAAGGCTTCTTTCGACTTGATGCCCTTCGCGATGTCGCGGAATTCTTCGGTGTACTCCTGCAAAAATAGATGCGAATTGGCCGTAGTCTCTTTTGCTTGCTTTTGAGGCGGCTGTGGTTTGGGTGATTTCGATTTTTTGTTTACTACTGAGCTCTATGCGTACGATTTTGTTTGGAGACTTGCCACAGACAGTCTTTCGATTAACTTTCGATTAAAGAATAAGAGAAAAGCGTGCGTAGGAATCGTTTGTTTGTGAAATATTTTCGTTAGTTTTGTAGTGGTTTTTGAAACTATACCAATGTATTGTATTAAATCCAATTTGCTCAATCGAGACGTCGTTAGCATAGTTATCTCTAATTGAAAATAAAAAAATTGTAAGATACTCGTGATATTTCCCTACAAATTTAGGCAAGAACATCATGCCTCATATTGGTCTGATTTTCTTATCATGAGCTGTTGCGTTAGCTTTTGAGGTGACTTATCTTGACGAGTCAGAAATGTCAATTAGCCATACAATGTACAAAGCAAACACGCCTAACGCATTCAAACTGCAAAATGTCAATCAAAACCAAACCAAATATTAAAAAGAAAAAGATTGTTTGAAATCGGCTATGATGTGTGTGATTGCGTATTTCCACCACATTCCATGCTGAAATCAAGAAGATCGACTGACGACAGTTCAACGAATCAGGGTAGTCGGAGCAAATTAAAAACGATGCATAGATAAATAGTTAGAAGGCACTTGACATGTTAAGTTCAGCATGCGAAAGCACAGAAGGGGGTTCGAACAATTTTTCTAATGTTTGAGAAACTTACCACAAACGTAGGCCAACTCATACCCATATTGACGCCGTGGTTGTTGGACCACCACTTCAAGTCCTTCTGGTGGTCGGCGTTGTTGATGGTGTGATGGAATTCCTTGTAGATCTGCGGCAGGCTGGGGTCTTCGGAAATATTCAAACACTTGTGTATCGAGAACAGAACGTTCTTGAAGAAGCGTAATCTGGTTTCCTCCATTTCTTGGCACTTAGCGAACACCGAGGTCATGTCCTCGATGTAGATTGCATTGTATTTATTGATCTCCTGCAGGGACGCTTCGTACCGTTCCCGACATTTGTTCACTTCCTCCTTCGTGCGCGAGGTGCGGTCCTGCATCTTTTTCATCTGTAATTGATAGTGTGTAAATTACTGGTTTCTTGAGCGAAAAATTACAACATTCGCTAGGTACCTGATCGTTGGATAACGATGTATCGTTGGACGCATTGCGTTCCTGGTTTGCTGCCGATCGTTCCGTTTTGCAAGCGGTATGATAGTCGGCCTTACACTTTTCCACCTTTGCCAGGTGCTTTGCCCAGGGTTTCTGTGCCTTCTTGAATTGGTCTTCCATTTCTTTTCGTTCTTTGATTTGAATCATCGTCTGTTGGTTATAGTGAACGAATTAGCATTTGCGTTCTGACGAATGAAAAAATTTCTCCCTACCTTGTGATAATTATCCTTCTGCCATGCTTTGATCTGATGCATCACATCGGTGCAGAGGTTTTCCTTCACTTTCAAGTGTACATCGGAAACCCGATCCGCTTCCGTTAGGATGCCCTTCCATGCTGCTTCGGTTGTGCCGTATTCAGGACCTGGCAAATGCAAAATAGCAATCAAAAGAAAACGTTTATTTACGGTCATTTGAATAATACGAGCGCATATCATTTTTAAAATCTAGGAAAACAGCGATGACCGTAGCTGTAAAATTGAATTAAAATTAAAATATAATTCTTATTCTGGTAAATCGGCACTGACATACCAAACCGAAAACCAAACAACTTTTATCGTACAAACGCAACAGAAATTCATTTTCAT
Organism: Sabethes cyaneus; assembly: GCF_943734655.1. Taxonomy (NCBI): domain Eukaryota; kingdom Metazoa; phylum Arthropoda; class Insecta; order Diptera; family Culicidae; genus Sabethes; species Sabethes cyaneus. Next base: position 234,965,476 of record NC_071355.1, read on the forward strand.
TTATTAATTTCGACGGAGTTAGTCCCCTAAAAATTTTTGAATTATCAAAAAGCTTTCAATATTCATTGAGATATATAGTGACTAGTACCTTACCAGAGATGTCAATCACCTACCAATCGAGAATAGAACAAGGGAAGATCGTAATATTCCGCTATAAATTCATATTTAATACCGTAACAATTGACAATATAAATTTAAAATGTCAGACGGCTAAACATCACGTCAACTTTAAACGGAACCTCTTCAGTCACCACAGTCAGCTGTAAACAGAACTTCGCACACAGTGACTGTGTATGTCTGTGATGATCGGAACGATGCATGCAATTGAAACGGATTAATGGATCATTTTATGAGCATATAAAATTTAAAGGACGTGCTGCTGTTGCATGCAACAGGGCAATTGCCCTGCTCAGGATTCCAGCAAGAAAACAGTCAACACAAAGCGTACGCCCCATGCTATCAACCGCAGCTTTCGTAATGCTTTGGGCTGCAAAATTTTTAAATTTTAATCCTGAATGCAGAGCTTGAGTGGATTTGCAATGTCAGTTGGCGAGCACAGTTTAACTTAGGAAAAATAGTACAAATTGCTAATTTCCAGAGCGATATCAATCGTAATTATCGCTCCCCATAATTATTGTTATGATCATTCAAACTTTCTCTCCTCTATCAAACGAAGATTGTTTTCAATAAAATGGCACAGACTTGGTCCCAATTTCAATAATACGAAATAAGTAAAAGCTGAAAAGTAATACTACAGACCGTCAACAGCACCGATTTGGGCTGTTGACATATAAACTGCCCGTTGAAGTAGTTAATAAGTTCATAATTGCGGAAATGAAATAAATATGAATATTATAGTTTATGTTGCTAGTAGCTAATGTTTCATTTTCTAGTAACCCAATGGTAAATGGTGCAACGACATGAAACTTTAAACCAATAAAATAGATTATTATCATTAAATCTAAAACGAGCATTGGCGAGTGATGCAGGTATGTAGTGTATCGTTCTGTTATTGCTCACTCCCCAACCATAATAACTCCGGGGTTCAGTTTTCAGCTGCATCAAGAGAGGCGTGTTTATGCTGACATTCTGGTTTTCTGTGGACCCAATCAAAGTCAAATGAAATGAAGAGGAAGATTGGAGGAAGCTTTGTTGAACCGAATCATGTTATTCAGGGCTTTGTCGACGTCTTCTCTTGAAGAAAGAGTCACTGTCAGCGTGATCTAGTCTTAAATTTGGAACATAACTCTCAACTCTTAGCTTGCAATGTAAGTAATTGGGGTGAAAGTGCAAAAACCGCACTTGTAACAAAAAATGATAAGGCTTTGCACGCTTATTGTTAATACTCCGTCCATTAGACATTTCTTTCAGCAGATTTTTGAGATATCTACATATATCGATTGAAAATAGTCACCTCTACTGCATTACATAAAATTGTAACTTATAAGTATAGTTTAACGCATAGCATAGTTTGAGCGCTTATCTTTTGTACGCGACTGATCTGATCAAAATCATTTGCTGAAATTACTGAAGGAATCATCAGAATATGATATGGCCAAAGAAACTCAGTAAATCGTGAGTACCTGTCATCATCAAACCAGCGATACTCTTCGATGAAAGTTTGGCTGAAATTTCCATCATCAATGAGTGTCGTTGATTTAATGGTGTGAGTTATTGAGTGCCTTTGATCTTATTCCAAATTCTAACAAATTACAAATTCTTATTCAAAGGCTTATGAATAGCGACAGAAGAGATTATAAAAGAATACGGTTGGTCGAAGTCAAGTCATTTCATTCAGCTGACCATTGCTGTGACAAACGATCATAGTAAAAGCAGCAGCAGCAGCAGCAATTCTTCAAATACCAGCAACAGGAGGACTAACACCTAAACAACCAGCTTTCACCGACAGCTTTCAAATTTCAAATTACCATGCCCAACCCAAACGATGCTTTTCAGGGCAACCATATAATCAAGAAGAATCAATATTGAAGTTTTCTTTGTTATTCTAGGTTTTGAAGTAATAATGTCAACTCAATGTAGTCCTACGTCAATCGAGCGAAACGGATATGACGATATAAACTACTTCGAGGAATCAGATTGTCCGCAACCAAGGCATCAACATACATGGTTCGACCATGAGGCATACAAAAAGAATCTAAAACCTGATCCGTACAAATAATACCATTAATATCGAAGCAAAATCCCGATATATCCACAGCATGGGCGTAGCGACGGGGGGGGTTTTGGGGGTTCAAACCCCCCCCAGGAGAAAATTTGTTATACACTTTCAAGCTTGAAATTTCACAGCCAGCTGTTGTTTAAAGTACAGGAAAATGTACGGGGCTGATTGTACGATCTCCGTCGGCGTCGTGAACTTAGAGCCGTGGTGGTTTGTGCTGTTTTAAGCCCCATTTAATGCGACCTTGGGTTACTCGTCGCCCATTTTCCAGGTATCTCGGAAGTCGCAGTTTTTTACTTAAAAAATAAAAAATGTCGCTTTAGAACTGGACGAGCCATCTCGCACGTTGAGTCGCTATGTGCCGGTGTCGGTGGGGTTGTTGTATAGAACCCTTTTCCTTACGACGTGACTGGTTCACTGTACTTTACTGACTTTCGCCAAATGTACGTTGGTAATCTTTCCGAGCAGTGTATGTTACCCTTGATTCATACACCTCCGTTACTCTTCGCTTTCAGCTTGTACTTCGTCAAATGTCGTCCGCAAAGGCGCGTAAGTCTTCCGTGAGCATGGTCTGTCGGTCTAATAGGGGGTTTGTGCATTGTCAGGTTCCTAAGGTGGCTTATGCCTCTTAATCGCAGCGTTTGGCGAAGCTCAAAGTAGGCCCGTTGTCCTGCTTGAATATGCCACTGGATCTCCTTATTTGTGTTGTTATCCGCGGCTACCAGCGATCCCACATACATGAGCTCAACTACGACTTCTGGTTCGTCACCGTCAACAATTACCGTCCGCGAAAAAAGCACGTTCGTCTCATTTGGTCCGCATTAAATCAGACCAGACTAAATCGCAAAATTTAAAAGAATGAGTTAATGACGAATTAAAGAATTTTCTGAGCTACATTTTACTCTAATAAGACTACATAAATGTTGCAAACAGTCAGTGTTATGAGATGATTTTGAACAATTGATAGCTACAAACCATACAGAACAGCAAATTTTGAACGCGTTTTTCTCGAAATAAGATTTTTGTCACTTGGCTCGGTCTGACTTAACAGCGACCATTTGAGCTATTATCATTCATGTATTTGGTCTACGACGCGTTGATTTAAAGCCCAATCCTGCTAGGTTCCGCCTTCAGTCTAGCACAGATGGTCGGTGTTAAGTCAGACCGAACCAAGTGACAAAAATTTGATTTCGTGAAAAACGAAGTCAAAGTTTGCTGCTGCTGTGTAGTTTAAAGCTATCGATCGTTCGAAACCATTTCATATCTCTGGCTGTTTGCAACATTTGATTGATCTTATTAGAGTAAAATGTAGCTTACGAAATTCTTAATCGTTTGCTGTCATTAACTTATTATTTTAAATTTTGCGCCTTGGTCCGGTCTGATTTAACACCGACCAGATGGCCTTCGTCGTGGCAAAGTTTCTGTCACCTGCTTTGCCACCTGGCAAAGTCATCTGCTTAGCCAAGAAGTTTGCTACATTTACTGAGAATCAAACCTCTCTTTTTGAAATCTGATCGTCGGATCACCTTACGAGCGATGTCGAGAATCATACAGCATAAGTTGTTCTTCAGCACACTCGCTGCGTCTTGAAGAGACTCAGTTCTATGGATTTTAACAGCCGAGATTCGAACATACAACGTACCTCAATGCCGGCTGGGAAGCCATAACTTTAACTCTGTTATTTCAATTTGATTTTTTGTCTGATGAGCAAAGCAAAGCCGTGGGATTAAACGTCCTTTCTAAGACTTGATCCCTCTTCATCGACAGACTTCGCAGTCGGCTACTACAGTACAGGACAGTTACCGGGCTAGTACAAAAATCCTACTGACTCTATCTAGCAGCACCGCCTAGCCGAGATTCGAACATGCGACGACTGGTTTGTTAGACCAGCATCGTACCTCGAAACCAACTAGGCGGCATTTGTCTGATGCAGAACACTCAATTTCAACCAGAATAGTTTTTAACTGAAAATAATACTCCATTTCCTGAATAAGCTGCTTACAGTTAGGCTATGTCAGATTTGTCTTGGTAAAACCCCCCCCCAAGGAACTTTTCTGGCTACGCCCATGATCCACAGCAGATGAAGAGAATGGTAGAAGAAAATTATGAAGGCACAGATATAAGTATCATATAAATTACATTTATGTTACTACTCAGGTAACTAATGAGCATTAATATAAGGAGTAAATCAATCGCTTATTAGCATACTGGCATTTTATACTGCCCCTTGTTGCTGTATATCAGTATTTTAACTGCATTGCATCGAGGCATTACATTGCTCAGTTCTGCCTATAAGATGCTTTCCCGTATCTTGTTCTGTAGATTGAGACCGTTAGCGGAGCCCTTCGTCGGCGAATACCAACTTGGTTTTTGTGAGGGTCGCTCCACGATTAGCTGTTTACCCTACGTCAGTTACTAGACAAGTTCCGGAAGTACAACTTGCCAAGGCTCATCATCTGTTTGTCGACTTTAAGGCAGCATGCGATTCAGTCAAATGAAATGAGCTATGGCACGTAGTGCTAACATATTGTTTTCCGACGAAACCAATTACGCTGATTGGATGGATGAATGGACGTTGGATGGACTGAAGCTAGGGAATGCACTCTCTAACCTGCTATTCAGTATTGCCTTGAAAGGAGAAATACGAGGAGTAATCGTGGAAAAAACGGGACTACCATCACGAACTCTCACATGCTATTTTGCCGTATGACGTAGATATTATCGGAATCAACCGTAGAGCAGTGGAAGACGCCTTTAGGTCTTTTAAACGAGAAACAGCGAGTTTCGGACACTACCATTAACACTGTCAAAACGGATGTACATGATTACTGGCAGAGAACGTACGAATCTAAATGATGTTTGCAAATTCGCACACAACTGGTGCCCTACAGAACCATAGTCCTCCCGGTGGACTTGTACGGTCATTAGTCATGGACGCTAAAGGATGTTGATCGACGGACGGGTTGTCAGGATTGACAACGCACCGTCGCCAATAAAGTAAAGTGAGTAAGTAAAATATTAAATAATAGAGTTGTGTCAAACGTCGTCATGATATGAGAGCTCACAAGACCATCGTTAGCCCTTGCAAAACGGCGTTGTGAAAGGTAAAACGTGTTCTCAAAATAAACTATATTCGTAGTAGCACGTCTTACTGCTTCAAAATTTACTTCAGCCGTTCCACAAGGCTTCCGTCGTGGCCCTCTTTTATTTATTTTGTTAGTATGGAGTTTTTACTTGCTTTTCTTTCCGATCACTCGCGAGAGCACACACTTTTACTCGGGCCCATGTGAAAATCGAGGACGTAAGATGTAAAAGAAAAGAAAAATTAATGCAAAATCTGTACCCTAGTGATCGCCAGCCCTCACAGGCAGCTGGTTGCTCACGAGTTGTTTGCCTTGCGAGCGGGCTGTGCAGAAAGACGCTACGAGGCTGTGCTTTCGCGAGTGTTGATCGAAGCCTGATATGGGTAGGGATGAGGAGGGAAACTTGAAACCTGATCTCGAAACGAGAAATGAAGTGCCCAGAAACAATAGTAGCGTCACGACTTCCGACCTCGAAGAGATCAAACAAGTGAAAACTAACAGAGTCGCCGGAAAGGCCGATCTCCGGCCAGAACTTAACAAAAATAGTAAGAAACCACTAGCAACGGCACTTCATTTGATAATTTCGAGTATTTAGAAGTAAAAACAGCCGGATAAATCTATGGATCTACAAAAAGGGCGGTCGGCTGGATAGCTGTAATTATCGCGGCGTTACGTTGATCAACGGCGCCTACCAGGAAACTCTACTCTTGTTAGATCGTCAATCCCCAGTAGCAAGAGATTTCGTAAGAGGTAAAACAATACCAAGGGGACTTTATAGGTGTATGTGATACCACGGATGTAATTTTTACACTCCGAAAAATTCTCCAGAAATATCCGGTGTACAACGTACGTGCACATCATATTTGGGAGTATTTCAGGGCAGCGCACGATACAGTCGAGTGCCAAGAGCTATGGTAGATTTTATTAGAGAACGGTTTTCCGGATAAAACTACGCGACTAGTCAAAGCTGTACTGGAGCGAGCAATATGTAAGCGTGTTTTGTTGCACTCTTGAGTCCCTTTGAACCGCGCAGACGATTGCGGTAAGAAAATAGTATACTGTCTGATATGTTAGTAAAGTTAACAGCATCATTGGCACGGTCAACCTCTATGGGCCAGAGACGTCCTTCTACTACAATCCGGCACCAGAAACAGAAGAGAGACGACCATAGTGTGCATGATAGCTTGCTCAGATCCAAGCTGACTTGTGAGTGATAAGACGCCTAGGATCCTGGATACAAACAGACTGAAAATGTCAGTGAAGATGACCTTTGGATAAAGCCAGAAGGGAGATAAAACCAGCATTTTTTCTTTTACAAAACTTTACTAATGATGGAGATTGGAGCTGGCTAGTTTGCAGAACAGGGGCCGTTGATTGATTCGTTCGTAAATGACCCATGTAATAGCCCGATTGGCGTCGTTTAGAAAATTTAATTTATTATCGCAGAAGCTCGTTGAAGCTATGCGCCATCGATTCGATATGCGCCCTCACTTGCGAACTGCCAGGCCATATCGAGTGTCTGAATGAACACAACGGCACATGAAGTGGAAATGATGAATTACAATCGTCCCAGCAGGCCCGCAAGGCATGCGCAATGTTCAACCAGTTGCGTCCACTTGCCGAGACTCTTGAATCGTATTACATGATACGCGTACTTGTCTGAAGTCCGGTAAATAAATAAAACGGCTGATAAATTGTGATCTGTTTATAAATTATCCAGATGTCTGGTTATCATGGTGAAGAGTGTACTATCTGATAAAAAAAAGTCAGATGCAGTGGAATGAAGTTGTAGAACCTAACTACATTACTTGTGATTCATTCTCAATCACTGCTTACTTTCTCAACATTGCAAAGCCACACTGGCCACAATTCAAATCATTCTGAATAAACCAAAAATGCATCTCAAAAGCTTCAATGAGTAACAAACTGGTCCATAAGATGCCCAGTGCAAGAATGCAGCGATAATTTATGGTTAATTTTCATTCATTCGTGAAACAGACTGGCGATAGCCCCACACCACGGGCCAATGAGTGCCCTCGGACAGTAATAAAATCCAGGGGAAACACACGATAAAAACAATAATATTATAGGGGGTAGAATGTCGCTGGTGTCGACGGTTGCTCCCTTCGCACATATCAACCGCATTGGCCGTGACATTGATTAGGTCATATTCGTTGCGGCTCCGAGTGATTGCTGCATTCGCTACCCTGCACGGGTGCAAACTTAGCAAGGAAATAGTAAGTTTTTGTGCAAAGCTAACACGCTATTTTTTCACAGTGCCAATGAAGAATGCAAACAAACAGTCGGCTGCACGAGTGTTGCAACGGCGCGGTCGATCAGAAATGAAGAAAATTAAGTGTGATTAACAAACAACCACAAAGTTTCCTACCGAATTGATACCAGCAACCAAATCTAGATCAAGTTCTTACTTCAATGATGCTATGCACTCACCCTTTTCAATCAGTTCGCCCCATTTTTTCGACCAAGCTTTCAAGTTTTTGGCATATCCTTTCTCGATTTCCGCTCGCTCTTGTATCAGCGTTTGCAGTTCTGTGCACAATCTGAAATAACAGAAAAATAGCAAATTATGAATAGATATAATAACAAGGTAAAAAACAAGCCAATCAATCATTCACGTGCTCGAATCGCTTGTTATGCAACGTTGTTTGCTATTGATTGTGGCACGGGTGCATCATTCGGTCTGTCTGAGATTGACGATCTAGAACCAAAGCGCACTCACCTGTAGCCATCCTCTATCCGTTTGGTGGTTCGTTTATAGTTGCCCGGTTCCCAGAACGAATCGCTGCCCGCCTGTAGTAGATGATCGTCGCTGTGATGTGACATTGCGTCGTCGTGATAATGTGTGTTGTTGTTGACTATTCTAAATTTACGATTAAACTACGCCTGTCTGCCTGGCTGCACTTGGTTCGCCTGTAGTGCAGGTTCTAGCTAGTGTCTGGAGAAATGTGCACCGAATGCCGACCGAATCGTCGTGCGTCGTAAGTCAGTCCTCGAACCTTCCCAGCCCGTTCGTTGATGCTTCTTTTGCTGCTGGTAGGTGTAGGTTCTGCTACCGAACGAGGAGGTTTCTGCAAGAAACACGTGAGAAGAAATTAAAATATAATTATTACTGCCTGATTCTGTCGCATAGACGGCAGATAAGCAAATTATTATTACAAAGAGTCGCTGCTACTACAAGGGCCAACGCCCCTGGTAAATTCAACATTCATAATTTGTACCTATAAGTAATATGTATATTTTTAAATGATTACCACCTGTGCTCACGATGTGAACTGTGTAAACTATTTTCCAACCTCAAAGCTCATCCATCCACTGTCACTGTATCAAATATTAACTTACACTAGCACGAAATGCACACTGTGTAAGCTGATTGAGGATACAAACAGTTTCGGAAATTATTTATGCCATCAGCAAAATGGAACTGAACACGCTGTAACCGTAGCACACAAACCCCCTTACGGATGCAGGATGGAATGGATGCTGGATGCTGAAGCATATTTGGAGCGATGGAATGAGACAAGCCACATCCCAGGCACGGAGTAGGCACGTTTACAACCAGTCCTTGCAGCCACATATATCGCTTCCTTGAGGTGGAAACTTATTTCACAGTCCGTGGTTCAGTATGATAGTTGGGTTGGTTGGAAACGAGAAAGCCCCGGGAAAGGGGCCGAGGTGTGAAGTGCAAGGTTGCATTTAGATTGGCTGACATTGAAATAGAGCAATCTGCATTGTAAGATATTGAAGTGTGCCGTTCATGTCTATGTTCATGTCTGCTGTGTTCCAGATGAGCTGAATGGTGGAGAAAATTCTGACAAGCTTGTTATGACATAAGCTTGGGATGCAGCGATGATGCGACATAACGACTGTCTATTTTTTTCGTTGTCTTGAATGACCAGAGAGACTCGAAAATCGTACGTTTGAACCAACTAAGAAGGAATGTTGCATTTATTGTGTAATCTTCGTTGTTTTTAAAAGTTTTTGAGGCTTATTAACGATGCCAGCCACGTCTAAATGTTGTTATTTTGAGAATGGAACAGAATGTTAATATGACACTCTTGTGATTAAAAATACTCTGTAGTTCCACCTGTGTCACAGGAGTAAAATTATTGGTGATAAAAGAAGGAATAGTGCTTATGGTAAGTATACAAGTCTCAAACATGGTCGATTCAAAATTCTAAAAATTGTTATGTCTATTTGTAAATTAACGCTTCAAGAGATACCAAAATACCATATTCAGAATTGTACATGGAAACTCTCGCCTCCCAGTTGGCAGTCCCAGTTAGCACGTTTTTGCAGAAGATTACAAATCTCTAGTACCTTTCCTTACAAAGTTATCGCTTTTGGCTCGTGAAGTTAAGGAAAAATAAAGCTTAAATAAGCGATAACTTTGTAAGGAAAGGTCCTAGAGATTTGCAACCTTCTGCAAAAACATGCGTTTTGAGTCCTTCAATAATCGCCTAGAACCATATACTCTTGTAAAATGCAACCAACATATGCTAAAGATGAAAAACTTATTTTTAAAGAATTTCCAAAGAAAATACTTTACAACTCTGCACTCGATAGAGATAGAAATGTCATTTCTTTATCAAAATTGTTTATCTTTATAATTTCTATAACTTTGCCGAATAAATCATGTGTCTATCTACGAACACAAACAAAAATGGACGTGTATCGAGCCTTTCGCGAACGCGAAACACATAAAACGTGTGCTTGCCGTACTCTCATTTGGGTGGTTGGGGACAAGCGGAACCCCTTACAAGTTTATAGTACTCGACTTAAGCTTTAAGATGAAGCGTTGATTTCATAAATCCGCTTACCCCATTTTACCCCATGGGCTCCGTAAAGCTATGGAAATTTAAAGCTTGAATATGCGATTACTCAACAAGTAAAGGTCCATAAGATTTGCAGTCTTTTGCAAAAACGTGTATTTTGAGAGCTTCGATAATTGCCTAGAACATTGTTTTCTTGTAAAAATGCAACTAACAAAAGCTAAGGATGAAAAACCAATTTTTAAAGAAGTTTTAAAGAATATGTCTTATAGTTCAGCACTCGATAAAGATAGAAATTTTATTTCTTCAGCAAAGTTGCTTGTTTTTACAATATTTACAATTTACAATGTCTGAATTTCCTAACACAAAAAAGTTACTTTTTTATTTTCATTATAGTAAGCGATGACTAACGTTTGACAGTTTTAGATTAAGGGGGATATTCGTACGCACAAAAATGTTGAAGACCATAGATAAATGATAAAATGAAAACAAGAGACACTAGGAAAAAAGTTCCACTTTTCGCTTTTTTGAACTGCTATGCAATGGTCGCATTGAGCAGGGCCGTTTTGAATGTTTCTAGTGGCCCTAAAAAGGATGGTTTTAGTTATGCTGGTTCTGTCGAGTGAGAATCAGCGCTTACTTGTGATTTATTATTTTACAGTTTGCTTACTATAATTGTTGGGCCCTCCTTATGTTGGATCTACTTCTTAAATCCGTTCGCTGCTGATGCCGCTACCGTTGTGACGTGTGCTCTTGCCAAAGGTTGAATAGAAAAGAACCTAGTTTGTACCGTGCGGCAGTCTTCAACAAGACAGTTGTTTACTGCGAAACGAAATTCTTCCTCATAAACCTTTTCGCATTTTGCTTGTAGCGTATTGAACTGGCGTCATCCATACCTAGCGAGCAAAGCGATCGCGCGGAAATTCAACCTTGAGCATTTTGATTATTTTCACTACCTATTGGAATAGATCCTCCGTTTAAGGTTCACCAAAAAAAACTTCTATCAATTGCAGCTGTGGGACCTTTTGGAAAAAAGTAAACCCTTGGATTTACTTTTACCGTCTTTAGACATTTCCCTTCTTTATCGACAGATTTCGCAGCCGGCTGTCAGGGTACAGAAAAATGACGTGACCAGTGCAACGATCCCACAGACTCTATCTAGCAAGCACCGCCTAGCCGAGATTCGAACATACGACAACCAACCAACCAACCAACATAACTCGAAGCTAACTGGGTGGGACGTTTTGCGAGTTGCCGGTCTTCGGTACAACGTTTATCTTCAGCTGGTCCATCTCCTCCAGTGATATCTTGGCATAATGGACCTAGGACCAGATCAGGGAAAAAGACCCCATTTTCCTTCACGTGATACTTTTTTAATGAAGACGGTAACTTCCGGCAGGCAATATAACTCCCTGTTCACTCCGAAAAAAAATAACGGCTTGAACATTTCCTTGTGGCCAGGCTTGGCATGCACTTTTCGCTTCAATTTTGATCTTTTGATTACTGCACCTCAGCCAAGTAAAATTTGAAAAAGTGGTGTATGGGGCATTCGTAGAATTAGTTGTTATCTGCAATATTGCTGAAGAAAGTAATGTTCTATCTTTTGTATTTACGGCGCTATAGGACTGTAATGCCGTTGGTAGCAAAAAGAGCGCTCTTTTCGCTACCAATAGGGTAGCAGCCTAATGGCGCCGTAAATACAAAAGATAAAACATTACTTTCTTCAGCAATATTGTAGACAAATACTTGTTCTACAAATGTCTCATACACTATGTTTTCAAATTTTGCTTGGCTGAGGTACAGTAATAAAAAGAGCAAAATTGAAACGAAAAGTGCGTGCCAAGCCTGCTTATGGCTGATCGTCAGCCGCAGAAGGAGATATATTTGCCGTCATCACTTACTTAGTGGGCAAGGTAAAGTAGCTGGTCCACTGCCAGTCGATGCTGTCGACCGTCAAGTAGGTCTCGTCACCTGTTATGACCACGACGTCATGTTTCGCCGGAAAGATGTTTTTCACCAGCAGCCGTTCTTCCTTTTTGATTGCCTGCTACTCAGATACGGCTGGCTTCGGCTGGCACTTCCGCATAAAAATGTCCATTTTGTACACGAACTTTTGCACGTTTAGTTTTGGCTGATTACTCAGACCTCCCGGTCCAAGACACGAAACGATGAGGAACGATTCCTCTCGGTTTTACTCTTAAGCTTCTACTGCGCTTTCTGGTCGCGCAGCACTGTCGAGTGGCTGGAACCAGACTTTAGTGCGAGACTCTCGATTTTCTCCAGAAAAGAGTCTAGTCTCTCTATGTCCAACTTCATCACTCCGGAGTGGAGCTGGTAGTACGAACAAACCATTGAGCGTAGTTGCTTACCTGTTTTCGCCACGGTTTCTGATACCTTTTTGTCAAAAATATCCATTTCCTCCGTTCTTCAAAGTACCTTTTATTTGATAACAGACTAGTTAGTCGATTCAGTGGGTTGAAAAAGTCATCTTTTTGTTAAAATGTTCGGTTGAACAGCCTGAAGTGGAACCAGGAAAGTTCCTTTTTCAAAAGTCTTAATGAAATGTATCAATAGAGAAACTTTTCTCTTCATTTATGATTCTGGCAGATGCGTGTTTCGCCTCTAACTCTTAAGTTTCATTACTTTTAGAACTGGGCTGAACTATTGAGCCAACATCATACGCCATCTTTGCACTGCCGACCTTTGTAGCTCCATAACACAGACTAATTAACGATTCATCATCATGGTAGCGATTACATGTAAACGCTACCCGAGCGTAGCGATCACATTCGTGTATTAATTATTTATTACACCATTAATTTCAGATACAAATGAATCGAACCAGTTCGGGTGGATTTGGTTTCCAATCCGGTGAACCGAGCGAATCCAGTAAATTCCGATCAATGGAATTTGCAAAAAGTTGCAATGGGGCTGTGACTATAGTCATTACAGATTTCGCAAAATCAATTTTGGTTTCCATTTGCCCCGTTATTACCAGCAGAGCAAACGTACGAATTACGCGTCGTTTCGGAAAATTGCCCCCTGTTGTTACTGCATAAAGTAAACAAATTTCAAAGGAAAGATTAACTCATCCCGTGCAGTGCAAAAGCCAATAAAGTCTGTCGAAAACAGCCTCGAAGCACGCTGCATGCTGTCTCTGTCAGACGACGTCTGTTTATCACTTTTCTGTCTCTTAAAAGACGTCATAAACTATTCTAGCATTGCTATCGTTACGTAAGCTTTTTGCATTTACAAACTCTGGCTTAGTTTCAGTTTTACTGTCGCGTAAAGGTGTACATATGCAGGTTTACGATTGCACAAAATCAATAAGAAGCTGTAAGGCACAACATTGAAATGCACACTTTGGGTTTTCAAACAAAATTTTACGATTTTTTTTCTTTTGGTTATTTTGTAATTCACTCACCTCTAGTCGTCGCAGACGATCATCGTGGCCTACATAACCACTGATTTGACAACTCTTAAGTTAGAATCAACCTGAAAAGGTATGAAAAAATAAAGTTGTTAGTTTCGGTCGGAATGCAGAATTAAGTAGTAGAAAAAATTAATATTTCTATTTTACTATTGAATGTTGGATGCACTACTAAACATTTAACATTTAAAATAATCAAATAATCAAACTATCCCGAATGCAGTGACCTGCCTCACGACTCGACTTGTGCGCCGAATACTTTCCACATTAATCATCGCCTAAGCGCGCAGCAGCCCTTTTGAATTCAAGAGGAGTCTCGCCATGACTCATTTGCCGATCATAGGCAGTACAATACTGAGCCGGGCAGCCTCATAAATCATTAATGAAAGTACACCATCACCCTGACACTAGGCTAGCTGGCGCAAGCTCAGTTCCAGCAATCGACTCATGAATTAAAGGATCCGAGCCGTAACTCAACTTTCTATTGAATTTAAGTTATTCCTCTGTGCAGAGAGCGAAAAGTAGGTGTGATTATGTAACAAAACTTGTAAAACAATGTGCGTCACAGAAGCGCGGTCTAGTTCTCAGTTCTGCGCAAAAAATGTGCAACTTTGTTTAATTTTCAATTACGACTTTCATGCAACAAAGACGATTATCATCATCAGCTGAAAGTTGCTAACATGCAAATTCGATTATCCCAACCTTGACTGCAATGATTAAGATAGCGACACGAGAAGTTGGATGCCATCGATCGATGCCGTCGAAGATTGAAGGACGACATTCCCGGCACACAATCGGGCCCGGCGTTCTCGAGCAGCCAGCCACACAATGTCGAAAGATCGTGATTGAATCGTTTATTTTCTCCGATCTCTTTGGTGCGATTATTCAGGTGTGAGTAAGTCGCGACAGCGAGCACGATTTAGCAGGTGTTCTCCACCGAAGCAAACCGCACCGGCAATGGCAAGTTCGAGGTTTTCCGGCATCCACTTAATGGTGTTATCCACCCAGCAAACCAGAGCGGGCGGGGATGCCCTAGAGCCGGCGGCAACGCGTGAACTCCGATTTTCTGACTTCGCTCCGAGCGTACAGAATGGAGGGCAAAAATATGCGACTCAAAACTTGTAACTTGAAAAAGATGAAAAATCCTCGTCGACCGTAACGAGATACAGTTGCATGATTTTCACACCTATTTCTTCTGCCTGACGAGCGTCGTCACCGTTGCGGGCACAGCGGAAAAATGAGGTGGCCGACTGGGCGTTGTGTCACTCGCCCGCCCGGAATGGGAAAAACTGCTGCCACCACTTTTGCTGATATAACGATGAACGTTAAAGAAATGTTGCTTTGTTGTGGCTTGTACAACGGATCATTTCACGGAACAAGTGTTGGATAAAAGGTTTCGCTTATTGCAACCCAGCAGCAAAATCTACAATCATTTATCAGTGCTATCAATAATGGTGGGTGTGCAAACAATTTTCAAATCCAAATCCGAATTGAATTCGGGGCGGTATGTTAAGAGAAAGGCGTGAATATTTTGGTCTCTTTCCAGAATATAAGTTTTAAAAATAACTGAGAAAATTTGTTAGCTACATGAACCTAAAATTTATAGGTTCATGAGGTTACAACACAAGTTAAAACATATGATGTTGTCATTCATTGACCCATAAAAGTTATCCTAAATATCAAATTCCAAAATTCAGCGGCCTAAATTTGTACAACAATAAAATATCCAAAAATTTATATTAATATTTTGCGAAAGGGTTCGGCTATTTAATTGTCGAGTTCACTTACTTTTCCTCCTTACACCGACAAGCAATTCACTTCGTCTTCTTGTAAACAAAACTCACGAACCAGAAAAATGCACAAAAACTAATTAGCGATACATTATCGCGTTGGGTAAAAAACCCGATTAAACCATCGCGTCAAATCCACGTCTAATTCAGCAGCACACACACACATCTTTCTAGCAAGACCAGTCATAAACAACGCACGTCGTCTGCTGCGCGCTAAACGGATGGAAACCATCGAATTACGGTCAGCTAGCTAAGCTAGCTTTTCCCTCGCTCAGCTAGCCGGTCCACAATCAACCGGTACGACTACGGGCGGCCAATTTGATTTTCCGTCGCTACCGGCACCTTCCGATAAATAGTGCAGCGTAAATTACCTACCACTATCGCCGCCGTCACTGATAGCATCATCACAGCTATAAAGTAAAGCCGTTTAAGGTGCTAGATTTCATCCCATTCACTTACGCACACACGGCAGTTGGAGTAGGGAAAAATCGGTAGCAGCAGCGGCGGCGGGTCGAAACGAGATTTCTCAATGGATCAATTGCTTCACTTTTATATTAATGTGGAATGCACATAAAGTGAAAAAGTGCCGCCGACAGGTGTTTTTTTTTTCGTCCCACGTACAGAAGAAGACCGGTTTCTCAGCTGTAACTACTCACTCGCGCACATCGGAGGGCACATCTCCTTCGATATGTGAAACTTTCTGCTACAATTACCTATCAGTTTAAGCGCAGCACACCACCAAGCAGCAGCACCGGCACCGCACATCATTGTATGGCTAACTTAATTAATCGTTCTATAAATAGAGGACGGCACTCACGAGAGAGCAGACTCCCCCCAAAGGAAGGAAACCCAAATTCCGTGTAAACAGGCGCGATTATTTAGCGGAGGCCAAGGTTAAGGTGAAACCTGAACGATCTTCTTCAGGTGGAATGCCACCGTAGAAAGTGCTGCGGCAAACTGGATCTACAGCGGAAAATCATCAGCATATTTTATTTATTTATTCATTTATTTATGCATATTATTTTAGCACGTGACATTTGGCGACACTTTCCCTACGGACGGATGTTGACTGGTGGTGCTTTGCGGTGAAACCGCAAACTGACTGAGATGAAGCTAATTTAAATTAGATTCGCTTTCCCAAACGGTCCTTTGCAAGCAGTAGAATAACTAGGTACGAAATGTACAATTTAATTGAAGTACTAGGTAGTAAGCATACAATTTGAAGATTTATGCTAAAGATTGTCAGTGAATCGAATGAATTTGCTGGGGATGTGGTACTAAACTCAGGTACTTTTACCACTAACTAAACTAAAGATCGTTTTCGAATACTTTATTCGAATAAGAAATGTAGCACCAATACAACACAATGTAACCTAGCCGATTAATTACAATATCACAAATAAGACCCCTAGTCCCAGTCCCAAAGCTGAGTGACTGTAACGTAATAAATTATACTCTACGGCTCTCCTTTATGATTTTTACAATGCCGCTTAGCGAATTGCCCTAATAATTATTACTGAATTTATGGTGCTGCTTTAATATATTATACTTTAGCGGTAATTAGCTTGCATGAAATACCACGCGGATAGGCAATTGAAAGCCCAATATTAAATTTTATTGACCATGGTATTTTAAAACATCACAGAGTACGTTGGTACGTTGAAAAGTAAGAAATATCAAAAACGCTCATTCGCAACTACATCGCATCGGTGCGTACAGATAGCTCTTATCGAAAAGCGATAAAACGAGGCAGACTTGTTTTTTGATGATAGTTTTTTCCGCAGCTGGTACTATCAAAGACGCGAACCGTTAGGTATGTAGGTCGGTATGTGGCGATTCCGTAATTTTAACGATGAGTAATTGTGACGCGCACGGGAGGCCTTTTTACGTTCCCTGAACATCACCTCCTTGTAAAATAATGTCGTCTAGCAAGCGTCATAGAACAAACATTATTTTATGAAAATGTAAGTAACTTTTTCTATACTGCTCCCTTACCAGCCGAGTGCCGAGGTGGCTCTGGCCGTATCAAGAATTCTTCTCCATTGTACTCGGTCCTGGACTACTCGTCGCCAATTCGTTGCGCGTCTCGACACACGCGAGTCGGCTTCAACCTGGTCGAGCCATCTAGCACGTTGGACCCGTCGATTCCTGGTGCCGGTGGGGTTTTTGGAGAGAACAGATTTCTTTGCACAGTCGTCCGGCATTCTTGCGACGTGGCCGGCCCACCGTAGTCTCGCAACTTTCGCCAGGTGTACGAAGGAAATCTCTCTAAGCAGTGCCTGTAGCTCGTGATTCATACGCCTCCGCCACTCTCCGCTTTCCGTTTGTACTCCGCCAAAAATAGTCCGTAACTCCTTTCGTTCAAATACGGCTAGTACACGTATGTCTTCCGTAAGCAAAGTTACTGTCTCAAGTCCGTAGAGAACTACCGGTCTGATTAGCGTTTTGTACATCGTCAGCTTTGTACGGCGGCGCATGCTCCCAGGTCGAAGCATCTTGCGGAGGGAAACTTCCAGTTCACCTCCATCAATAGTCACTGTCCGTGGGAGGCAAATGTTGCTTTCTTTGGGGCCACTTCCTACCATATATTTAGTTTTAGACGCATTGATTTGTAACCCTATCCTCCGTTTTTAGTCTGGCGTAGATTGCCTCCGCCACCCCAAGGTTTCTAGTAATGATTTCGAGGTCGTCTGCGAAGGCTAGGAGCTGGCTACTCTTGCTAAAGATCGTTCCTCTCGTGTCGATGCCCGCTCGCCGGATCACACCTTCAATAGTGATATTGAATAACATACAGAATAATCCATCCCCTTGCCGTAACCCTCTGCGCGATTCGACAGGACTCGAGAGTGTCCCCGAAACACGCACGTAGCACATCACTTGCTCCAGAGTAGCTTTGATCAGCAGCGTCAGTTTGCCCGGAAAACCATACTCCTACATAATCTGTCATAGCTGTGCTCGTTCAACTGTATCGTATGCTGCCCTGAAATCCACGAAAATATGATTTCTGGAGGATTTGTCGGAGAGTAAAAATTTGATCCGTAGTAACACGGGTCCCCATAAAGCCCGCCTGATGCTGCCCTACGAACTCTCTTGCTATTGAGGATAGACGACGCAACAAAATCTGGGATAGCACCTTGTAGGCGGCGTTGACCAACGTGATGCCGCAGTAATTACAGCAATCTAGCTGGTCGCCCTTTTTGTAGATGGGATAGACTACACCTTCCATCCACTCCTCTGGTAGTTTCTCCTCCTCCCAAATCCTAGAAAATATCCAATGAAGTGCCGTTGCCAGCGGTTCTTGGCCATTTTTGTAGTGCTCTGCCGGGAGACGGTCCTTTCCGGGGGCTCTATTATTCTTCAGCTGACGAATTTCTCGCCAGATCTCTTCGAGATCGGGAGCCGCCCCGCTGTTGTCGTTTGTAGGCTCTCCGAGGTTAACTTCCATTGCGTCTCCTGCTGCTATATCGCCGATGAGGTGCTCATCGAAATACTGCTTCCACCTGTCGACCACCTCACGCTCGTTCGTGATTAGATCCCCTTCCTCGTTCGTACACATGTCAGGTTTGGGTGTGTAGCTCTTACGAGTTTGGTTCACTTTCTCGTAAAACTTGCACGTGTCATTAGCCCGGAATAGTTGTTCCAGTTCCTCACGATCTCTGTCCTCCTTCTGGCGCTTTTTCCTCCTCAGGATCGTGGTCAAATCATTCCACGCTCGTCGATACTTGGCCAAATGCTCTCTCGTGGATATGCTTAGGTAAATTTTCCAAGCTCTGTTTTTCCTCTCTATTGCTTGTTTGCATTCCCCGTCAAACCAATCATTTCGTGCACTCGATGTTTCCACTCCTAGCACCGCGGTTGCGCCCTCGTTCACGGCCGAGCGTATCATACTCCATCCGTTTTCGAGGGTCGAAGCAACTAGCTCCACAAAAGAAGGCGGCTTTATCGCTAGGTATAAACCGTCGATAGGTTTGAGCGCACGTGTACTGCTACTAGATAATGGTCCGAGTCGAGATCCGTACCCCATAGGGAGCGTACGTTGATGATGTTCGAGAAAAACCGGCCCTCCATGAAAATATGGTCGATTTGGTTTGAAGTTCGTTGGTTAGGTGTTCTCTAGGTGACCGCCAAGCCTCGGGAAGCTGCAAAGTTGATGCATCACTGGTCGTTAACGTTCATGTCGGTGTGCAGGCTATGGGTTTCGCTCACCGGTCTATGCATTCCTTCCCTTCCGACCTGAGCGTTCATATCCCCGATGACGATCTTGATGACCCGTCGTGAGCAGCTGTCGTACGTTGCCTCCAGCTGCGCATAGAACGCTTCTTCGTCGTCACGTCTACCTTCGTATGGACAATGCACGTTTATGATGCTGTTGAATCATCAACACGCACATCCTTTCATTGATCGCTTTCCTGCATTTTGCCCAAAACTAGGAAGCCCGTTCCCAGCTCGTTGGTCGCTCCACCGCCCTGGAAAGATTGGGCTTTGCCGCCACGGATTCTCCACACCTTCTCGCCTTTACGACAGATCTCCCGCAGTGCCACGATGCCAAAGTTTCGGGGTTCTAATTGATCGAGCAGCACCCTGTCGCCATCCCCTTTGCGTTTTGTTATAAACTTGGTCTCAAAAGTAGTAACAAAATCCGCTCTAGGCATATCACAAATATATCAAATTATGATATAATTTGACCTAGTTTATATCAAGATGTGTCACAAAAACCAGAATTCTGATTGCTCTATAACCAAAATGCTGTAAAGCATGTTATAAGTAACAGAACGAGATAGAATCTTTGTAAAGCATGTTACGTGTCGCAAGTTTTTCTATCACATTAATAACAAACTTTGAAAGAAATATCAACTGGATCTACAATTCTGTGATTTTTTTTGCAAGAATCATCTGATTGGGTATTCTGTTATATTCGGGAAATGCCAGCGCCCACGACGGAGAAACTAGAAACTCTGATTGATTTCGGTATTGCAGTTCAGAACGATGACACTGGAACACTTCAGCAAATGATTGAAGACACTAGTTGAAGCGATGTGCGAAGTCGCGATTCCTTCAATGGTCAGTGCGTACATTAACAAACCTGAAAGGGCATAAAGCAGGAAGGAAGTTCTCGTTTATCTTTAAACAAACTGCAGCAAGTCATCGACAGAATCTATGACTTTTACGGAATCCTACTTAGAATTTAGTTGGAAAGCAGTGTGTGAGGATGGAAGAGGATGTAACAGCTTCTTGTTTGTCGCTTCGAGTCTCATATCAACTCTCGCTCTCTGAGAGAATTACCGATAGACGATTAACTTTTCCAAGCGCTCATGCCGAATCACTCCTTGATTCCTCCTCAGTTCCCAATGGCTTACGACAACAGCAACTACACCCTGAAGCACACTACACCCTGGAAGATGTCTCAAGTTTAGGTTAGGTCAACTGGTTTGGGATCGCTGGACAGCTGAATGCCTGTCAACACAGCAAGCGGAGGACGATTTGGCTCTGCTGAGCCACACCGATTGCCGAAGGAGACATGCATCGTCATTGTGAGCGAGATGCATACACGGACATGTTGACCGAGAGGCCGTGTGGTTCGCGCAATCCACTCCAAAGATGGCAGGTGCGACGCGCAATTGTGCAGACTGAACATGGAGTTTTCGAAAGACCACATTTGTCAGTACAAATCAGTACATTATGAGTGTTATTTGAATTTTTCTTTGGTCCATGATTTCTCAACTATCCAAACACAGACCAAACGAGTATTGCTTCTGTGAAACACTTTTCGTGCGTTGACGGTTACAGCGCGGAAATCAAGAAAGCAGACGGGATGGAACACGTTTGCATGAAGACAGTACGGAACAGGATTAGATAGCATCAAAATGATGAGCTTGGTTTCTAAGATAGTCGCTAATGCAAACAAATAACTATTGGTTGAATCTTCTTAATTGAATTTTTTCTTTGCTATTTCGATGTCAAAGTCGTGCAAAAAAGGTACAAAGATGCTCTCCCCGATTTTGTTACGTCATCTATCCCCAATAGCAAGAGTGGGTCGTCGGGTAGTCACAGGCGTGCTTTATGGGGCCCGTGCTACTACAGATCACAGTTTTACTCTACCCCAAATCCTCCAGAAAGGTCGGGAGTAAAACGTGCCCACGCAGCATATTTCGTAGATTTCAGGGCAGTACACGATATAGTCGCACGAACAGCTATGGCAAATAACGCACGAGTACAGTTTTCCGGGCAAACTGACGCGGCTGATCAAAGCTGCCCTGGAGCAAATGATGTGCTAAGCAATGTGGGTGGCCACTGGCCACTAGATTTGCAACAATTTTGTCAAAGTTCGTGTTTTAATTTGATAAGCAAGTTTGCAATCAATTCTGTATTGAATTTAACAACATCTAACTCTTGTTCGAAACTGCAACTCGACATAAAAACTAGCATTAGTTTATAAGACACCATCTCTTCATTTTGTTTGTATCTCTCAAATTTTCAGACACTCAATCTGACCGGAAAATCACAGTAGAAAGCCATATTAGGGCTCTACTTCCGTTTGGCGTTTGCCACCGAACAGTTTAATTTGCACTTACACCTATATCTGTATACAAACACACCTAGATTACCGTCGCACCGTTTACTACTGCCACAAAATGTCAAGAAAAATTAAAATATTCCCACGTTGAATGCCTGCCTGCCTGCCTGCCCTGCCACTACTAGTAGAGTATAAGCTTTGCCTAATCGACACCGATTCCGTCATCCGTTTTCTCACCTTTTCCATGCTTGCGCATAATGTTAACGCTGATGGTGCGTACCCAATTATATAGGCACACTTCCTCAGAAAAAGAAAAAACTTTTAGGTTGGTGAAATTTGATTGCGAATGAAATGAAAAATTGTTTAATGTTCTTACTCGAAATATAATCGAAGAGATGCACTGACTTCAAAATAACTTTTTTTTAATTAGCTATTCAGGTTGGTACTTGAACCAGGAAGCACACAAAAACAAATCCAAAGTTAAAAATATAATTCGCTATCGTAATCTTGCTATGCACCGTCAGAATCTAACAATCAGTACGTTGGGAAAGCAGTCAGTATGAAAGCAAACAAAATACCGTTCCGGCTACCGTATCTGCATAGCTGAAACTGGCTAATCCAACTGCAAACATAGTAACAAAACGCCAGAACCCATTAACGGTTACGAAACGCATCTATCTAAGCGCACACATGTCGTAGGTATTGCTACACACAAACCAAGCGGCAGCCGGCGGCTCGGCTCAGCTCAGCTCAGCTCAGCGAAGCTCGTAAAACAGGTAAGGTCGATGCGGTTTATTTTTCTATTACTATCACACATCTTCACGTGTGAGTCTACGGTTTACGCTGGGCGCTGTGTCTGGGCTCGCACGAGGCATTCTATGGCGAGCGGCAGAACCCACACAAAGTCAAGCGGAATTGCGGCAAAAAGGTATTTATCCAATGTGCAAACACGGGCCCCAACACGGCTGCAAGCATTTTGTGCTCTAGATTGTTACCGCATGAACGCGATGGAGACTTTGAGTAAACAACTACTACAACTACGACTAACCGATTGACGGACTGTCTAACTGAGTAGGCATTGTACTACTATCTGTTCAATTTGATGAAGCGCGCCGGTATGATGAATTAGGCACACCGTGTGTAAAGTGAAAGAAAAATTGAATCTAATCCAAACTTAGCGTGTAATTGCTAAGATCCCACTCGTCGTCGCCTCCGTCAAGCGCTTCTTCACACGCGGCGCGGGGCCATGCGATGACTAATGTTTGGAACGAATACCGTCTGTCGACGTGCGTGTTTTATCAGTCAGCTCCAGCTCACCGAGTACATGCATGTGCCTAAATGTATCGATATCGACGAAGCATTGCTACGTATTAGTGGAATCACAGTAGAAAATGCGTTAATTGAACAAGCCTACGCCAGGTAAGCAAGGTATCAGAAACCGACCAGCACCGAAAACAAGTAGACGCACTGAAACCGTAATTAATTAGTCGATTAGCTAACGTTTGTTTACATTTTATTCTACTGTTTGGCACGGATTTGGTCAAGTGCGTAAACATCGCGTTTGCGCACGGGTTGCTACCTAACACACCGCAGGCCAAAACTATGTTTACTGTTGTTTCGCACAGTCGCAAAACAAGTACCTTCGCTGAGCACTTGTAGATATCACTGTTTAACTACGTTGCTTGCTGTCATCGGCATTTCTTCGCAGTCCTGTTAGACATCAATCGAATCAGTCGACGTAATTTACGATGGATCAGTTGGTTTAGCTGCTAATCACCAAATGCAGTCGTGTAGAATATTTGTGTTAGTTACCGTTGCTATTCAATGTTTGATTATACCTGACAATCTTTAAATTGTTTCTCTAACTATAGTTTAGTTGTCAGCTTTGATTTGTCAACACGGTTAGCCCAGCAGCATTTGATATGGAAAAATAGGGTCAATTGTTTGTATCAATTTAACTGACTAACAAAATTAGAAACTGCACACAATCTCGACTCACGTACTTAACTGCAAACATTTGCAAGCGTAATCACAGAAATATTTACTTATCGCGCAAGGACTCATCCATCAAAAAAGTTACACCGCGTCTAACACTATCAAACCAGCTGATAAGATACAACAACAAGGCCATAGGCACATAGTACCTGAATCACGTTTCGCCACTTTTGGTGTCCGATGTTTACGCGCAGAGCAGAATGGTGATTCTTTTTTTTTTTTTTTTTGACTAAAAAGTAGAAGATAAATCAACTTTGAGGGTCAACAACATATGCTGCGCTAGTAACCGTTAGAGAGACCCGTTTCAAGCACGAACATTTAAATGCTTCTGACCTTTTCGTGCATCGCGCGAGTCAGCGCCACCAAGTTGGATGGACATCAGTAAAGATTTGACTCTGAACTACCCAGCGAACCGTTTCTAGACGTCTGTGTGATTTACTGGATTTGAGACACTGATTATGATTTCATCGTTGAACACTTGTTTATTATGCCTAATTCTGAAAACCGTGACAAACATAAACTCCATGCTATGATTAGTGATTTCAAAAAGTGGGCGTGTCAGTTTTTAGAAACTACCCAACCGACAAGGGCAAACCACCTTGTGCATGCGCGGTCATAAACTCCTACACAGTGAATAACCCGTGCTCTGGATCTACCGTTTTTTTTTATTGGACACAAACGTGATGCAACCTGCGATGATGCCTCGCAGTGATAATGTTGGAAAGCAAATAAGCAAAGCAAACACATCGCGTTATTATCAAACCTCATTATTACGAGCAAAATTTAACCGGCCGGGTCTGTGCGCCAACCGAAGCCGAAGCGATGAGATCATTTCGCTTTCGTTTTCAAGCCTCATTTCCTTTATGGTCAAAATTCGCAGAATTCATTTGCACCCCTCAGAAACTAGAGACGGGTGGAGTGAATGCAGTGCAGACGCTCTTCCGAAAACAGCAAAGTACAAACAATTGGTAGGAAAATTGAATCAAAATAATAGCGATCATTTTTCCATTTGCCTCAGCTTTTAGCGCTCATGTTTCCTTCATCCTTTCTTTCCTCCGAAGTGTAGCCCCAAAATCAGCTGGCTGCTTATTCGTGGCTTCCAGCATTGCTTCATTTCCACTTCTAATGGCTTCATGTTGTTGCAACAAAAGAGAAATTTGTGCCCTCGCATCTTCATCATCATCGCCAATGGAGCTCTTCAAACTGACCAAGACAGGTAGGTAGTTTACATGCCCAGTTGTTAGTGAACGAAACAATCTACCAATCGGTTTAGCGATTTAACGCTCGATTAGGAAACTACAGTCATTGTGCACTTTCAACGTAAAACATACGGGGCTTTTCAATTCGTAGGCAGGCAACCTGTAGTTTGCCTGCAGGTAATTGGCAAAAACTGTAGAAACACAACTCTACTTTATCTCGTTTTTTTTTTTCAACAGACGTGTTTATATGAATTATAAAGGAACCAAAGCTCTATATTATGCAAAAAAATTTAATTTTCATGCTATTCATCAATTTCAAATTACCACAAAATTAAGATGTGTTAATGTATGAATCACACACATGCACTGTTGAACAACTGAGGTTAATTTTTCAACGAAGTTGATCAAGATCCAGTTGTGTCTCAACTTACTTGAAATATGGAGGAAAATAAAAACCATACGAGTTTAACCTTAATAACTATTTGCGATTACATTGCATCAAGTCATAATTATAGACAGTAGAGTAAATTTATTTACTTGTCAGAAAAGAACTTAAAATCCCACTGAGAAAACTTGAAAACTTGTTTTCTTCCACTAATGATTCTCTTCTATTACAGAAATTTGAGCTGCAATAAAAAATGATTTGGTTCGGACTAACCATCCATCAGGATTGTCAACCAAACCTTGTTCGGGAATAAAATAAACCTTCTTCGTACCTTCGTGAGGCACAGAGATTAAAGTTGGGAACCCTTCTCGTTGTTTACGCCACTTTACTACGTCATTTCAGTGATATCTATCATTTATATTGTGTTTACTTTTATTTGCCATTTCGTCATAAATAGACTGATAGCAGGACCACGCCTGCAAAATGTGTTGTTGAGTTTTTACGACAACCTTGACCCAGTTCGAGAAACTCTTCGTCCGTTTTACGGTCGACGTAATCATCAAGCAAAGCCTTGAGTTATAAAAGTCTCTAAAACTTGACCCTTCTTTATTGACAGACTTCGCAGTCGGTTATTAGAGTACAGGACAATTACGGGGC
The DNA here is from genome assembly GCF_943734655.1 of Sabethes cyaneus. Taxonomy (NCBI): domain Eukaryota; kingdom Metazoa; phylum Arthropoda; class Insecta; order Diptera; family Culicidae; genus Sabethes; species Sabethes cyaneus. The sequence goes on from NC_071355.1 coordinate 234,991,498, forward strand.
TAGTGCAACGATCCTACTTGACTCTGGCAGCACCACCCAGCCGATATTCGAACATACGATGACTGGCCTGCTAGATCACCATAGTAGCTCGAAGCTAACTGTGCAGTTATAATCAACATGGACCGTAACAATTAACCATGGCCAGAACGTGACCGCTATAGGGCCATAATCAACAACATTGAACAACAATGGATCAAACAATCCACCGAAAGTAGCCATATGTACGTCGAAAATCATTTACCATTTGTCTTCTGCTGTACAGAAGTTGTTCTGTTGTTCTGTCACTTGTACATCTCTTTTGGTTCCAGGAAATTCTATATTGCAAAAAACCAGCTCTCTTCCTTACTTGGACGTCGTTTCTCCTTACCCGCTTTTGATATCTTATATTTTGTACATATATTTTCTTTCCAGAAATCCTTAGAATGAAAGAGAAACAAAGTCATTTGGACCTTTCTCCTTATTAATAGCCACTTCGAATCGTTCTTTTCAAGCCCCACTCGTGTCTTCCTGCAACTTGTATTTCTGTCTGTTTTTGGTCCAGAAATTATGAAAAATCGAAATTCGAAAATTATGTTCAGGACACACAAAAATTTGGAAAAGTGTTCAAGTAACCCCATAGTCATATGTACGGAGGTTTTCAGAGCTTTCTACAATTTGGCGAGATAATTATTTTTCTCATATTCATAATTCAACAGCGGAAGAGGTTTTGTCTACTTGCACTTGGATTTGGACGTGAGCTCAAAAGCGTTGACGGTATTATGATATCGTCCAGGTGTTTTTCTGTAATCTGCACTTCGTTTTTTGTTGCACTGTCACTATTGAGCAAGCAAACTGCTTATTATACGCGCTTGAACGTCGGTATTTCCGCTCTTTTTCCTTCATGTTTTTACAATGTTACAATACTACTCTCCTTCTTAGAGACAGCGAGTCGTCGTCGTCAGCAGCCTAGAGCCTAGGTGGCTCGTGCAGTTTCAAGCAGGCATCTGCATTCAACTCGATCTTGGGCATGGGCTGCTCGTCACCAATTTCCCAGTAGTCTCAGTAGGCCTAAATCATTTTCGATTTCATCGAGTCATCTTGCACGTTGAGTCTCCCTGTTTCTGCCCGGTGGTGGTGGCATCCTTACGACGTGTCCGACCCACCATATGCTACCGACTTTCGATGTACAATGGGAATCTCTCCAATCAGTGCATGTAGCCGTGATTCATATGCCTCCGCCACTCTTCGCTTTCAGGTTATACTCCGCCAAATATCGCCCGCAGTACCTTCCGCCCGAACACGGCAATGACGCATATGTCCTCCGTGAGCAGCGTCACGGCTTCAAGTCCAAAACTACCGGTCTAATAAGGGGCTTGTACATTGTAAGTTTCGTACAGCGGTGAATGCTTCTTGATCGTAGCACTTTGCGAAGAATAAAGTTGACCCCTGAATGCGCCGCTGGGTCTTCTTAACATTGTTGTTGCCGTGGTCACCAGCGATCCCAAATACACGACGTCATCTACCACTTCTAATTCGTCACCATCAACGGTTACTGTCCGTAGGAGGCACGTGTATTTGGTCTTCGACGCATTTAATTTTAACCCAATTCTTCTAAGCTCCGTTTTAAATCTGGCATAGACTGCTTCCGTCGTCGCAAAGTTCCTAGCTATGATATCAAACCCAAGTAACAATTTGGATTTTATTACACTCTTATGATAGAATTTAAGACCAAAATTGGTCATGAAGACCGCCATAAGAGTACAATAAACTCACATTGTTGCTTGGGAAGTCATCCGCAAATCCTCGGAGTTGGTTACCTTTATCAACCCTCGCCGCATCTCCAAAGGACTTGAGAGCTGGACATGAGGGGACGCGCACGCGCTTTTTTCGATGAATCTCTGAATCAAGAAATTTCCCTTCGTCGCAGCGTTGACTGGAATCGTGACAAGAGGGACGACATTATAATAATAATTGGAATATGTTTGTACCACATTCAATTGTTACAATAAAGATCAATGGTTACATTCCAGATAATGAACTAATAAGGTTCTTTAAAGTTTGATAAATTACTGCGCAAAATATAAACTGTTTTGCTCGAAGTATACAGACAACTATTGATATTCAGTTTCAAACTAGCTCTGATAAATTAATTTTAGTCACGGCACGTTGGCGGTAGGATCCGACGAAAGAAAAAGAAATGCAAATGCAACAGCACGAATGTTCGGTTACATCAGCTTCTCGCCCGCTGAGGACACACGTCTGCTTTTGAGCCAATATAAACAGTGCAAAGTTGCCCTTTTATTCACGTTTATCGCACTCCAAATAATGCGATTCAAATGCAAAACGCAGCTCCGGAAAACTATTTGCAATCCTGCGCTGCAATTCCTATCTTGACATTCCGGTGATGGTCCGAGACACAGTGCGATGATGACGGCAGCAGTAACGGGTGCTATTCGGTATGAATTCCGAAATGCGCGCGCGCTTCGTTGCGTAAAACAATCAACCAACCGCCAGCCAGCCAGCCAGCCTGTGCAGTGCGAAACGGTCCCCCACATCACGGAATCCTAAGAGTTGCTGCTCTAAGAGTGCGTCGATTTTGTGCAACAGAAATCGAAAGTCAATCAAAGAGTGCCGTCGAAATGTTGCACTGCGGAACCGTAGAGACCCGCTGCGATCATCTTCACCGCGCGTCACCGCACACCGGTCGGAAGACTCCAAATGTTATCAACCCCAAACATCTGCTCGACTAGACGTTCAACTAGCCAGTGGAAGTTGCAAACCAAAATTTCACTTTCTTTCGTTCACCGTGCCATAGCTTCGCCCATTCGTCCGGGCAAAACCGATTACCCATCTCTGGGTCCGGGCCGGCCGATTACCGCAGGAGGTTACATTAATCGCTAATGCAAATGTATTCTAGGTGTCCGTTCATCGCATCGCATCGCAACCAACGTCCGATGCCGATGGTCGGTCCAATTGTTTTAAATCGGCTATGTCAGGTACTCCGCCCGCCCAGCCCAAACTCCAGCGGTGTAGTTGAGCTTCAATTCATTATCATTCAAGCCGGACAGTCGGACGGCGAAAATGCGACACAGACAGGGGGCCGGCCATGGGAGTTGCACTATGACGCTCTTCGCATTGCTTTCTTTTGACAGTTGCATAACCGTACTTGGTGCGCGGTTTTGGCGCGTCAATGAACTCCCGAACCAATATGCGCTGACCGTGTATTGATGCTATGCAGGTAATACCTTATAGTTGTACAATTCTTATCTGATCCACTGAACGATGAATTTTCTTACCTGTAAAGAGAAAGAAAAACGTTCTTATTAGTTTTGATTTTCAGGATTCAAGGCACTGTATTTTAATCTAATCAAAGTAGTCTAACAATCGAGGGGAAGACAGTCAAATTTACGTAGAAGTTTTATTTCGAATAAATCTAAAGTTTTAGTGAAAATGTCGAACAATCCTTCGTCGAACAGTTTCGAGGACGAATCTATTACCGGACTTATCAGTAAGCTAGATGATCTTGAAAATACGATAAGCCACTTGGAACTAGACGTCCGCAATGGTAAATCATAATTCCAAAAGTGAAATTGCTGCCTAATTTGACAATTCGTTTCCACACAGAGCTCAATGCACAACGACTTCTGGGACGCTGTGAATTGAATCTTGCCGCACGATGCGCGGACACTCCTAACGATCCATCCGTGCTGGATGCACAGCCGAAAAGATTAAGTGGTGGATCGATTCCGAGCACATTCGGCGAATGTAACTGTCGATGTAATCAGGCCCTGGCAATCTATCTGGAACAGCTGCGTCAAGCAAAGTTAGAACAGGAACAACTCTTGAGGCATCTCAAGATGCGGGAAGAAATGCTTCAGTTATATCGGTAAAGAATAGCTTAATGCAATCTTCCACATTTTATATAAATTTTACTTTCTTCCTGCCTAGATCAAAAATGTTAGAAACTAACGCGACAGTTGAGCGCCAAAAGGAACAAATCCGAACGTTGGTGGAAAACGAAAAAATAGTAACCGAAAAGATTAATTCCGCTTTGGAGGAGGAGAACCACACCCTGATGCAAGAAATCAACCGGCTGAAAAGGCTTCCAGACGAACTGCGCATTCGAGAACGTGCACTTCGCGACGCAAATAAGGAGCTGCAAGATACAAAACTGACGCTCAAGTCACTACTGTTGGACATCGAAACCGGGTTGGAAACCTGTGAGGACATTTCCGGCGAGCTGCAGCAAGAGCGAACCCGGGCCTTTCAAACGATGAATGAAATCGACAAGGAAAAGCACAAAGGTGAGCGAAAACAAAAATATGGAACAATACACACACACACACAGCATTCGGTCTGGTCTGCCTGATTTTTCTCCGCATATCCGCTTATATAGTGTGGAATTTTTGCAATTTGCATAATAAATAAACAAACTAAAAACAGCAGCAGCAAACTGAAATGCCACACTGAGTGATGCGTCGCTGGTAGGCAGACTATAGTGAACTGGAAATGGTAAAGTAGTGAACTGTATTGAAATAGAACCGTACAGTGGAAGGAGATCAGTTCACTAAGTTAAATAATCGTTGAAAATATCGCAAAGCCATTTCATTTAATATAATCTAGGTAAGGTCTATGGTGCTCACATCGCGCATCGCTTGCATGTGCAATTCCTATTTATTTGATTAAAAGTCGATCAAAACTGCTTATTGACGATAACTCTAAAAGTTTTTTCCACAACCATAGATAAATTGTCCAAAGCATATCAGTTGAACGGTTGTTACATAAACATCCATTCGTGGCAAACAACACCGCATCATGAAGCGGCTAGTGAATGTTCTGCTTGTTATGATAATATTTTGGAGAAAACACACAGGCAGATAATGTGCATTGAAAGTGTTCTACATTTTCTCTTTCCACTTTGCATAATTCCGATTGATGTTTCCAGTCATGACATGGGTCGCCAAATATAGTGAACTGAAAAAGCAGTACGAATCGGCAGTACAGCAAAAAGAAACCGTTGACCAATTGGGTACGGAGCTCCGGGAAAAGACGTGGGAACTGGATCAAATGACTAAAAAATATCAAGCGATTAAAGAGGAAAGCACCGATTATGTAAGATGAATAACTTTCCTCATTTATCTATAAACATTGAAATATACAATAATTTATTAGCTTTCAAATGTGGAAAACCAATATCGAAAGCAACAAAACGAACAGAACAAGCGAATCCTCGATCTAGAATGCGAAAATCAATATTTGAAGGTCAAGCTTAACGACCAGAGCTTCAAAACGTCGGACGCTTCTCACAAGTATGAATAAATAATTTACTATCCCAAACGAGTTATATTTTTTTGCTCTTCGCCGTAGGATGCACCTGGAGCTAATGAGTCTGGAGCAAAAGTTTAAAGAAGCACAGGACGAAATCGTTGCATTAAAGCGGTACAACGAAGCAGCTGCGGCCGCGGCTGAATATGGAATACGCCAGAAGAAAAACACCAGCGATGAATCCGGATCGCCACCGTTGAGTCCGCCGTTTTGCAGTATGTGTGCCGTCGAAACATCCGTTTGCTCTAGCTGCTGCGAATGTGACAGTGCTGATAGGGACCGATCATTGAAGGATGAAACGAGCCCTTTGAGTTTGAAATCTTTAGAATCCAAATAATAATCAGTCATGACATTTTATATCGGTTCACCCGACAAAAAATGCTTTACTAACATAAATTTCTGTTGGTTCGTTCCGAAATCAATCAAATGAAAGTCAAGATTGTATTTCCCGTTGCATCACCATATCACTATCACTTATTTACCCACTTGAAGACCATCGTCTGATCAATATCTCAGTGTCTCGTGTGTTAAGGAGCACATTGTCAACAAAACTTGTCACTTTAGTTTTCGCACTTCAACGGTGCTTTTCCACCGGTTAGCATCTTTACTACCGCACATTCTACACGTGCCATCCACACCCAAAGTTGTGCAGTAAAAGTTGGTCATGAAACTTGTTTTATCTATATCTTTTTCTACCATTGTTTTAAAGCGTTAATGCTCTTGGTTTGCATCTTGGTAGCGGCTCATTGGCTATTGAACATATAGAAATTTAAATCATTTGGAATTTATACACAAAACATCTATCTTTCCGGTGTCCTACAAAATGAATTTTCCAAGACAATTAATTACACGTTAAACATTATCCTTCTACAACGAAGGCAGAACGACAGTTAACCTAGCCCATGGAAGATAGTAATATTCCAGCACCTGAACTTCAAGGCACCAAGCAAGAAATCGAGTTGCTGAAGAGCAACAAAGCCGCCGCGCCGGTAAAGACCTCCTTACAGCTTTATAATCTTTTTAAACACGCCCAAGAAACACTGACCAACTTTACATTATATTTTAAATATATTTAAAAAATGAGAAAAAAGTGAAAATGAGCAAAAAAGCAAAAAAGACCCAAAAAAAAGGTAAAATGACCTCTTCACGGTATGCTTAGTGTTAAGCAGGCTTGGACTTGGACTTGGACGGGAGTTGCAGAAACTTTTGATTTCAAAGCAGCATACGATACAGTCGATCGAGACTAGCTTTGGCTGATAATACTCGAACACGGTTTTCTGGACAAACTGACATGACTGATCAGGCATTGTACGCCAGACTGAAAACAGATTCTAGGAGGATTGTGTTAAAAATAATTGCCTAGAAGACAAAATATATGACAGGTAGTGTGGCTCAAAGGGGACGAAAGTTTTTGAGGATCGAAGAAGGGCTTTTATCTCTTAAGGAAAATAAATTATTGAGCAGTAAAGTGGTAAATCCCCTTAATATCAGTTGAATGAAACAAAAATCCTTTCTTATCTTTTTTTCGGGTTATCCAGCTGGTTGCTTAATACCGCATAAAACACTATGCCGGGCCCTTTTGAGTCGTCATCATCAGAGTATCAGGGAGATCTTAAATACCAGTACCTGACGAGACAGGCAATGTTGCCCACTAAAACACAGGTAGAGCCCCATCAAGCAGAGCCGGCACGTCTATGCCCGCAGGCGGAGGCATTCCAGCCCTGCGCGAACTCCACGAATTGACTGTGAGAGCTCTTTCTGCCAAAGGCCGGGATGTCTTATTTTAAATATAATGATGATGATGACGATGATGATGATGATAATGAGAGGAAAAATGATAGATGTAAATGCTTTTCCCTGGACATTTTTTACTACTTGAGTTGTAAAATGTTATGTAGTGTAGTGAAGAAGTGGAGATCTTGTCAGTTTCGCCTAACAGCAATTGTCCTCGACCGCGCACCCACCATCGATTTTCTAACACAAATAACCACAAATGAACCAATAGGAAGACAAATCTCGAACCATAGTTATCAACTTATCAGGGCTCGACCCATGGAACAAATTTCATCTTTCATCCCATGCATTTAGGCACTGTCCCAAGATAGATCTACAGCGTAAATTGAGCGCAGCACGACCTAGGCATTCGCGGTAGTCGACAGAAGCTTTAAACTATAGAGTCGCGTTCTGCGTACCTTATAGAGTGGTATCCCGCTTACATCCCCTTACTAACCCTAAGCCCCTGACCGACCCAATCAATCCGACATTTTTCGGAGATATTTGTGATAGTTGTGATAAATAGGGATCAGCCCGAGAAATACTCAGCTATCAATTATCAGAGATCTCCGTCCTGGCCTTATTCTTAAATGGAATAAAAGCACTTTCTGAACAACGCAACAATCACATTTGGCAAATTTTTACCCCGAGTCCCACTTGAAATCACAAAAGTATCTTGACATATACCTACATTCAGATGTAAACGTGACCGCTGTTCATTAACTGATACTGGTGAGCCCTACACCACGTTAAGGTTCAGTTTTATTGCAGGGAATATCAGTTGAGTAATAGAAAAGTCGCAACTATTTTCACAATTGATTCAACAACCAAGAACAACAGGGTGCCAGGAACAGAGCGACTTGAAACAGCACAAACCACCCCAGCTCTATGCCGACGACGACGACGGCCACGGCAGTAAATCAATTTTTTGAGTTTTTTTTTCAAAAACAGGTTTGTCGTTCGTATTTCGAGTGCAACCTTGATTATGAAACATATTCCAGAGAAAACGTTTCGCATGCAATGGAAACAAATGTGAGAGTAATAGTCCCAAGTCTGGTGAGTGTGGCGTGTGTCGTGAAACTTTTTGAACCTCTAATCCCTCGATATTTTTGATCGGTATATGGGCACATGTAGCCAACCCAAGTAGCACACGTTGTCACAATTGAGTCGCAGCGGCTGATATGCGACAAATTTAAATGTAAAACTTCGGTTACAGTAACCTAAAATATAACAGTTGTGTAACCGAAATAGCGCAACTTATGTAACTAAATCTGGTTGCATTAACAGTTACTCAATAACCAATATGTAACATGTATAGTTACAAAATGGTTACTATTGAAGTTACACATAAACTGTAAATTGACTTTCAATTGGTGGCAAATTAGTTATCTTGTAACTTTTATTGCATAGCGAAAATGTAGCAGGTTTATTATTTCAATCTATGGCTGTCAACGTCAAGCAGTAAATTTAACTGTTGAATATAGAAGAGTGTATAAATTATTATTTCAACACAAATTTTAATGCAGTTTCAAATTTATGGTGAAATGCATGATTCTAGCTTTGAAAAATTCACGCGCTGTTATTTAATATAGCTTTTCGTTACTTACTTCTTTGAAAAATTGATGTTTTGTAAATCTATACCTATAAAGAAGGATTTCTGTCTGTCTGTCTGTCTGTCTGTCTGTCTGTCTGTCTGTCTGTCTGTCTGTCCGTATGTTCCTTATAGAATCGAAAACTACTGAACCAATCGGCATGAAAATATGCATATAGAGGTTTTTTGGGGCCAGGAAAGGTTTTAGTGATGGTTAGAAACCCCTCCCCCCACTAAGAGGGGGGGCTCCCATTCAAATGAAACACAAATTTCTGCATAACTCGACAACTAATCAAGCAAATAGAACAAAATTTGGCATGTGGGTGTTTTCGGTGACCATAATTTTCTCTATGGTAAATTGAGACCCCTCCCCTCTTTATAAGGGGAATTATAACTCCTCTCCTCCTTAAAAGGGGGGGCTTCCATACAAATTTCCTCATAACTCGAGAACTAATCAAGCAAATGGAACCAAATTTGGCATGTGAAGGTTTTCGAGGGCAAGAATATTTTCTATAGTAAATTAGGACCCCTCCCCACTTTAAGAGGGGGGGCTCCTGTACCAAAGAAACACAATTTTCGTCATACCTCAAGAAGTAATTAAGCAAATGGAACCAAATTTGGCATGTGGGTGTTTTTGGAGACAAAAATTTTTTCTATGATGAATTGGGACCCCTCCCCGTTTTAGGAGGGGGGGATCCTATACACATGAAACACAAATTTCCTCATAACTGAAGAACTAATCAAGCAAATGGAACAAAATTTGGCATGTGAAAGTTTTCGAGGGCAAGAATATTTTCTATGGTGAATAAGGACCCCTCCCCACTTTAAGAGGGGGGGCTCCTATACAAGCGAAATACAAATTTCCTCATAACTCGAGAACTAATCAAGCAAACGGAACAAAATTTGGCACGTGGGTGTTTTCGGAGACAAAATTTTTTTCTATGATAAATTGGGACCCCTCCCCACTTTAGGAAGGGGGGCTCCTATACAAATGAAATGCAAATTTCCTCAAAACTCGAGAATTAATCAAGCAAATGGAACCAAATTTGGCATGTGAAAGTTTTCGAGGGCAAGAATATTTTCTATGGTAAATTAGGACCCCTCCCAACTTTAAGAGGGGGGGCTCCTATACAAACGAAATACAAATTTCCTCATAACTCGAGAACTAATCAAACAAATGGAACCAAATTTGGCATGTGGGTGTTTTTGGAGACAAAAATTTTTTCTATGATGAATTGGGACCCCTACCCACTTTAGGAGGGGGGCTCCTATACAAATGAAATTCAAATTTCCTCATAACTCGAGAACTAATCAAGCAAATAGAACCAAATTTGGCATGTGGAGGTTTCTGGAGGCAAAAATATTTTCTATGATGAATTGGGACCCCTCCCAACTTTAAGAGGGGGTGCTTCTACACAAACGAAATACAAATTTCCTCACAATTCGAGAACTAATCAAGCAAATGGAACCATATTTGGCATGTGGGTGTTTTTGGAGGCAACCATTTTTTCTATGATGAATTAGGACCCCTTACCTTTTTAAGAGGGGGGGCTCTCATACAAACGAAATACAAATTTCCTCATAACTCTAGAACTAATGAAGCAAATGGAACCAAATTTGACATGTAGGTGGTTTTGGACGCAAGATTTTTTTCTATGGTGAATTGAGACCCCTCTCTTCTTTAGAAAGCGAGTTATGGCCCATCTCCCCTTTAAGAGGGTGGGCTTCCATACAAATGAATTGCAAATTTTCTCTTATCTCGAGAACTAATCAATCAAATGGAACCAAATGTGGCATGTGGGAGTTTAAGATGGCAGAAATTTTTTCTATAGTGAATTACGACCCCTTCCCCTTTTAAGAGGGGAGCTCCCATATAAATGAAATTCAAATTTCCTTATAACTTGAGAACTAATCAAGCAAATGGAACCAAATTTGGCATGTGGGAGATTTTGGAGTCTTGAATTTATTTTACGATAGTTAGGACCTCTCACCCCTGTGGTAGGGGGATATGGACTCTCATACAAATAAAACAGAAATATTTGCGAAACTCAAAAACTAATCGAGAAATTCGAGACTCTCCCATAAAACATTAGTCCATACAAGACCACAAAAACTATCTATAGTAACACTAGATCATTCAGGACGAGACGGTCGCGAGTGTTGCCGGCGACCCGCCGTTGGAAGCGCCGCCCACTGGGGGGCTTGCAAAACTCGAGATTGTGTCAAAGATCATCCGAGATTCATGTTTTATGTACAACACAGGTTAATTTGTGGCAATACGAAGTTTGTCGGGTCAGCTAGTCAAATATAAAAATTTAAATTTTAATTTTTTGATTTTTTAAATTTATTCTTAGCAATAATGAATTAGTAGAGCATTCACCTAGAAACCATTAAAAATCAAGTTGTTTTCGCTATCACTTCTATCACAGTAAAATTCATAGCCATTTTGCCTTTGGTTCTAACTACTACACCATCGTCCTTCGGCATATTGCATGAAATGATTTTAAGCAGCCATTGTTCATTGTTCACATTGTTGATATCGGGAAAAGGTATTTTTTAGTGATTGTTGTGAAAAGAAAGTGTTAATTTAATATCAAAGAATAGTTTCAGTTTGAATAAAACAGTTACCATCAGTGTTAATCATAGAAGGTTACATTTCAGTTACATTCTAGTTGTACGTAACCTTAGCCTTCGACCTGGTTACGGTATCGGTTATACGGTAACCAATATTAAATCTGTTGTAGTCACTTATTTCTTATGTCGTCATTTCTAAGTTACACTGTAACCTATTTTCATTGCCGGTTTCGTTTCGATGTAACTTGATCGTTTTGACGTTTGAGAATAATCATCATTTGTTTACTTAATACCAATGTCTGGGCGGAGAAGATTCCAAGTACCATCAATTAAGTAAATAAACGCATTTACAAGAGCATTTCACAACCCGTGTACCAATCGTTTATCTTTACCATTAGCAATATTCTTCAGGTCTAGTTTTTCCTTAATCCGTTGTGTTTACAAGGAACAGTGAACAAATTGTTGCGAAAATGTTACTAGCCGACTTTTTTTGACTTCGTAACTGCTCGTAACGGAAAATTAACTGTTTTGCGACCAGCAAGTTGATGACAGTTTGGAAAAAGGTTTCATTTGTGTCACTTGATAACTATTTGGTAACTCGTAACTGAAAGGTGACTGTTTTGCGACGACCAAGTTGTTGACAGTTCGAAAAAAAGGTTTCAATTTGGTCATTTGGTAACTACCTGGTAACTTTTTGAGATTTTTGTCACTAGAAAACTAAAAAGTAACTGTTTTTAATTTTATGTAACCTAACTCGTTACAAGTGTCCTAAATGTAACTGCTGTGCAACCTTTTTGTATTTTTTTATTTTTATGATTAGTTACAAGTGCTACTTGGGAAGCAAGTCATAATGGGAAGTCGGATATTTCGGTTGTTATTCTGTCAATACCCGCTTCAAATCAATTTAAAAAAAAGTTGGATACGGTGGGAGATTTTTAGGATATCGCCAAGGCAAATCCCTAAGAGCCATACGGGTGAATCTTCCCTGGATGCGCTCGATTCTTAAAATCTAGTGGAGCTGATGAGGATGCCAAATTACACAAGAATTTTCAAGTACAGGACGCACTAAAGCGTAATACAAAGATTTTAAGCAGTGAGGGTCTTTCAAATCTCTTCCAATTTCAGTAATGAATCCCGGCTGCCGGGATTGCAAGTAACATTAGAATAGTATCAAAGCTTACGCAAGTTTAGAGTCAAGTAAGATGCCAAGGTCGTTAACTTGATCAACCCTCCGGGGAGTGCATTTCCCGTAATGCGATAGTTAAACTGTAAACTGTAAAGTTAAACTCTTGCAGCCGATGACAAATCTCGCTAGAGCGCACGTTAAAATACAGTTTGACATCGTCAGCCTAAACCAGAATGCATTCAGCTTCAAGTAGTCAAGAATTCAAGAATAGGTCGAAGAGTAGAAGCCCCATATTACTTCCTTGGGAAACACCACATTTGTTAGTAACATTATTAACAATAAATTTCAGCTTGACTTATAAGACTCGATCCCATAAATATGAGCCAAGCCAACACTAGTTAACTGGGACGCACACAACAAGGTCCCTGTTAGTTATGATCCCGTCGAGACCTTCAGAACGAACCACTGCAGGCGTACTGTATCCTGCCATGCATATCCCTGTCAGCTCTGATCCATTCGTGACCCTCAGGACGAATTGTCACACCCGTACTATTTCGTGCCATCAATCTCATTCCGGTAATCGGAGTCGCAGCAGAGGTCTCTCAGTCTGTATCTCCAGGCAAGCACGCGTGAATATTTCGGATTTACCTGCCCTGAAATGAAATGTCTTTTGTCCGCAGCGACGCGTAGACCAGTCCGCCTTCTAGCCCAGTAGCCCAAGTTCATCGGTCAGCTGTCGGATTGGACGCACACAAGGCCCTATGGAAGCCCCACTTTGCTGTAATAACATATCTGTTATCAATTTTTATATGAGTTAATCATGCACTTCCTTAAAAGAGTTTCTAACTCACTGGAAGTACAGTCCTTTGTCATACATAAAGGAAGGTTTTTTTTTCAAATTTTCAAATATTCAAACTGGTTTTATATAACCGAAGGCTTATATACTGAGTATCGCCTCGTATAGCAGATCAGCATCGTTTGCTTGCGTTCCTCGCTGGCTGTAAAAATAACTAGTGCTGGGAGATGCTGTTGGAGTCAATAATTTCCATAATTTGGAACATAGTTTTTCAGACTTTTCTTTCGAGTTTTGTGATTTTTTTTTCTAGACAATAGTTTTGCTGGATTGCAAAGAAAATTTGCTTACATTTTCTTCTAAAAATGTTGTTCTACGACTCTTAGTTCAAGAGTTATGAATGTCCGAGCGATGTCCGAGAGAATCGCAAAATTTATCTAAGGTGTGCATCAATTAAGTTTACGATTCGAAAAGAGTAAATTAGCGAGAAAAAGTTTGATATGCACAATATACGTTATTAACGTGCGAAACAAAGATGCCATTAATAATCCCATTCAATGTAGTGCAGTTTTCCTGAAACATCTCCTTGAATTTACCGAGCCTGAAATTGCCTTGACGAGAGCAACGTCTATATCATCGGTTCAGTTACCGCGAGCAACTTAAAGATAAACACAAACTCTTTACTAATTGAGCCTGAACTTCATCTTACGCTCATACATTCGGTGCATTATCGCAGCCCGTCTGTTCAATGAAGGCGGAAAACTGTAAACCGAAACACCGAATTGCGCTCTGTAATCTAGGTCGCACACGATGTTCGAAGAAAAAAAATACTAACGTCACGTAACCGATGAGAGTAGCGATCAATTAACACACCGTAGAGGAAAATATATGTTTGCCATTGAAAAAAACACTGCAGGCGCAATCACTTTATCACTGCCTAGGTGTGCCCCGCAGTTCTTACGCGATTAGGTAAGCAATAACACGTGAATAGTGAGCACACCAATTACCATAACACACGTGAGCACGATTCGCCGGATGTAATTACCACTCCGGATAGAAAATCGGTAAAACAACATATTTCACACTTATTGTGTTCTCATCTGCAGTCCACTCTCATATCCGGAACATGAGGTAAAAAATTGTTCAAACAAAAAAAACAGAAATGCCAATTTCATTCTTCGTACAGTCGTTGTTGTATTGTCATTTGCATGCCTTTTCCCTTTGCGAACGATTCTATTCCTCCAGTAAGCTGTAAATATGTACGGCATTATACGAATGAAAAATCAATGAACATGCAGAACGTGTAGCATTAGTTTTCCATTTAAAATCGATATGTGCTTTATACCAACGATTACCATCCCTAGCCAATGGCATACATAGGAATAGGAACGTGCTCGCTTCAAAAAATATTACTTAATTACACTTGTGATGGTAATCGCCGTTCGACTTACCGGTCGACTCAAATTGATTTTACTGGCTCCAATCCTACTAGCCTGTCGGTTTTCACCAATGTGCAATGAAATATAAAGATTCAAACAATTACCATTAAAACTGGAAAAAAAGAAAACACTGCAAAAATTCCACGGTGTCAACTAGAACCATCCATGCCGCACGACCTGCCACTATCAGGGTACAAAATACCTTAACGACCTATTGATTTTCGCCATTTAATCCAATTTCCCCGGCCATTCCCCAGACGATGCAGCAAACGTGCAACGGTGTCACACCGGCGTGGCGCGGCGCGGCGAAGGGACGAACCGCGCCGGGGACACAATATTCAGTAGCACGTCTACCACAAAATAGCACCGGGCCTGCCTGCTGCCACCGACCACGCCAACGAATGATCCGGTTCCAGTTTAGTGAGCAAATGTGTAATGGCATCCGCTCTCTGGACTCTAGACGGTTTGCTTGCTACTAGCACCTATGATTGTTGAACAAGAACACAGACCTGGTCGAACTGATTCACCTAATCGAAAATGTGGCACTTTTTTCGATCCAAATGTTTGCGTCCTGTGACCTTGAGCTTCACATGAATTTTTGTTACCAAAAAGTGTAATAAATCAATTTTAGCAATCAGGATATCAATAGCCAATTAACTTGATTGTAACTGAAGCTCCTTTCTGCGAATGTCTGTTGAAGGAGACGCCCTTGTTTACCGTTTTTGTTCAAGCAGTAAATCACTCGTCATAGGTGGCGCACCGGTTCTGCACAATATCATACAGGAAAAGTCCGCGGACGAGTTCCAAATGGACGAGTAGAACAGAAGGGACACAAAGTGAACTACTACCACTAGCCGGTGCTCCATTATCCTCGTTATTCCTATGTATTTTAGATCAAATAACAACGGTTCGATGATTTCCTGTACGGTCGACCGACATGCATTGGAATGACCAGTCAAGTAGCGAAAAGTCACTTATTGGATGTGTGTAAAATAAGCTCAAGTTTACTTCAAACACACTCGTTGCAGTAGAGCATAACTGGAAAAACTTCGTAATCAAAAGCCACCTCCTATCGTCGCATGTGGTCTGCATACCTGCCGAAGGCATTTCATAATCGTGTTATCGAAGCACATATCCAACCATATCTGAATATATACATACATGAATGCTTTACTTCACCGTAGCAGAAAAAAGCTAGGTCTATCAAGTCACGTGCTTGACGACTTTCTAAGCGACAGAACGCTTGACAAGGAACGTAAAACCTTTAGATGGTTCACTAACAGGTATAACGAAAAAAAAGAATACACCTGTTGTCCTTAGACTTGGGTTCATTAAAAGTTCAGAATAAGTACATTGTCTTGTGAGGGGATAAAGAAACCTTTCATGTTTCTGCCCTAGCGCACGAAACACATTTAATGTTTCCAAAATAACACGTTGGATTGTTTGTATTTCCAGAGGTCAACTTGCATCACGTGAACAGTATGAAGAAGAAAAAAACAGTTCAGTCGTGCTTTTTTATGGATTGAACAAAATACATTATCTTGTGAGGTTCCTTGTGATCTAAATGTCAACAAAAGAATCGAGAATCCTGTAATTATTTCTTTAGTCATGTTATATGAAGTTAGGGAATTCCCAAGGGGTCGGTCACTCAGCACAGCCGTTTTTATGTTAAGCGACTTGAAACGAGCTGAACTGTGCCGATGCTGTACCGAAAGTGCCGAACAAGATTTGATTAAATTCGTTATAATCTGATAGTTCTGGCAACCGTGCGAGATGATTTTGACAACTGGCCGTGCTCCCATTTCATATGTAAAATTGAACCGGATGTGTGTAAAGCCCTATAAATGTTATTTTTATAAGGCTTTAGAGGTGTGCCGCTTGATATCTCTGGAGTGCCGCGGCATAATGTGCTGAGTGTCCGACCCCTTGGGAATTCCGACTTTTACAAACAAGGTATGCAATTGGCTATTTAATTTCAATTTTATTATTTCAATGATAAATTTAATAAAAATCAAAAATTGAATGATTAGCTGTTTCACAGTGACAGATCGACATGATATCAGCCCTCTCTTCTATTTGTGTGATAAAAATATCATCCTACAAGAAATGTGATAAACTGGATTTTGAGAACTACCGAGCGATCAGTATCCTGAGTGCCGCCTACAAAGTGCTTTTCCAAGTCATCCTTCATCGACTGTCGCCAATAGATTCCTTGGAAATTATCAGGCCGGCTTCATGGAGGCTCAATCAACAGCCCAAATCGTCATCCTACGGCAGATCCTGCAAAAGTGCCGAGAATTCCGAACGCCCACGCATCACCTGTTCGTTGATTTCAAAGCGGCATATGATAGTGTAAACCGACAAGAGCTATGAAAAATTCTGCACGAAAACGGCTTTCCGGGTAAGCTTACTTGACTTATCATGGCTACGATGGATGGGATCCAGTGCTGTGTGAGAATCTCGGATGGATTGTGAGACCCATTCGAATCTTGTAGGAGGCTTCGACAAGTAGATGGTCTTTCCTACCTGCTATTCAACAATGCGCTTTAAGGTGGTTATAAGACAAGCGGCGATCGAAATGCGGGGCACGATTTTCAATAAATTCAGTCAATTTTTCTGCTTTGCTGACAACATGGATGCTGTCGGCAGAACATTTGAAGCGGCGAAAGATCAGTACACCAGACTAAAATGCGAAGCAGAGAAGTTTGGATTGAAGATAAATAAGTCCAAAACGAAGTATATGCTGGCGAGCGGGAGCGAGCGCGACGGGGATGAGTTTGAGGTAGTCGTCGAGTTCGCATACCTTGGCTCATTGGCAATAGAGGATAACAATACCAGCCGTGAGATTAAAATTATCAGCGGAATTCAGGACTACTACGAACTCCACAAACACTGGCGGTCGAACAATCAGAAACCCCGTACAAAGTGCACATTGTACAAAACGATAATTAGACCGGTTGTCCTCTACGAACGTGAAACGTGCACATTCATAGAAGAGAGCACTCGGAGTTTTCGAATGGTAGATGTTAAGAACCACATTTAGCGGCGTGCAAGAAAACGGTGTAAGGGGGCGAAGAATGAACCTCGAGCTCGCGCGTCTCTACGGCGAACCCAGTATTCAGAAAGTGGTTAAAGCTGGACGGATACGTTGGGCATGTCATGTTGCTAGAATACTGGACAACTATCCTGCAAAAATGAGGCACAGCGTGCGAGGTGGCAAGCCAGGTGGAGCCAGATTTCACGAGCACTGGGTGCTAGCGGAACTGGACCGAATTTAACGGAGGAATTATGCTACACAGCCTTGTTATAAGACGTAAGGTCAACTAAGTAAGTAAGTAAGTACCTATAGAAAGTCGATAAAAGATAGTTGCATATAGTAAGGCCTCTTTGGATGCACTTCCAAATCACATTTTCAAACTCAAAATGCTTCAGCATGATGTTTATTATTAGTCTCTCTTTCCTTTCTCATTCTTAAGTTTTGATTACTATATTTTCTTTAGCCTTTTGTCATTTCAAAGTAACACTCGGCTCTTCGGAGCCATGTCATTTGGGTTTTCTTTTCTATACATAGTGCTTGTGGACTGATGAATAGCTGCTCGGAGCTTGTGTGGAGGTTTTCTAAAATAGTACGTCATCATATCCTTTTATAACGTAGACTATAACTTATATTTTTCCCAGCCATTGTTCTTCAAAAACTTTCGGCAGAATTCGACATTTATCAGTGTGCAATCTACAAATTAAACCGTGCTTACGCTACTCTAGGCTTGCAATTTAAATGCTCATGCATGAAATAAAACAGGGAGTTTCCCATGGACGCACATTTCGTTTGATCATAGTAGTTATCATTCGAGAAGTAACATTCTAAAATTTTTGAAAAATCCCTTTTTTTTAATTTCAGATTTTGGTTTTACAGACTTTTACGCTTAATTTGTTACTAATTTCGTAATGAACCGACTATGTGAAGTGGATGAAGAGCTATCATGAATTTAGGTATTCCAGTGCGACGCGGAACGACCTCGAGGGAATAAAACACCGCTCTTTTAAAACACGATCTTCAAACTTTATGTAACTTTTATTTATTTCGTTGGTAAATGTTTGGAGAAGACTTTTGCGACTTTTGAGCTCTATACACAAAACACAACTAGATAAAAATGAGAAAGAGGACAAAATTTTATTTTTTCGACTATTTGTTTTAACTGTGTTTCATTTAGAATAGAATACAGCTAGGTTTGATCAGTGGATCCCCCAGCTTGGGCAAAAAGGAACGGTACACACCCTTAATTACGCTGCTTCAATGACCCTCTCTTGCCTAATTTTCCGCTCTTTCACCTTCAGGTCTTGTCCCACTTTGTTTGGATACTATAAACACCTTTGTTTCATCACTTTCACCTGCCATCCCCTCAGTCAATTGTAAACTTCCGTTACAAAAAATTAATTCAATGCCTAACCTAATAATAAAAATCCAGACAAAAACGCGAGATTGCTTTAATTTTTTGAGTTTTCTAATCTTACCAGTAAGTTTTCCAATTTTTCTGGCCATTTTTTTGCAATGGTAGAAATTAATACAATAAAAAAAGACTGCTCGGATACTCCGTTGTCAAGTGATGCTCGGTCGAATGTTTTCACCCTCTTTTATATGTTTAGCGGAACCCGGTGCAGGCGTTGTTATACTTGCAATTGAATGAATGAAAATTTAATACCTACACACTTAAAAAAAAGTGCCGAAGTCAGCAAAATTTTGCCGAGATTTGGACAGCCGAGCGTTCGGTAAAATTTTTTATGATGCCAAACATTAGTAAAGATCCGTAAACGTCGATTTGCAAAACTGAAATTTTTACCGAGCGCTCAGCTGTCCAAATCTCGGCAAATTTTGCGGAGTTTTTTAAGTGTGTAGGACTGGCTTGTTTATAGTTGTTTTGCGGAATGAGTTTTGTTAAAATATTTTCGTTTACTGTGATTTCGATTATATTCCAGAGGAGAGGCGTCTCCAGCCACCTTAGAAACATTTTTTGTCTTCAAAAACCTCCACATACCAACAAGACATGCCGCATGGTTTTATTTGCTTGATTAGTTCTTGAGTTATGCAAAAATATGTTTGTTATGCCCCCCTTCCAGAAAGAAGAGGGGTTTCGAACCATTATAAGAACCTTACCCGGCTCCAAAAACTCCTGCATTCAAATTCCCACGTCAATCGGTTCAATAGGTTTCGATTCTATAAGGGTCAGACAAACAGAAATGCTTATAGATAATTTGTATTTGTAATGGCCTTAATAATAATAAGAAATATTTACCCAAAAGTTCAAATACATGACATACGGAGTAAGAATGACAGAGAGAGAAAGTAAATGTGCAAGACAGGGGTAGGGAGGATAGAAAAAAAGGGCTGCGAATGTGTGTGATGGCCCAAAGCCGTAAAGCGGAAAGCCTATAGGCATTGAAGAAAGAGTCCTTACTAAGGACACAGCACCTGCCCCGACAATCACACCCCATAATTACCAGCGTCTTGCTGGTTTCCCACCAAACAATGGTTGTACATTGTGTTGCTTTTAGTATAGAACTGTAAAGATTGTCACTCATCATGCCAAAATCGACCAAAAAAGTCATTCGACGATATTGAATTTCAAAATGACATTATACCAGTATCAAATAGTATCATAAATTCAGGCTAATTTTGGAATATAAGCAAAATTCGCCACTCAGGTAGTCTATACATATGAATGTCAATTGTATGTACGTTCCGGCATAACTCCGGAACGCTTGGACCATTCTTTACCAAACTAAACATTTGTATTCCTTCAGGCAAACCTAAAAAAGAAAAAGTTTTTGCTTCTCTTATAGGATTTGGGGAGGATACAAAAGTGGCTGAGAGAGAGAGAGAGAGATTCGCTGCATGAGTTTCTGATGGAACGACTGAGTGAATGAGTGCGTGGCTGGTGGCGGGGTTGTTCATTCACATCAGTAAATGACGGGATGATTGGATGTTTGATCAAATGGTTGGTGGAACGAGTAAGTGTTATGGAAAGTAGATGATCTTTTAGTCAATCCAGAACGATAATCCGTGTCTTCAACGGGTATCATGAAATTCTTCATACGCTCAGTATTGAGAGCAATAAAATATTCACATATTTGAATATGTTGATTATCGCACCATTGGGTATGATGCGAATTGGGAATTTCTACTTCAAGACTGTTTCTGTTCGCGACTATTAACTGATGAGATAGTGAAGTTCGATAACTTATGTAATGAAGTAAGTTTATAAAGTATGACTAAGAATAATTATTTCATCTTGAATGAGTAAAACCTGATTTAATCCACCTAGTGGTGAAAGGAACCTTTGTTATACCGTCTTACTTGCAATTTGAGATAGAAATCGACACGTTTGGTTTACATGAAATTTTTGGAAATTGAATAAGTTTACAAAATTGGAAAAAAATAGAAGCACTATAAATTTTGATAGTTTCTTTTCTCATGAAATTGCTGAGTAAGTTGTTACTAATGAGGGTAAGTGCAAGTAAAAGTAAGTTGTAAGATGAAATATTATTCTTTAACCCTTTATAAGGCCGTGGCAATTATTTTGCCACCAATGAAAAATATTTGTTTTGCGTCTATAATGACACCAATATAACTATAGAAGCAAAATAAAAAATTTTTGTTGGTGGCAATATAGTTGCCACTGCCTTATAAAGGGTTAACATATACATTGCGTAGTAAAGGTCTAGTTAATAGGTTTTTGAACTATGCATAATTTCCTGTAACGCCATTCTATTTGATTCACAACAATAAAGTTTTCTTGAATAAATTTCATCAATTTTTATGAACCTTCGGTTACTCACGTTGTTGTATTTTGTACACCATATGTAGGTTTTTGAATGCCATATTGTTATATAGTTACAAATCGTATATTACGTATATACCAGTGGCGACTCGTCCGCATGTTCAACCTGTTCATAGGACAGGCAACAAAATTCAGCCCGACAAAATTGTTTTCATCACTCGTTCATGATTTCGTTTGCACCGACGCACATGCAATACGACTTTCACCCAAGCAACAATGTGACTTTTATTGTGCTCTTATGGCAGTTTTCATGACCAACTTTGGTCTTAAATGGCATCATAAGAGTGTAATAAAACCCAAATTGTTACTTGGGTAGTTTAGTTACGAAGCTGATGAGCAAAACGTTCAACACGACGTTTGAACGTTGCTTTAGAGATCTCAATGCACAAGCATATCAACACATTATTCCTGCTGTTGATTCTTGATACTGAATTAGCACCAGGAACAATGTGTTGGTACGGAGGAGATAAAAAGAGAATATGAAACAGCTTCTACTCGAAAGCGCGGGCACATTATTGTCTCAATTCGTTCATCTTCAGCATTGAACAACTTACTACCACATATCCCTATGGCCTGCGCTTTGATTCCATTTTATTTAGTTATGAAGCTAATGAGCAAAACGTTTGAACGTTGCTTTAGAGATTAGCACCAGGAACAATGTGTTGGTACGAAGGAAATTTGAAAATGGAGCGCGGTTGACATGCATTATCCGCAAAATTTTCTCCTTAACTCGTTCATCTTTAGCATTGAACAACTTCGCAGTGAGGTGGTTATTCTTGAATTTGGTTCAATAGGTAAAATGAACGAAAAGTTATCGGTTCGTAGTTAAAACTCTGAGACGAGTTTGCTGGTAAAGTAAACCGTTGTATTCCGCTGTTCCATAGAAACCGGAACTGTAATGTGAATTGCGGCAGTATATATACGAAATACACCGTTTACGCAACATAGCAAGCGCTACGTGAATACCCCTGTTTGTTTTATAATTGAAATCAGGGATAGTCCGATCACTTTGACTCAATTTTGATTCATTTGACAGTACCGTCTCAGTGGAGCAAAATTTGACAAAATTATGTATGGGAAATTTATATAATTAGTAATTATCTACAATTTTGCTGAATAAAGTCTTGCTATATCTTTTTTGGTTACGGAGCTACAATGCTAGTACCTCATTATTAACTAAGTGAACGTTCATTTAGTTACTAATGAGGCACTAGCATTGTAGCTCCGTAACTACAAAAGATACAACAAAACTTTATTCAGCAAAATTGTAGGTAATAACTAGTTCTACAAATGTCTCATATATGACTTTACCCAATTTCGCTCGACTGAGACGGTACTGTCAGATGAATCAAAATTGAGTCAAATTGATCGGACCATCCCTGATTAAAATATAGAAATGCGATAATAAAAAAGCTGCTTATTAATTTGTATTTTTCGCTGGTTGAACAGGTAAGCTAAACCCCCACGAGTCGCCACACTAACGTATATTCTTCAATAAACTTGTTATGAGCAAAATGTCAGAATTATTCAATGCATTAATAATTTAAATTGTTGGGAAAATAGATCAGCATAAACCGCCATCACAGAAAAGAAGCAAGTAGCATGTGAGGTGTACCGCGATTGGCCCCAACTGGAATTTTCTTTCGTTTCTTCATATGGAAAAATGGTGTCTGTGTGCAGCAAAACTACCAGCAAATGTAAAATGTTTAAAATGTATCCGTCTGTTGGTAGTCAAGTAATTCGGAGTCAAAATTAGGGTATATTTTACAATCAAAATTCTACAGTTCCTCAACATGCAAACATAGAGGTATACTATGTTCAGCAAAGTTGTGTATTTTTATCATTTATACAACTTTGTAATACATGAAAAAGTCATACAACAATTACAAAAAGAGCTAAAATAGAAAAACTGATTTTTCAAATTCATATACAATAAATAAGATCTCTTCGTTGAAGAGATAGAATGTTACTGTCTTCAGCAAAATTTCTTGTAATAATATGCTCTAAAACTTTGCAGAACACATCAATGTGTTATATTGAAACTGAAGGAAAATAATTTTTTTATTTCACTTTTAGGGGGATTAATCAAAATTCAAATTCTACCAGACGATAGAGCTTTCAATTTCAAGAAACTCTTTCAAAGTTTCGATACACTTAAAACCAAGTTTTCATAGTCAAAACTCTAGTGCGCACGTTTTCTTTGGTTTTGGGCTATTGTGCGCGCGAGTAACTGTGTTATAAAAGTTGGCGCGAGTGTTCGAGGGTTAATATCTTTTGACCGGTAAAACCAATTCTTATGAAATTTGCATTTGTGCATATGCATATATATATTCGTAGTATGAAAACCTCTCGTTTGATATTAAAATAATTGAAATTAGATTATTTTTCTTGGTTAAAATCATTATAAATTATTGTTAATTTTAGTGTGGTGTATTGAATTACTCATAACTTTCAAATTAAACATCCAATCAAAAAACCATTCAATAGTGATCTATCCGGCTATATTACCTGCCAAATGAAACTAATAGCACGTAAATCGGTTTGGCAATCTCTGAGAAACAGGCGATCATTTGAACCTTGTCAAAACTGGTTTTTTAAGCATAACTTTTAAACCACTTGTTTGTTTTCAATAAAAATTGGCGTGAAGTTTAGCAATAGTAAGAGCTTTTATTTGGTACTAAGATCGATGAAATCGGTTATGTGGTTCCGGAGAAAATCGTGTCACGTAATTTTCACATTTTTGCTTTGCACTTTTAATCTAAAAGTCAGACCACAAAACCATTTAATAGTGATACACTAGGTAAAAATACCTTTCAAATAAAAGTTATAGCAGACGAATCGGTTCAGCCATCTCCGAGAAATAGGCGATTGAAAATTGAAGCGCACACACATACACACATACACACACACACACACACACACACACACACACACACACACACACACACACACACACACACACACACACACACACACACATACACACACACACACACACACACACACACACATACACACACACACACACACACACACGGACATTGCTCATTCGTCGAACCTGATCGATTGGTATATGTGACACGGCCCTCCGGGCCTCAGATCAACTTCGTGTTTTTCGACCAATTCCTAAACCTTTGTTATATTGTATAACAAAGGTAAAAAACTAAATTCGTTTTTGTAGTTCAGCTCTCTCAGTCTTCTTGGTGTTCGGAACCGATTCTTTGTATTATATTCAACCCATTTACTCACTATATGTATTTTCAAAAACAAATGTGCACGGCTTAAATCCGAGTTAAGCTTTTAGGTAGTATAATTTCGCTATACAGCTGTACAAAAACTATCCTCAATTTAGTATCTTCTTTCAGTTTGGCAAATGAGAAAGATTCTAAAGTTTATACAGAAAAAAATGCTTTTTAAACCCGGATGCACAATGTGTATTGCAGGAACGTATCATGAACCAACGTCTTCAAATTCACCTGTAGAAGGTAACAAAAAAATAAAATCTATTCACATCGCATATACACGTTGGGAAAACCCTTATTAACGCATAGGCTGTTTCTGTAGATAAAACAACTTTACAAAACGCCGCAATCGAAAGGGTCGGTTGGAATTCTATCCTTATCACCCGAGATACGCTTCGATCATGCTTGTTTAAACGTTCCAGTTTCGACCACACAAACTCACGAACCGCTGCGCCGCCGCTGTGTTCGATTCAAAACGACATTCCTTCTAGGGCGACTCACGGGAATACATAAAGCTATCCTGCTTAAACAGTATCGAAATCTGTGTGCATGGCAGCAGCCACGTAGCGCAAAATATTCAGCATCCATCTGTCTCCGTCTCTTTCGTTGGCGGCCACCAAAATCTTCGTCCCTATAATACCTCTGCCTTGTTTGGTTCAGGTTGCTCTTCAACAAACGCGTGTAAAGATGTACCACGCGGATTCGAACCGAAGGTTCCGTTAGATCTTTCATTTTTATTCTTGTTGAATCGGAAACCGGCTCTTGGACATCTCTCAGGAATCTTATGACACACACAAACAGCAGTCTGTTGAACGAAAGGGGTGGGAGGACGACCGATGAAGGGAGTGGTGGTCCAGAAAGATACAAAAACCGCGCACCACACACACGGGATTCGGCCGATCGGATTTTTAACCGATAACCTGTTTTCTTTAGCAACCCAACCGCTTCATGCCTCAGTGCGATCCACGGACGGAATCACGACGACGTCCCCCAATGGGAGAGGAGCTCAGCTCAGGCTTTCCAATTTGTTTATTTTCATCATTCCGTTTATTAGCACCGTGCGCACACGGTTCGCAGCCTATTTCTTCGGGGGTTGCCTGAATCTGAATAGGAAAGCACAATTCTGATGGTTATACCGTACCCTCCTTATCCGTAATGATGACCAAGTGTCTCGAGCAACCAAGACTTCTTAGGATTAGGTAGATCAGAGTGTCAAAAAAAAACGCTAATTAACTGTATTGATTTTTCTTTCTCGCCAGCCAATGGTTTTTGTGTTTGAAAATTCGAGATGTGTGATTGTGTGTTGTAGGTACGGTCGGTGTCAAAATTTCCATACCTTGCCTTTACGGGCCTCACCTGTCCCCGAAATGATGGTCCCCGACTCCAATGTGCGAGGGCTTGAATTTCGTCGCTACCCCATTAGGAATACAGCTATAAAATAAATTGCCCCAAGGTGACAGCGTGCGGTGGCCGCGTTTGATTTCAAAATCAATAGCGCGGGGGGAGAGAGAGAGAAAAAACGGATGGACAGACAGACAGACAGCCACACACAGATACCGCTTTCAATAGGCGTTCCTGGGACGGCACTGGAACGAACTGGTACTGGTTGATAGCATGCGATAAAATAATATTTATAAAGCA
Organism: Sabethes cyaneus; assembly: GCF_943734655.1. Lineage (NCBI taxonomy): Eukaryota > Metazoa > Arthropoda > Insecta > Diptera > Culicidae > Sabethes > Sabethes cyaneus. The sequence goes on from NC_071355.1 coordinate 235,017,817, forward strand.
GATTGAATATAAGTTGTCCGTTTTCATTATTGTGGCAGGTAGGTACATATATGATCCATGATTAACTTAACTCATGGAAACTATTTACACCCATTTGTGATTGAGCTTTTTGTTTGTTTATTTGTCCTGATGCGAATAATATTCAGGATGATTTATAATTCCATTGATATACAGTTTGGAATGACAACGCAATTAAAATTTAAACAAAATAAATTTGGTTACAGAAATGTGATAGCAATATATACACAATAAGTACATTTAATGATGAGATGATGATCAAACTGTCTAACTTATTCCATAAGCCATCCGCAAATATTACAGATCCAGTTTACGCGAATTTATAATTTTGTTATCGAATCAGATAAGATTTGACAGGTTGGAACAAAAACATCACCATGACTAAAACGGATATTCCTAGCCGACCGAAACTGGACAGGATTTAGTCTATAAATAATACCGTTTAATCCGCATGAGATTATGTTTATATAATTAGCTTACACTAAAGTGTTTGATTCTTTTTATCTAATCATCGAGCAGAAATTATCAGTTGATGATCAATTTATCGAAAAATTAATGTATTTCTTGAAAGGGAGAATGAATGCTTTTTTGAAGATTGAAAAACTATATAAACTGGACAAATATTCATTCCGACTTTCCCCACCGTACCTTATCCAATAAAGTACATTTTTTTCGTGCCCCTGTTTCGCACAAAACCGCAACTGCCAAGATTATTCATATGATTGCATAATCGTGACGGGATAATGTATCGGGTTCTCCAGTTTCACGCTTCTTCCAACAATCACATATGGTGGCCAGGCGTGGTTCGATTCAAGTGACTATCATCATTGCTCGGCTTGCCTGCTCGACTGCTAGTGCCCGTGACTTTCTTTCCAGTAATGGGAAATGCTCAATTTCAGTGATTAATGACGACCGGAATCCATTCTGCATGCGTGGCATCAGAAATTTGCGCCGTGCTACAGAACACTAAGGGACCGATTTGAATAATCGTGGATGGAACCGAGATGTTATTTTTGGCGTGCATTATTTTTCGAATGGTTGAAAAAATTCGGCTTTTCTTTAAACTTTTGTTGAAAATCCTAATTATGACGAACAATGAAATTCATTAATCATAAACTAAACAAGTTTCGAACCCTGCCTAACGGGGTTAACCAAACTACTATCGGCATTGTACATTTGTATATTTTGTTTATGTTTGTCTGACGTCTCTAATCAGTGACGCTAATAAAATTCAACGCAGCAGCCGAGCAAAATTCCAACTTATAGGACACGATGCCTTGACGTTTTCACAACAGTCAAGCACGTTTAGTTCCTATTTTTTCTACGAAATATCTTGTTAGGCTCCGTTGATTCAATTAACCTTCAATTTCGCGTGCTCAAAAACCGCGTTGCGTGCGAGACTGATACGTTAGTTAGAACGTCATCTATTGCGGATGTGCATCGCTATACTAAATTCGATAAATTCATCAACCAACGGAGGTGAATGTAATGTTTAAGCTAAGAATTTTGCCTTCGCCTGCCTGTAAACATCGTTCAACACTTATCGAGGAATCGATGACGAGCCGAGGACGAGCAGGGCGGCCCGCGGGGTGATGTGACCTATTTCACACAACCTCCACAACCGACCAAGCTTCTTCTGATGATTAGTGATTTTCAAGGGTGTGGAAAAATGTGTGGAGCTCGCTATTCGTTAGCTTTTCTTTTACATACCTATACCTGCACTGCACACACAGGCGTGCTGGTTCACGTGCTTACGACGGAGGTGGAAGAATGTGTAGATGATTTCTCACCAATCGACGAACGACGAACTGATAATCGTGGGTGGTGGGTCGGCACTCGCTCCAAACGACTGACCATATGCATGCTATTATTCGAAATAATTTAGATTTTTTGCCCCAGTTATTAATAGATGTAAAAGTTTAAATTATTTATGAGATATGAGTTTTGAAATAATTACGGATAGTACATTCTAATTTGATCTGAGCTTATATTAGTACGAATTGATATGATGTATGAATTTTTTAACTTCCTGCACTCAGTATAGGGAAAAATAAATTTTAAGAAAACAGATTATTTAAGAAAACAGAAGTCGCTATCTGTTCGTACAGCCGTCGATAAAATCGACTGATAACAAGACAAGTGCAAAAAAAATTCAATTATCGTCTATACTAAATGATATCTGTTTTAAAAGTCACGAACATTATACAGTAATAGTCTAGGCAAACGACTTATTTTACGAGATTTAATAAACAACGCGAAGTTGCTGGGCCATTCTGCCAGCAAGTGCAGTATTTTTCTTCGTTCAGTCCTTTTTTTTCAATAACAAACCGCTGTAATCTTGCGGCTCTCCGGGCCAGCGCCAATATGATTTGTCCAGGCACGTCCAAACCTACGGCACATAACAAATGAGCGAAATTGCTCAATTAAAAAAGCTGGCTTACAACACAAGTCCCCACAAAAATTGATCATAACTTGAAATTCGACAAATCTAAAAAAAAGTTTTTGCGAACTGCTTTCCTAAACGTCAGGCAAGTATATTTGTCAATCCGAATTTTCGATGACTGTTGTTGTTTAATATTCTTTTAACGCTTCAGCTGTTTGGCCCGACTCGAGCAATGCTAGTAGTGGACCACCTATTCCTACGGATACGTCAGTTAGCAGCATCACGTCGCATCCTGGTGTATGCGTAAAACGTAAGAGCGTGTGATTTAATTGCAACCCTTCTGCGTACTATCAGAACGTCAGAGGTTTACGGACTAAAATTCATCGTTTCGACTCATCGACATCGTTTACAGTGTTGAGTATTTCACGGAAACGTAACATAGGCCTGTACCTGACATCGACAGCAATGAAGTATCTCCAGAATATGCTCTATTCCATTGTGATCGTAAAAAACTGGTCAGCAATCACTTACTGCAATTCATAACCCAACAGAATGCAAATCCTTTTTTTCTTTTGGACTATAATGAACTCCAACAAAAAGCAGGCCACATTAAGTTGCAGTACTATTTATTCCCAACCCAATTCGAGCACCTAGAAGTACTCGGCTTACCCAGAACCGGTACAATATGTTGCAGGTCGTGTTTTGCATAATTGGACATAATTCTGTCAACTGGTGATTTTCATTTAATAGGTGGCATATCGACGATGGCATTAACGCATATATTTCTTCCCACGTTTCAGCTAAATAGTTACAATGTTACAGATGGCTAATGGCTTGAGACAGATCAATCATTTTGTTAACAGGAAAGGTATGATACTTGGATCTACTAAAGCTTGCTTCAGATAGTATTGAAACAAAAACAATTGCGTGTATTTATTATTGAATTCAAGATCTTTACTTACACAAATGTAGCATTTTCTTCATACTTTTAAGAAAAAACACGGATAAAATTATTCGTCACGGTTTCGAAAGAATTCTCGAACTTTTTCTGTAATATGGCTCATTAGGCGGCGCACATTTTCTTCGTCCATCGTTTTGGCTATCTTATTCCACCAGGTCTTCATCTAATTGATGTCTTTGACAACTTTTCCCTTTGCCCTGAGTATCCTCTTCACTATTGCTCAGTATTTCTCAATAGGACGGAACTGGGGGCAATTGGATGGCTTAAAATCTTTCGGAACAAACTGGACCCCTTTCTCTGCATACCATTCTTGAACGATTTTGCTGTAATGACAGCCTGCCAAATCTGGCCAAAACATCACGGGGTGGTTGTGGGATCGAATGAACGGCAAAATTCGTTTTTGGGCACTCCTTTTGGTACAGTTCCGACGCGATTGTCTGATTTGTAACGAAAACTTTCGTTTTTCTGCCACAGCTGACATAGGTTTCATCGTCCATCAGAAGACACCCGTCGAACTTGGTTAACACCAGGTCGTATAGCTTTCGAGCACGGATTTTGACCACACTATTCTGTTTTATGGTTCGGTTTGGCTGTTTGCTAGCTCGATACGACTTAATTCCTTCCAGGAGTCGAATTCCCCTCACGGTACCATGGGCAGCTCCGAGTTTTCAGACCAAATCACGGCCCGACAGATTGGGATTCCTTTTGAGTTCATGGTTCTTCCTCCGCTTCCATACTCCGTTCTCCTGTTCGCCGCCGAAGATCGTTCTTAGCATTCGTCGTTTGAAAACTCCGAGCACTCGCAGGTCCTCCTCGAGTATAGTCCATGTTTCATGCCCGTAGAGAACAACCGGACTAATAAGCGTCTTGTACAGGGTGCACTTTGTGTGAGCCAAGGTAGACAAATTCGTCGACCACCTCAAACTCATCGCCGTCGATCAATATACTACTGCCCAAGCGTAAATCAGACGAATTGACTAGATTTGTTGAAGATCGTACCCCGCGTGTTGATATCTGCTTGATTCATAACACCTTGTAGCGCTATGTTGAACAGCAGGCATGAAAGATCATCGCCTTGACGAAGCCCTCTGTGTGATTCGTATGAACTTGACTTGACAATCCACCCGAAATCCGAACACAGCGCTGTGTACCATCCATCGTAGATTTAATCAGTTTGATGAGCTTCCTGGGGAAGCTGTTCTCGTCCATGATTTTCCATAGCTCTTTCCGGTCGATGGTATCATATGCGGCTTTGAAGTCAACGAACAAATGATGAAGGAGTTAGTACCCGCTCGTCGGATCAACCCCTCAAGAGCGATGCTGGACAGTATGCAGGGTGCCGTTATCTTGTCTCAATCCCCGCCGAGTCCTGAAGGGGACTCAAGAATGTCCCCGAGATGCGCACGAATTACGTCACTCGATACAACATAGCTCTGATAAGTCGCGTCCGGAAAACCGTGTTCGTGCATTATCTGCCACAGCTGTGCTCGATCGACTGTATCGTATGCTGTTTTGAAATCAATAAAGATGTGATATGTGGGCATTTCTGCAAATCTATCTATCGGGAGGTAAAAAAATGGTCCGTACTAAAGTCCCCATAAAGGCAGCCTGTAGTGACATGTAGAATAGTCAAACTTTATTTGTTCCACATGGATGTCCGATATTGGTGCGTTCACTTCGTCACGTAGGTAGTAAAATAAAAGGTAGTCATGGCAGTACGATGCCAGAAAAATGTGCTTTTTTCGCCCAACATTTTCAGCACAATTTCCGTGATTCCGTTGCCACAACCGCGCAAATCAATACAGCATTATGCAACACTCCTGGGGACGTCTTGGATTTCAGTCTACCCGCGATTACTGATCGTCACGTTGAAGCTGCCATTAACTAACTTAAATGCTCATTTGCCGCCGGACCCGATGGAATTCCATCATGTAGTTCATGAAAAAATGTGCTGCTGTGTTTATCCGTCCATTATGCCTGCTGTTTAATTTATCACTACAACAGAGCCTATTTCCTACAACTTGGAAGCTTTCAGCTATGTTTCCAGTGCATAAAAAGGGTGACAAACGAAATGTAAAAAACTACAGAGGCATCACATCTCTCTGCGCATGTTCGAAAGTATTTGAAATAATAATACATGATGCCCTCTTCGCCAGCTGTAGGCATTACATCTCATTAGATCAACATGGGTTTTATCCAAAACGTTCCACTGCTACAAACGTTGTGCAATTCGCAGCAAAATGTCTACAAACCATGAGCGTAGGTGCCCAGATTGATGCTGTCTACACAGACCTAAAAGCTGCATTTGACCGTGTTGACCACAGCGTACTACTGGCTAAACTGGATAAACTTGGTGTCGGCTCCAGCCTTGTACGATGGTTTCGATCCTACCTGTTAGATCGAATGCTCTGCGTGAAGCTGGGTAAAGTGCAATCCGAGTATTTCTCCAACCTCTCTGGTATTCCACAGGGCAGCAATTTAGGACCGCTGCTCTTTATGCTGTTTATCATCGACATATCGCTTCTGCTTCCAGAAGATTGCCGCATGCTTTATGCAGACGATATCAAACTATTTAAAACTGTCAGAAATACTGCTGACTGCTTAGAGCTCCAGCGCTTAGTTAACATTTTTCTGCAATGGTGCTCCAATAATCTACTAACCGTCAGTATCGAGAAGTGTTGTGCGATTTCATTCCATCGCAAGTCCAATCCGGTTACATTCAACTATACTATGTGTGGTCAGATTGTAGCTAGAGTAGATACGGTTCGTGATCTGGGTGTAACTCTGGATACGTCACTCTCCTTTAGGCCACACTACAACGAAATAGTTGCCAAGACTAATAGACAGCTCGGATTTATCTGCAAGATCACTGAAGAATTTCGGGATCCTATTTGTCTTCGATCACTGTATTGTGCGCTGGTGCGCTCTATTCTTGAGTCTAACTCAGTGGTTTGGTGTCCATTCAACGCTAACTGGATAGCAAAAATTGAAACCGTGCAACGAAGATTTGTACGGTATGCTTTACGCTTTCTTCCATGGCGTAACGAACACCAGTTGCCAGAATATGCGGATCGCTGCCAGCTACTCGGAATACAAACATTAGAGCGAAGAAGATTCGAAGCACAAGCCGTATTTGTCGGGAAAATTTTGTCCGGTGAAATCGATGCCCCGAACATTTTGCAGCAGCTTAACTTATGTGCACCAGAAAGATCGTTACGGCCCAGGAATCTATTATTCTTACCGCAGCGTAATGTGTCATATGGACAACATGACCCCATCCGCTTCATGTCGGCTAGCTTCAACGCGGTGGCGACAATATTTGACTTCCACATAACAGCAACGGCATTTAGACAGCGACTGCGTGGATAATCTAATATATCCTTATGTGTTTTATGTTAAACGTAGTATCTTTTATCATTAAGACCACATGATGTCCGATGATTTTTACACCAACAAATAAACAAATAAACTCGCACAGCTCTATGGCGAACCCAGTATTCAAAAGGTGGCTAAAGCTGGACGGATACGATGGGCAGGTCATGTAGCAAGAATGCCGGACAACTACCCTGCAAAGATGGTGTTCGCCTCAAATCCGGTAGGAGCAAGACGACCGGGAGCGCAGCGAGCAAGATGGTTAGACCAGGTGGAGTGAGATCTGGCGGAGAATACTCGGTATCCGAGGAATTGGAGATCGGTAGCCGAGTTAAACCGAGTTACGTGGAGAAACTTTGTTCAACAGGCTATGTCTTAGGACGGCAAGCCACCTAAGTAAGTAAGTAACCAACTCCTAGGGTTTGCAGATGACTTGGACATAACAGCCAGGAACTCTGTGACAGCGGAGGCAATATACGCTAGACTGAAAGCGGAGTCTTGGAGGATTAGGCTAAAAATAAATGCGTCGAAGACCACTAAATATATGAAAGCAAGAGGCTCAAAGGAAACAAACACGTACATTCCACGTGCGGTAACCGTTGACGGCGACGAACTTCAAGTGGTAGATGACTTCGTGTACTAGGGATCGCCGGTGACCGCGGACGACAACACTCGTAAGGAGTGCATGCAAGCGGTAAATGTGGCCTACCTTACTCTTCGCAAAACGCTACGATCAAGAAGCATACATCGCCTTGCGAAGCTGACAATGATACAATACCCTTATTGGACGAGTAGTTCTTTATACACTTGAAGACGCGACGGTGCTCACGGAGGACATACGCGCCATTGCCGTGTTCGAGCGGAAGATGCTACATACGATATTTGGCGGAATTCAAACTGAAAGCCAAAGCACTACAGGCACTGCTTGAAGAGATTTCCATCGTACATCTGGCGAAAGTCGGTAGGCTACGGTGAGCTGGAGACGTCCTAGGGATGCTGGATTGCCGGACGACAATGCGACGAAAACAGTTCTCTTAGCCCCACCGCACAGTGGTCCAAGAGGGCGAAAAGTGGAACTTTTTTCCTAGTTTATTTTGCTTTCATGTTATCATTTATGGTCTTCCTGATGGATCATGGTGGAAAATAAAAAAATAACTTTTTAAGTTAAAACTTAATAAGTTTTGAACAATATGTCCTATAGTTCAGCACTCGATAGATAGAAATTTTATTTCTTCAGCAAAGTTGCTTGTTTTTACAATACAGCCCGGACTCGATTATCCAGGTGCTCATTTTTATTTTCAGCCCGGAT